>NC_132804.1:23578772-24233772 GCF_048594095.1 Paramormyrops kingsleyae
GGTAACCCGGAAAACCTGGAGTGGCCTTTCAGTGGTATGTGTATTCTCATGTAGATCAAGTGGAATGGATTCTTTCACGAAGCAATAGAAACTGCGCTGGGTGAACTACTATTTTATGTTAAATGTGGGGGGGGGGGGGGGTCCAAACGAATAATTATGAAATGTGAGGGGGGCACGTCCCCCTCAGATTTCATGGCGGCGACGCCCATGCACACACCACCCTCAACCCAGGTCCTTTGGCACTTTTGCAGGGATTGTCATCCAGTTGAACAACCCTGTTAACAGCTACAAACTCGCAGCAATCAGCTATTCCACGTGTTTAACTTGGAACACGAGATTTAACCTGTTTTAAGTAAATAATCAAAATCAGCATGATTGCCTCACACCTCTGGAGACCAGGGTTCGATTCTCCGCCCCAGTTCTACATGTGTGGAGTTTACATGTTCTCCTCATGACGTTGTGGGGCTTCCTCTGGCTACTCCAGTTTTGCTCCACAGTCCAAAAATATGCTAAACATGCTGATTGAACAGGAGTTACCTAATTTTCCATAGGTTTGAATGATGCCCCATCCTGGACTATTTCCTGCCTATTCTTTCAGGCTCCAGAGTCCCATGACTCTGCATAGGACAAGCAGGCATGGGAAATTAATGATGTAAATTAAGCTTGCCAGGTATAAGCTAACTCCAGAGGCCAACAACAGTGCAGTGGACATGTTGCCTATCTAAATAAAAACAAGTGAAAACAGCATGGGCACCCGTAGAAAACATATAGCCACTCCTGATGCCCCCATAAATAAATAAATTGGGCTGGAAGCAATCCCCCCCCAACAACCCCCACCAAATCGGTATGCTTCCTCCCTCATTTCCCTTTCAGCAGTGGGGCCAGAAACAACACCCCTCCCTTGGGCACCCCCATCAATATAACTGGGCCCTGATGGCCTCCCCAATCAAAGGTTTCTGCAGGGGTCTCTGTTCATATGCCAAACATAAAATCTTTGAAAAAAATCATATAACCTTATTCATTGGGGGGTAGTCCTGAAGTTTCCCAAAAAACAAATTAAAACAATCAAGATATACTGTATAAAGGGAACCACGCAGTCAATGTTAGTGTGACTTACCCCCCCAACCATGATCAGGGAAAGCGACTGGACTATGAATGATCAAAAAGCAATTTACAAGTTTAGGTGATATTTTTTTGCATGACACAGTTTAGGGTTATGGTAGGTTACCAGCTGTGACATGACAGGAAATTTACTGCACACCAGCAGGGGGCGATCAGCACCATGCAGACAGACAACGACCAAGCCTTCATCCCAGGCGGTCCGGAAACCACCAGGGAGGAATACTAAATGGGCGCCGTTGGAGGCCGCTAATTGCACCAACTGGGGGCTGAGACTCACTTATTCAGCACATCTTAAATCCAAGCTAGAAGGAAAGTTGGAGTACATGGAATGGGTAAGTAAGGAGGCTTTCTCTGCCCTCGAGAACAGACTGCCGGCAGGGACTGGTTGCCCCTAGAATGGTCACATCCATGCTAAAAACCCCCCGTTTCACTGTTTGGAGGAAGACATGCTTCTCCCCACACTGGTATCCCCAGCCCCTTTTACAAAAGCCCTTTTATATATGATCCATAATATCTTAATAAAACGCCGCTCAAGGAGTATTCAGGTGCGCCATACTCTCCCATGCCCCTCTCCCCCACACACAGTGCCCTGATAAACAGAGTTGGTCCTGGAATCATGACCACAATGGCTGTATAAAGGAGAAGCAGTGGGATCCCTCAGCCTAGTAAAAAATCCCCATCTGAAAGGGCCAAATGGACATGGCCCTCCGCGTATGGCTCTTCTCACACGGCCGCAACAGAGACTTCAGGCAAAAAGCTGGCTGAGATCTTGTGTAAACTTCTTTCCCCTCCACTAACAAGTGGAGCAATTTCCAATCCACAGGAGTCAGAGGCGATCAGCAGCATTTCAGCCGTCAGCCGTCTCAGCCGTCAGCTTGGCCCTGTGACGTATATCAGGCTCAGTGTGTCTATCAATCCGGCTCTCTGTGGCAGATACCGAACTTTCCTTAAGTTTCCTTTCGTGGCAATTCTTCTGGGAGGAATTTCGAATTTTTTGCACAGAAATGTCAAAACCAGTCAGAATGAAACTGAAATTCATTTTGTGTGATGCTTTTAAATAACTTTAAACAATCTGGCTATGAATACTAATCTACATGAAAAAAAACAGGTTTAATGACCACAGGATGTAAAAATTAAGACCCTGATTAAACTGGGCCATTATGGGCTTATCATAAGCAAATAGCCTTTAGCAAACATGCCTTTTCATTACTTGTAGCAGCTTAGGCTGCCTAGAGGATAAGCTGGCCGGCTTGCTGGCCTCGCAGCCCCAGAGTTTCATCTGAGAACAATAACTGTAAGTGTGTTTCCTCGCCGCCTTTTCTCTAAATCTGCAGCTTATTTTCATATAATATCAAAATTTGTTGCATCAGTCCTGCATACTGTTGTTCTTGTTAAATCTTCGTTAACAGCTTTGGGGAGAATTCAATTGAACATAATTTCAATAGTAATCTCAACAGTAATGAATTTTTCAAAGCAACCATGAAAATCATAATGCCAGTCAGAGAAAGACCCGACATAAAAAGGAATTGCATTTACAGAAACACAAGGTGTTGTGCTTTGAAACTATAAGTGCACATGCTGTCTTACTGTTGTGGCTCTTTGCAGAACCCATGAGTTTGGCAGTCACATACTGTAGAACTGTCACAGTTCTAAGTTGCACTCAGAACAAGAACAAACTACTTCTTTTATGCACAACAGAAGCAACACAGAAGATGCAAATAAATAACAGACCCACGTCACAAAGCTCTGAGAATGACACCATAGTGGCAGTGACTTCAGTTTGTTTTGACTTTTTTTTTTTTGCTTGAAACGTAGGTGGTAAACCCAAAGTAACGATTTTCACCCTCACATCCATACAAGTCTCAACGCATTCTGGGAAATCCTGAGCCATCAAACGGTGCCTCTTGTGTGATGCTGACGCTCGGAGCTGCACAGCGCGGGAGGATCTTACATTCTTACGCCATGTTAATGTTGTGCGTTTGACCGCACCCAGAAAATCAAAGGTAACCATGAGCGATGGCCAGAAGCACTGGAAGCCCACAGGAGGGATTAAATACCTCCGCACTCCATCAAGGTTCAATACACTTTAAGCCGTCCTGGCAGCTGCATAAATTTAAACACCGTTATCCCCTCCAAGTTCACATGAATAGGTAGAAGTTATTCACAAAGTTTCTCAACAATAACAGTATAATAATAATACTATTAAACTGATAAAAAACATTAATAGCATTTGATTGGATGCATGATACATTATTCATGGGTTTTAATTAATAAATAATTGGAATTTCGGAAAACACAAAGTAAAATGGATTCAAAATACTCCATAAACTGCATTTTTATCCATAGCTAACAGATCAACTTGGCTTTGAGTGGATCTGTGCTGTTCTAAAGCACAGTATTCGATTGCAAAAGTAACATGAGAGGAACCAAGAAAAAATATACTGTATACTGTACAGCTTATATATACAGCTTATTACAGAAAACCTGGTGTCAATATATCTGCAATATATGAGCAAATAAACATTGTCTTGCTATCTCAGTACAGAATGTCTGTTCTGATACAGAACACATACAAGCTAGAGTAAGTAACATCAAAACAGTATATATCATATTCTGGTTTTTGGATTGTTATTTATTTATGGGCACACACAACGTAGCATTAAAAATAAAATCATGCTCATGTTTTATTTATATAGCTGAATTAATCTGCTGCTTTTCTCGTATGGTGACTTTTCAAAGCATCCTAGGATAACAAACTAGCAACATCCTGCATACTATTGTCTACACCAGGCTTCCTTAAATTAGTATCTAAAATGGTCTTTGAGACTTTCAGATCAAGTATTACCAAAATGCACCTGCCCTCCTACAGCAAGTTTGAACTAGAAGGGCTGATTTTCGAACAGCCAGTGCTGGCCAAAATTTTCTGCAACTTCATCATAAAGCAAAACTTTAACCAAAAGGACAAAGATGGATCTGTTGCAAAGAAGGAATATGGGAAGTACTTCATTATCTTAAAAAAAATTAAAGCAGGTACCCAATACATAAACCACAGAATTTCTGTGATCACCATCTTTTGGAAATAAATCCATGTTGTCCACACTGCTGTTAAGCCTTGCTTGTCTGTCGGCATTACGCTTCTGTTTTCTGCATGGGACGGAACCCCCGTTCATTATCATTTGACAAGTTAGAGTTTGGAACCCAAACTTGAGCTACTCGCCGATGCTTCTAATTACAGTACATGCCATTAATTACATGCACAGCAGCATCCGGCGAGGTCCCTCAGCACTGAGCCAGACACACTCAATTTTGGGAATTCTCCAGAGCACCATGCACTCGCACCATGCACTCGCACCATGCACTCGCACCATGCACTCGCAAGAGATCACAGCGCACACCGCACGCATGACAGAAAAAAAGGAAAAAGACAAAATTAGTGGCATCTACTTGAGATGGACCGACAAGCGCATGACAGAGAGCAAAGCATCACCTCTTACGATCGGAGGTACGGCTATTAAGGGGTACCTTAGTAACCAAACGGGAAGAAGCCCCCAGGTAAAGCCTGCTCAGAGCGCTCCCCCCTCGCAGAGCGACCACACGAGAACACAAAAAGCTCATTTAAAAGTGGTGCATTGCACAATACCCTTGGTCCGCTGCCTGATGACCCCCAGCTGGCACTTCAGTGAAACGGAAAACATCTCCTCCTTCCTCTCCTCCTTCTGCCCTCATGCATTCATTGTTAAAAAAAAGGAAAGTAAATTGAGGCGGAGGGGAGGGGGGGGGGGGATCTGGAGCGGCTCCGCCAGTCACATGGTGCTTAGCGGATCGTTCCCGGATTCTGGTCACCGTGGGGGGGGGGGGGGGGGGGGGGGGGGGGAGGAGGCAGGCTCCCTGCCCATAATCTCTCTGCCCCCACCCCACTTTCCTCCTACACGTTAAATCCCTGTTGTAGCTGGAGGAGACCGCCCAGCTGCTCAGATACGGCAGTCCATGATGGGGGGGTACATAAAGTGTCAGAAGAGGAGAAAAGGACTGCTCACCCTCTACGGTATACTGATCATTTGTTTCAACCAGCACATGATTTATACGCCTTTTGTCTTGCTGGGTCACTCTGCTTTCCTCTTCTCTCTCTTTCTCCCTCATTATTCTCCCCCTTTTAGAAAGACCGACAGACAGACAGACAGAGCGCACAAACACACAATGTGCAGCTCAAACACTATACTTGGAAAGACAGCAATTAGATTTCTCCTTTTTTAGCTGATAGACACTCAAAGACAATGTGATTAATCTTACCTGCCAGACTGGACTCAAAGCCCATAGCTGTGGCATTTCTGTTGCTCTTAATTAGGCCACATTCTCCTAAAACGTGTCACTAACGAGGACCGGAGAGAACAAAGCATGCTAATTAGGGAGAAACCTGTAAAGAATGTGAAGGATAGACTGCCCCCCACCCTCTAATTCATGTACTTTCTTTAAAACATCGCAATAATGCAAAAAGGCAAATTCCCATATGTGAAAATTAGTTCCAATAATGAACACTTAGCTAATTTCCCAAACTGTGTTTCAAGGTCTACTAAGGCAATACCATAACACATTATATAGAATCTTTGAAATTAATACACAGGAAACCTTACCCTAATTGTATGAAGTTGGTGCTAACCTTAGAAAATCATTCACATGCAAAAAAAACACACATTTATCAAGACTGTGGCATTGTGTACTGTTAGCTCATAAAGGGTGACTTCAAAGAGAAAAGTCTAGCACAGATAGATAGATGCTGTTACAGCTAGTAGATTTCCCTATACTCATGCATGTCAGCTTCTGGGGTAACCCCATCCCATAATTCCTCATGCAATAGTGTCTGTGGGGTACCTCCTACCCAGTTATCATTGATTCTGATCTAACAAGTGCTGCAAGGTCTGAAAAGGTTGGTATTCAGAGATTTGATTTGGGACCGGGGGTTCTTCTTACTTCTAGGGAAGTCATAAAAGATTAATTTTCATTCCGGTGCTAAACAATTGGCTTATTAATTGGCTTCTCAATCAGGCCTTCTAGCAACACCCATAGCCTTCAACTGTCACTCTAAAAACACTAAAAAATGAATGCATTCATCTGTATGACATAAGTCATTGTGTCTTCCTTTCCGAGACAACAAATCACACCTACTACACAGCGAAAAAGTACAATTGCATCCGGCTTTTCAAGTTTTGTTGACTTTTCCAAGTTCAAATTGGGCTTCATTTTTTCCCCCTTTTTTATAAGGCATGAAAAGTTTCCCCAATCTTACTGATCTAATTGATGTGAATGAATGGGACAGTACTCCAGGTTCACAGTCTTACAGTTTATCTAATAAATAATAGCCTTGGCAGTAAAGCATTCAAGCTATAGGGCTTTTGAATTAAAGAAGTTAAAGAGTCTGCAACAGATCCCAACTATTTCTGAACATTTAAATCTAAAGTGAAGACTATTTAAGGCTCACCTAACCTTGCTGAAACTCCTAGAGCCACAGTCTTGATCTCTTTAGATGTCTGTTTTTTCTAGATCCATACCACCTCAAGCTCTGTCCCCTTTGTCTGTGATGTGCTGGGTGAACATTTCTTTGATTCCTGTAAGCCTCTAAAAGCTTCACCGGCCTAGAAGGTACAGGACATGCAGCATTACTACAGGCTAGTTGGTCGAGCAATAACAGATGACCTGAGAACCAACAGGAAGTTCAAAGAACATAACATATGCTTCTTTCAGACTTGTTACCGTGTTCACTCAAGTAATTTACCACTCGAGTAACATATCACCATTTTTCTTGAAGATATCCCTGAGCTGTTTTATCAACATCAGAAGTCCTAGACATGTTCCAAAAGGAATCTGTGAGGTATACTGGAGTTTTTCTTTGCAATACATTCTTCCAGGTATGTAACATTCATTCACCCATCTGTCAACCTTCCAAAGATTTATCCATACAGGGTGGCAGTAATCCTGGTGCTTATCCAAGAAGGCATAGGGTACAAGGGAAGGATACACACACACACACATACACACACACACAGAGATAAAAAATAAGGCAAGAAAAAATACATAACATTTGTTAGATGGAAAACATTCATATTTGATCTTACCTCAAGCCAAGAACACAATTTTTCTGTACAGAAAGACTGAACATTTTTTCAAGCAAGCGCAATGGAAAACAAAATCCCAATCTTGATAAGCAATTTTTGACAGAACTCACATATCCTCTATAGGGGTCCTTAAAGTTGCAAAGCCACGTACTGTTATATAATTAATCTAATAGCAACTTCAGTGTCATAATGCAATTTGCAGCCAGCTTTATGTAATTTAACATACAGTATGTTGCAGGACAAATTTGCTTAAAATTAAGAGGCCACATTTAATTTAAATTATATATTTTTTATCACAACCAAATTTAATCAAAAAAAAAAAAAAAAAAAAACCTTGGACATTATCAAGTTCCTGGATAGTAAGCATCAACAGTTTTGCACAAGGCAACTCTTCAGTTTACTTTGTACCAAAACCACGACCTAGAACCTGGTAATCTTTAAGAGGTAAGGATCATGCACTGATTACAGCGCATTGCTGCACCCACCCAGGGATGAGAACCTGAGTGCAGCCATGTGGCGAGTGACACCTCAGCACCACACAAGCCCAAAAGGACCAGTGTGAGTTTTTTCCAGTGGCTGGAGTGTCAATCCTGCCACCAACCCCCAAATTTTCCCTGTAAGTTGGAGGATCTGCATGCTGGGCTGGATGTAGATTAACGTCATACTCAGGACGAAGCAATTGCAGGTTAAGGGCCTTGCTCAAGGGCCCAATGGCGTAGGATCACTTCAGGCATTTACAGGATTTGAACCAGCAACCTTCCAGTTGCTGGCACAGAACCTTAGCCTCAGAACCACCACTCCACCCACACTTAACCTTTACGAAGGAAGAAAATCAGAAAAATCAAAGTACGACCTGGTGTCCACTGAAAATAGAGATTATCTGTTTCCACTTTGTACATTTTGCAATTTAAAGCCAATCAAATCAAAGCTTGGGCTGAAAATGCTATTCAGAACATTCTGGACGTGACAAATGCCAAGCCAGCTGAACATGGCTGTTCTACAAACGGAACTGACAGCAATTTTTGCAAGCTGACTGTTTCCCATTCGGGGCTGATTTTCACCAAACCTGTACTAGCAGTATTGTGAGTACTTTAGCTCATCGGGTCCAATTAAAATGTTCCTTCCTAAGACCCTAAGAAGCAGGTCTACACAGATGCCAAGTTGAAGCTGTGTTTGATTCCCATAGGTGTCTTTTAGTTTATTTTTATTACTATTTTACAGTGATGATTACTGACAATGTGGTTGGGGCAGTAACTTCATCTTTTCAAGTGCGAACCATCTGCTGATTCTGGAACTTTCTAGTAAGCTTCCAGAACCTAGACACTGCTACCCTTCATATTGCTCTAGCCTAAAGCCCAGCTTCAGGCTAAAGCAGGTAAATTCATATTAGACCCCGACCAGTCCTTAACATTTCCTGGCATCCAAAATAGAGAGCATTAAACTGGAATGCTCTGTCTCCTGACTGGGTGTATAGGAACCGCAGTGGCAGGCTCAAAATAATATAGACTAACAAAATTCTATATTCCTATATTCCTGTTCAAGAACACAACAACAGTTATGTTAGCTGAACGTAAATTTACAAAATCACTAACTAATTGTGTGATGCTCAAACCATCAGGCCCTTACCATTTCCCACTTTCCACACCAGAGTTACTGTATCAGTCATATCCACTTCTGTGGCTGATTTTCCTGACAGTAACAGCTCCACCCACAAGCAAGCTGATGATTTACTCCAGTGTAATTGAGCTTCCTAAGGACGTGGCAGCAACTGACATCCAAGGTATCGTTTCTTCAGGTTGCCAGAACATTGAGGGCAAATGTTAACGTCTGATGACAGACAACCTGCAATTAAAAGATGCGTAAGCACGCACGGAATGCGGTGTTTGGATGATGACATTTCCCTAATAAGATAAACTCCAGGCTATGTGTTATAAAGATGCCGTGTTTAATTTTAGAATTACTGGCAAACATATCCTAAAAATACAGAGCATGAGCATTGGCCATCAACTTCGAAGATGCTTCCAAACTTCTGTAACCTCTTCAGGTCAGCCGAATCCTGCAGTACGCGCTAAAATGCATCTTAAGTAGCATATAAATGACTAATAATGACTAATAGCAGTGTAGCTTACTTTGCAGACCTACTCTAACACAAAGTGTTTAATATAATGTGACACACCAAAGCATTTTACTACTCATCTTCTCCTGCAGAGTTTCAGTACTCGCTGGTCACGTGGGGCATTTGATCAAAATTATGCAGAATTATAATTCCGGAACAGTACACCAGTGGGGGACACAATAATAATTGCAGCATCTTTTTAAAATATCAAAATAAAATACCAGTGGAGCAAGAGGGATAATTTTCCATTTAGAAAAGTTAATGGCAAACTCTTGAGTAACATTACTCCAAAGCCTTGCCCTGTGTAGGCTTACTTAGAATAATCTTTATCTGTTAACAAATACTGTCCCATTATCACCAGTTAAAAAAGTCCATAACTACAAGGTGGTAAGAATAAAAGCATACAAAATAATAACATCATCAAGTACATCCCCCAGAAACCCCAGACTTAAAGAAAAATACCATCTTTAGGTAAAGGGAAATAAATCAGCTTGCTAAGCCCATGTAGCACCCCTCCAGCTACATCCCCCTGGGTTGTTTCTCTAGACCTTAGAGGCTATCAGTTATCAGCGTTAATGGATAAAAGTTGTTCAGTAACAGTGAGGTCAGGACTATGGTCGGGGCCTGAGCTGAACAATTCAGGAGAGACGCCTATTGATTACCACTGCTTAAGGATTTAGCTTCTCTGTGATTAAAGGGGGAGATTATTATATAAACGCTCAGATACACAGGCAGAGTGCTGCATCACAGATCGGGAAAAATAGGAGGTAGGCGGACATTCAGGACTCGGTCCTCTGACGTCGTGCGCTGGAGCGTCTCCAGCCTCGGCAGCTCCGAGTGCCGGGCCTGGGTTCACACGCCGCCGGCCGGACGGTCCCCGGTTCCTCTCTTCATGTCTCCCTCCCCCTCACGCGAAATCAGAACCGTCTAACTGATGCAACGCAAAGCAACAGCAATTAAAACCAAAAACAGCAGCACCATAGCCAGTAACAATTTAAAATGGTTATTATAATAATAATAATAATAATAATAATAATAATAATAATAATAAAAACAAATGCCCGCAATCTATAGCTTTTTTTTTTTTTTTAATATTCCCTCCTCCACCCCCCCTCTGCGGGGGACTGTATCTATTTATTTATTTATAAAATTTTTTTAAATTATTTATTTATTTATTTATTTTTTATTTTATTTTATATTTTTATTTACTTCCTCAAAAGAAGGAGAGGGAGGGGGGGGACAAAGGAGAAGGAGGGAAGAGAGAGAGAGGGAGAGAGAGGAATGGAAAGAAAACAGAAAAAAAAAACAAAAGAAAAAAAAAAAAAAAAAAACAAACCAAGAAAAAAAAAAAACAGATAATCTGCTTCCATGTCTGTTGAAAAGAGAAAGACAACATACAACATCTGTACTAATCACAACGACCATCAAACGTTAAATGTTGTTGAACAGCACACACAACCAGCCTTACAACCCATGCCCAGAAACAACAGCCGATCAAGACAGTGTGTGTCCGTGAGCACGTGTCCGTGAGCACCTGTGTGCACACCTGTGTGTCAGCGCGCTGGTGTTCCTAAGGTTTCTCCAAGTAATTGTCTAGTAGTGTGTGTGGGGAGCCACAGCCCCGCCCACCCAGGACATGAAGTCGACACGGGGGAGACCCGGGCCCCAGATATCCAGAGGCCCCCCAGGGCACGGGAACCCCAGGAGGACCAACGCAGGGACAATTGCAGCCCCCACCGAGAAAAGGGCAGAGGAGCGCTCCGGAGGGGGGCCATCCGGCAGCCACATCGCAGGAGCCCCAGGGGGCCGTGGCAGCGAGCACGCAGGCCCCGCCAGCGGCCGGCCACACCAGGGCAGACCGGACCCCGGGCCCAGAGGTCCAAGGGCCCCCCCACCCCCCAGCCAGGGCCCCGACAGAGCCGGAAGGGCCAGGCCCCGGCAGGCAACCGCCGAGAGTGAGCCAGCACACACCAGAGCATCCAGCCCCAGACATCGAGAACCACCAACGCATCGGCGGCCGGGGGCCTCATCCACCAGCAGGGAGTGTGGCGGGGGGTAATAGAGCCTGAGATGTTATTTCAGGTGGAGTCTAAGACCCAACCTGACACATGCGTATAGACAGACAGGCACACACATACACAAGCATACGTTCCCACCCTCATGCACACATAAACAAATATTCACCCATTCGCCCAACATGAAGACACAGAAATGAACGCCGTACACACACTCACACTCCCCATATATACTCTATACTCCGAGATCTAGGCACCACCGCCCCCAGAGGGGCAATCCGCCACCAGACCTCGGAGATGGATCCCTTTTTTCCTCTGGCATGGGGACAAGAAGACCACCCCGGACCCCACAGCAGCCGAGAAGCCCACCAGCCCAGACCCCGACCGGACGGCCAGCTCCTCCCAGCCCCCGGCCCCAGATGGTGAACAGAGAACGGGGGCGTGAAAAGACCCCATGCTTCCCTCCGCCCGCTCATATGTGGTGTTGGTGCGTGTTGTTCTAAAGTGCTTTAAAACAGGGGAAGGGCATGGTGCTAACCACCCTCTATAGCTTTTCATTGAGATATCAGGTAGCTTGGTGAAACTTAAAACCAGGGCGGTGGATGCAAAAAACAGTGAATGTTTGCCTAGATTAATTTAATTTAGATGCTATCCGCCCCAAACTGTGTATATCTTGCTCAGTCTCATGATTCTCATTTTAAGGCTGCTACCAACAGACCCAGTACATCTATTGCTGCATGAGGAGCAGATTAGGAACCTGAACAATAAGGGGTTTTGAATAAAAAAGGGAAATCCGTCCCACAGCGTACCTCATAATGGAAATACACCTGTAAGGGAAACGTGAATAAAATTGCAAAAAAAAAAGAAATGAGGGCATAAGACTGCCTAAGCCTATATTACAGTATATAGAACCAGAAACGGTACTGCATAGGCTTTGGAAGGGGAAAGACGAAATTTAATCCTACCCGGATTCATATCTTATCTGTAAGTGTTAAAGATATATTACTGCAGTTTCAGTAGGTAGCAGGACGGCCCGTAATGGCCAGCCGAGGTTCCAGATCGCGATGGGCTACAGCCGACCCTCATCAGACCTAATCCCGCATACCAGGGCGGACCAGCCCTGCTGCGTGCCGATACATCGCGCTGCTTCACCTGCTTAATATGCTTCAAAGCGGGCCGGGTACGATTTATGTTTTGCTGTTACTACTCACTCAGAAATAATTGCCTGTCTCTGGCTCTGCTCTTCCCCGTTTCCTTCTCGCACTTACAAATGAGATCCGTGGTTTTTCCATCACCTTTAAGGCCGGCGATAAGAGCGCGGAGGCGAGCGGCGCTTTCAAGCGGCCCGCTGTCACTTCATTGCTCTCCGCTTCTGCTCATCAGTAGAGGGTTCGGGGGTGGGGGGCCACTACAGAAGACCATAGCAAAGTAATTAATGTTAACCACCGACAGAAATCCGTTATATGAAAAACCGCATTCCCTCGAGTTTTCGCGATTTACAAAAAAAAAAAAAAACTTGTTTATGTATTGCATGCAGATTTACAAAAGCTTTGAATAGACAATTTAAAAACGTCACCTTAAATTACTCTGGAGTTCACCACGTTTTATGTATTACATTAATGCTCACCTCTTGAGTTTCCTCCAGTGATATGCTTAAAAAGTCCATGTAAGTAAATATTGAATTAGCAAGTTATTGAATTAGTGCACTTGGAAATTATTGATATAATGGAGACAAGATAAATGTATCAGTTCAGTTGTGCATAGGGCCTTTAAGTGTGGTTCAGAGAAATATCTCATTATAAATTATATACAGTCCAGTAAAAATGTGCAGTGTATGGCAAAAGTACCCATACAGAACAACATTTACAAATGTATATATGCACGAACAATGGTATAGGTTCTTAAGCTTGCATGAAAATTCACTCAAATATTATCTAATGCATTATCCAAATGAAATGTATATAATTCCACCTAAATAACTCAAGAACTCCACCACTGAAGCATACTGGCATATCTGCTTCATTATACTTTCAGGTTTTTGAAAATTCAGAACTGTAGTTCTGAACCATAGAACTACATGTACGTAGGAAAAATGACCTATTCACAGAAATGTACAGCATTCATAGGTCTTCCAAATTAGAAAAATGGCACAAAATCTTCCACTGTGGTGGCCAAATTTCAATATGTGATGGAGCAAAGTATATATGTGTGTGTGAGGATGTACTGAGTGGGGACATGGCGTAGAACCCAGAGGATCCTTTTCATGGTACCTGTGTAGGGTGCAGCCAATACACAGATTAAAATGCTCACTTGCAAACAAACAAACAAACAAACAGACAAACAAAAATCAGCCACTCTTGGCTGCTGCTTCAGGAATAAGCAGGAAATGAAATAGATGGAGATTATGGGGGTCTTGGGTTAGCATCAACACTGTGGTTCAGATTAGCAGGGCCAAAGCAAATCAAAACACAACAATAAAGACAAATCGCAGAAGACAAAGCAGGTAGAAAAAGTCAATACGCTCTGCTCATCGGCCCTGTCCCCCTGAAATGGAAGATTGCCACGGGCACCCGCAATCTTAATGGATTAAGTCCGTTCAGTAATAATGTGATCCAAATTATGCTCAGGGAGTCAGTTAAGCGACTGAGGAGAGCCAGATATCGATCAGCACTTCTTGTCTGGTGAAGAAATCCCGAGGGATCTAGAAAGAACTTAATACCCCCCAAGCTATCAACTGCAACCCTGAGGAGGGGGCTGTGGTTCGGGGGCACAGCTAAAATTATATTTCCTCTTTCCCTGGGGACAACAAAGACAAAGCAATACCAAGCACTTAACATGATAGGATTTCTCTGGGGAGAAGATAGCGGTATGGTCTGGGTAACCAACACAAAACATCATTTTATACTCGACAGGGGCTGGAATAGATGGATCTGGATAACCAGAGTTACAGAGATTCTCCCAAATCATTGTTGCATAAACTCAACAGGCGACTCAAGGTTATATTACAGCCTCTTTCCTTGAAGTTGTAAAAACCATTAAAGCTACTGGGGGGATTGAAAGTCAAGTGGTCTGTCACGAATGTGAGCGGGAGTAAGAGAAGATTGTTCAGTTGCCGCCAGATCTTCTAGGTTCTAAGACATACTTGCGGCATTCAGGCCTCTGTTTACTGGCCTACATCAGAGCATGTTCAAGTGATTCGGTGCCTTGTTTCAAATTAAGCAAAGCTAAGTGCTAATACCTTCCCCTGTGGATCCACACTGGTGTGTTTTGCATATAAAAGCAAATAAACTAAGAACAATAGATGAAGCTATAATGAGTTCCAGAGCAGCTTTGGAAAAAAAAACATCTCATGGGTTTAAGATGCACATAAACTCAAAGTGTTTAAAAATATTTCAACCTTTAAAAAATATCCATAATAAATATGAGAACAATGGAACTTCAGTGCAGCCACTCAAAGCATTTCTTCGTTGTTAATGATAATTTTAAGGGATGATTACAGATTACATTATTGTGACCTTTTTTGTCCCAAGAGTCATCAATCAAGACCAATTCAACACTATCAAAGTGCCAAACCACTCCCCCACACACACATTTCCCCCCTAGTGGAAATTAACAAAAGGAAATAACTGCTGTATTTGTGATGCTGTTGGAACAGTAATGTATTCCCTGGACGCCCCCCCCCCCCCTATCTAATCCCTACTCCCTCTGCAAAATGAAATAAGTCCCAAAGTATCAACTTGTTCCATTAAATCCATCTATCAAATACTTTTAGAGGTACTTCCTTTGCTGGTACCTAGAATGGCTGCTTCAATTTTGGTGTGAATGGTCTCAAAATAAAATCAGGCATAGATCGTCATGAATATCATGTTTTTAGTACAAAGAGCCATACTTTCTGAGTCATCGCGCTACTGAGAACAAATGTGTTAGGTGACCCTTCGCTTTGCTGCCACTGTGTGAACGCCTCAGTTTGGTGTGAGCTGGTGAGTTCCAGATATTCACCCATACAATAGCAGTGTCCGAATTCAGGAGCAGCATCTTTCTAAGGCTGCATTCGAAGACCGAATGTGTGACAGTGATGCAACAATTTTCCCATTTTGGAGGGTCCTTGAAATGCGGTCTAGAAATGCATCCTTCTTC
Source organism: Paramormyrops kingsleyae (assembly GCF_048594095.1). NCBI lineage: Eukaryota > Metazoa > Chordata > Actinopteri > Osteoglossiformes > Mormyridae > Paramormyrops > Paramormyrops kingsleyae. The sequence continues at coordinate 23,594,273 of NC_132804.1, forward strand.
TGCCAAGTCGCTAAGGATCCACCCGATGGATCTTTCACAGCCCGACATGTCCCAAGATTCATTGTGCAGAGATAAAGTGGGTGTGTCCCAGCTATGCAATAGGAACAGTGCTTTAAGGCTCAAGGGTAAGAGAGGGATCAGCTGCCAGAGCTTTACACCTGGCACTGCCTGGTGTAGGTGGCCTGCAGGGGGCAGTAGCAGGGTGAGCGGGGCGTGGCTGTGGTCCCTGATGATTTATGCGACTTTCCACTGGCACCATCTGGTGTAGATGGCCTGCAGGGGGCAGTAGCTCCCCTCCGATGACCTATTCAGCAGAATGCACCACCCTCTGCAGTGCTTTGTCATCGAGAGCATTGCAGTTCCCATACCAGGCAGTGATGCATCCTGAGGAGGCTCATGATAAGGCATCTGTAGGACGTCCTGAGGATGTAGGGCCTCAGGCAAAATCTTTTCAGCCTCCTGATGTATAAGAGGCATTGCTGTGCTTTCTTCACTGCCTCAGTGGTGTGCGCTGTCCATGTGAGGTCCTCTGTGATGTGCACACCAAGGAACTTAAAGCTGCTGACCCTCTTTACTGTGGTCTAGTTGATGGAGATGGGGGGCGTGTCATCATCCCTGCTATCTGAAGTCCACTATCAGCTTTTTGATCTTGGCGACGTTGAAGGTGAGGCAGTTCTTCTGCCACTCTGACCTCCTTTCTGTAAGCAGTCTAGTCGCTGTTGGAGATGAGAACCACCGCCGTCATGAGATCCGCAAACGTCAAGAGGATGTTGGAGCTGTTTGTGGCCATGCAGTCGTGGGTGTACAAGGAGTACATTACCCATTCCTGGGGGGCTCCCGTGTTACGGATCGCTGCGGAGGAGGTGGCATTGCCCAATCTGACTGCCTGGCACCAACCTTCGAAGGCTGCAGCCTACAAAACACTTTGCCTTTGCAGACCGTGTCCTTTGAAGAATCCAGAATCTGAATTTGGCCAATGTGCCTGAAAAGTTTGAAAAAGCCAATAACTCAAAAAGCATTTGTCGAGCCTAACAAGAAAAGTGCCTGCAGCAGTGTAGTCCAGGGTTCTTCAAATCTGGACCTCGATTCCAAATCCAGGCCTTGTTTTCAGTTCTCCCAGGTAGTTCATTTAATAATTACTGATTCTGATTGGTCAGAGGCTACACACCTGACTGACAGGTAAAGGAAGGCTGGAAAACCAGCAGTGCTCGGACCTCGAGGACCATGATTTGAATAACCCTGGTGTAGTTCCTATCTGGGAATATGATAACTCATTATTCCTCTTCCATATAAAAGTGAGTTATGTCGTAGCCCTAAAGGCTGAGCATTAAACAGCTATTTTCAGTTCCTGACTTTCCCTATATCTTGATTGTCTTTATTTCAGTTGAACCAAATCCACGTTTGCAGCTCCTTGGTTGTCGCTGTAGCCTCAGGGTTTGAATCATACCCAAGTGGGTTTCCTCCACAGACTTGGACTCCCACAGTTAAAAAAAAAAGTGGTCTAGGTGTATTGGGGTCTTTAAATTGTCCATATTCTATGAGAATGTGTTAGATTGGATCTCATCCAAGCTGTCCGCTCTTATAGGCTCCAAGGTTGGGTAAGCAGTTTTGGAAGTCGAGTGGATGTACCCATGTTGCATTTAGATCATTGTCTCCTAAACAGGAAGTGAGAAAAGCAGTGTTTCCATTGGATTCATCCCAGAATGAAACCAAGATTGTAAAACAGTGACTGTAATAAAAGGCTTCACAGAAAACCGCAAGAAACACCGGACATCAAGTCAAAGTATTTTTATTGTCGTCTCAGCTCCAAGATGCATGGTGACACGGTGAGATGAAATGTCATTCCTCATTGGTGATAGTGCAAAAAAGAAATAAATAGAGTATGTCTTTTATATTTCTATTCTAAACATGACATACTGTATTAAGACTGTAAAATCTAGACATAACCTTAAAACAAATAATGTATAGTTATACACCTGATTAGGTGTACCAAACAATTAAAATACTCTATATTGGATCATTAACATCTGGCAGATGTGCATCTAGTGAAATATTAATACAAAGATATAAATATTAATATTAATAATACATAAATATTTGAGTAACATGCTTGACAGCTAATGGATAGTCTAGTTAAAGGCAAGTAGAGGGGTAGTTATATTTAATATCATTCATAATGCTGCGACCTTTCAGAAGCACAACATTTATGTACTTCTTGCCGTGGTGCCAAGTGTGTGATGCATTGAGGGTATACAGTAAATATGGGACATTAGCATTAGCACCTCAGTGATGTTTTTCTTCTGCCATAATTTTTTTTTAGTAACAATGGCAGCTTGACTAAACTGGGCAACAGACTCAGGGGTTTCTATAATGTAGAAGCTCTGGAAGTCTTGTTACCTAGATGTTTCTTGATCCAACTTGGAAACGTGCAAAATAAAGAGTGGCACATTTCTGAGGCACACAATGCGGTATAGTCTCAACAGAAAGTCAGATATGTGAGAAAATCAATTCGCCTGGAGTTCCAATTCCTCATCTGAACTGTGTAAATGAAAACTGTTTCATGTCATAGATAAGAGGACCATAAGTTCTGAACTCTCAAAAGAAAAATTCAAAGCCGCAAAAGACTCAAAAACGGATCATTACTTGTTTTTCACAGCACAGTGCGTGCTGCTTGTTACTTGCACTTAAAGAATGACTGGGTTTCAGAGATCGTAGTAAACATTTTTCACAATAAAGGGAGAAAATTGATAGACAAAGGAAGAAAGGGAAATTGTGCAATATTCCCATCTCAATTTCTTATTTCAGTGTTTCCCAAACCCCCAGACGTTCCACATTTTGCTCCCTTCCAGCTCCCAGCCAGACACTCCACATTTTTGCTGGGAGCTGGGAGGATGCAAAAATGTGGACTGTCTGAGGGTCCACGAAGACTTGGTTGGGAAACACTGTCTTGTTTGAGGCATTTGGATAAGTCTAACAAAGACTTAGACGCTGACCTTGATGCTGATGCTTGTCAGTAGAAATTCCTTCTCTCCACACCTAGATTAAAGACCGCTGACTTAATTAAGTAACAAAATGCAACGTCACACATTACGGCGCATAAAACTGCCATTTGCAGTGTAATTTACTATTCATTACTGTTTTTCATGATATGATACAAAGGGGGTACTATACTCCTACTACTGTACTAATTATACTCATTTTTAATAGCTTCAGTAAATTCAAAGAAACCCTGTTTTTACTTGAGTATGTTTTGAACAGACACTGTTTGACACATCTGTGGCATGGTTTCTTGTCAGAGAATCCCATCAACTCTGACCCTTCAGTTTAGCGGGTTTTTTTTTTTGTATAATTTTCCCAGTAAGGTTAGGGAGGAACCACTTTGGGAAATGGGGAATGCTTTCTTCATAATTTTATTTCATGATGTTTTGAGTTAGTTTAAATAGGTTTAATTAGGGGGTGAAGCGTAAACTGAGGTGTAATTCTTTCTGTTTATCTGTAATTAATTAATTAAACTCTCCCTCCCCAAATTCTTCGGTAGTGTGCCGCCTTTCTCCAGTCTGTCTGGACCGAGAGAGAGGTATGCATGATTGGCAGTCAATAGTTGAAAAAAGTTGTAAAACAAGATTTATGTTTGTTTTATTTAATGATAATTACTTCTGTTAAATGTGCATATCTGTATGTAATCCTGGCCACTCGTAAATGTGTATTTCCTTCCGTTCCTGCGAGGAAAACAGAGTAATCACTATATGTTGCTGCCGCTTACAAGTCCGATCTTTTAGTGTGTGATTAATGTAATATTGTATGATTTTCGTTTGTATCCATCAACTAAATCCTGCAGTTTAAGTTATTTTTCTTAAGTGTTGATTTTGTTTTCCTCGCTCCCCCTTTGTGGGAAAAGTGGAGTATTTGCCTAGTTGATGTAAACCGTGGCCTGAAACGGATGGAAGATTGATTTTTTTTTTATTTCATTAAAGGTACGTACGAATTTGAGTGTATAACTAGGGTGTAACTTGTTCTGTTATCATTTGTTGTTATGTACGCCAGTCTGTCTGGACCAAGAGATAGTGGAGTACGTATTTGATAGTGGAGTACGTATTTGATAGTGGAGTACGTATTTGATAGTGGAGTACGTATTTTCCTCCTTGATGTAAACCGTGGCCACTGCAGGTGGCTGCCTTTCGCTGCCAAGCTTGCTCTCACCTAAATAGGTGTTTGTGTATTATGGAGAGTAAGATGGGGTAGGTGAGAAGAGATTTCCCCATGGGGGTCAATAAAGTGTCGTTATTATGACAGGACAGCAAAGACACAGATCTGGTGAACCTGATTACATCACGCAATGTTGGGCTTTTAATAAAGATTTTTTTGGAGGGATGGTGAGAATGTATAGGGTAGCTAGAGATTGTTGAGGGTGGTGGTGTGGGAGGAGAAGGGATTACATGGGGAGGAGGGGGGGGGTGACTGGGCCATGTGGGAAATACATTGTTGTTCCAACAGCATTGAGTTTATACTGTAAATTGTACTGCATTTTATCCAAAATACTTCTACCTATTAGTGCTGTAACAATACACATCAGGAGCTACATTTACAATAGGTACATTGACAAGCAGTAGAACATGCAGAAATACAGCTGAATCGATGCTAAAGCAGTGTATCAGTGCATATCAGTCTGCATCCAAGTGGTAATGTTAACATTTAGAGATGAAAAATGTGACCCATTTACCAAAAACACAGTACTTCTGAGTCACAACAAACTCTTCAATGCTGTTTTTTTCAGTTTTCGTATAACATCTGATGGGACAGCAGACGTGTCATATTGTCATTTGTGTATCTGTGCTTCATCGTGTTATTTACTCCATTACAGATACAGACAAGACTCACCGGTGGAGAAGTGTCATCAAAGCACAGACACATCAAACAGAAGTCGAATCCTAATCCAAGCTGTCTACTGGTCAGAAGCAAAATTTGACAGGTGGTAAAATTCACAACAGCTCCAAATTACCATGCATACAACGTGAACGAGTGTGACTATTATTTGTAAGATATGGATTTAAAAAAAATAGGTTTGCATGTTTCTGGAGTACATATTAATGTACATATCATTCCACTGGATGAATATTATTTTTCATTCTCTACTATTCGTCTGAACAAACTTATGGATTCATTTTGGATTCATGGACTCAACTAGCATTGCTGGCTCAGGTCAACTTACCCGTCATCACCCAAAAGAGGTTCAGCCAGGTAAGGTATGACACCCACTGTACATATTTACAAAAAAATATTCCACACGCCAAAATATAGCACTAGAGACTGCTTCAAGCCAGAAAGCTACAAACTCTGACTGTTCAATTCTTAGTAACTGTGAAAGTTTTCACCTTCTCTGTCACAGAGAGCCCCAGAACACCTGGAGGAACTGTGACTGCTGTAGTGGCATCACTAAATGTGGAGAAGTTAGAATATGATAGTAATACAATGTAATTATTCATTCCTACTCTTTGTGTGCTTCTTTTGTTTCATAGTGTATTTGCACTTCTCTCCCAACTTACTCACTGTGATTTCAGGAGCTACTCTGAGAGAGCTCTGTCTTCAGTTTCCTTCTGAGAGAACTTATTAATAAGCTCAATGCTGCTCAAGTACAGCTATAGTCCCACTCCCCTTCCTTCTCCCTTCAAATGACCTCAAGTTGCCCCAAGACACTTATTACTGCATTTTTTAATGCTGTCATTCCTAAAATAATGACACCATATATTCAGCTCAGGAAAAAATTAAGAGACCACAGTCTCATGGTCCCCACAATGTAATATAAACATAATACACACACACACACACACACACACACTTGGTAAACTGTTAAACTGTTGTTCTGCATTTCATCAATTAATGTATTTCTGGGGATTAACTGTAGCTACAGTTACTGAAAAACAAGAACTCCAAAAAACAGCCAGTTGTAAGCTGTTCTGAAAATGTAGAAAGAGTTCAGCTTAGATCAATGGTTCTAGTATTTCAAAGTGGATCTATTTCCTAGAGTAACTTGGTTTTCTTCTTAACATGACCAAAGGCGTTAGTGTTCACTGCTGTTACTAGTGCTTAGTGTCTACGTTCTTCTCTTTGGCAGGGTGATGATACCCATTAGCAGTGAGCTTGCACTGTTAATTTGCCTTCCACATGTTTGGCAAGGAAAGCTTGTCCCTTTGGGATTCAGGAGTGTTAATCACACTTTCCCAGATCATCTGACCATACAATAGCACCCCAGTTTTTAATTGAACACATTACTACCTACCACCTAACAGCGCAACAAAAAGTTTCAAAAATGAGTCCTCGTCAACAAGTAACTTTAAGATTAAGATGCACTTTATTCATTCCAGGGGGAAATTCTAGTGCATACAGCTGCAAGAATGTAGTACAAAGACAAACAGACACATAGCACCAAAAAGACAAAGTGCAGAGACAGTTCACATGCAGAGTGCAAAGAAGTAAATGTAAAAATAGGATATCCTGAAAAACAGAATATTGTAATATTAAAGGATGAAATAAATAAGACAATAATAGCAATAATAAATTAGTGGATGATACATGTGCAATTAAAGAACAGACAGTACTAGACTTTTACTATTACCTGAGGTGGACATTTCAGGTCCAGAAAGTAAAAATCCAGACCAAGATTGTTTCAACCAAGCAGTAGAGTACAAAGAGTCACAGTCACAGGGTACTCAACTGGCTGGTTGAAACAAAATCTGGATTTTTACTTTCTGGGCCTGAAATGTCCAACTCAATACAAGTTGGGATGCTTCCTGACACGTTATGGCTGAGGGTGAGGAGTGGCATGCCTGCGGGAGGCGTTGTGGTGTCTGATAGCAGCACGTAGAAGGGATGCCCATTTGCATTTTTTTAACACACTGCCGGTGAAATGAACCGGTGGCTATATGTGCTAAGGGATACTGCCCCTTGTCCAATTTTTCTAGCACCCTCTGCTCCATCACTGCCTTCAGTGAGTCCAGGCTAATCCCGCGACAGAGCAGACTTTCCTGATGAGTTTGATCAGGGTTAGCCCTGTGATGGAGCAGGCCTTCCCAATAAGTTTGATCAGGGTTAGTCCAGTGACAGAGCAGGCCTTCCCGATGAGTTTGATCAGGGTTGGTCCTGTGATAGAGCAGGCCTTCCCGATGTGTTTGATTGGGGTCAATTCTGTGACGGAGCAGGCCCTCCCGATGTGTTTGATCGGGGTCAGTCCTGTGACGGAGCAGGCCTTCCCGATGAGTTTGATCAGGGTCCCTCCTGTGACGGAGCAGGCCTTCCTGATGAGTTTGATCAGGGTCATTCCTGTGACAGAGCAGGCCTACCTGATGAGTTTGTTCAGGGTCAGTCCTGTGATGGAGCAGGCCTTCCCGATGAGTTTGATCAGGGTCAGTCCTGTGATGGAGAAAACCTTCCCGATGAGTTTGATCAGGGTCAGTCCTGTGATGGAGCAGGCCTTCCCGATGAGTTTGATCAGGGTCAGTCCTGTGATGGAGCAGACCTTCCCGATGAGTTTGATCAGGGTCAATCTTGTGATGGAGCAGACCCTCCCGATGAATTTGATCAGGGTCAGTTTTGTGATGGAGCAGACATTCCCGATGAGTTTGATCAGGGTCAGTCTTGTGATGGAGCAGGCCTTCCTTATAAGTTTGATCAGGTTTTTTTTGATCAGGTGTTTGTTTTCTGAGCAGTAGAAAAGCACGCTGGCTACCATGGACTGATACCATACACAGCAACTTTCTGCACTTTATTTTTGTTTTTAAATATATATCTTTCCAGAGCTGCTCAAAGTTTTGTCTATTACAATGAGTATTTAATTCACTTGAATTATTTACTTGAATGTTTAATCAAATTTAGATACAGTACATGCACGATTGGAAGTTTACTGCACCACTCCCTGTACTTTTAATGAATTTGACAGGAATATCAAGTTAATCTCTTATGGAGTCATTTTCTGAGTCTGATCAGAATCACAGTTTAAGCCTGAGTGTGTGAATGCTGCCTGACTGCAGATAACGAGCAGGTGCCAAAAATAATCACGTGACCAGTCACATGCTTTTCTGGGCTTTTTTCCCGCTATCCAAAAGACGAGTATCCCTATTCATAAGCCAAAATGGCATAACACGAATAGGCAATTACCATTAATTTATAAGGGAAACATTTTTGAGTGTTCCCAGACCCAAAAAATAACCTATCAAATACATAAAACTAAAAAAAAACACTAGCATATAGTAAAAGCAAGAATTATAAATGCACAGCATATATAAAGAAGAAATAATGTATGTACGTTGTAGTTTCACTTACCAGAATCAATACAGTAGTATGTTGCTCAACGACATGGATTCATTCTGAGAAATGTGTTATTAAGCGATTTTGCCTTTGTAAGAACATCACAGAGTGTACTTACACAAACCTAGATGGTATAGGCTACTACACACCTGGGCTATATGGTATATTCTAAAGAACATTAACAAAGGTACTGTATAGCAAATACATAAACCAGTAACATAGCTATCATTATTATCTAATATGTCATGTATGTGATTGTATGTGCTGTATGTGTACGACTGGCAGTGCAGGATATTTGTTTACATTACAGTAGTGCGCTGCGCTATGACGTTATGATGGCTTCGATGTTGCTAGGCGACAGGAATTTTTCAACCCCATTATAATCATATGGGACCTCCATCGAATGTGCCGTCCGTTGATGATCGAGACGTCATTATGCGGCTCATGACTGTATATCTATACTTGGCTCACTGATAAACGCTAAATGCAATTTTTGCTTTTGTCCTTTTTTCGTAAATCAAAAATCCTTTTTCAGTTTTCTTTTGGTTAGTGAAAACAGGTGCCAGTGTAGGTCTTTCATAAAAGCAAAGTGGCGTAAAACGAACGTTCCTAAAGCAGGGCATATTTGTATACAGAAATGGGAGCTTTTCAAGAGATGGACATGGACTAGTGAACGTGAAAAGACAAACACATTTTGTGCACGTTTAAAGTTGCACACGATAGCCGAATTCAAGTTGCAGCAATGAAACGGAATACTTAATGTGTAAGATCTTTTCAACCGTGATCAAACGCCACAGCGAGACATGAGACCTATTAGATTCTGGGTGGAAAAGTGAAACACTGGGCCCAGATTTTCCATTGATTTAGATCACCTGTGCAGAATAATCACTCCAACCAGCTTTTTATGCTAAGCTAGATCATGGGGACTGGAGTCTCCCCCTGGCAGCATAGGACACATGGCAGTCGTACACATTCATTCATTATGAGCAACTCAGAGACCGCAAAATAGCCTTGAACTGCGGGAGGAAATCCATCCAGCCCAAAGTCAAACAAGTAATCTCCACACACAGTGCAGAGGCAGGCACCCAACCTGGGAGGCAACAGAGCTTCCCACCCAAAACCATCACTCTTGATGTCTAATTTTACAGGAAATGCGGGAATTAACCATATAAACAAGTAAAAGCTTTTCACACAAAGCTTTGCAGCAGGTAAGCTATAAGCGTTTTGCATCCAGTTATCTGTGGTAGCAAGTAACCTAGTGACTATGGACATAAACTTATAACCCCACAATACGATGGAGCAGCAATATTACCTGATTAAGACCATGACCTTGAAACATGACCAGTTCAATCCCTGCAAGGTGTCCTGATGTTTCTCCCCTGAGCACCATAGCAGGACTGTCCCAGTAAAATGCGCATGGATAAAACTGCAAGCTTCAATGGGTGGAAGCGTTGAGTGAGTAAATGTGAAAAGGAATGCAGTTTCACATCATTATCGCGGAAATCCAACTGACGGTGCACTTTCAGCGTGCACCTTCCCAGGACTCTCCAGCCCATCGTCTTTTAATATTAAATGTGATTTTCAGCTTATGAATCCAGAAGAACATCATGCTTTTAGAAAGTTCCCTTCCTAGCCCTTGAAGCAGACCGCTGTTCCTCTTATCTGTAAATTCCCAGGACACCTACAGGCGAATTTTTGCCTTCCTTTGTCTCTAAGCATGCCTGTAGCTAGGCTTGGGTGGTGTTGCGGTAATGTGGCATACTGCAGTGTTATGGGTTTTTTCTTTCAGCAAAATTTATCGTGCCCCCACCCCCTGGTCTGAAAATTATATCACGGGGATATATATCACTCAAAATACCAGACTAATGTTACTTTTCAAAATACCGTATATCACAGTATAATGTCTGGCCAGTATGACAGTATAATAAAAATTAGATACCGTCCAAGCCTACCTGCAGCTTCCATTGTTAAGGCATGTGACTTGTGGGACAGCACAGTAGTTCTCCCCGTGTTGTTGTGGGGTTTCTTCCAGGTTCTCTATTTTCCCACCATGGTCCAAAAACACGTTAAGGTGAATTGGAGTTGCAAGATAGTCTGTAGGCATGAATGGTGAATGTGCCCGGTCATGGGTTGGCACCTCGCCCTGGGTAATACCCTGCCTTACGCCCATTGTTTCTTGGATAGGCTCCAGCCCCCTGCCACCCTGCATAGGACAATTGGGTTTGGGGAAATATATGGATGGCATGAAACTCAGACTGACATAAAATGAGGAGGGTGGGCAGTGAGACCATGGTCATCCCGATGGCACCGTCATTTTTGCAACCCATAATTCAACAGGAGGCATCCCAGAGAGCACTGCAGGGGCTTTCATACTTATATGTGTTTTTACTCACAATTCCTATGGCTGATACAGTTATATTTTAAAGTTATATCAACATAATATGTAACATTACACCTACACACTGAAAATGTGTTTATGCTGCAAAAATATTAGCATTTCCACAAAGGTCAATTGGTTATCATCTCATCCTCTTTGGTACCTTGAAAAGGAAAAAAACAAAACAGTATTGTTACTCCAAAGTAAATGAAGCTGAATGAACAATTAAATGAACAATTATGTGTAATTATTAACTATTAATATGTTTACATGCAAATGTGAACCATCCTATAATTATCTCATGACTTCTTCTGCTCTCTCAGTTTTACCTGTAAATTAAACTTGCCAGGAAAGGAGCAGGAAACAATGGCTAAAGTGCCACAAATGAGGCTTATATAAGGACACAGCTTTAAAAATATTCAGCTTATTCCAGCAGTCAACAGTCAAGTGGCATGTTGGCATCAGAGATGGTTTGAAGTGGCGGTTGACAACAGCTCTCGGTCGTACGTGACCCAGTACTCTGTTCCTTTGTACTGCTGACAGGGTTTATATGTGGAACGCTCTCTTTCACACAAACAGCATCTCTGTCATTCATCATATTACCAGAGTAACCAAACCCAACTATAAACATGGACAGAAGCTCCAGGAAATTTGCAGCTCACCAAATGTGCAATATGTTATGAATACCTAACAGCTCATGGTAGACAGCTGCTCTGTAAACAAACGATATTCCCTTTTCCTGCTTTTTATAATTATTTTATCTTCTGGCAGTCGCCCACTCCCCCCCCCCCCCAAAAAAAAAAAAATCCAAATTTGAACAAATTTTGTGTGATATTTGCAAAATAGCACAAAAAGCATACACGAAAAAACTCAGAATCTGAAATCAAATTATGTCATAGAGTCAAGTCTGTATAAAAGAACCCCCCCCCCTTCCTCACACTCAGCAATCAGTTTTCTGCTGGACGTGGGTGACTATGACAGCATGGAGGGGGGATGTTCAGGTATGAACTGACCACAGTCCACTAATGCAGCCAATGCAGATGCAAATGACTTCATCAATTACTGCCTTAGGAAGCAACCTGTTAGTTTCATAACTCCAAGAATTCTCAACCACTTTATAACTCGAGAAGAGTATATTATAACAGTTATGACCTTCTACTGTACTTGTAGGATATGACAGAAAACAGGTGCACCTTGCAAAAACGCCATTTGATAATGAGCAAGAACACAGCCACATTCACAGCTACAGCTGAACAGATACTCAGGGGCCAGAGAAGATTTATGGAAAAGCCATTTTAAATACGTGGGAAATCACTCCTTCGTAATCAGTGATTACATTTCCTAAAGCTCACATCAGAAAATAAAGTCCACAGACTGACATGCACTCACGCCCCAGTGAGACCCAAGTTCGTCCACCCTGACCAGTGAGGTGATCATGCATTGAGGTGCACAGAGCTGTCATCCTGGGGACCCAGCGTGAAGCACATCACCGGTAGCAACAGAATGACAGCCCTTCAATCGCTTCCAGCGTTCACCCCCACGGGGGTAATAAGTGCGACTTTGGGGAGCCGGGGTAGATCCCGGCTCCTGCACAGACTCACACAAAACCACAGCAGGGAGCCCGGTCCACGCCATGCACCCTACAACTCCCTCAACGTAGCCGAGGACAGGAACTTACTCACCGCTGATGCACAGGCTGAGGGAGCACAAGCCTTCCTCACAGCCCTGAGCGCTATCTTCATCACACTGGGAGCTTCTTGCTGTCTTCCTGGGGGAAAGCCTCCTCACAATCTTCATCATTCGGTTCACTTTGTCCATCTTGCCCACCCCTTCCTTACTCATTGATCTCCCCTGTGCTCTTCAACCCCCTATCTCCCCCCTCTCTCTTTCTCTCTCTCCCCCTCTTCCTGTCTCCAAATGGAGCGAGAAGCAACGGGGGCTGCCTGACGTTGTTTTTCTTCTTTCACTCGGAGCTTTGAGAGCGGGAGGGGAAAAAAATGAATTTATACCAGCCCATAATTGCAGCGCGAAAGCCCTGGACTCAGTGTGGAAAACTGCCCCCAGCTTTTCACAAATCTCTGCCTTGGTCTCTTATGATGCTTCCACTTAATCAAGGTTGCAGCGTTTCTCTTAGTTCGCCGATTCATATCTGTCAGCGGGGCTGCATGTGTCTGCTCTCCAGTCCTACTCGATACGTGGAAACATGGTACATTTACAGACTGTAAAGTGCACTGGAGGTGTGGGTGGGGGAAAAAAGGTTTATCTACCGTAATTGGACAGCCATTATTTAAAGTGAGTCTAACAGAGAAGGTGCAGACAGCTCAAAGCAGCCTAAAAGTTTGACTCATCCACTAATCTCTAGTGACTAATGTTGAACTGCGGGCAGCTCTCCCTTTAACCAGCTCCGTTCATTTTTTTTCCCACTTCGACTTTTCATACCCCGGAGGGTCTGCTGCATTAGTGCTGATTTTGCACAATATTATGAATGTTTCATCCATATTTATCTTAAAGGGGAATTTCAGGGAAATGTGACAGACATACTTGAGATTCGAATAACCTATTAATGGTTATATATACATTAAATTCCCTGCGTCGTGAAACGCGAGTCGTTTTACACATTTCAGTAAAATATACATTTATGTACATTTGTATTTTCCCAGGGACTTACAGGAAAAACAGAAGACAGAGGCAGAGAGTTCCTGTAATGTAAATGACATGATATAGGAATATATAAGTGGTATAACGTTGAGTAGCGGATCCCTCACAGTCTACACCCTAAGTCCATGTAGTCTGTGAATCGTGATGATTTATATGCTACAAGGGTTGGTATTGCCCTTGCTTTAGATGCATAGGGCAACTGGTGAAGAAGATACACTTCTAAAGTTGGGCTTCAGAAAATCCATGAAGTTTTCAAATATGGCTTCCTCTGTCACAGGCTCATACAGGACAGATCTGTGCTGAAGCATTTCTAACCTGTCACAGCTTCTCTCACAAGATGCTGTAGATCTCTGAGGCATGTTTCTGGCTGCCATTATTTCCAGCTGTGGTGACCTAAAGGACCAATAGACCAGAGACTCAGAGAAGTTTTATTTTGTGATTTAAATAATAGGAACCATGGGATTCTGGTTGACACTTCAAAGTAGCAGGGCTTGTTTGGGAGTTTGGCGGTTGACTCTCGTTAAGAGTCTTGATATTCTAGTACGTTTTATTCTTCTAATACCAACTTTAAAAACATTTATGCTACAGAGATTGTGATATAAATCATAGCCTCAAGGATTTAAACTATTAACTGTTTAACTCAACCTTATATTATCTAATCTAATCAATCAATTGCTTCTATCTCACACGAACTCTACGCTCTGTGACTGTCAATGGCTTTCGTCAGCTAAATTAATCTTTTTTTTCCATTACGAGATAAAATTCAGTTTAATAAATTGAGCAGATCAAATGATGAAATATTCTTTCAGGTAACATTCAGAACATGGATTTTGGCTTACAAAAGCACAAAAAAGAGACCGTCCAGTTTTCCAGACTCTTAGAAGCTTTTGAAGACAAAACATACATTTTTAATGTCTGTGGTTTTTGCACTTGGTTTCCATTGTAGGTGGACATTTGCAGTGAGATAAGATGGACCTAATTGGATAATGCATTTTCTGCAGCCTTCCTTTCCTTTGTAGGTAGAAAGCTGATAATGATGCATCTAGATGGTGAGTCTGCCTGGGGTTTCTCTCTGAGGGCCACACAACCTCTTTCTAAATCCATGTTGTCGATAAAAGCTCAGCCCAGAAAACCTTAATCTATGGATTAGAGGTGCCCTCCACAACCTCCATAACTTCATATGTGTGGATTCCTCAAGGTGAATACTGCTGCTGGGTTTTTATATCTGCGGATGAAGAAGAGAATCACCCATCTCAATCACCTTCATATGTTTCTCCATATCGGCTTTCTAGCAATCCGACATGCAGCATGTATATTATCTGGTTTGTGTCATTTCTGTCGTAACATGTCGTAACAGCATATTCGCATAATGCCCAATTTGAATTCATCTACATCACTTTTTTCTTCCATTCATCCATCTTCCATGTGCATGGTTGTGTTGAGCACGGGGCAGAGAATGGGATGTCACTCCATTGCAGGGCACATGCTAAGGGCACACGTTAGTGACACTAATAATCGCATGTTTTTGGGAGGAAAGCAGAAATAATGCTAACTCTCTCTCTCTATCTCTCTCTCTCTAACACACACACACACCATGAGGCAGGAATCAAACCCACAACCATGACGGTATGAGGCTGCTGTACTGTACAGCACAGCGATGCAGCACTGAGGCAGCACGCGGGTCCTGCTCCTTTCCCGCTTCTGCATTAACTTGTCTTTCGTAACATGAAACTTCTCTCCCTCAGAGGGTCCTTTGTGCTCCAATCACTTTCGTTACCTTCAGGTCAAACCTTAGATTGGGATTAATTTCTCTTAAGCACATTTCCCTTTATTAGGGATACCTGCATTCGGAGGCGATATTTTAAGCCAGCAGAGGGGACACTGCGACATTCTTTGCCAATTCTGTCAACTTGTCTCCAGCAGCTTATAAGTTTAAAACACTAAATCTAAGCTCAGTTGTTAGCGATGCAGCTTTATTGAACAGGCAAAGAACGGAAGTGTAAACGAAATCACGTGTAGCACTTGGTAAGAAATTAAACCGATTACAGATTTTATTGCTATCACAAAAATACTTACATATGAAGAGTCTGAAAATACAATATATTTGCTGTTATTTGTTGCTTTTGTGGAACAAAGATTACCAAAAATGTAGGACACTGCCTCAGATGTTCATAAATACAAGCGATAACAGTGAGGGTACAAATGAGGTTCCAGACAGTGCTTCCAAAACGGTGCTTTGAAGCTGCTCTTCATCTGAATTTTAAATGACTGTATCGCTAAATTAGGCTGTTTTGTGTATCCGTATATGACTGTAATTTTAACACTGCCAGTCAAAAATAACCACCGATTCAATCCGAGTTTGAAATGCAATGTTAAGAAGATTATTTTTGCCTGAATAAAAATGCTAATTTCATACACCAAGCAAACAAAACAGACCACTTGTTACTGGAAAAAAACTCTCATGATAATTTCTAAAAGTAAAGAAAAATCAAGATTATGAACATATAACATAGCAAACCACTCAGATATTTTGCTAAAATGTTCAAAGCCAGTGTTTGCCAGTAGGCTACCAAACCTCTTAAAAATTTACCCAGAAACCTATTCAAAATTTTTAATGAAATCAATATACATTCAGATTTCAGTTTGGTGAAGAATGTTATCCCATGAAGTATCTAAAGTCAAGCCATTAGAGTGATTGTTACAGTAAATTATACATTGAATAAATATAAACAAATGATATGTATATTATCTGTATATTTTCATCCACAGTGATGTATACAAATATAAGACTATATGTGTGATAAAGCACGAAGAAGTACAAAAGTATATACATCTTTGGGTTTTTTGAAGCCTTCAGACTGAATGAACAGATCTATATTACCACAGAGGCAGTCTCCTCTACAATGCTCATGGCAGTATATTTCTATATTTTGTCTCAGCTAAAGGCAGTAAAACCTGCTGACTAAAGAGCCCAGCTTTCATTTCCCCCTCCATTCAGGCCCCAACACCTGCCGCCCAATACAAAGAAGGCACTCATCAGAATAGGCGGCTGTACACACTCTCATTATTACAAGCCGCTTTGGTTCTGTAACGGACAGGCCTGGGAACACAAACAGCGGCTTATCTGGAAGCTGATTAATTAACAATGTGAAAAAAATGCCAATCAACAATGTCAATTTCCATATGAGAAACACCTTGACTGAATCATCACAGGCACCACAGTAAACAGCTATATTTTTGCACAAAAATCACAACTTTAGTGCAGACTGATAATGGCTGTTTAACTGACTTACTCATCAAAAACTTGTGGTAGAGGGAGTGTCATCAATTTATTTTTTTTGTTAGACAGTGATGAGCAGAGACAGTTAGCCCTGTAGGTGATGCAGGTGATCGTGCTATTTGATTAGCGGGCATAATAGAGCAAGCAAAAGTAATAGTAATAGCAGTAGTAATCTTTCACTTTTCTTGTGAAACATCTGGTAGCTAGTTAGAATCCAGATACAGTGTGCTACCAAAATGTTTTTAATATAAATGAATTCACAAAATTTGTCTTCTCTATTGGGGGGGGTTCTTTGCCTGTATGATACGGAACCCCAAACTCAGTTAGAACATGCCCCAAAATTAGGCCATGTTCTGCACATTTTAAAAATGATATATTGTGCATCAACACCAGTCACATTATTTTGACAGAATAATCCATGTAAATTAAGGACACTAACTTGAGGCCTGAATTGTATTGTTCTGTTGTCAAAACTCAGCCTGTTCATATTTCAACATCAAAATCACCTGCATTTAATAAATGCATTATGATGATGATGAGACAGTGTTATGCAGAACAGAACTGGGCAGCTTGGCAAATGAACAAGTTACAATTATAATCAATAAAAAGGCTACATCTTCACTACTTATAAAGGCAGACTTTTAATTTTCACAGCTGAATATCTTCTCCATGTCATTTCTATTCATTCAGCAAATAAAGGACTAAAGATAATTTTTTAAGTTACTTGCAACCTACCTTCTTTAAGTTAGTATGACTTGGTTTCAAAATGAGCTGCTATAGTAAACTAGATAATATATTTCCTGGATGGTCCCGTAACAACCCCCCCCCCCCCCATCTAATCTCTACTCCACCAACAACCCCAACCTCTACAATCTGTAGGTCCAATACACATTCTCCTACCTAGCGCTGAACGAGGAAATATCTAACTCTGCAAAGTTTTATTTAATACTACATTCCTGAACAAAGAACAGTTTCTAAACAAACTTTTCACATCGTCATGATCGTGATGCTCATATGTATCGCTGTGGACGCTGTTCCCAGATTATGCCACGTACTGTTCTTCCGCAAAAAATTACTATGAATTTATAAGGCTAAAAATCTCAAAATTATTGTTTTATGGTCATTCATTTGCCAAAAAAGTCCCGGTTCGTTACTGACCGGAACAGGGTAAAGTGCCTGTATGTCACATACGCGTTTTAAGTGCTGCGTTTGCAAACAGCGCTGGACCGATTAATTACCCATCGTAAAATAATAGTGTTTCCTGAAAGTCCCATGTACACTAGGATTAAATTAGCAGAGAACGATCAAACATAAAACAATTACTACAAAAGCTGTGACGGTGTTAAATAGAATATAATAATAGTAATAATAATAATAATAATAATAATAATAATAAAAATTAAAAAACAATTCCAGTAAGAAAAAAAAACAACAGGGATCCTGCAGCTACCGCTGCTTGGACCCCTAATAATAGAATCTTTCTGTAGACAATCTCCAACCGTGAAAAAGGTACGTAATTAACTTACACCACAGCAGCAGAGACAACATTTTCGCACAGCGAATGTAATATTTTCCTCGGATTTCACGCGTTCGCTGTTTGTGGGCGTAAACGCAGTCGCCTTGGGTTGATTGGTAAGAATGACTGTCACACAAGGAAGACAGCATGAATCTCTAAAACTGTTCTCTGGACAGTTTTGAATCCTGGGTCAGACGTGCTGTATAATGCATATCCTAAATCGCAACCTTTGCGATTTGCTTATCGCGTTATTTCGATTTGAAATCGAAAAATCGTTCAGCCTTATCCCCCCCCCCTCCAAGAATCCTTCACTAAAAGGCCAACTTCGTGTGACTTTTTTTCAATGCAGCTTCTGTAAATGACACCGACCGCGGATCGAAAATATTCGAAGAGATAAAAATCCAGAAAGTTCCAGAAGGAAAAACTTGAATTTACTGTGTGATGAGCATTACGCTGAATGAATGAAATGAGGTGTGGCTTTGGGTGTTGGTGAATGTTAATACAGAGTGTGTATGTGTGTGTGTGGCGGGGGGGTGGTGTCATGCATATATTACATTGTGGGGACATATTTATTACGTTCTTTTAGTTATTGTAGCAAAAATCATAACTTTTTCCATTTATTAACAAAAAAATACATATCACATTAGAGACAAGCAGTAGTTTAAAGTGGAACATTCACTTCAAGTAGCGATAAATTGAATCCCAAATTATAGTTAGAGCTGTCCTGAGTTTAAAAAAATTCATTGACAAGCAGTCTCTGGCTGCCTTTTAATTAGTACCACCTTCGCAATAACAAAACACCAAACATTTGTGTTTAGTGTCCCTGTGGGAGCCAGTGATTATGATTGCAATTAATAGAAAAATGGCAAGAACAGAACTGAATGAGTCAGTCAAAAATATTATGATAATGGGATTAAAATGTCTGTGTGGAAGGTATGTGCAGATGTGTTAAACATTGCTTGTTTGGTGCAATTTCTCACAAAATTTGATGAGTTCAAGATCTTCAGCCATATAATGTGTCTGTAAAGGTTGAAAATGATCAATCAGTTATTGCACTAGCGAGAAAGTGTCGGTGGTGAGAGCAGCCCAGTCCCAAAAATATATGTATTCCCCATCCAAGGAAAACCGCTAGGGCCAGTAGACTTCTGTGATTTCAGAGTGAACCTGTTTAGAAAACACATGCATGAACTTTTCTTTTGATCTTTGAGTTACATGTTTTATCTGCCCCATGGAAAATCTTTGAAGTAGATTTAAATTCTGAGTCTGACAATAAATAAATAAAGATTGTTGCATTTTTTTCCCCCTTGCATTTAAAGATGAGAGAAATGCTGTGTTGCTGTGACATCAGCACATGACATGCACATGACATGCGCAGGAGCTGCGCAGGAGCTGCGCGCGGCTGCGGCCGCGGCCGCGGGGGCCTGCTTTGCACATCTGCAGTGTCCGCTATCTCTGCCTGCTCCGGAGAGCTTCATGAATGCGGAGCGAGCAAACGACAAAGCCGTCACCCCCCACTCCAGTCCACTCGGGCCTCTGCTACGGTCACCTTCTCTCCGAATCAGGACCCCCCCCACAATTACTCATCCCTAGCTTTGCCCCCCAGCAGAGGGACATTTCCTAAGGTTTTTCCAGATGCCACTAAGAATGAGGAGAATATGACTTGCAACACACATTTTTTTTTCTTAGCCTAAACGCACTTTCAAAGAGTCGTAACTGGGTCAAATGTGTGCAGTGCAGAGATAATGTTCGCGTTTTTCTCTTTTTCGCCGTGCTGACAGAGGCAGGGCTGCGGCATCAGGGCTACAGAGGAATGTGAAATGGGATCAGTCGCCCAGCAAGAGTGTGCCCAGACCAACCAGCGATAGGAGATTAAAGCGGCTGGGCTTTAATCACCGAGTCACGGAGAGAGTGAGTGTCCATAATCAACACTGTGCACGGGTGTGTGTGCTAACCGGAGCCTCGGGCTTCTTCCCAAACAATATCTTCACTTAGTTCATCAGCGAAGGTGCTGGCCCTTCTTCCTGGGCCTGGGCTGTCGCACGACTGATGTTAGGCGAACTGTGAAAGGGACAGAGCTTTGTGAAAAGTACCATAAGTATAATATCACACGTAATACACAACCGTATAGCACTGCTAACAGGAATCCCCCAACCCAGATACCGAAAATGTATATTCCTTGCTTAAGATTAAAAGGCATGCCTCTAGAAGAAAGCCAAATCTCCCTTTATTTGTTTGCTAATCCCAACAAATCTGGAACACTCACAAATTTAAGGATTTGAGTTTCATTTAAAAAAATAAAATAAAATCCTATTTCCCCCTACAGCCAAAAATGGTCTTTATTTAGCTTAATGTTGCTATGCTCCGTGCAAACTGTAGAGTTATGAGCTTTGAGGGGAACAAATAGGAGCGAAGTGCGCGGCCTGCTCCTCCCGGTGCTGCGGGAATGATCCGCCGCCTCAAAGCGGAAAGAGCAGCCACCGGCAGAGCAGCTACCGGCAGTGTGAGAAGAATGAAAGAAAGCTCAGGAGAGACTGACTCATCGTCGTTTAGCGGCTAGCTAAGGTTTACTGATAGTAATGCTTTGGCCGGATTCACTTGTCAGGCTATTTCCCAGCAAAGACAACACCATAGTGCATCTGCTGAGAATAAAACAAAGAAACTAACCATAGCATGATCTGCCCCCGTAACGTTACTCACTTCAACAGGACAGCAGCACCTCCAGTGTTCTGCCTGTCATGGTCTTGAGAGGCCTGAAGCTATTCCCACGCATTACAGGGCACAAGGCTGGGGTAGGCCCTGATTTTAAGATGCCAGTCCATCACCAGGCAATTTAGAGACACTGATTAGTCTAACTGAACGTCATTGGACAGTGAGAGGTAAGTACAGTACCCAGCACAACCCCGTCCATCACGGGAAGAATATTCAAACTCACCGCACAGAGCAGGGGCAGGAATCAAACCCCCGCCCCCCCCCCCAGCCCTGGAGGTGTGGAGTACCAGCCACTGTATCACTTTTTCACAAACAAACAAACTGCAGAGATGTTCCACTTTGAAAGGTGACTTGGCAAGAGAGAGAAAAATATCAGGGATGCTGGATGGTTGTCACATGGAAGCGGATTCGACACACAAAATAAGGCAACCCAGAAAAGAAAAGAAAATCATGTGGGTGGCAGCCAAACTAGATCGGTGGGTTACGCAATATTTAAAAAACAACGACATCAAGCAGGTGTCTATATTCCCACACCGTGACTGCAAGACAGATTCTGAAATTACTCTGTATATTCCCCCCATGAACCATAATATTTACGTTGGTGATGCCATGGGATGGCATTTCAAGTGGAAATCATCTATGTCAACATATTGCTATAATATAATACTATAATAAAATATTATATAAAGATATCACGGAGTAATAATGTTGAAGCTACTTTCCATACACACACTGCAAAAATCCAGTGTTTATGACAAATCTTTAAAATAATGCAAATGCTTTTAATGATAAAAAAAAGTTATAATTGCAATTAATGATGCATGCATTCCAGAGTAATTACAGAATCGTTTTGACCGTGTTTAGTTGGTTGAACTCAAACTTCTAACTGCTTTACTGACAGTGAGGGGGAGGTAAGAGGGATTGGTCACACTGCAGCCCATCTTCCAGGGTTGGCAGGTTGCATCCTGCCTCCGCTGTGTGTCTGCGGTTTGCTTGCTCTCCCCGTGTCGTGCAGGTCTCCACCACGTTCTCTGGTTTCCTCTTGCAGTCCAAAGACACCTAGCTAGGTTAAATTTCCTGAAGTGTGTGTGTGTGTGTGTGTGTGTGTGTGTGTGTGTGCAGGAGCGTAGCTGGATATTCTGGCCCCCTGACAAAATGTCGTGGTAGAATTTGCTAGGTGGAGGGTGAGGGTGGAATTCCCCACAGTAAAATTTGCAGAAAGCAGATATATATCATACTTCTGCATATTGGGAGGCCCTATAAAGTACTGACCCCCTGAATCTGCCGGGGTATCCGTGCCCCTCCGACACTTCTGCACCCCATCCAGGGGGTACCCTAGCCTATGTCGCCTGGGATAGGCTCCAGCCCCCCCTGTGAGCGTGACCAGGATAAGCAGGTGGAAGTTGGATCGACAGACTAGCTATAAATCATCTGCAGGAGAAACTGCCTTCTTGTTAAACTGAATGTAACAGTAGGACGGCAAATCTCCGCAGCAGATGGACGGCTGCTGAATTGTCACTTCACTTGTTTTCTTCTGAAGCCCGCTATGGAGGACACGCTCCAATGCAGCCGGGGGGGTGGGGGTGGGGGTGGATGCACTCCCCGGGGGGGGTCTCCCCCGGAAGCGGCCCCATTTGTATAATACCGTGACATCCCAAGTGATGAGAATAGCTGTGACTGGTTTAATTAAACTGCGAAAGCTTATTTCTGCACTGCCACTTTGCATATTGCAGGTAAACAACTGACACGAAATATATGCTTTGCCACTGCGTTCATGCTACAACTTGTCAACTCAAGGACCTTTCGCAGGCTCCAGTAGCAACTCAGGTCAGATAGTAGCTAGTTTTTTAACTTCCAAGTCAGTGCATAAGCTCAAAAAAAGTAGTAAGATGTCATGCAGTGTTCTTAGGGATAATCTTAGAGATAATCTTATCCACAAAGGGCCAGTGTGCATGCAGTGTGAAATCCTTTAGGTTAGCTGTTCAAACCCGGGTGTGAGGATTCCTCAGCCAACCAGTACTCTAATAAGTAACCTAATTAGGGAGTTGCAGTGAGAACCCGCATGTATACACAGCAGCCCTTTCTGGGTAAGATTGGCCACCCCTACTCTAGACTACTAACTTATACTGACAATGAGTATTCAAGGAAGTATTGATAGAAAACATCATATGACCAAATGCGAAATTTTACCAAAAAAAAAAAAAAAAAGATTAAAATGGCAGCACTAACTTATGGGTATATAATTTATTCTAAGACAAACTGAGCCAGTATATAAGGCATAGTGAATATAGGGAGTTAAATTAAACCTGTTTTGAATGAGCACAGTGGTTCCAACTATCATCTTCAAATTAGACTTAATTGAGATATATCTGGAATGTAATCTTACAATGAGACAAAACAAGGGGCAGGAATTATATTAGACTGGAATATATATTTAAAGATGATTTACAAACATTAAGACTGTACTTTAAACTATTGAGCAAGCTAGATTTTCAAGGTGGATTCCCACACAGCTATAGAATGCTAATAGCTCATCATTGAACCACTGAACGTGAATTTCCGCCTGATGTACAGGAGAAAGTGCATTAAATTATATGTGCTCCAGCAGGCCAAATAAAGTGTGCCTGTACTAGATCAGTCTCTGAGATAAACCTGTGCAGTTGTCACAAATACATATGTACATTTTGCCTAGGCAAACAGACCAAGAGTGTACACTGCGGCATCCACGGGCATCCCAAGGCATGCTGGGAAAAAAGCTCTCTTTGCTCACTGCCCTAATTTACTTTTTTGAATGAAAAGACTTGATTGGTTTTTCCTTTTTTGAGGAGGAGCCACAGCATTGGAATAATTTCTTACGGTTCCTCTCTATACTGAAGATACCTGCAGTTTTGTTAAAACAAAGACACGGCAGTTTTTAACGTTTCTTATAAACTATTAAAGAGAATATTATTCTGGTTCATAATGTCAATCTGTTTTATGGAACATCATGAAAAGAAGATTGCAGGCTATTTTTTTTGACCATTTCTAATGGGCGTTATAAACGGCCAGACTGAAGATCTGTAGTGCAATCAATTCCCGAAATGTTTTTTCACACCAAAGTTTCGTCAAAGGGGTTGGCATTCACCCAAATCAGCAGTGTTTAGATTTAATCTATCAGTAGACTTATCATTAACTTAATCTTACCAGACAGCTAAGTATGTGCCTTTTTCTGTCTGGCATTCATACATGCCATACAATCTCAGGAGTTTCTTTTTATGAAAAGTCACAGATTTTTCTCATTAAACTGCATGTCACAATGGTGATCCTTCCGCTCAGTAGCATTAAAACACGTTTTCTTTTTATGTGGGAGTAAGAGCAGCGCTGTCACCTGTCTCGCACATGACAGAATCACAACGTGTTGAAAAGGAAGATGCCGTTTCCCGTTTTGAATCAATACAGGATGTGTGGCCTGTATTTTCATAAACATTTCATCAGATCCCCCAGCAAATTTTATTGTCAAATAACTGAAAGAGAAAGCAATTTAACAAAGAAATTTAGCAAAAAAGTTATACAACTACTGTTGAAGTTCGTGTGACAGATTCAATTATGGCAAAATGCATGTGATCCTACAGACAGGCTGAAATGAAGTTAAATTAAAATGCTTGTGTGTGTGTGTGTGTGTGTGCAGTACTTGCGAGACTTGTATTTTGTTTGGTTAATTATGGTTAAGGTTAGGTAGAGGTTAAGGTTGTCATGGTCAGGATTAGGGTTTTGCCCATAGAAATGAATGGAGAATCCCCACACAGATATGAGTACAGGTGCGTGTGTGTGTGTGTGGAATAGGTTTATGTTACATAGTGGGGACCAAATGTCCCCCTCAATGTAATAAAAACCTGTTTTTTGACATTCTGGGGACCAATTTTCAGGTCCCCACAAAGATCGGTGAAAGCAATATAAAAACTAAAAAAGTATTTTGTTTGGTTTCTTATGATTAAGGTTAGGGTTTGTAATTATACTGTATCTTTGTGGGGACTCTCCATTCATTTCAATGGGGAAAACACTAATAATAATTACAAACCCGTGTGTGTGTGTGTGTGTGTGTGTGAATACACACATACACACACCCAAACACATTGTATATATGTAGCATGTACACAGGGTCAAGAGGCACACTTCCTGCCTGGCTCAGCATTACAATGTCTAAGATGCGTGATCTAGGTGACTTGAAATGGGGTATGAATGTCAGTGCCAGAAAAAATGATCACCGCATGTCAGAGAGAGCCGCCCTCCTGGGACTTTCACACACTACAGTGTCTAGATGTAAACTGAACATGTTGTGATGCCATCTAGTCTGTGGCAGCTGCTCTTGTTAGTGAGTGAGGTCAGAGGAGAACGCCCAAACTCCTTAAAGCTAACAGGAAGGACACAAGTGCAAAAATAACAGCTCAGTATAACAGTGGTGTGCAGAAAGGCTCCTCCAAACAGGCACCTTGTCAACCCATGTAACTGTCCTGGAGAATAAGGGGAGTCCAAACTGGGGGCACAGTGAGCATGGTGTCCAACCCAAGACACTATGGCCAATTTACAGACACCGATTCATCTTACTGCATGTTTTTGGACTGTGGGTAGAACCCAGCAAGCATGCTTCTCTGGAGACATGAGGCAGCAGCGGAACTTTATATAGTAACATATTTTATATATCCATCCATCCATCCATCCATCCATTTTCCAAACCGCTTATCCTTCTGGATCACGGGCCCAGAAGCTACAGGCACAAGGTGGGGAACAACCCAGGATGGGAGGCCAGCCCATCACAGGGCACACTCACACACCATTCACTCACACACTCACACACCATTCACTCACACATGCACACCTATGGGCAATTTAGTGTGTGTGTGTACTTATCTTTAACAAAAACACATGTGCCATGATTATTGGCACCCCTAGAAATGATAGTGAACACAATGTAACTGAAGCATGTTTCCCCTGTAAATTGTACATCTTTAGTTGAGTGGAGCGAATAGGAACCTTCAAGCTGTAATCCATGACTTCCTGGTTAACAGGGATACAAACATGAGGAGACACAGAGCCCAAATTCCCTTAGTCATCCATCAACATGGGAAAGATAAGAGAACATACAAACCAAATGAGGGAGACGTGTGTTGACCTTCATAAGTCAGGGAATGGGTATTAAAAAATAGCTACTCACCTTAAAATGCCCATTTCTACTGTTAGGGCAATAATAAAAAAGTGGACAACAACTGGAACTGTTACAAACCTGCCTGGAAGAGGACCCAAGTTTATTTTTCCCCCACGTACAGTGAGGAGGATCATAAGAGGCAAAAAACATCCCCAAGGATCACTGTTGGTGAATTACAAGACCAAGTAAAATCTTGGGGTTACCACGTCTAAAAAACTCATGCTAACAGATTAGGAAGGTATGCCAGAAAAAGCTTTGTTTTGTCATTTAACCACAAACTTAAGCACCTGGAGTTTACGAAACACTACTACAGCTTTGACTGGAACTAAATTCAATGGTCTGATAAAACAAAAATTGAGCTTTTTGGCAATAAACATAAGGTGGGTTTGGAGTAAACAGAAGGATGGCTATGATGAAATGAACCTTATCTCAAATGCAAAATATGGTGGAGGTTCTGTGATGTTGTGGGGCTGTTTTTCCTCCAAAGGCCCTGGAAACCTCATTAGGGTACATGGCATTATGGACTCCATGAAATACCAGGACATTTTAAATCAAAATTTGGCTGCCTCTGCCAGGAAACAAAAACTGGGCCGTCACTGGATCTTCCAGCTGGACAGTGATCCTATGCACATGTCCAAATCTATACAAAAATGGTTAGCTGACTGCAGAATCAAGCTTCTGTCATGGACATCTCAGTCCCCTGACCTGAACCCCACTGAAAACCTGTGGGCTGAGCTGAAGAGGAGAGTGTACAGGAGAGGGCCTAGGACCCTGGGTGATCTGGAGAGATTCTGTACAGAGGAATGGTCTCAGATGCCCTGCTCTGTATTCTCCAACCTTATAAAATGTTATAGGAGAAGACAGTGCTGTTATACTGGCAAAGGGAGGTTGTACAAAGTATTAAAAGCAGGGATGCCAATAATCGTGGCACATGTGTTTTTGTTAAGGATAATTATTTCTTGATGAAGGATTTTTTTTTCTTGGAATAAATTTATGCTAATGAAAGGTTGGATTTTCTAAATTTTTCAGTGTGACTTGAAGCTGCTTCACCAAAAGGTGGATTTTTTCTATCCCTTTTCACAAATCTTTACAAGGGGTGCCAATAATTGTGAAGGGCTCTGTATATATTCATACATATATATGAAGCCCTACAAAAACACCAGCATATGCTTCCCCTGTTGTCTTGAACTATGGATGATAGTGTTATAATATAGTGTTACCAACAATACATTACACCATAAAAGTAGCAGTCGTAGTAGTAACAGCAGCAGTAATAATAATAATAATAATAATAAACAATAAAAACAACAATGCTTTTTCTTCATCATTGGTATAAGCACAATACGGGAGCTGAGGAGTTCTTCGGCTGTCACATGCCCTGACTTGCTCTCCTAGATTGATGGCCACCAAATAATTCAGTTTATCTCAATTATTCTAGGCCACTACGGCATCACCTATGAAGGCAGAGAGTTTCCAATCCTCAGAACACATTTCAGCTCTATTTCTGACACCCAGATGAAGGCACAGGGCTTCTAACAGGCAAACTGCAGGGGGGGCTAGAGTTTCCCCCCCAGCCGTTACATCCAAATGCTAGATGTTGTGGCAGAAACATATAAGGCATTGAAACCAAAGCAGCAGCAAATATGATGCTGTAAGAATAATTGAGACACAGCAAAAGACGCAAAGTGTGAGTGTGACATAAACTGAGACATTTTTCATTTTAAAAATCACTAGACGGGAAGGGGAAGAGTGCAAGGAGAGTACATGGAAAATGTATTTTTTTGGGCCGTAAAACTGGCACACAGAGCATCAAGCTAGGCTGAAGCTGTATGAGCCACTTCTGAAGATTAAACCTTTAAGGGCTTAATGGCGGCTGTGTGTTACACGGCCACTGAACTGCTCGGCAAGTGAGATGTCATGAGGTCTGACGGAACGGTGATAGGCTGCCTCCTGTCTACCCAGCGTAAAATAACATTACATAAAACACAGAGTCTGTTATATAAAATCAACTGGACCACTTTCTGTGAGTTAGGACTCTGTGCCCGTGATCAGAAGGTTGCCAGTTGAAATCCCATGGCTGGCGGAGTGATTTCACCATTGGACATGTGAGCAAACCCCTTAACTTCCAATTATCCAAGGGTCTGGCTGACCCTGTTTTATCAATTATAAGTTACTTTGGATAAAAGATGTCTGCTAGATAAATGTAATGTCAATGTGCTTGACCCAACCTGTAAACGGGCTGCACTACTTTTCAAGTATATTATCAAGAGACCCAATGTAGTCTGTTCCCCCAAAAATGAAACCTTGCACAATACTTTTATTTCAAAAACGTATTTTGTTCAAGTGTTGAGACATGGGTGCAATAACCATCCGTCTTCAAACAGCTTGTGTGAGCAGAGTGGTGGCTCTGAGGCTAGGGATCTATACCAAGAACCAGAAGGGTGCCAGTTTGAATCCTGTAAATGCCTGGAGTGATTTTACACCGTTGGGCCCTTGAGCAAGACCCTTAACCTGCAATTGCTCCGTCCTGAGTATGACGTTAATCTACATCCAGCCCTGCATGCACATCCTCCAACTTACAGGGAAAATTTGGGGGTTGGTGGCAGGATTGACACTCCAGCCACTGGAAAAAATGGCTGCACTCAGGTTCTCATCCCTGAGGTGGTTTGTCATGTGGTGGGTGTGGCAACACACTGTAATCAGTGCATGCTCCTTACACACTGTAATCAGTGCATGCTCCTTACACACTGTAATCAGTGCATGCTCCTTACACACTGTAATCAGTGCATACTCCTTACACACTGTAATCAGTGCATGCTCCTTACACACTGTAATCAGAGCATGCTCCTTACACACTGTAATCAGAGCATACTCCTTACACACTGTAATCAGTGCATGCTCCTTACACACTGTAATCAGAGCATGATCCTTACACACTGTAATCAGAGCATGCTCCTTACACACTGTAATCAGAGCATACTCCTTACACACTGTAATCAGTGCATGCTCCTTACACACTGTAATCAGTGCATGCTCCTTACACACTGTAATCAGAGCATGCTCCTTACACACTGTAATCAGAGCATACTCCTTACACACTGTAATCAGTGCATGCTCCTTACACACTGTAATCAGAGCATGCTCCTTACACACTGTAATCAGAGCATACTCCTTACACACTGTAATCAGTGCATGCTCCTTACACACTGTAATCAGAGCATGCTCCTTACACACTGTAATCAGTGCATGCTCCTTACACACTGTAATCAGTGCATGCTCCTTACACACTGTAATCAGAGCATGCTCCTTACACACTGTAATCAGAGCATGCTCCTTACACACTGTAATCAGAGCATGCTCCTTACACACTGTAATCAGTGCATGCTCCTTACACACTGTAATCAGAGCATGCTCCTTACACACTGTAATCAGTGCATGCTCCTTACACATTGTAATCAGAGCATGCTCCTTACACACTGTAATCAGAGCATGCGCCTTATCTCCCTATCTTTTCCAAAAGCTTATTCAGTAATGGGTCGCAGGTGGGCCTCAAACCTATTACAGACATCCTAAAGTAGGGGTACACCTTAATCGGGATGTCGATCCCAAGTATGCACACAGATTCACATAACTACGTTAGGGAAGCTACAAACTCCACTCACAATGCGAAGGATTCCAGCCCCCAGCTCTGAAGGTGTGAGGCTACAGTCCCACCACTGAACCTCTGATTTGACTTCTAACATCAGCCGATCTACATGAAGAAATCCGTTACAGTGCTCAAAATACCAAAACCAGCCTCCCAGCGTTCATCCTGGTGAGGGTCTACATAGGTCACAAACTGATAAGGAAAAATGCCTACTGTTGTGCTCACCTGAAAAAGGGACTATCCCATAAACTACAAACAAATTAGCCTCACATTTATTACTGGTACATTCACAGCGGCCATAATTCAGTCCAAACTGGGAGAAACTTTGATAGAAATTCACATTTTGGGGGATCGTCAGTACTTGTTTTAAAAAAAGGGGGGGGGGGAGGGGGAAGATAGATCTGGTCTACAACAGACACTAGGGATAAGAGTAACTTTTATTAATGAAGAACCACTATAATGAAGCATAGAAAAACACAGACAGGATTTTGGCAATTGCTCCTGGTCTGAGTGGGTGGCCAGATAGAGACAGTTTTATAAGAGCAGATTTCCGTTTCTTAGACGACATCTAAGGACACACAAGGTCATAACTGTTTCAACCACAGGCTCCCAGACACCCATGCGGATGCTGGAGGCAAAAAAAAAAAGTATTAAATAAAGTGCTTAAACTAGTTTTAAAAAGCAGCACAGGAAAAACAAACTTAAAGCCAACTGCGAATAAAACATCAGATCACCAAGGAGATGCCATCACAACCACTCCGTGTCGTGCATCCTGAGATTGGCTTCTGGTTCACGGCCAACCTATAGTGGATAAGCAGTATGGAAGATGGATGGATGCAGAGACTGATGGATGCAAGGATGGAGAGATGGATGAAGACAAACAAACATTATACATCTATCTTTCTCTTATCCACTCTTATGACATACTCTTGAATCTTGAAACTATTTGTCTTTTTGAAATGTATCTACTAACATATCCACTAAATTTTCATGCTGAATAATTGCCATCCAAAGAAAAAAAAACATCAGAGACACTCAGTGGAAGAGAATTTTCTCTCGTGTTTGAGCTGTTCACAGTAACTCTGGGAGCTACTTAAAATGAGCACAGAAATAGGGTTTGGCACACAGCAGCACACACACTTTGGGCAGATCAGAGACACAGATTCACCTTATAGCATTAACACAGAGCAAACATCCACACAGAGAGCCAGGACTGAGAACAAAACCACTGACACTGGAGGTGTGAGGCTAAGTCGCTAACCACCGAGCCAGCTGTGCCAGCCAGCTGACCTAAGGTATCAAACTGCTCGGGGTCACATGGGGGCCAGGAGCCAATCACAGGCAGGGGTATACTATGGAATGGATCCCAGTCCCTCACAGGGCACAGGCATACACTACACACAAACTAGGGCTGCTATTTAACCTAACTCTCCATTATCCTACCGTTTCACCCTGGGCTGAAAAGAAAAGTTGTTCTTTCAAGCCGGTAAAAACAGGCCTGTAAAATGGGTTTTAATTTGTTAAAGAGACATGGTGCACAGGTGCAGGTTCTCTCCTACAAAGCTGACAGATGGCAAACCTCATCCCAGCCTCACCACATATGCCAGAATCTGTGTCCACATCAGAGATCACTCTGATATTCCTTTAGTTAACAGTAAATTAATCATTTTCACTTTCTCTGTGCCAAAAGCCTTATTATTGCTCCCTGTCAGGAAAAGGAGACACAATTAAATAGGGGTATGAACATACTCCATTTCAGGGTAGTATAAAACATTTAATTCCACATAGAGATCCGGAGCCTTGCAGCTAGATTGCACTGCTCTCTGCAGGCGTGTGGTTGGTGCCTCTCCATGTTCCTGCCTCTCTGATCCAAGCCTCTTTGATGGGTCTCCAGCTGGCTTCCTTGCAGCTCCTCTGCTAATTGAGAGGCGTGCAAGTTTCGGGGGACTCCGTCATTGGCGATGCGGTCTGATATGGTGCATCCTTCAGCCGTGACACACTTCTGGGTGCCGAGGAGGGTCATCCCCTCTGGGATCCGACTGTAGCTTTTAAGAAGCACGAAGCTGATTTCTCCATCTTCAGTGTAAACTAAACGCTCGTTACCAACCCGGGACGTTCCGGTTCTCCAGAGACCTTGCAGTCGGTCTGTTTTGCAGACACGAGAGATGGTAATTATTTCTAAAGCTGCTGGGATAAAAAATAAATAAATCAATAACATCGGCAACTTATTATTTATAAGGACCCTATGGATTTCCCCGTTGGTATGTTATCATTTATGATAATGACGTCCGTGGAGCTACCCGCACCAGATGGTCAATAAAACTGATTTAACTGCATTGCAAGTTCTCCATCCTGTCCTGTTTGTCTGCATTCAGTCATCATTCTTCCCTTCCAGTTGACTGGAATAAGCGACTGGAGCTGAACCTTGAGTGTTACGGATATTAGATCACTACAGAGAGGCAAAAGGACGAGGAGGCAGGAAGAGATGCTTGATGCAAATCCAGCACATGCTGCATGAACGTGTCCCTCTTGCCCATACACTGAAAAGTGGGACGACATGATAAGAGTCATATTTATTTATTCAGTTTGCATATTTATTTATTTTGCAACTGCGGAACTTCAGTGATTTCAGCAAAAAATCTATTTTTTTGCATGCCTGAGAGAATGTGACGGTATTATTCAGTTGATTTCCACTTTTTTTTTTTTTTTAAAGAAAATTGCATCATCATCATGATCTGGCCAAGGAGAGCGATCCTTCACTCATCCAACTTTCATTTCCTCTTATCCAGATACAGGGTGGAGGAGAAGCCCGGAAGCCCTTCCCAAGGAACACAGGGAGCAAGTTGGACACCATGGATGGGATTTCAGTCTATTTTCTATTTTGGAACCCGTCAGTCACTCTGCACTTGAGCCCCCCCATGCCCACTAACAATCCCTCCCCTTACATATTTATCAGTTTTTATCTACCTGATTGGCTGCAATTTTACACAGCATCTTTCGAATACTGTTGCGCTTTATGTCATTGTGTCTTGTCCTTGTTCAACTGCCCCTTGGGAACAAATAAAGTTATTTGAATTGATTTGAATTGAATTGAGTGCAGAACTGTCTGCATGCAAATCCGCCTCTGGCACCCCAATGTATTGCACACAGAAGACGCTGCAAACTCAACTATTTCAGACCTCTGACTGGCCATCTTACCACCCTGGGACTACATGGTAAGATGATTTAGTTCTGTATAAACAGCTGCACACGTTAAACTTTGTTCTGCTGGGAGACAGCGCCCTCTACTGCTGAAATTGCAAGAAACTTCTCATGACACTGACAGAGTGAAATGCCAGTACTAGCGCCCCCCCCACCATCACACCTTTTTAATTGAACCCAATAAACAGCACCCTAGCTGTGGCACAGTCAAATGACATGACAATCATCTGCATAATTACCCATGATGCACTGCTTCAAAATGATGAAAAATGTGCAATGAAATTGGCAAATACTGGATAAAACTGCTGCTCACTCCAATAGTAAAACACAGCATTAGATCAGGGATCCCCAGTTCAAGTTTTGGAAGCCTAGAATCCAACATAGTTTGCAGGTTTCCCTGTTCAAACACATCTTAATCAGCTAATTACCAGACTTAGTAGGTATGTTTATATTCTGGATCCCCAGGACTGGAATTGGGGAACTCTGCATTAGAATTTTGAACAAAAAATTACTACATAAAAAACTGTCAGTGAAAATTCTCTTTCTTAACACTAATCTCCTCTTTTAAAGAGTAACCATTACTTAGCAGGATATAAAAGTATGTTACTTTGAAATCTATTGAAACCTCAGATGAAAGTAATTTTATCCTCAAAATGCAGAGTCTGTCAAAGCACCCCTCTTGCAGGTATAAAGGAATGAGGGAGGGCCAGCTGTGGTTGCTGGTTAATGCAGTCCCCCCCCCCCCCCCCCCCCCCCGCCATGAACCTGGGCCATGGGGTGCCCCGTCAAGGAGGTGAAGGTGGGGACAAGGCAACTGACAAGGAATCAAGGGGACAGGTTCACCTGGGACTGCGAAGAGACACAGCGGCTGCAATGGTGCTCGCCGGCAGGGAGTAAACAAACTCATCTGGACACAAATAGCAACTATAGTTATTCCAGCCTGTTATGCTGCTGCTGTATTGCTTCTTGTTTACAGACAAACACATTGTACAAAAAAACTTAAACCCTTGTGTCCAGCCTGTCCTGTATTTTGCACTTTAAGTATTGTGAAAACTCTCCATCTCACAGCTATTGTATTTTGCAACACAATCCTGGGGCTGCATTATTCATTGCCATTGTTTACCTGTATATGCATGGTACGACAATAAAGCATATTTGACTTGACTTGACTGCTCAGGCTGCTTCTACAAACGGCCACACGTGAGTGTGCGTTTCTACCTTTGACCGTTGTGGATTTTCCACATACTCTCATCAGTTCAGTCTATGACACACCCTGAACACAGAAGTACAGGGAAGGCAGGCAAATCGGCTAACATTTTAATTCTCATGCTAACAAAAGGGCTCAGCATCCGTTTTGAAAAACCACTCCAGTTAGAGACAGTGAAACGGCATTGATTATGGAACTGCACACCTTTTTCTGGTCTATTTTAACGAATAACAAAACCACAAATCAGCAACCCTCTCACTAAACCATGACCGGATCACTGCCTCTTAAAATTTGTAACCTTGGCATGTAGTCTCGATGGCGCGGGCCATTTCTACCAGCAAACGTCAACAACAGGGCACAAAATGAGGACTGAGGAGCCCGGTAAAAGCTCTTTTTTAATAAATATGTTTTTCCTTTCAAAGAGGAGTAGGTCCACATGCTAAAATCCACTACTTATGTCATTTCCCATGTGAATTGCTCATGCACAAACTGTGTTACTTCCCCTCCATGATAAATGGCAAAGAGACAAACACACGCCACCTTCTCCCAGGATCATGGGCCAACACCAGTCTCTCGCTGTAGACCTGCCAGATATGCACTGGCCCCCTGCCAGGAGCACAGACAAATAGGGAACCTACCAACCTATCGATGTTTAGCCACCTGAAGTCACATGTTTCAAATCCAAAACAGGAGAAATATAACGGTTAGGCCTGGCATTTTTTAGGAACTCTAACATTTGCTTATTATAACCGTGTTTGTGCCTTCACTTTCATTCTTAAATTAAGATTAAGATTGGCTCTGTTGATTCCAGGGGGAAATTCTGGCATTTGACTTATTCTTTACTGGTCAACTATGCTTGGCACAGTGAAACCAAACAGTGACAGGTCAATTTCAGACTCCGTCTGAACCTCTCCTAACTGTAACTTCTAAAGGAAAAACAATACATTTTGAATGTGTAATGTGTAAACTACAGCACAGAGCAACACAATTGCTTAGCGTTACCATTACAGTATATGATGAAAATAATAATAAGCAATATATAATAATAAATGAAAAATAAGCATGAGATTTACACTTGTTGAAATTCAACCTCCAGACTTTTAGTTGCTTTCATTTGCTTCAGTGTTACCCACAACGCTTGAAAAAACAGATTTTGGTAGTCCAACAGAAAAACTTGATTGTCCCCAGACATTGGGCTAGTGATCTTGTGAACCCTGAGATGACGGCTGGATGGGTGTTAAATGACAGTCATTCAGCCCAGCGTCAGACCCAGGTGTGAACACAGCGACTTTCAATGCCTTGTCCCGTTAATTACTCATATATTTAATCTGCACCTTCATTACCGTTTCCATTAAGCAGCTGAAGTACCATGAAAGACTTTTGCCTTTCTGAGAGTTTTGGGGATAGAATTAGACCAGGGGATATGATTTACAATATTCACAACTGGGCAACAGACACAAAAGACCCTAGAAGCAAGGGGCAGAGAAGCCAAGGGTGCTTTCGCAGATGGTGTTTTCCCTTTGTGAGCTTTTGATAGCCCAGGAAGACATGTCAGGGGGGCTTTCTGAACATCACTATGTAGCTGGAGCACAACTCGTCTCAGCACAGCTCTCCTCCATGAGCTCCCTGCCATCGTCGTGGCTGGTGCACCACCAACATCATGCCATCGCATCATCACACCCACAGCGGCCACCATCGGCAACACAACTCAATGTGCTGAATGGTTTATTAGGGCAACCAACAAGTAAACAAGGCTATTGTGCCTCAGCAGCTGTGCTCTGGTCGTGAGAGAGGACTCAGGACGTAAGCAGCTGCCACAACCCATTAAACCGGCTCAGCTCAACCTAAGACCACAAGACACACACACACATTCAGAAAAATCAAATGAATTAGCCTCACTTCCTCTAGCAGGCGTATCAGAGAAGGAAAAGCACTGAAAATAAGGCCGCCATCCCTCTCCTCTCCTTAATCTCATAGCTCAGAGGGTCACCATGACACAGAAACCCTTCTGGGAACATATCACATCGCGTTTGAAACCTTTCGCAACTCTAAACTGGTACTGTCATTTTCCCTTCATACGTATAGTCAAAGGCATGTGTCACCAGTATGTGCATGAACTTATACACGTGTTTAAATGCAGGTGAACATGTGGTGGACAAGAACCTGGAAGATGCATGAATAACAGAAGGTGTGTTACTTTAATGCAACAAGAGAAACACCTGAAATTCTAGTAGTGGTGTAACAGTTTGGAAACTAAGACTGAAACCGCGATACAAATGTTCACGATCTTGTGTTGCGGTTCTGGAGAACAGAAACACAATACTCAACCCTCCCCCAACCCACTACTGCAGCTGCAGCCCCTTTTCAATTACTAATGTTACACAACTCATTTTTCATTTCACAATTAACACTATAACACATGTAAATCACAAAATTATTATTCTATTTAAAGTTAGGGCAAGCTGTATATTTTGTAAATGTTACACATCATACCTTTTTTTATCGTTTTTATCGCATGTCATATGACCAATTTGGTCCAATCATGATCGAGTGAACAAGCCTGCGGTAAAAGCTAGGCTAATTTCATTAGCTCAGGATGGATGATAACCCTGAGACTACAGAGTACCTGGGCACATTCAAGTCAGCGGTGAACATTTTGGTTATTCTGTAGACTATATATCCTGTAGAGTATAATATTTTATTTTTTATTTTTGTTTACGTAGTTATGTAAAGTTAATCTAACATGTTCTTTGATGCTCTTCTGTTTAATGTTCCAAATTGTAGCTCATTAATGAAATCCAGAAATTTTTCCACATTTTAGCTTATTCACCCAGCCCCCTTGCCCCGCCCCCCCCCCCACCAAAAAAAAAAAAATAAGAGTAAAGATATGAACTGTGGCTCAAAAATCGAGGTCCAAGATGAACCGTGGATTTGGAGAATCGTTACACCCCTAAATGCTAAATTCCAGAATGATTGCAGTTATATGATGATATTTCCCTATTACCCATGATTCCCTCGTGCTTTATGGTGCTACACCTTAGTGGCATTTGCTTTCCTGAGCATGTGGCACTACTGTGTTAAACTTATATTACATATTCAATTATTAATGCAATCACTCTGCTTCCATACTGATTACTTCTACAGTAAGATGCATCACTTTTGGACCATTGTGTGCTGGACAGGATACCACATTCTCTGTATATAAGCAATATATATTTTGCTCCTAGAATTGCAATTAGTTTTGGAAGAGAGCAACCGATCAGTATCACAAAGACTGTTGAACGTAATAGACAACTGGAGCGCAAGCGTGCAGGCAATTTATAACACTAGTGTTCTTTTTCAGGGATGAATTACGCCTGCTGAGGGTGGGAGAGATTAACCTGCCTGGAAGATCTGTCCAGGTGAGCCTGCATCACGTTTGCATTATTGATTTGTGTATTTTACAGTGTTAATCCATTGATAGGGAAAACATACAGGATGAAAACTCGTGAAAAGACAAGAGTACATAAAACTTTAATAGTGCTATTAATCAATCCCCTTAAGAGGAGCTGAATCTTGTGAACATCCAGCAGCTCTCCGCACAGCTGAAGCTGAAGCTGAAAGAGACCCGCAGCCACTGACAACGCCTGTGACCCGGAGCTCCGGGTCGATGGAACGAAATCCCAGCAGCGCCCGGCTGCTCAAGAATTCATCGTCCAAATGCAATATGCATCTAACTTCTCCCAAAGCCTTTCATGGATGATGACAGCTCTATCGAGATAATCACGCATATCGGTTCAGCATCACTTCCATCGCACTGGCGCTCAGAAGGCTTGCATGCACGGGATGCGGAATTAGTTTCCCCAGTTTATGCATAAAATAATCTATATGCAGGTGGTGACGTGGCTCGGTAGATAGAATTATCAGCTCCTACCTTCAGGGTTTGGGGGTAAAATCTCACCGCTGCTGCATGCGTGTCTATGGAGTTTGCACTGCTGCTGTCCTGGTTTCCCTTAAGTATTTCTCCAACAGTCCAAAGACAGCTGGTTAAACCAACTGGACTATCTAATTTATCTGAAGTGTCAGTACCTTGTGATGGAGGTTTTGTGCTGGGTATACCCCTGCCTTGTGTCCTACGCTGCCTGGAATCGACTCCAGGGCCTTTCTGTGACCCTGCTCTGTTATATGAGTTTGGAAGAGGGATGGATAATCACTGAGATTTAATACCCATGCGATATGTAAAATGCATGAGTTTGTTTGTAGCTGTGCATGTTTAGCTGTCCAGGAGCGCTGCTCATTGCATGTGAGTCTAAAAAAAGAGAACAGCTAGAATCACAAGAAATCTACTAATTATGCACATATGAGACATTTACCAAAACAAACAATGGTGATGTTTGCAATAAATATCGCAGAAGACCACGGGTCCCTTCATCGTTCATGCGTAGGACCGGGAAATATGTTAATCAGCCTGCAAAACGTGGGATCTTCAAATGCATGCCAGAGCTGAGAAGAGATTCATCAAACCTGTTAGCAGCTGCAAGATGTATCACTGCCGACCTCCAACTGTATTATAGATGAAAATGGGGCAAAGCCACTGGGATTTTAATGCGAATAAGGAACCGAACGAAAGCTTTAGTTTAACCTTCTGGAATAAACACACAAAATAACAAAAGACAGATAGCTATAAGGTTTAGCCTAGCAGTTACATTGCTTGGATTGACCCCCCCTTAGAGGATAGCTACGTCACTGTAGTCCTGGAAATGTTCAAAACTCTTTACACTCTGGTTCACACGTTACATTGCATGATTCAGACTTGTATTGTTTATTGTGTATACAGACCTGGGTCCTGGTACTGTTACAGGTGTGTGTCATTCAGAACAAGCCCCTGGCAGTTGGAATGAGAGTTTCAGGTGACGCAAAAATGGAGGGGAAGAAGAAAAAAAGACAATTTGGATCTCAGATGACTAACATCTCCTCCAGGATGTACCCAAGCCTTGTGCCTGTACTGTCAGGATAAGAAGGTAGAATATGGATGGATGGATGGATGGATGGGTAGATGTAACTTACAAAGTCTATAATAATTCATTCTGGTGGACTGAAAGGAGATGGTCAGGTGACTAAAGTACGTGCAATTGGCGTTTTGCTCTTGGAACCTGCGCACAAGTTGATGTCAATTCAACAACATTTCTCTTCTGCAACCCAAACACATCACCCCATATTTGTTTTCCCTTCCTCCAATGAATGACTAGGTTTCCGTCTTCCGTTTGGCCCCTGTAATTGTTCTTTTAACCATCCTAACCAGAGACATTATCACAATTAAACATAATTATTTGATGTTTCCTAAGTAATGGATTCAGGCAGGAAAGAGTGCATTTACGTTGACTCACAGTAAATATAGAGGCTAATTATGACCACTTCTTCAAGAATGAGAGCCCTCATTGTGATAGCATTGTGAAACACACACACGATGATATAATTCACATTTCCCTGGGACAGTGCTCTACGCAGAGAAAGCCGATATAGTATTTCTCAACCCAATCCTTGAGGACCCCAGACAGTCCACGTTTTTGCTCCCTCCCAACTCCTCCTAGCATACATGAACCAAACAATCAAGAATAAACCAAACAATCAAGAAGGGAATATGTGGTACAGGTGAGTCAGGAGCTGGGAGGGAGCAAAAATGTGGACTGTCTGAGGTCCCTGAGGACTGGGTTGAGAAAAAGCGGCCCAGAGCTTTCATGTGAAAATATCCATTGAAGTTGCCCGTGGAGCTGAAACTTTTAATTTAAACCGTTCTTTTCTTCACAATTATCCAAAACATTTCAGGATTTTTTTTCTATAACTATCACATAACATTATATTAGGGGCATAAGTGCTTTGGAACAAAATAAAATTTCATCTTTGTCATGCAAATGACTACAGAAAATATCAAAACATATTAGTTGAAAGCTTTATTTTACAACTGAAGATGAGCAATTATGAGGATGGATTGTACAGATCAAAGTTTTAACTCTAGCTTCATGTGTAAATTTAAAACAGACCATAAAGAAAAACTTACAGTATTTCGTCTTAGATGCGAAATTATACTCAGCCTCAGTGGACATTACAATAATCTGGCAAATAAAAGAGAAAGATCATGATTCATAACATGATCCAGAAAAATTCGATAAGCATAAATCCTATTAAGCACTGCCTGAAGACAGAATAATAGATCTCAAATCTGTGTAATGCTCCACTAATGTATTACTGACACGAATAATTTAATGATCCACTGTGGCAAAAGGTGCAGTCAGGTGTATTTTGACAAAAATGTAGCTTCAACAGTGAGCGTTAGATCATTCACAAGATAACACTACCCTCTGTACTATGGTAGCAGGAAAACAATTCATAGTTTTCCAGAAAAAAAAAGTAATTACCACTAAGAAAAAAATGCATATCAATGCTACCTTTCCAAGGACTTAAAAAAAAAAAACATAATTACTGAGAAGGAATGGAATATGTTTCTTTAGATAAGGATTCACCGTAGTGGTTCTGAATGAATTTTGCAAGTTCTCACCAGCAAAAAAAAAGTTCTCACCAGCTGACAACAGCTCAAGGCAGAGTCCATGAACAGGAAGTTCTGCTTCTGCCAGGGAATATTTACATAGGCTGTTAAAATAGTCCTATAAAAAACAGCCCTCTCGCATCTGACTTTTCTCTTTTTCTCAATCTACAGTGATACATTCCAGAGAGGGCAAAAAAAAGTTAACTGTGATGCTTTGTTCATTCCCATGGGGAAATTTATTTTCCCTGGTGCTGTCATGATTACTCGATTAAACGTTATTACTCGACTATTTAAAAGCATCGATTAAAATTTTCCTAATCGATTAATCGGCAATAAGGCAGACAGAAGATAACGCATAGTGGATGAGGGTCCAAATAAAAAGTGAAAGAATCATTTATGTGGAGGCACTTCAGATTAAAAGTGAATGAAAACGCAGTCGCATGCCAGTATTGCAGAGCAGAACTTAAATATCAACGCAGCACGACTGCAATGCAGATGCATCTTAAAAGTAGGCATTCCTCACACAATAATGCGAGGTTAGCCATGTACGATGTAGCCCCCCAGAGTAACCAAGCCTGTCTCACAACTTTGACCTGAATTATTTTGCTTGAATCATTTTCTACGATTCCTGCATGTCAAAATAATCGCTTTTAAAACAATGGTGAGCCCTATCATTTAGCCACGTCTTTTGACATAGGCATAAGACAATACATAATAACCAGCTAATATTAATAAAGATTTTTTAATGAACATATTGCGTGTTTTGGGCTGAACAATATTGGAAATTTTTTAATATATTTTTTAATATTTAAAATTGAGATATTTGGGAGTTCAAAATTAACTCTATAGTCAAAATATAACTTATCTACCAACAGAGTCAAATAAGTTGGTGGAGTTTCCATGTGTTTAGCACAACAGACACAAAACAGGGCCAACAAGTCACTTGCTTTTGCTCAATATCGTCTCTATGGAATAGAAAATGTTTCCATACAGCGGAAGGTGAATATCTTTTCCTGTCCAGTTCTTCTTCGCTTGTCTCCTTCACTCATTTTTGATTTCTCACAAATGCACCACCCAGTCTATCAGCGAGTTCGACAGCAAGGATGAGAATGATCAGGATTGTCTCAGGGAGTGCATGCAGAGCTCATGCAAAAGTAGGGCTGGTAAAGATTAGACTGATTTGTGACGTGAGAACTGCATGTACAGTATATGAAACGGCACGGCCTATAAAATGACGCAGCACCGTGACGCAGTACAGTGACGCAGCACCGTGACGCAGCGGGTAGCATTATACATTATACATTTATAAAAGCTTGTCACATTAGTCAATTTGACAACTAAGCAAAAGCCATGAGCCTGGAAACATCTTTAGTAAAATATTACTCTGCATAATGAAGACCTTTCACACATCCTGATGACACGGGACATGTGATATGGCAGTTATACAGCTTGTTCCTTCAGCAGTTTAGACTTAAGGTGACAGAGTCTATGTTCCCTAAATGTTACTATTCCTGAGAAAGAAAAACACAAATAAAGTATCAGCATCATTAGAATAGGAACGATGATCAACCAAAGCATAGGAATACAAACTTAAACAGGCAGTCAAGGAAGCAAACTGCAGTAGAACTCATAGAGAAGTTTTTCCCTCCTAAAAAGCTAGGCCACTTTCATCTCGTCCTTCCATCAGGCCAAGAAAATGTAATTTGACAGATAGGCCCTTAGAGGGCATTAGAAAAAATTACTTTCAATAAAAATTTTCCCTTGCACGAGTTACCTTTTTGAGGTCTCCCAATCCTTTCAATAAATAATTTGCTAAATTGTGTCTTGTCTTGCCTTGTTAATGCCTCAGATGAGAACAAGAATGAAACTGACAAACCACAATGGTTTGAATTTTGAGAGGAAAAAAAATTAAGTGTAAGAGCAGTGGACTGGAGGAGTCTGTCAGTCTACAGCACTGGTAGGCACAGCATGTTCTCTCACGGTCTCATATACTGTACTGTATGTAATACATATAAGATATGTTCATGGGATCGACAGAGATTTGCTTCATGTTATGAAGCCTAAGTTCACTTTTTATCTGTTTAAACTACAATTTGTTTTCAGGAAGCATGACGGAAACATTGCTTTTCGTATTATTGTGCATTAATTGCTGATTGGTTAAACCCGCTTACTTTATAGGTTCTCATTGGATTGAACCGGGGACTGATTGACAGGCCTATTTTGATGGCTCATATGTCCTACTGATTTTGTTCCCACAAAACACTACACAACACAAAACTGACTGTCAGATAGGCCAAGGAGTTTTATGTTATTTATGAATAAGATTGTATTACACGGATGTTGTTGCAGAAGAGGGTTTCACCAGCAGCTAATTTTAATAAAGGGGATTTGGACCATTTGAAACAAATCAATATGAACAAGCCAGTTCCCTAACCCTAACCCAAAAAGGCGTGGAGGATACAGCCTTCCATCCTACACCAACGCTACTCCTTGTTCCATCTCCCATGTTGCATGTATACAACTGTGTACGTGACGAATAAACCTCTTGAACTGAATCTTGAATCTCCCAGTCACATACAATTTTTTGTAGCTGTGAACATGTTTTTGTCAACTACCTTTGCATTGCTTATCAAGCCTGACACTGACAATACAAAAGAGCTCATTTTATGCAACTTAAACCAGAGAATGTACCACAATCTGATTCAATGATTATATAATTCAAAACACAAACATGTGAAAACCAAAGGAAAGCTCTGTGTACTGTTAAGGAAGACACTAGGGAGGCCAGGAATCTCACACAAATTTTTTTTCCTGAACACAGACTGGTCATTACATCACAGATTCTAGGGATGATTATGACAAGAAGTATTGCAGCTGTAACATAAGTTGACGTTAGAATAAATTGGCCAGGGTATCTTGGCTGCAAATAAGAGCACCTGATACACAAATGAGAATGACAGATCCGAGGAGAGTGTAAACCGAAAACGAAAAGCAGGGAGAACAGCATTTATCAAAGTCGGCAAGTCTAATGAATCCCAAAACCATGTTGAGTTTAACCGAGGCTATTAATCTGACAGCAGACCTTAAGACATTCATAAAAGATACAGATCATTTGAATCTGACTTTACACACTCCAAAAATTAGCTGACTTAATTCTGTTTGAAACCATTAAGGACTTTTTCGTATCAAAACAATTGGATTACAGTGTTTTATGACTCTTCAGTCGGAGAGATTCAGAACTCTGTTGTATATAACCTTCCACCTTGCTTCACTAAAAGAGTAAATGATAAAATGTTAACTTAGCACTAGGTTGATTTCATGCTCTGTCAGGTCCATAATGTACCTTAAGAAAATGGTGTTTGTCCTTCAAAATATGTAGCATTCTCAGAGAAAACAGAATTCAGGAGAAAAGGGCACATCATGT
This sequence comes from Paramormyrops kingsleyae, assembly GCF_048594095.1. NCBI lineage: Eukaryota > Metazoa > Chordata > Actinopteri > Osteoglossiformes > Mormyridae > Paramormyrops > Paramormyrops kingsleyae. The sequence continues at coordinate 23,638,297 of NC_132804.1, forward strand.
AAACAATATATTGAGATGGATGTCTCATCCCTTGGAATAAAAAAGTTTCAGAGATACAACTTAAGCTGTTTCATGCCCCGTTTGCATGACATTGTAGGTAACCTCATCCACCTTCTCCAAGATAGCAAAAGGGGTGTTCCGTGCTGCCAAGAATTTGCTCTTTGCTGCAGGGATTAACACCAGTAGCCTTTTCTCCAGGACTGATCTCTTGAGAAAGATGCTTTGTGTTCCGCCACATTAAGGATGTTCCATGATGCATGACAATATCTGTTGGCAGGCCCACCGTCAAGAAGACCTGGTGCATCTCCTCCATGCTCCCCGTCCAAATGAGCCAGGGGGACTCTCCGGCAGATCTTAAAACCTGCCCAATCATGCCCAGTGCTGATCATAATTACTTGGACTGTTGTCCAAGCAGATCAGCTATATCTCCTGTCCCCCTACATACTTAGAGTAGCTTAGCCTAGTGACCTGAGATGCCTTGAAGTGGCCTCCATTGCCTTGACCAGGATAAGTGGCTAGAAGATTGATGGATGCATTAAATGAAGGAATGTCAAGAACCTGAAATTACATATTAAAATTTAAAAATAAATTAAACCGTCCGGTACAGGGTCATGGCACCACAGGACACAAGGCAGGGGACATCCAGGAGAGGAATCCAGTGCATTGCAGGGGACATGCACGCACACACACACACGTAGGGTAAACATATCATTATGGGGACCGCTCATTCATTTCAATGGGAAAAATGCTAACGCTAACTATGACAACCTTAACCCCTACCCTGCCCTAACCATAACCATAAGTAACCTAACAAAATACAAGAGTTTTTGCATTTTTAGTTTTTTCATAGCAGTCACCGATTTTTATAAAATAGAGTTTTCCCTTATGGGGACCAGGAAACCGGTCCCCATAAGGGAAAAAAAACTGATATTTATCACGTTATGGGGACATTATGTCCCCATAAGGATAGGTAAACCCGATGGCATGAACACACACACACATGCACAAACACACACACACACACGCACAAACACACACACGAAGACACATACCAAGGGCACTTTAGAGATACCAGTTTGCCTAATGGCATAACTTTGATCAGCACCACGAAACCACAAAACCCAGAAGTTTACCATACACCAGGCACACACACGCACACCTCCCACTTCGGCCTGAACACTCGAAAGTGTCCCCTATTAGGGGTTCTAAGTGCGCCCTTTTCAATAACCGACAATCATGCAAAATCGACTGACCCCACCACCTGCCCCCCACCCCCCACCCCCAGACAGCCATGCTCCCCACTTCAAGCACCTGCCCCTCCAAAAATGTGCACCTGGCACTGCCATATGCCACAGAAAAAGCATGCAAGGCCCACAAAGAGTGAGGGCGAGATTCAAAGTCCAAAACCTGTTGAGAAACAGTGTTACCAGTGAGCCACAGAATATTACAGGTTATTGTCTGTATGTTAATTTTCAAATTGACATCCATAAAGATACAATTGCTCACACAACAGTCTTCATCACAGTGATGCAGTGCAGAAAATTAGGAATCACTATATATATATGTAGCAGGTGTTCATTATTTTGAATTTCATGCCTGGTTTGCTAGGGACCAGCTGAATATTTGACTGAACACAGTACCAGCCATCTTGGCCCATTCATGCACAGACTCCTCCAAATACAGTTTAATCATTTTACGTGATTCAAATGACAATTAACAACTGGCGACAATTGTCTGGAATACAAAGCTGTTTTTGCCGTATTCAAAAACTCCTGATTTGATTAAATTTCACACAGCAATAATAATAAAGAACAAAATGCATGTAGACTACTGCAGACTTCTAATCAAATCATATTCATGATTTAAAATCTAGTGTGAATATATTCCTAAAACAGACCAATCAACATCACAATTCACACATACGCGCCTCTCTAACACAATCAAGAATATTCATCAGAAAAAAAAACCTTAGAAAACACTAATAATTAGAAATCACAGTGGATCTATAATTACGTTGATTCAAAATGTAATTCTTCTGCTCAGATATGCAGTATCCAAAAGCAACTCTTATTCTGACATATTTCTTGGGGTTGGGCATCACATGTTTACTCTGCTTACACGCCTGTGGACCCAGTGCCACTGGCATTTCATGTCAGTGTGACCTGAATTTACCCCGATGTGCTTTGTTCCATTCAGAACAAATACCCTGTACCTATCATCCACCTGCTCATTAAAACATTGAAATCTTATGATAAATATTCGAACATGATCCATCAATCCATCTACTGTTCATCCAGTACAGGAATGTGGAAGGGAACCCAGAACCTATCCCAGGTATCCTAAGACAGGGGGAGACCCTGGATGGGATGATTTACATATCAATTGTTTATCCTCTACACTGTGAGACTCACACTGATGGGCATCAGACAATGTTACAGGATGATGGGCATGAAGAACTGGGTTTATTAGGGGTTTGTACTGGGACAGGGCTGCGAAGACAAGCCAGCAAAGCCAGAGACAGGGAATAACATAGCAAAAGCCTGTCAGGGCACCAGGGAGACAGGAGAGGTGAACGTGGGTGGATGTCAGGCCAGGAGCTGCAATGAGAGCTCAGGAGAAGAGAGATACAGCCTGTCAGCATAGTTCTGGTCATTTGCAAAACAAGGAAGAGCTGGATTCAGTTAATGTAATATGCCCAGTCACATGACTCCCCCCCCCCCTTCCGAAAGCATGGGCCCCCATTCTCTGTCTTGCACACCCATTTACAACGCTGTCTATTCCCTAAGTTAACATCCTCCAGTCTAGGTAACGTGCAGTTCCTGTGACCCTAAAGGGCTGAGATGCTTATCCGCAGGAGGAGGAGAAGGAGGAGGAGGAACAGGAGAAAGGGTGGGAGCCTTTAAGGAGACGCTGAAGGGCAGGAGGCCATCGCCAAATGCCATGCATACAAAGAGATGGCTATAAACCTTGGCTTCCAGGAATCCAAGAGGAACCCGAAAGGTCACAGGGAGGCGGAGTTCTTAGTACAATAACCGGGGGGACTTAACCCTTGGGTTACCATCCAGCACAAGGCATGACTTCAACTGATGCTGATAAAGGGGGGGGGGGGTCAGTGTCAGTCCCAGCTACCCCATAGCGACGGTGACCACAGGGGGGCGCTGTGTTTCCTCATTTTATTATTCACTTATTTTGTGTACAGGGCTTACTGGGCAGCACTGGTGCCCCAGACCTCCAAGATTGGGAGTTCAAAGTCATGTTCGTCACCAGACAATCATGCTCCTGCACAGAAAAACAGACAAAGAGCAAACATCCCTCCCACCCTGATTCACCTTGCATGTTGTAATGAAGCCAGTCAGCTTAAGACCCAAGGAAATGGCTTGCAGGCCAGCAGAGTCAAGGAGAAATCAGCTAGACCAGACCAGCACCAACAAAGCTTCAACTAATAGCAATTTTCCACTGGCATACAGGAACCAGGCTGTACCCAAGCTGTACCACAAAAAGACACTGGTTACATAATGTGCAGCTTGCTTTGATTTTCCACTGCAGAAGGGTTGGCGTTGCTGGGATTGGAGAGCAACAGTTTGATGGCAGTGAAGAAATGCCAAAAGTAATCTAATCCGGACTCTTCGACCCCACCTGTCTATGAGTCACGTAACTACAGAAAATACTGAAGAATGAAGAAACTGCATCAACATATCACTACCACTGCCAGTGGCAAAGGTACTGTATGTGAACTGTGCTTTATACCAGACCACCAGTAAGTGTGACTGTTTTGTATACTGTCCCCAACTTAATTACGCTGACTGAAAGTACGGTCTATCTGACCATCCATTTTCTGTAAATGCTTATCCTATTCAGGGTCATGGGGGGGCTGAGGTCTACGGCATAAGTCAGGGAACAACCCAGGATGGGACGCCAACCCATCTGAAAATATAGTGTTTCAAATATGTAAAAATCATGGGCCTCCCAAACCGAAGTGTCCCTTATGTGGAAAGTGCCCTGGTTACCAACCTCATGCACTCATCATAGACTTTGTTATAGAACGTGTAACATGGTCTGGTGCCCATACACACACACACACACACACACACATTTCAAATCCAAAGGTTGGCAGAGTGACCCCACCATTGGGCCCCTGAGCAAGGCCCCTAATCCCAATTGCTCTAGAGACTGGCTGCCGCTACTTTCGCCTCTATTTTCCAGTTCCAAGAGGCGGCCTTTCCAGCTGTCCTGAATGGGGTCTCACATATATGCTAAACACTCATTGGCCGCTTTTCCTTCACTCTCTGGTCTAACGGCTCCAAAACCAATTATACTGTATAATGGTGTTGTGACAGTATCATTCTCCTTTGTGGGTGACTTGGAGTGTCCAAACCTTTCACTGGTACTGTACATGTTAAGAATTTCCTCAGATACATTTACATTAAAAAATAACTTGACGTAGACATTACCAAGAGTAAAAGTCAATTATCGACAGTCACTGTGCTTAGTTTTCTTGTAAAATTCAAATAAAGACCAGTCTGTGAAGACAGGTGAATATGTCAGGTGTCTAAAGCCTTTCAGATCTTCTACAGCAAGTTATGAATGGTATCACTTTGTAACAGCAAACTGCACTTTCTAAAGGGTAAACTCCTCCAACCACCACCACTAGTAAGCACACTGTCAAGTAATGTCCCAAATTCTGTCAGAGGAGACAGTTTGCAGCCGCAACTGGCCACCACAACTAATGTGCTAAAATGACTAAAGATTTCACTTTTGCCTGTGATGAGAAAAACAGCATCAACACCATGCCTTAGGGTCATAAATATACCTGAAGTATCTAAGAAATTACTTCCATCCAAACGCACAAATAGAAAAAAGGGGTTAATACACATTTAATTAAAATGTTCTGGCTGACCAAACACACATAGTAAACACATTCTTCAATACCCTACTCTCCGGTCTTTATTTAAAGGGAAATGCATACACTTACTCAGGGTTTGTGTCTGTTTGGCGAAAAGATTACCAATAACTCACAGTAATCCTGTGCTGGGGATCCCTGTTTACGGGGAACTCATAGCTACAATATCTGATGAATATATAATAAAATGTTCTAATAAATGAAAACTGTTTTTAGCTAAGCATTACTCAGCTCTAATGGACCCCCACCAACAATAAAAGCGTAAGTCTGTCCAAACAATTACATTATATCTCATTTCAGGTATTTTAAATCAGTTACAAGTACAATTTCATTTTTTGGTTATAATGACATTTATTTGCATCAACGTCTAATTGATGGCTAAACTGGCAGCTAAATAAAAGTGTTAATGCTTTCTTATATAAACAATGAGACCCTGGTCTGTCAAGCACATCTATCTAAAAAAACATTTTGGTTTTATTTATACTCAGAGGAGCGGGGTTACTAAGAAAAAGGGATCTAATACAAACGGCATCCGCAGAGTGGTGTAATATGGCTGTTACCGCAGCCAATGGCTCATTACTGTGTCAGCATCATTACCATTCAGCTCGAATACAGCATGTGGACCACACATAATCCATATGTGCCAGCAGTATCTCAACCTGCGATCGAGCAGGAAGTGAGAACTGCCCTGAACCAGTATAATCCCCACAACTACAGCTGTTGTCTAATTGGAAGAGGCATCATTAAGGAAATCCTAGACTCCCACGAGGTAAAGTGGATCACATACCTTATGAGAATACACTAACTTTCAATCAATAGCAAAGATTATGTCTCCTCAAGGCTAGAAGGATTCACAGAATCATACCCAACCAAAATGGTCTAATATATGGATTTATTTTTGCATTTTCTTTATATGGCATTTATTCTGTTTGATGTAAAGTGGTACTAATTTTTCATCCATCTGCTGACCTCTTATCCAAAACAGAGTTTCAGGGAATCTGGAGCCTATCCCAGTCAGCAGAGGCCACAAGGCAGAGGGAGAGATGCAGACAGACTGTGAGGACAGCAGTGATTTACAGAGCTTAAAAAAAGGTTTGCAGACAACACACTGTTTGATTCTTAATTGACATTGTTTGAAACTTGGCTACTCAGGCTAAGAAAAATGAGGTTGGGAAACAGTAATAAAAGAACTAAATAGAGAGAATAACAATAAAATTTTCATCCAGTGGTGCCTGTTTTGGGGAGCTGGAAACAGCAGTGCTTTTGTTATAGTTTATGATTTTGAGGGGGTTCAGTTCTCCTGGGGCACAGCAAAGTCAGGTGCACAGCCGCTTTAGACTACATATTCAGCCCTTGTGCCTCGACAGTTCCGATGTTATTTCCCTTCCCCGAGTCCGTTCCGTTCCCCCTGCCTCTTTCCCCTTTACTTTTTTCCAATGTCAATGGTCTGTGCTGCAAAACCCACTAAGTCCTCATTTATTCTCAGTCCTGTGTGGCGTGGACATTTTCGCTATCCCAAGTCAAACAGCCTTTCCGATACACATTTTAGTTAAATATTATTGAAGACACAATTCAGACTAAAAAAAAAAAGTGTGACAAATGCACCTTGCAACATTTGAAACCCTGTACTTGCTTCCGTGAAGCTTGAATTAGTCAGTTTCTTCATACAACTATTAACCGAGAGATGGTCTTGTCAAACCCTGCATTCCTTTCCCCTCGTTCTCTCAGTTGTGTGGCTCTAAAGAGTTACTTGCCACACCAGTTACTTGTTTAATCTTGCCTCTCGTTACAGCCCTCGTGTGGATCACCCCAGGTGCCTCTTGTCTGCTCCCTCCTCAGTGGTGTATATAGTGCCTCCCTATCTGCCTCCTCCGCTGCTGACTCCCGATAGCGCCGCGGCTTTCAGGGCATCCAAGCGCCGGATTTAATATGCCGTGAATCGCCGACGCCTCTATGCTGCCGGTTCATTTATCTCCCCTGATTAATCCTTTGTGCTGCGATGCACGGTCGCACAGGACAAAAAAAAAAAGTTATGCGAGATGTGGAGTGAAATTGCACTTCCACATTTTATCCAGGCAGGACTGCGCCATATTTTAAGCGCATGTTCAGCGCTCATTTTAAGAAGGGCTGCATGGCACTCATAGGACAGATATCGCCTGATACCGTCATGCAGACAATCTGGACAAAATGCAAGCTCAGAAAAATTGTATAACCACAAAGCTTTTAAAACTTTGTGTCAAATAAAAGACTGGTGGCGTAAAGGGCAAATGAATGGCATCATCTGTGAATAAATGCTCAATCCTCACCATTCCTATTAAAGCCCAACTCTTGCTAAAAGTTAGTCCACAGAAAACAGTGGAATAGGTGACATATCCTAAAAGGGAGAAGATTCGGACTCTGATAAACAAGTGAAAATTAAGTACAACGTATGATCTCTATACCCACATAAAAGGTAAAAATTACAACTTTAGCGTTTAAATAGGCATAGTTTACTAAGAGCCTTTTGAAATTGTGTGAAATAATTGTAAATTGGATAGTTCCACCCCTGTATGCAAAGTACAGGCTACAGTCTCATTCAAAGCAATGCCAAACCAGTCCATGATCCAGTAAAGAAGCCCCGTGTCACGTATCCCAGAATGCACTGCTACCTCTCCTGCCACTGCTCAAATAAACAGCAGTGCCATGTTCCAATTCGACTTAGACTATGGTTGGAAAGTGTCACGCCGCAGCCAACTGTAATAAGGAATTCTCTCGTTTGAAAAGACACTCATATGAGTGATGACCCATTTCACAGTAAGATTTCTGCCGTCACATGTGATAGGTCTTCTTGGTTCTGCCTCCTCGCTGCACATCTTGGCTGCTGCTCCTTCATTTTAAAACCACTTTTCTACCCTTTAAAGTAATAAATCCAGAAATGCTTTTTGGTAAACAGCTAAAGCAGTTGCATTTCCAGAGACTTATGATTAATTCATTCTGTATCTGCGCACATTCCTGAGTTCCCCTTCATCACGGTACAGCTCAGAGCAAAACTGCAGCAGTTTTAAGACATGAGTCAGGCACTCATGGCTTGACCCCCAAGTCAGGGCTCAGCAGACTCATATCCACACTTTAGCTGGTTGCACATATTAGAACCAAGAATTAAAGACTGGGAAATGATGCAGTAACACTTGGCATTGATGCCTTCAGGAAGAAGCAGTTCCACAATGAGAATATACAAGTTATGACCAAGTTAATATACTCAAAGGTGAAACTGCTTAGAAATCACTTAACTGTAGTCTTGCATCAGCTACCACCAGTCTCCATTTACTCTTCTCATTTCCAGACTAAATATCCAGTGGTGGTGGTGGTGGTGTGTGTGTGTGTGTGTGTGGGGGGGGGGGGGGGGGGGGCGGGGGTTCTTACCATTGCAAATTAGGAATTCTGAAAGGTAAATGAAGTGAGGCTTGGGGCCAGGAAGAGTGGCTTCCAGAATAAAAGTTAAAGGTGCATTAAAAAAATAGTCATATGCATAAAAAACGGTGACCAATTGTAACATCATTTTTCAAATAAAGAATAACAAACAATAACACTAACAAAAAACCTGAAATGACTGAGACCAGACAAGGGGCCAGCACCAACTCACCATATCACACCATACGTCTAACATTCACAACAACTGACTCCAGAACTGAGCAGGGAGGAGCAGGCACTTAACTGCATATTGCAACTGGGCTAACGGGAGGGGCAGGTGTGGAACATCAGACAATCAACCAATAACAACAATTTAGGGAGAAGAGGCAACAGGTGCAATAACTTATACTAATGAACACAAGACTAGGGAAACTCCAACAAACACTGAAAGTAAAAAACAATAATCATACATCCATCCATCCATCCATCCATCACCACTTAATCCCAACTGGGGTCACTGGAGCCTATCATGGGGAGAATCGGCACAGGTAGGAACAAGACCTGCGCAGTCACCAACACACCACAGGGCACACACAATTACGGGGACAACTTAGAGTTCCCAATCAACCTATCACACACACTTTTGGACTGTGGGAGGAAACCAGAGCCCCCAGCGGAAAGCCACACAAGCACAGGGAGAGCATGCAAACCCCACACAGAAAGGTCCTCTGCCCTGTCCAGGGACGGAACCCAGGACCTTCTTGCTGTGAGGCAGCAGCACTAACTACTGCATCACCATGCTGCCCGAAAACAATAATCATACAACAAGTATAAATATAGCAACAAGTGGAACATCATATAACATGGTACAAGTTTGAGAACACATAACTAATAAACACTAGGAAAAAAACATAAAAACCAACAATTAAGAAAAGCCCAGGACCAGAGGATTCCAGCCTCTGTACTGCACTCTCAAGCCACTATGCCATGTGGCAGTCTGGGGAACAGCAGTAACACACTAGGGCCAAAGACGATGAAACGACAAAGGGGCTGGACAGCGATGGCTGCTGGCCACACGGGGAAGAGACACAAGGACAGGGTCAGATAGGCGCTGACCGTGACAGGTCAGGTCAGGTTGGGGGGCGTACACTGGTACAGCGCATCACACCCATTACACATCACACAACCCATCACACAACAAAACACCTTGGGATCCTGGTTGGAGACCCCCCCCAGACTGACACTCGATCCAGTCCCACCCGCCGGAAATGGCCGTCTATCTGCCACAGCCTGTACCAGTGTACAGCCCACACATGACGTCCAGCAACTTCGGTGGGGGGGGGAACCTGCGAAGTCTCAGCATGTCCCACAGCGCCGCTTGATCAACTGAGTTAAACGCTTGATGAAAATCGACAAATACCTTGTCTCGTTATATGATTCTAACAAAACTAATTTGTACCTGATTCATACTGTTAATCAGAAGGAAGACATTTTTGCTTTTATCTGTATCAGATCAATGCAGATATGCTGGTATACAGTGTTAAATAATTGGGTCCCGTACAATGACTGGCTTAATGCTTAATTGGCTCTTACTGGATCAAACCCAGACAGAGACTGACATAACCCCTCTCACCACAGATTTGTCCCCCTCCCCATCACTATTGGTTCTTCTTCCGTAAATCTCCATCCTACAAAAACAAGAGTTTAAAAGTAATATGTCACCCCACTGGATCATCGATCGCTAGGAATGAAGTGCCTGATGTATGCAGTCGGCAAAATAGTTTGAATGAAACCCTATGGAAAACATTCCAATCTATCATTTTTAATGACTGTCTGCTATGGAGAAAGTTGTTCATACTTTATACCCAAGTGGCATGTGGTATAAAGGGCAGTGAAATGTGTCCCTTTCGGTTTATTACAAATATGTTCTGCTGCTATTTAGGACAATGTTCGAAAATGTTGGAGGTGATTATCTGTGTGTGTGTGTATGTGTGTGTGGGGGGTATGTATATATTTCATCATGGGGACCAAATGTCCCCATAACATGATAAAACCCGGTTATTGTGTGTGTGTGTGTGTGTGTGTGTGTGTGTTTTAATATAATAAAGGTTGGTTTCATGTGAAATAGCTTGTTTTAAATACAATGGGCACTACCAAGGATTATAAGGATTTTCTGGCAACTATAATAAACATGTTATCTGATGCTCAGCATTAAAATGCCTAGTAGTTCAGTCAAGTCAAGTCAAATGATGCTCAAGTGATCCTCATGTTGGTCTTAATCTATGATACATCTGTCAAAACATGTCTGCTTAGCCATTTCAAAACCTTTCTTAATGTCACCCCAGTATTTGCAGCAATCTTCCAGTACAACATTGTCTGACTTCCTAATAGTACACATTATTCAAGTGATAAATACCCCATTGAGTTATTTAACTAGGCCTAAGTTAATTAAGTGAGCTAGTGGTGAAATTTAACAAACACATGGAAGAGTTGGGGTGCCCCTAAGGAGAGGTTTAGAAACTGAATTAACTTTTTTGTAAAAGTTACAAACATCCATCCATCCATTCATTTCTGTACCCGCTTGTCCAATTCAGGGTCACAGGGGTTCAGATCCAGTCCCAGAAAGTACAGGTGCAAGGGCACAGTCACACGCCATTCAGTCACACGCCTTTCAGTCACACCCATTCAGTCACACTCCATTCAGTCACACTCCATTCAGTCACACGCCATTCAGTCACACCCCATTCAGTCACACCCATTCAGTCACATGCCATTCAGTCACACCCATTCAGTCACACTCCATTCAGTCACACGCCATTCAGTCACACGTCTTTCAGTCACACACCATTCAGTCACACCCATTCAGTCACACTCCATTCAGTCACACGCCATTCAGTCACACCCATTCAGTCATACGCCTTTCAGTCACACCCATTCAGTCACACCCATTCAGTCACACGCCCTACAGTCACACGCCATTCAGTCACACGCCTTTCAGTCACACCCATTCAGTCACACGCCATTCAGTCACACCCATTCAGTCACACCCATTCAGTCACACGCCATTCAGTCACACGCCTTTCAGTCACACTCCATTCAGTCACACGCCATTCAGTCACACGCCTTTCAGTCACACCCATTCAGCCACACCCATTCAGTCACACGCCTTTCAGTCACACGCCATTCAGTCACACGCCATTCAGTCACACCCATTCAGTCACACGCCTTTCAGTCACACGCCATTCAGTCACACGCCATTCAGTCACACGCCTTTCAGTCACACCCATTCAGTCACACGCCATTCAGTCACACGCCTTTCAGTCACACCCATTCAGTCACACGCCTTTCAGTCACACCCATTCAGTCACACGCCATTCAGTCACACGCCTTTCAGTCACACCCATTCAGTCACACGCCTTTCAGTCACACCCATTCAGCCACACCCATTCAGTCACACGCCTTTCAGTCACACGCCATTCAGTCACACGCCATTCAGTCACACGCCTTTCAGTCACACCCATTCAGTCACACGCCTTTCAGTCACACCCATTCAGCCACACCCATTCAGTCACACGCCTTTCAGTCACACGCCATTCAGTCACACGCCATTCAGTCACACGCCTTTCAGTCACACCCATTCAGTCACACGCCTTTCAGTCACACCCATTCAGTCACACGCCTTTCAGTCACACCCATTCAGTCACACGCCTTTCAGTCACACCCATTCAGCCACATATGCTCACCTATTGGCAATTTGGTAACTCCTTGTTTTTTGAATGCGGGGGGAAACCAGAGTATGGAAATCTCAGGACGACACGGGGAGAACACGCAAACTGCACACGCATGGAGCCATGGGTGTGAGGCAGCAGTGCCAATCGCAGTGCCAATCGCCGTGCCAGCGCTCCGCCTAGTTTGGCGTTACTATTATTTGCATAAATTATGTTGATATGATGTTAAATTATTTTTTCAAAATATATGCAAGCTTACTACCCAGATAAATAGCTTTAGACACTTTGACTGCCTAAGGCTTTTGCACAGTACTGTATGTCAGATGTCATTCTTGTGCTCACCTCCTTCTTAATTATACTACCAACAATCAAATGTTAAAACGACTGGTGGGCAGAGCAAGTCAGCCCCCCAGGACACCATCTTCTGTGGTCAACCTTACAAGCTGCTTTGACTTTGTCTTTGACCCAGGGACACAGGTGGTGAAATCTGCCTTTGGCGCCCCCTGGGCTTTGCCCAGTACTACTGCTGGTCATGTGACAAAATGTGATTAGGACACGGGTTCCATTCGGAATCTTTGCTTAAACCAGGGCTATTCAAATCACAGTCCTCAAGGTCTGAGCCCTGATTCTCCAACCCTCCTTCACCTGTGAGCCAGGTGTGAAGCCTCTGGCCAATCAGAATCAGTAATTATTAAAATAACTACCTGGGAGAACTGAAAACAAGGCCTGGATTTGGAATTCGAGGGCCAGATTTCAAGAGTCCTATTTAACATATTTCACAGTTAATTTATATTTTTTCCCCACTTGGCCTCAGTCCACTTCATCCTCTTTGATCTCATGGTGAACGTGAAATTGAGTATGTCTGCGATAGAGATCAAGGGACTACAGCGGCAGTTCCTTCTGTGCTATAATTTTTAAGAATAAAGATTTTTTTATGAACTTATAATTAAAATACTAACATCCAAAGAAACAGTCACTTGATTGATATTCCTCGGGGAAAAAGATGAGATGATTTTCAAAAACGATTGTAAGTTTCCATGGGTAATATAAGTGCACATTAGACCGACCATGACATATAATCTGAATATCCAATATTTTGGTAATTTGAGCTTTCTTGGTAATTAGTGCCATTATTATACATGAAGAGTGAGATTGTCCAAACCCTGAAGCCAACATCCTGTTAGGACAACATTCCTGCTGCCCTTATATACATCATGGTTAGCAGTGAATTGGCTACAAAATGGCGCTGCATTTCTAAATGTGCCTTGCGAGAGACTCCCATTCGCATCCAAGCTTTTCCCTACTTTGTTCCTTGTGCTTCCTCAGACTCACTGGGACCCAGGATGGGATGAAATCAGGAAATACACAAGAAAACAAAAATTCTCCTTAAGACCAGAGTAACACTAGATGCAATATCTGCAACATCTGAGTGGAGACTCAAAAACCTCCCAGAGTTCAATACCAAGTCAACATTACAGATCACCCTATTTAGCTTGGTTGAAAAATCGCCTGCCCTTTCGCTACGCCTTTGTTCAAATCCCGTCCCCTGCAGAGAAGTCCCATCGTCGCTGGGCCCTTGAGTAACGTGTTTAACCCAAAAAATGCTCTATAGGTGCCAGAAGAGTGGCTCATCTTGTCCTCAGGGTCCAAGCTTGGCTCTCTGTGCGTCTCTGTGTGTCTCCGTGTGTCTCCGTGTGACATATGCAAAAAAGAAGTGTTCCAAAGTACCTGTACTTGTGCAAATGGCAATTAAAGCAGACATTTATTTTCCCCAGAACTAATCCATGTTGCAGGGGGTTGAGCTGGGTTAAGGAAGGTCAGGCCAACCTCCCAGCTTACAGAACGGACACAGCCGGGCAGCCCGACTTCCTGCCAGCATTGCCGTTATACGACCGCATGGGCTGGTTTGGTGGCCTCTGCCATAAATCGGGCTTTCATGCTTCATTATATTACACATCCCCCCGGGACACGAACTCCGGGGATGATGCTCCCTCACCCAAACACTCCTTTAATGCTGGCGTACGGACACGCCGCTTCCCACAAGTCATTCCAGGCTACCAAGACCCCTGGACTGTTCTGTCAGCGGGTAATTCCCAGGCATCCCAACCTCTGGCATCCCTGGAGAGTTCCCAGCCTCGCTGTACATGCAGGTCCAGCTGAAGGGTATAAACAAAGATTGGGGATGCTGTAGCAGACCTCAGGGCCAGGCCACAAAGTGGGGCAGAGCGGCTTTGCTGGAGTTAGTGGGTCAGAAGGCAGCGCTTATTTTACTCCGACAGGAGAAGACTCGCGTGTGTCAAAGGCTTTTAAAAAGATACTGAGCATGTGTGAAAACCCAGAACTCAGATAAAACGTGAATGGCGTAAATGTTATGCGAGGAGACAGACTTCATTGATCCCAAAGGGAAGTTTAGTAGCCAACTCAGTGCACACTGTGCAGTGCTCAGAATAAAGATTTTAGGTTTCTTCCTAACAGCTACTGCCTTCTGGTTTTATATGGAATTGATAAATTTAATCCTTTTCTTTAAAACCCACAAAGAATGCTATTGGAGGCTCCTACCCCAGAGTTAGATTTTAATATATGTTACCTAATTGTATTACCAAAACATAAGTAAATCAAAAAGACAACTGCAAATCAACCTGGGAAAAAATAGCAAGCAGCGAGCATGGAATATTGGAAATCACAGGCACACGCACAGCACAAAGGAAGAGATAGAGATCTGATACCTGGAAGAGTCTGCATAGCAGGCAGGTTGGGTGTTTCCTAAAACGAAGCACAAACGTATGATGTCAAGTGACAAGCCCCTAGAGCCCAGATGAGTGCATGCCCTCTCTTCACAGCTGATGAAGCATCAGAGTGGAACAGCAGGAAAGAAAATGTAATGAAACAAAACCTTTTCTGCAGTTATTGTGAGTGGAAAAGGCAGAGAGCGCTGTCATTTTCTAATGGTACAATAAAACCGACCTTAACTCAGACACAAATGTTGACGCGTAACTGCTTTTCCACAACTGAGCAAAGACCTTTACAGCTGATTTATTTTGTACAGCAGAGAAACACAGCTCTGATGAAACAGCAGCTTGATTTAATTCTGTGCTTTAGACTCTTCCCATTTCCTAATTAATAATAGTCAACCTACCAAATGAATTTTTATATATAAAATGTTGAACATGTTGCTTTATTGCTGCAGAACAGTACTAAATAATTAAGAAATGTAAGTTAACCCTTTAGTAATGATTTAACTATGCGATGATTAGGTTCCATCCATCCATCTTAGTTAATTTACCAATTGGATGGCACTGAGCTTGGAGTCAATCCCAGAATGCACAGGGCTTGACACTGACACCATGCTTAACGGGGTACAGTAAATAACGTTGGTAAGTAATGGTCATAAACACAGATTATCTGGTATATAGTCGCTGTCCAATGAAATCCATGCAGACCCACTTTTTGACTTTTCACTAAAATACATCCATTCTCCTCCTCCTAGTGATAACGTCTGATATCCCAGACATATGAAAAGATGTTTTATGAAGTCATCTATTTAACTATAGTACTTATGTTTGTACTAGTTACTATTTGTCTTATGATAGTTGTTTGGGTGTATTACTTTAGATTGCTAATTTTAATGACTTTAATAGCTAACTAACATCATTGTTAATTGTGAATATAAAGTGGCATTAGATTGTATCTTGTTAACATGGACATATTTGCCTCACTGACAACAATCCAATCCAAGTTAAAACATTAAACCTACTCGTCCTGCTAAGGGTGTCTCATTACAATGTTTTAGCTTTATTTTGTGAAGTTATTTCTAAGAAAATGTGCTTTCACGCTCCTGAAATAATGGAGTTTTGGAGATGCATGTTTTTCATTGGACAGTGATGATGTGAAAGTTCATCTTGCTTTATCCCCAATGGGATGGGCTTCATGGGCCCTAGTGACCCTACTCAGGACAAGTATCTAGAAGGTGGATGGATGGATGGATGGAACTTCCAGTTACAAGAATAACAGGCAGGCCTTGTGAGATTCTTAAAGTTATTCTTTAAGATGCCTCGAATGAATATCACTGTATTTAATGGTAAGACCTTACACAAATTCTGATTCACTTTGAGACTCATTATGTTGACCTGACTGAATACTTACAAATCAAATGCACCCAAACATCTTTCTACCCTACGAACATTTTTTGCAGTAATGGGCCACAGTGGGAGTCGGGAGCCAAATCCAAGAGGCGCAGGGAACAAGGCAGAGGAACAGGCGGGACAGGGTGCCAGTCCATTACCGGACACACACACACACACATTATGAGCAATTTGGAGATACAAATGAACCTAAATGCATGTGTTTGGGCTGCACACATGTCGAGGAAACCCATACAGCATGGGGAAGCACATGCGGATGCCACACACACACACACACACACACACACACACACACACACACAAGTGGGATGGGATTGGAACCCCCAAACCTTTAGCTGTGAGGTGACTGTGTTATCCACTGCATCACCCTGACAGCATGGGGGTTATACATATTCCCCTTTTTGATAAAACATTGATTCTCTTACAATACATGGACTTTACACACAGTATGAAGGCATTTAGTTTCAGACTGTTAGTAGTGCAAAAAACAAAATAGCAAAACGAAATTCTAACCATGTTTACATATCAAAAAAGTATAAAGGTCTTTCATATGCATCTGACTACCAAACCTCTGCAGTACAATATTATCCATGCAAAATAGTCCTCCATACACAAATTGTAAGATATACTTTGATTTGCATTCCTTCCAATTGATAGTGACATTGCAAAGGAACCTCAAGACGGAATGAATGAAAGTGAAAGGCTCTGCTTCCAAATCGTATTCAAAAACTTCCAAACGTCTAGAAATATAATAGACTGCATTTGGATTGTAGCCTACTGCTACGGCAAGTTTGTGTGTGTTGTGTTTAACAATGGAAGCTTATAGAAAAACAGATTCTAACAGATTCTAAGGACAGCTGTACAAAGCCGTAACGCTATGAGAACTGTTCAGTTTCCGAATATTTGATCTCCGCGGACTCATTATTTGGAATCTGGCTGCTCCAGGAGGACATAAACATTCCACAGTGGTAACAGGGATCAAGGATGGGACACCTGGAGGGACGTGTGGCTTTTCTGTTGATGCTTTAGCTAGGACTGCTGTTGCTCTACTTGTGCTGCTATTACTGCACGTTTTTGACACTCAGTCCGGGTTTCAGTATAATACACGAATAGGAAGACTGACGGCAACTGGCATCTGACTAATTACAGTGAAATACAGCTATCATGTCATATATTATACGTCTTGTTCACTGCATTGAAATTATAAATGAAACACTGTTCCTTATACATTTTTTTTACATTTCTGTCCCAGAAGGTAACCATCAATGAAGGCTGACCATTATATTTCTTTATAATTAATAGGATGACTACTGCTGCTTGTTGTTAAAATGTTGATTTCTGGTTAGACTTCAGAATCTCCTGATTTTCACATGCAATACTATATACAAACATACTGTATACAAAAATACTATGCTTCTGTAATGAAATACTACATACCAAAATCCTGCCATCATACATTACATGATTTAAATATTACGATCTATAATATCATTACCTCAGTTGTATTATTTTGTACTTTTTTCCCCCCAAATCTAATAGTTTAAAGTAAGACCAATATAGGGGGGAAAGGTAGTTTTTTGTTTTAAACAGTACCTGGACGTTTAGATAAGGTACACAGGGTGGTAAAAAAAACGGTACCAATACACGCGCTAATTAATTAATCTAACTCCCAGCGCTGGGACACGTGGTTCCGCTCGAGCGGTATCCTGACGCTTATTTACACAGCCGGTAATTAAATTCAGCAAGGAAAATAAATTAGGCTGTTTGCTTTGAGATATCACAGCGAAGTCCGTCAATCGCAATGCAGAAGGATTATAATACACGTCATGGCAGGCAGATGTAAGCTGCTGTCGCATATGCCTGGCGCGTTTACGTACCCGTGGAAATCTGCCAACATCAACAAGTGCGGTATAGCTAGCGCGCAGAAATCATGTTCATTATATGCTTATTTCATCCTAACTAATCACTATCCAAATTAGGCCTACAATGAAATCCTGTACAGTACGGATGTCCTAAGGGATGAAAATGTCCCTTAACAATAAAATAAGTCTCTGGCCAAATATCCCGCCCGCACATTCACTGATTGTCCTGACATCTTATTGAATATACGCTGAAAATGCTATCAGGATTGGCAGCCTTCAGAATAATTATGTTAATTATATATACAAAATATACAGTGAAGGAAGGGACCATCAGATAACATCAGATAGGTGTTTTAATAAATCACTTAATATTTTAACACACAATTCTTCATTTTAATCTTTAGATATAACAAAATGACACATCATAAAATGCATATAAAACATATTTACTGAGACAATATGAAATATAATTTTATTTAATCAAACGCCCCTTCTGAGAAGTTAACAGAAACTACAGGGCAAGACGGCACAGGTACGAATAACAAAAGTGACTGTACACAGGAGCAAATGCAGTTAACATACTTAACTAATAAACACTAGCTCACATATCACAATGAGATGCTTGGAAATTTGAATAAACATGAAGGTCTGGAGCACTAAGAGAGCTGGGCACCTCCTAGGAGGCCTCCCTGCCCTTGGGGGGCGCCCTACATTTAGGGAGGAGGAGAAACTGACCATCTGCACCAAGCGCATAAGAGAAACTCCACTCAGCCTGACTAGAAGCAAGTGCTAGTAAGGCACACCTGGTGTTTCTCATTCTCAGTCTCGCCTCAGAACGCTGAAACAAACTGATCCTGAGACAGATCCTATGCGGCATTTTCACGGCGCGTTCACTGCTCTGGGGCTTCAGGCAATTATGCTCTAGCAGTCATAATCCTTTTACTCTCTTTATTATTATTCATTAATTCAGCTGACACTTTTGTCCTGGATGTACTACACTGCATTATAAAAATGAGATACTTTGCACGTTGACGAATGCACTGTTGCATCAGTGTTCACTTGACGTTCTGATGACATTCAATGCAAACCTTTTGTAAAATATAGCTGGTCTTTAATTTGGATGGAATTCATATAAGAATTCATAATCTTGAGTGCGTGATGAAAATAACATATTATATAACTTAATAAAGGAAGTGATACTAATAGAGAATTCCAGATCGCCCTGAAGAAGGCTTAACTTCATTATGTTCTGTTATCGGAAACCTTCACACAGTGGATACATTTGTAATTACATCACCAGCGGCACCTGTAACTAATTTTCATGGGGGGGAACAGAGCAATTAAGGCAAGGCACTTTACACAAGGCATGACGGCTCTCTTGTTCCTGAGATTCAGGAGAAATAGGGGAATCGGAATCAAGTTTCTAAAGTTCCCATCTGGCTTGTTGCAAAACATTCACAGTGATTATGGAATCTCTCATTGAACAAAGCCAAGAGTGCCATCAATCTATCCATCCATCCACTATAGTGATGCAGTTAGGGGTGCCATGAGGGGGGGGAGGGCAGTTAGGACAATTGTGAGGGCCCCTCAGTGACAGAGGCCCTAAAACATCTGGAACATAATTGGATTAGTCTGGGTTGAGGGCTCAGCATTGATTTCCTTTCATGAGCCCAAAATCTAGTGGAATTTCTAGTGGATGTAGTGCCCTAATATTGTCCTTTACAGCCTCTCCCCGGGTTAGGATGGGGACATTCTGACACACCTATCGTAAGGTCAAAATATGTGCAATATCGATATTTCAAAACTTTCTAAAATGCTTTTTAGTACAATACACATTACCTAACAAACACCATAGCCTAGCCTGCCTTAAACATGCTTACAACACTTACATTAGCCTACAGTTAGGCAAAATCGTTAACACAAAGCCTAATTTACAGAAAAGTGTTGGACATTTTATGTAATTTATTGAATAATGTACTGAAAGTGAAGAAGATTTACCCATCGTAAGGCCGAAGTATCATAACATGGACCATCGTAACCTGGGGAGCGTCTGCATTTTACTGTTTTACTGAGAAGCGATGATTCTCAGCCAATCCATTTTCATGACAGCGAGACCAGCTGCCCACATTCTGAGACTCCCAGGTATCACACACGCTTACTGCTGATTGTATGCGCGCTCACGTCCCCCCACCTCCCCCACGCTCGCGCCCCCATCTGCTGTCCATGACACCCTGAATTGAGTTGACAGTCCTATCCAGGTGTCCTGAGACATGGCCAAGGCGTTTTGTGTCACGCCAATGTCATGTCAATTTCACTGTGGCTGTCGATCCTTAAAGCTCCCACACTAAATGATAATAACAGTAATTAAAACAATGACAGTTCTGGGATGCAGTGAACTGTGAAGTGTCACGATCTTTAAAAATCGATTCAAATCTCCTGTTTTTGAACAAAGCTGTGCACTCCTTGTATATTTCCCTTTATTATTTAATACTCACCACTATTATTATTATTATTATTATTATTTCACATTCACTGTCACCTTTATCCTCCAGTGTTGAGGGTTCAAATCCCACCTCCGCTCTGTGTGAATGGAGATGGTTTTTCCTCCTGGCACATGGTTTCCCCCGTGATCCAAAACAAGCCGTTAGGTTAATAGACCATTTCAGAATTGCCCATAGTGTGTGTGTGCGATTGTGAGCGTCAATTTTATAAAAATCTGTGACTGCAATCAAAAAACTAAAAATGCCAAAAATGTTGTATTTTGTTTACTTATGGTTAAGGTTAGGGCTGGGTAGAGGTTGTCATTGTTGGAATTAGGGTTTTCCCCACAGAAATGAATGAATGGTTCCCATAAAGCTCCTAGCCCACCACAACCCTATACAGGAAATGTGGATGGATGGATGGATTTCAGCACATTCTCATGTATGTTCATCTAGAACCATCCCTCAAGACAGCATGCAGTATATTAGAAAATAACACTGGCCTGCAACCATACATAAGTTACATCATTGAATCCCTAGAGCTGTAACTATATGTAAACTTTTGTCTGCAATACAACAGTGACAAAGTTTTTATTAAATCACTGTGTGATATAACGTACTGTATACTGTATATAAAGTACAGATATCTATTGACAGCAGGAACCCCTGTGCAGAGTTAATTAAACCCACTTTAAATCAAAGCATGGCCCAACTGAACACTTCAAAACCCAAAATAATGGCGCTGAAGGCTTGCAGGCAGCTATCTGAAATAGCTCGCTGTCTTTCTCTTCCTGTTCTTTTACAGAGTTAATCAATTAACTCAATTTTAAATGGATGGTCCTTGATATTGAGAGGCAGAGACGGCAGGATGGAAATGAACAGGATGAAACTGAAGGGGATTAATGATTAAAAGTCCAAAGCTGGAAGAGAGAAAAGCCTGAATCAGACACTTATCTTCTCCAGCCGGATGCCGGCATTCCCTTGAACACAGACTTCCCGAGTCACAAAGAGACAAGCTGTTAATATAAATTACTACAACGGCAGCAGTGAAAAATGAACATTCATTAAATGACTTGCTTACTGACCTTAGCATGGGCTAATAAGTATTCGCAGAACGTTTTTGCTCTCTGAGCTTATCAAATCAGCCCTTTTTCTTATTTTAGGTCTAGTCTGAGTGCTACATAAATTACCAGCTGTCATTCTAAAGCATTTATCACCACTCAATTAGTAAACATCATTGTGACAGGTTCTGATGTACTTATAAGAGAGAATTATTAATACATGGACAATTCCTATCCATGACTGATCAGTGTCCATTTGAGCAGGTACGACCATCTTAAGTATGTAGTCTGAAATTACCTTAGTGACACTGGACAAGTGATTGGTCAGATTCTATGCCAGTAAGGAACTAGCCAATCATATCCCCAGGGTGTGTCCAACCTCCTTTCTTCATTTGACGAATGAGACTGGGGAATTACATTGCAAACCCAAATGTAACTGATAACGTGGAAGCCTGGAGGGAGATGTCACAAACGAAGGCCTTCTAGGCTATAGGATATAGCTCTTACCCTTCATCTTTGCTTACAGTGCAAGTTTCCTTCCTATATTGCAACAATCTAATGTTATAGTAAGTTTGTATACAAGAAAATAAATGCTGCTGATACTGTGCAGAATTACCTGTCATGTTAAAATTTATGGGGCAAGTCATCACACAGGGCGCACTGTAGAAGCAGAAACTAGAGAAAATGCTTTCAATTTAACTTCTATAAGCACTGAAATGTGCAGTTTCTCATTTTCAGGCTTAAGCCAAAAACAGGATGTTTATGTCCCTTTAATTTCAAATTGCTTTTCCATCTTCTTTCTGCCATCACACTCAATCACCTGTAGATTTTAAAATTTGGTTTATTTTATGCAGGATTTTTCCTACCTGCAGTCTCTAGTCTTCTGTGTGAGAAAGGGCTTATTATTTACTTATAGTCCACTGCCTACCATATCACAGCTGAATATTCATCCTCAATTGCTTACAGTCCCAGAAACAGTGTTTCCCATCCTGATCATCAGGGACCCATAGCTGGTCCACATTTTTGCTCCCTCAGAGTTCCCTGTCATACAGTCCACATTTTTGCTCCCTCCGAGTTCCCTGCCATACAGTCCACATTTTTGCTCCCTCCGAGTTCCCTGCCATACAGTCCACATTTTTGCTCCCTCCGAGTTCCCTGCCATACAGTCCACATTTTTGCTCCCTCCGAGTTCCCTGCCATACAGTCCACTTTTTTGCTCCCTCCCAGCTCAACGTGGACAGGCTTTTGGTCCCTGAGGACTGGACTGGAAATCACTGGAGCAGATCATTCCTATTTGCTGGATAGCGACCCAGACCTCAAACCAGAAGTCAGGCCGGTTATCTCCATGTGCCTTGCCGCTGTACAAAATCCTGATTATTTCAGTTTATTTACCTGCATGAATAGTTATATTTATAAGCTGTTCTACTCACTCTGGACAAAAACACCTGTAAATAATAATGATCATAATAACACATCATTCTACAATAAAATTGCAATTACAATCATGCAGGCACGTTTCCCGGACTGTGATCTCTGCACCTGGGAGCCTCAGGCCTATAATATCACACTAACTAACATTACTGCAGCAGTGCTTTCAGCATCCCAGCATGCTAGATGAACGGAAGTGGGTCCTTCCTCCTGTGTCCACTCAGGCTATGCAGTTTAGAAACCCCTGGATAATGTTATAAAATTATGGAGCCAAATCAATACAGTGGGCCTGTACCCAAGTTTCCTGGAGCTGAACATCAGCTGACAGAGAGGAGCCGATCTGTAAATGGACTTGTTCAGTACAAATGTATGTGAAGCACCCTTCAGAGAGATTACACTAGAGTTTAATGTGGACCACACCTGCGCTGCTGTAATTGTAAAGGATGCAAGTCATTCTAGACAATAATATCTCCTACCAAAGCGTATCTAGTATCCAGAGCCTTTTAATAAAGCATGCAAATACTTACCCAAACTCCTGCCTGTAGTGCACTGACATAATTTCTGTAAATTCAGTACTTGAACCAGTATATAACAGACACAGATCTGTATTGTGACGCATCACAGGGCAGACCACCATACAGTATACTCAGGGCAATTTAGAGATGCCAGTTTGCTTACTCAAATGAGTGGGAGAAAAGCGGAGCACAGAAAACCCACAGACCCCCCCCCCCCCATGTGCTCGATAGATATATTTCTGTTTGCATACATTGATGCACACTGATTTGAAAGGCGGGGCGTCACGGAGGTGCAGTGGTTAGCACTGTTGCCTCACACCTCTGGGAGCAGGGTTCGAGTCAGCGCCGTGGCTCCGTGTGTGTGGTGTTTGCATGTCCCCCCCCGTGTCGTTATAGGGTTTCCTCCCGTAGTTCAGAAACATGCTAAGCTTAATTGCAAATTGCCCATAGTTGTGCATGCGTGAGTGAACGGTGTGTGAGTCCTTTAGTTAGGTTGGCACCCCATCCTGGGTTGTTCCCCGCCTTGTGCCCAAACGCTCCAACCCCTGTGACCCTGAATGGGACAAGCGGGGACAGAACATAAAGGATTTGAAAGACAGATCCATCCAGAAACCTCAAGCCTTAGCAGGGTTACGTGAATGTGTTCTCTGCAAAAACACAAAGCAGTCACAATAAACTATTCAGCCATGTTTGTAAACAACTATAAAAAATAAACTCTAAAGTGAAGCCCATCAATGTACAATTATAATGAAACTATAATTTATTCGTGGCAGATTTATGAAAAACACCTTACTGTAGCCTTCACAAGTTCACAAGTGTTTACACAACTGTAGCCTTCACAAGTTCACAAGTGTTTCAGGCTATTTTAATAATATTTTTAATAATGTAATATTTTGATAAACTGAAATTCAGATTGTTTTATTAGTCACAGAATTTTTACCCAACAGTAATGGATAAAAGATAATATTATGAATCAGACATCATATTTACTTATTTGTCAATAAACAAAATCAACTAAAGAGACATTCCAGAGATAAATGACACGACTACATTGTTTTGACTAAAGGCTGGGAAAGTAACATTATTTAGGTCTCATTTAATTGAACTGTCATGCAATAGTTATTATAGGACAGTTGAGAAGAGTTATTTCTGAGGTGACAGCAACCTATCACCATGGGAGGGGGGTAATAAATAAATAAACAAAACAAACAAAATGAAAGAAAAAAAACTTCCCAAGTTTGGTTACATTATTTATCACAGAGTTAAAGCTACAGAGAACAGAACCTCAGATCACATCAGGCCGTTTATGGGAAGAGCTGCTCAGTGCTGATGCCTTGGTCTGGAACAGCAGGGCAGCGGGAGGTTCTGCTCAGACTTATCTTGACAGCGCAACACCATTCCCATAAAGGAAGCAGACGGATGGGAGCAATGGGGATTTTACTGTGGTGGAATGAAAAGGAGAGACATTTTGGGTTTGATACAAGGGAAACAAAACAGGGAGCCAGATCTGGGGGAGATGCAGGGAGCAAGGTGTGTGAAAAGAGAAACATTCAGTGGTCTGTGTTATATTATTGGTCATTATTGGTCACCTGACTTGGCCACACCCCTCCCATCTTATAGTGACCTTCCTGAATGGGTGTAACCATCAGTAATCCACAGTCCAAATGGGAAACCTACATCAAAGGTCACATTTATGGGGAAGTGAACGGGGCAGGTGAGATTCCGGGTAAAGACTCACACATCCCTTGAATAAATCATACAAAGGCCACATAAGGATCCAGTAAAACATCTTATGCTTCTCATTTCAAAGGCTTCAACAAGACTCCCGTTAGCAAAGCTTTGCTAGACGTTATATTACATTTCATTACATGTTGTAAAACAGACACCTGCATTTTCCTCTCACGGCACTCTGTCCAGACTGCAGTTTGTCCTTTACTTATTAATAGATATTAAATGGGATGCAGCATCTTCCATGTTCTATTATATCACAGCGGACTCTAGTTATGCAGATTCCAGAAATAGTGATTTCTCTCCCAACAAAACTGCCAACTAAAATGCCCAATAAACATTCAGGACAGAATCACCGTATAAACCCACAAAAACAAAGCTTTGACAGTTAATTTGCAAACAAATGCTAAATCACTCTTTATTTGTATGGATGCAGTTCCGATGTTATAATATATGCACAGTTTTCAAAGGGTTTATTGTCCTGTTTAAATTACGCATAAATACACAAAGCAGCTTGCATTATAGAAACAGAGAGCTGCTGTGAATCAGTGGAGCTCAGCAGACCAACTGAAAATACAGCAGTATGTATAGTTTAAGAAAGTTATCAGGTTGGATTAATGGAGTTTGGCTGGGTCGTTAAAATTAACACATCAGACCGGAAGCGTAGCCCCATGAAGGTATTGAAATGACTGAAGTCCACTTACACAATAATGATCTTAGGGTTAAATTGGACTGAAAAGGTGAGACGCGGGTTCTATAAAAGGCTATGGCTGCTTATTTATCATTTTTAGATGGACTACTTCCATAGGAGAAAGCTAAGCAAGTACAAAAGGTTGTGGATGTCACGAAGAATCACTGGCTTAGAGAGTGCTGTGGGTTATGAACCTCATGTGGGACTTGATCCAACAAACTTCAGCTTATAAGACTGAGTGCTCTGCCCACCTAATAGTTGAAATATTCTCAGTGTTGGGGCAGCCAGGTATAAGTATGTAAAACCAGACAAAGTTAATCATGGGAAATCTGGTGAACATAACCAAGGAGAAGTTTGAGTGGACCGGTCAACAGAACCATGTGACCTAAGCAGGGTCTTAATGAGCACGGTGCAAGGGGCAGGTCAAGCGAATCCATTTGACAGTTTTTGGTCACATAACTCTCCCTCTTTTCCTCACAGAGAGGACCCTTTATGTAGCTGTTCTTCATTGTGACAACCCAAGATTTAAGCAAACTGGGTAGGGGGGGCACATCAACTTTTGGAAATCCTGCAGCGGAAAGATAAACGGAAAAAGGTTTTAGAGGTCCTCAAAGATGACTGACCCCACTGCACATACCCAGATAAATGATCAGCAGCACTGAATCGCTCACATAGCTCTGCTCCAGGCCAAGAGGTGTGCGCGTGCACGTGCACACACACCCACACACACACACACACACAGACAGTACTAGACCCAAGGTCAACTTAATTTAATTCTAAGCTCAGTCATTAATTTAACTTCAAATTTTCTGTCCACTGCATTTTTTAATTAAAAAAGTCTTGCCTCCCTAATCTGTTGAAATTATATATAAAAATCCTACGTCACATATGTGAGAACGCAAACCCTGGACTTTCCAAATTTGCCAATGCAGTACCATTTATTAGCGCCAAAAGCACAAATACTTTCAAATACTGGAGCAGACCATGGCAGAGATTCAGAGTTACTGCATGCTGGCACGAGCCTTCCCCACACACGCGCACACACACACAAACAGCCCCAACACCTAAACTAACCGTAACCTCATTCAATTCTCATTTTCTACATAACAATGTAGCGTGTAACTCCAGCATCGTGGTAAACGTAATTACGTATGTAGTAATGTACTCAATATAAAACGAAGAGCTGAATGTGTAGTATAATCCCTCAGTTATTATGCTCATACGGACTGAAGCTATTAGCACTGCGGTCAATTATGCAGTTAGGAGCTGAAAATTGTCCATTTCAGAGACATTCTTGAGGTCCTGCAGCTAACCGACTTAAACAGTCCTGACTATAACAACTTCACACGATCTAAAACAAATCCGTAATTAGCATAAATCACTACTTATCCAATTAAATAAATGCTTAAGTTTCTGAAGCAGAATTGAGGATAGAGTAACAAGACAGAAAATCCTTCCGTATAACAACTTAAATCCAGCAGAGGAGCATTTGCAATAATGAACTGGACACCAGAATGCGACTGAACGATACGAAAGCAAGCAATAACTCATTAGAGAGAAGAGACAGCAATGGAATGGGACGCACATTTCACTCTCCTGTGTGCTTTAGGATAGATAATTGCCCGAGGTAAACTCTAACGGGAAACCAGCCAAAACTTACACGCAGCACAAAGTATATTTGCATCGGCAGTTACCAGCCAACCACAATAAATAACAGAATCATATATATATATAAATCTCCCGGCTACTCAAAAAGCAGCCATAGGCCAAAACCAGAATAACACTTATACCCTAAAAAGTACTTTTAAAAATTAATTCAGACACTTTCAAGTCAGCGTTTATCTTACAGTCAGCCAACCGACACAAAGCAGATTTAATTATTATTCTGATAACACGTGTATCCGTATATTGTACATATCAGTAAATTAGAGTCCTCTTAGGAATTCACAGACAACTACAGAAAGTCATGCTGTTAAATGATGCATGAGGCGCAGAATCCCGCCGTGCAAACGCCGTGCAGGACGCGCAGTGTAAAAGAGCGCACATCAGCAAAATGCATTTTAATAACAACCATAATGAGCTTCTTACCTTCGTCGTGCATCCTCTGCAGACACAAAGTCAAGTTTCTCCTCCAGCCGGGCATGGCAAATGGGTATTAAACAGTACTGATGAGGCTGTTACCGTTATCAACGCAGAGAACAAAACGGTGCCCGGGAAAACACCGATACTTTAGGTTAATGGCTGAAGAAGAAATAATAAATAATAATAATAATTCCCTCTGCTGCAGTTATATACCCAAGTAAGTGGGAGAAATATTATAGCAAGTGATCATATACGGCAGGTAAATATCTGCGCATTGATTGGTCCATTTGGGGGGATAGTCGGCGATTCCTGGCCGCAGCTGGACACAACCAAAGCAGCGGCGGACGGCCAGGGACACCGGCGCATCGGACAAAACGGGAATGATGCTCTCACTTCACTTTTCTGAGGACTAGAGAACCTGGGACGGCAGACTGGGCGGAAAGACTTACTCATTCGGGACTACACATACAATATATAATCCTAATAATTTCTGACATTATAATATCCAGGATCGTTTATCAGACTGAATCAAGCGGCTGCTTAATATCTCTTCGAACTATGCTTCTACTCCGCGATTAACTGAGTAATACATTGTAGGCTTTCAAATATGTGTGTTCTATATAGCGTTAAAGTTTCAGAGTTTAACCGCTTCAGACACCTTAAAGCAGCGTTTCTCAACACACTGGCCGGTGTTCACCCTAGACGGTCCACGTTTTTGCTCCCTCCCAGCCTCCGACAGGAAGCAAGAATGTGGGCTGTTTGACAGTGAGCTTGGAGGGAGCAAAAACGTGGACCGTCTGGGAGGGTCCCCGAGGACCGGGTTGAGAAACACCGCCTTAAACAATTTGATATGCCTGTTATGTGACTGTAATGCGGTCTGCCACTTTCGTGACAAATTCCCAAGTCAGTGACACCGGATGTTTTCAATTAGGCTGCAAATAATAAGGACGTGTTTGCAGCTGCAGAAAAAGGACAGAGATGCGAGATATCACTCAATATCAACAAGCAATGCTGGAATTCGCGTTAAACACATATTGGACAGGCTAAATTGTAGGGGATTCGGCGATTCATTGAGTTCAGCACTAGATTTAGTATTACTGTTGCATAGGTTTGGTATTGTACAGAGGTTTCTTGCTGACATTATTCATTTAGTCATACAACAGTACGAATTGTCACAAGCGGAACGTTAAAGTGAAGCCTTACTTAATTACTTTCTGCTTAAAAATAAGACCCCAGTGGGCAGTAACAGACACCCCCCTATACCCGAAAGAAAGACTTCTGTATTTAAATTGTTGTGCCCCATCAACATCAAACATACGCCGCTGCCAGTAACTTTTTAGTTGCTAATCACTTAATGTATCCATGGCGGTTACATCTAAGGAAAATGCTTTGTATGCGCAGAGTGGAGCGTCCATGCAGCCCTGCTCTCTGCCCAATATCACGCTGACGGCTCTGTAATCGCTTATAATGTATAAAGGTCTATGCAGTTACTGATTGAACTATTTATTGCCTTCTACAAATTGACGTGTCAGTCACTTTGGCTTACCTGCACTGTAATTTAATACCAGAATCAATTTAAAAGCAGAACAAGACAGGTTAAAAATACGTTCGCAAGATATTTAACATTTGAAGAACATTTTTAAATATTTTGTTTATACGGCTTAAGACCGTCTTTAATTTATGTAAAAGAATAGAAATTTTGTTCTAAATATTACTAGCTATTTAAAAAAATAGTTCTCAATAGTAAACCAAAAGTGTTTTTCGCTGAAGGAACATTTTAGGAAAGTAGTCAAAACCAGTATCATAATTCATTTATCAAGCATATCATCCTACAGTTTAATCAGTTCATACATCTGGGTGTTTTACTGGAGAACCTGAGGTTAAGTTCCTCATTTGATGGTATAAGAAGATGGCTTTGGCAGTGGTATGAACTGGAAATCACATCTGTCCTTAAACTGTGTTGTCTGCTGCCATATGACAGGGTGTCTGGGTTTTATTAGATTCATCCGGTGATTTCTCAGATGCACATTGTCAACAGGACCTACTAGGAATGCTGAGACCATTCAAAACTAGACAAGATATACAAAACAGAACACAATCACACCCAGAGATTCATCATTAATCTCAGGCGCCAACACAAAACTAAAAGACACGGTGAATATTTCTTTCTCCATAGAATACACATTACACACTTACTAACGAAGCTTCTTAGACTCAGGAAGCACATACTACATACTACATATAAACTATCAGGGTATTTTCCTAAACCCCTCCAAACCTGCTATAATCAATCACCCACCTAATTTGGACAAAGCGAAAACATCATGACTTGACAGTATAATAAATGACTCCTCTCATATGATTCTGACCGTGTCTCCATTGTCCAGAATTACTGGATTATTGTCACTTTTGACAGCACAATATTCCACACTCTCTTGACCAAAAATCGTTTTGTCTCAGTGGATGGCTGATTTTCTTCTTTAGATACTTCTGTGAGACCATAGTTCCCCAAGGCTGCGTGGAGGGTCCACTACATTTCTCTCCATGTGTCACCTCCTGGAGGTGTTGTTTGTAAACATGATGTTATACAAATAAAACCCAACTCATTTCTTTCAAACCAAATGGAATAGCTTGTAAAAAAAAATTGTACATGCTTTTTATGATGGATACAGGTTATATAAGCTTGGGTGACAGAACATCCTCCTGCTAAACTGCTATGACAGATATTTTGTCAAAATTTACGTTGAATCGGATGATTTTGATTTCATTGCAGGAGCCACAATAAAAAACCCGGGCACTACAGTCAAGAGGAACCTCACGATTAACTCTTACATTAGGAATTCATCTGTAGCAAGGGTTTTATTTTATTACAATACTTGATGTTTGAAAAAGTGCAAATGACATGTTCCAAGAATCTAAGTGCATTGGCTTCCTCAAAGGAATCAGGGTATGAATTTCAGGTTTCTCCATTTTTCCATTTCAATTACAAAAATTAACTGCAAAAAAAGTCTGATTAATCTCCCTTTTATTATCAGCAATAACCTATTTAAGTACATGGGGCAAATTGTAAAGATAAAATAAACTAGTTTTGTTGGAGCTTTGCATGCGTACAAATGTTTCCCCATTTAGGATGTTAATAGCGTATGACTCAAGAGACCCTCTTTAAAAAGTAGGTCACCTTATCATACACTGAACAATCACACTGAGCAGGGCATCTTTCAGATGTGACCATTGTATCCAGATCCCCATTTAAGATGTATTCTGCTCAAGATTAAGATCTCAGAGACAAAGTATGGGGAGAAGGATGAACAAGGACCTAATGAGACATTCTGACTTACAGAGCATTAATAATAGACCCAACAAAACTCATTATGCATGCGAGATGAACTGGGGAATGAGAGTGAAGTGTCAGGCATGGTCAGAAGGCTGCAGCTCTCCTAAAAACCTGGACTGTGACATATGAAAACAGCATGAAGATGAATATTTACAGATATCCAGACAGGAAGCTGCAGCCTCCAGCGCAACAGGCATCAAGCAACAAACCAAAACGCGACTTGGACTCAGAGATTCCGGGAATTTAAAGAGGCTTAACAGGATATTTGCTGAATGGTCTCCCTGCTTGGGTAACCGCCTGAGCAAGTCAATGTTATTAATTATATCCAGAATCTCACCTGTAATCAAGCTTATGTGGCAACCTGTTTGCTTGACTTCCTGTATGTCAAGGAAAGACAATAAAATTACTTTAACTTTGCGTTTCTTAAAAACAGAAGCTAAATGTTCATTCAATGAGCACTTTGCCACAGCAAGCCCAAAACAGCAGAGGAAGATTTAATCCAGCAATTAGTCAAGCCTTAAAAATAAATGTAATTAAAAACTAATAGCAGAAATGTTACTTTCCACTGTGATGTGGCACACCCCCCCCCCCCCCGTGTGTACCCCGCCTAATGTGCTGTACTTCCAGGGAAAGGAAATTCACCATAAAATGACAATTAACTGGAACACCGCTTGAAAAATGACATTGATATTAATATAAATGTACGGTCATGCTTGTCTGGCGAAACGTTTAATTTCCAGTGAAAAATAGATTCAGATGTTATACTAGTACCTTAATTTCACAGTATATACTGCAATCATCATTTTCCTGGGTCTAAAGTTAAACTTGAAAGCTACCCTCTATTAATACGAATCCAAGTAATCTTTCCAGATGTATGCAGTTCTTTTTTTTGAAGGAAGATTAATTGGACATTTGATGCTTTTACCAGCTGACATAACACCTAAAGGTTTGTAGTCTCTTTTCAACCCAAAGCCAGATTTCCTCTTAGAAATTTTTCATCTAGCTACTATTTAATGAGCTTTGGGCGACCCCTAGTGGTGAATGTCAACAGCATACAAGAAAAATGCGCCACACAGTCATTTTTTCAATTACTCCATTCGAAAAGGGGTGGGTTCAGATATGCAATGTCCATCAGAAACTATAGCAAGCCACCGAGTATAAAATCATCTCTGGCCCTTTCAGTAGATGACCAACAACATTGCTCAGGCACATATATTAATTACATTTACCATCCACTGTTCAAATGTTCCCACAATACCATCTGCAGACATTTCCTGTTCCACACTGAAATATGAAGCATGTATTTCAATATTCATAAACCGAGCAATTAAATCATACAATCATAAAAAGTCTTACAACAGGACAATCAACATACTTTATTTAAATCTTTTTTAGGGGTTGGGGGGAGGCAAAAAACAATGACTGGGACAAACCTGTGTTATTTTTGCCCCCACAAAGACATCTGATGGGTCATTTAAGAAAGACTGAGGAACAGACCAGCACCTTGAATCAGACTCCCCAAGTTCAAAATGCATGTAGGGAACGCAATAAAAAAACGAAAGTCTCTGAGCGAGGGTGAGTCACACCCGCGGACAGGCGCAGCCGGGACCCTCCCCCCCGGCACTCCGCCTCCCGGCCTCACTGCTCATTCTGCTGGCCCTCTGTGATGCCGGACACGGCCCCCTGGCCCTTGCTGACGTCGCTGATGCAGGTCCACTGGCCATCAACGGACTCCTTCCACAGCGTCACCTGGAGGGCAGGGTGTCAAAAAGCAGACGCACTGATCTACACATCCAAATCACAGCAAAGCTAAATCGTAAAGCGTTCACACACTATTCCAATACTTGAACATATGGCTTACATCCATGCGTCTATGAAATCGTTGCAGTGTTCTTGAAAGTGATAAACGTCCAATGCAGCCAGAAACTGAGGGCCATAAAAAGCCCCCCCCACTCACACACAAGTTCTAACTGGAAAAGGGCACCAGTACCAGTACCAGTCACTTCCTCCTCTCTATTGAGTCTCACTGAATGCTTTTGTCTGATCAATGAGCATGGATGCCACAGCCTCAGCTACGACACACTAAGAATTATTCTGCGAGAAGGTCAGCTGTCATCGATTTGAAAGCTTGAGTAAAACAGTCAGTTATTTCAGGCAGTTAATTTCCATCAATTCTCAGAAAGTATTTCTAAAATGATAAACACAAGCAATCATATTTCTATCAGTGCAGTTCCTGGTTTTAATATTAGTCGTATACATCAAGATCATATAGACAAGCAGCATGTAGCTAAAACACTGAATATGCTTCTGCATTTTCACTGCTGTAGAAATCATTACACCCTCATAAAGCTGTTGGTACTTAAATGTGCTCCAATCTTGCTTCTCTAGCTTGCTGACATGTTAAATTAAGAACGAATGTTGCATCTATGTATCTAGATACACTGTAGCTGAAAACAAAAGCAACAATTGACAGTCTCATATATTGGGCTGACATTTCACCTACATCTCAATCAGCTCATATATGCAAACTGAACTCCTTATGAACCCCCAACTATGCACAGTTTATACCTAAATATATGATATAAGCTGTGCCTTTCATAGTCTGTTGCTTTTAATCTCAATTTAAAAACAAAGAGAAACAAATCACATTTATTGTAGGTTTGTGTCCCACCAGAAAATCCACTAAGGATGACCTCAGTGTCCTACTGTCACAATAAAGTTACAGCACAACACTGGTGCCATTCCATTTTAACAGATCTGACCACTAAATCTGAATCTTAACAGTTACATATCTAGTTAGCTAGTGCTGTAATAGGCCAACAAAGACTCAAGAGCTATAACAACTACACAGCATTTGCTTAGCTGCAGTAACTCACCATTGCATTCAGAGTGACTGGTAAGGCTATACTCCTCACTGTTTTTATTATTATTAATGGAAGACAGAATGCATGCAGAATACATTCATTTCTGACTGCGGTAAGTGAAGATGCTGTCGCTGTCATGTGTAAAGGCTTCCTTAGCTCCTGGCCTTTGGTTCATAGGGTTGCTACGACGCTGGAGCAGATGCACCAGGCCTTAGAGAGCAAAGAGGATACCCATCGGGTGACAAAGGGGACACCCATCGGGCGACAAAGGGGACACCCATCGGGCGACAAAGGGGACACCCATCGGGCGACAAAGGGGACACCCATCCGGCGACCCAAACCTTCACCTACAGTTTCATGGTAAATCGCAGTAAAATGGTTAGTGTTATAGTTTCAAAATTTAATAATCATTAAACCCGTGGTTGATTACTACACTCATGTTAAATACTGTCCAGCATCAACCACAATCAGTAAGCTCCCCAGATGCAGGTGCAGAAGCGCAGCGTGGGCTTGTTTAGTGAAAAAGTGGTGGAATGCGGCAACAGGACGGCTCTCCGGAGATTTTTTACGTTAATGCACCTTGATGTGGTTATCATGTTTCACATAAGGTATCGGCCATGTTGTTATTTTAATGTCTATACAACCAAAAAGTGCCTAGTGCTGCAAATATTATTTGGGGTTTTAATATAAAACTTGGTGAAATTAAATGAGGCAGGAATCAGAATGTCCTCAGATGTGGCCAAACATCAGAATAGCCCTTTTTTTTTCTTTTTAGTGTGCAGTTGAGGTTCAGCACCCACATATGGACCTCCTGAGGGGGGGAGGTGTTGGCTCAGGTCATCAGTGCCTACATACCAGTGCCCTTATGTCTATGGGGGGGGCTAGAGGACCCTTCTCATGCACCACTGCCAAAACTGCAACGTGTCCTTCTGAAATTCCAGGATTCAACAGTCATCAGAGGTCTATAAATAACATGCGTTCATATTCACGGAGCAGAGGAGTGTTGTTGGAGCAGCTCACGGGGGTGTGCGAACGTGCCATCACCAAAATAAATAAATCAAAGCAGTTGCAGGTTGGGGGGGGGGAAAGAGAGAAAAATTACGGTGGCCCCTAGAGACAAAACACACACAAAAGAAAAAGCAGAAACAAAATGAAAATGCGCAGCAAATTAAAAAAACACACAAAAGAAAAAGCAGAAACAAAATGAAAATGCGCAGCAAATTAAAAAAACACACGCAAAAGAAAAAGCAGAAACAAAATGAAAATGCGCAGCAAGTTAAAAAAACACACGCAAAAGAAAAAGCAGAAACAAAATGAAAATGCGCTGCAAATGAAAAAACACACACAAAAGAAAAAGCAGAAACAAAATGAAAATGCGCAGCAAGTTAAAAAAACACACGCAAAAGAAAAAGCAGAAACAAAATGAAAATGCGCAGCAAGTTAAAAAAACACACGCAAAAGAAAAAGCAGAAACAAAATGAAAATGCGCTGCAAATGAAAAAACACACACAAAAGAAAAAGCAGAAACAAAATGAAAATGCGCAGCAAATTAAAAAAACACACGCAAAAGAAAAAGCAGAAACAAAATGAAAATGCGCAGCAAGTTAAAAAAACACACGCAAAAGAAAAAGCAGAAACAAAATGAAAATGCGCTGCAAATGAAAAAACACACACAAAAGAAAAAGCAGAAACAAAATGAAAATGCGCAGCAAGTTAAAAAAACACACGCAAAAGAAAAAGCAGAAACAAAATGAAAATGCGCAGCAAGTTAAAAAAACACACGCAAAAGAAAAAGCAGAAACAAAATGAAAATGCGCAGCAAGTTAAAAAAACACACGCAAAAGAAAAAGCAGAAACAAAATGAAAATGCGCAGCAAGTTAAAAAAACACACGCAAAAGAAAAAGCAGAAACAAAATGAAAATGCGCAGCAAGTAGACAATCCCAAACCGGAAGTGCTCCACCACGCTAGGGGGCGCGGTGAGCTCATGTGGCACAGTCGCTACACAGTAGTGATGGGAAGTTCGACTGAATTAACTGATTTGATTCTTTCGAGCTGTCCGTTGTAATGAATCGATTCTAAAATCGATTCTGTGATTCACTTTTTTTTCCGTCTTTTTTGCACCTGACCGTATGAGTCAACGAATCATGGGATCGGATAATAAATCAAACGTCTCAAGGTTACGTTATTTGACTGAAAGATGGGGCTGGTGTTCAACAAAAATGTTCAGCTTGACTATTCACAATAAAAAAAACAATATATAAAAAGCAGAAAGGGTGTCGATGCTGAATAAACACGCGTGTATATATAGTTCTTATTTTCTTGACTTTAGCCAAATTCATGTGCATGAGTATCAAGGACTACATCACAGTTAACAACTGCAATATTACCAATACAATCACACACACATACAATGAGCATGAGTAAACTTGCATACGTTGTTGTGTAAACGTCAAAGTTAATAAATATCTTTGGCTTTTGATGAAAGACATATGGTTTTATTATGCAGAAATGCAATAATTTACTGTTGTGAACGCCGCAATGGCTCTTGGGATCGGTTCGCAAACCATCCGTTTGACTTGCCGACGGAGTGTTCGAGAGTCCGTTCGATGAACAAATCGAACTTACGGTTTTCGGACACTCGGTCGGTGACTAAAACGAATGGTTTGCGAACCGATCCCAAGAGCCCTCGCCGCCTCGCGGCATTTGCTGCGGAAATGCAGTTACGCTGTTGAAAGGAATAAAATTAACGCAGCTGTTCACAGGGCTGTCAACTTTGGTCAGCCGGTTGGCCAGAGATTTTCCATTTCAGACAAGTCCGCACACGCATTTACACCTTTGTGACAGTTTTATTCCCTTGTAAATGGTCTGTAGGGTTTGCAAACTACCCCAACGCTTTTGCTGCAGCTAATTTTAGGTTTATAATGTAATAATATAAATTTGCAGTAAGATTTCTTGCACGAGCGTGAGAATCCGAAAGCGTGAGTGTCACGCCAGATGCGTGAGAGTTGGCAGCCCTGTGTTCATTTATCACAACAGTAAATTATTGCATTTCTGCATAATAAAACCATATGTCTTTCATCAAAAACCAAATATATTTATTAACTTTGACGTTTACACAACAACGTATGCAAGTTTTCTCATGCTCATTGTATGTGTATGTGTGATTGTATTGGTAATATTTCAATTGTTGTTAACTGTGATGTAGTCCTTGATACTCATGCACATGAATTTGGCTAAAGTCAAGAAAATAAGAACTATATATACACGCGTGTTTATTCAGCATCGACACCCTTTCTGCTTTTTATATATTGTTTTTTTTATTGTGAATAGTCAAGCTGAACATTTTTGTTGAACACCAGCCCCATCTTTCAGTCAAATAACGTAACCTTGATACACCGTTTGATTTATTATCCGATCCCATGATTCGTTGACTCATACGGTCAGGCGCAAAAAAGACGGAAAAAAAAGTGAATCACAGAATCGATTTTAGAATCGATTCATTACAACGGACAGCTCGAAAGAATCAAATCAGTTAATTCAGTCGAACTTCCCATCACTACTGTGTAGCGACTGTGCCACATGAGCTCACCGCGCCCCCTAGGGTGGTGGAGCACTTCCGGTTTGGGATTGTCTACTTGCTGCGCATTTTCATTTTGTTTCTGCTTTTTCTTTTGCGTGTGTTTTTTTAACTTGCTGCGCATTTTCATTTTGTTTCTGCTTTTTCTTTTGCGTGTGTTTTTTTAACTTGCTGCGCATTTTCATTTTGTTTCTGCTTTTTCTTTTGTGTGTGTTTTTTCATTTGCAGCGCATTTTCATTTTGTTTCTGCTTTTTCTTTTGCGTGTGTTTTTTTAACTTGCTGCGCATTTTCATTTTGTTTCTGCTTTTTCTTTTGTGTGTGTTTTTTCATTTGCAGCGCATTTTCATTTTGTTTCTGCTTTTTCTTTTGCGTGTGTTTTTTTAACTTGCTGCGCATTTTCATTTTGTTTCTGCTTTTTCTTTTGCGTGTGTTTTTTTTAATTTGCTGCGCATTTTCATTTTGTTTCTGCTTTTTCTTTTGTGTGTGTTTTTTCATTTGCAGCGCATTTTCATTTTGTTTCTGCTTTTTCTTTTGCGTGTGTTTTTTTAACTTGCTGCGCATTTTCATTTTGTTTCTGCTTTTTCTTTTGCGTGTGTTTTTTTAATTTGCTGCGCATTTTCATTTTGTTTCTGCTTTTTCTTTTGTGTGTTTTTTTAATTTGCTGCGCATTTTCATTTTG
This sequence comes from Paramormyrops kingsleyae, assembly GCF_048594095.1. Classification (NCBI taxonomy): domain Eukaryota; kingdom Metazoa; phylum Chordata; class Actinopteri; order Osteoglossiformes; family Mormyridae; genus Paramormyrops; species Paramormyrops kingsleyae. The sequence goes on from NC_132804.1 coordinate 23,676,761, forward strand.
TTTCTGCTTTTTCTTTTGCGTGTGTTTTTTTAATTTGCTGCGCATTTTCATTTTGTTTCTGCTTTTTCTTTTGTGTGTGTTTTTTCATTTGCAGCGCATTTTCATTTTGTTTCTGCTTTTTCTTTTGCGTGTGTTTTTTTAACTTGCTGCGCATTTTCATTTTGTTTCTGCTTTTTCTTTTGCGTGTGTTTTTTTAATTTGCTGCGCATTTTCATTTTGTTTCTGCTTTTTCTTTTGTGTGTTTTTTTAATTTGCTGCGCATTTTCATTTTGTTTCTGCTTTTTCTTTTGTGTGTGTTTTGTCTCTAGGGGCCACCGTAAAAAATACTGTATTGTAACAGGAGGCTGACCGACATGCTTACAAACAGGAGATCCCTGAAGAAAATCCCAAGCAGGCATTAAACGCTCAGGAAAAACACTACAAAGTCTCATTCGGAGAAGAAGGCAAACTGATTACAGAAAGACAAGAAGTGAATCTGGGGATAATCTGGGAGGAAACAGACGCAGAGGCAGCCCCCCCCCCCCCGGCAGCACGGGCCGCTGAACCCTCCACCTGATTCTCAACTGCCATAATCCCTAAAGCCAAAAAACAAACCCTCCCCCCCCAACGGATGAAGGGAAGCCAGATGGCCTAGAAAAAGAATTAAGGAAGCGTGCTACTTCTGTGAGGAGGTCACTGTTAACATTCATTTTTATTTAAAGCACGATCAAGCCAATCAAGGATTCGGCACATTAATAAAAAGTTAGTTATAAAAAAACTCCTCTCCATATATATATAAAAAATTCCTCTCCAAATACAGTCATGGAAAAATTAAGAGATCACTCTATTTTGAAATAAATCTGCATTTTTAAATCCCGGTTTAACCGCGGTTCTGCTGACAGAGGCTATGCTGAGCAGCAGGATGGTTCCAGGTTCAAAATTTCTAAGACAGCAGCACACAAGTATAAGATGAAGCAGGAGACACTGGGAACGACCAGAAACCAGCCAGGTAGAGGGCAGAAGCGACTTTCTAATGCTAGAGATGACTAAACTTATCCTACAGTTTCTTATGAAATGGAGGATGGCATCAAGTGACCTTCAAAAGGAATGGGAAACATTAAGTGGTGTGAAGGGCACGGCTAGGACAGTTTGTATCAGGGTCCTAGAAGCAGGACAGAAGTCACATAAAGCAAGGAAGAAGCCCTTAACCAATGAGAAAAAGAGAACCAGGCTGCAGTTTGCAAAATTGAAATAATTTTTACATATAGATGCTCCTCTACTTACAAAGGAGTTACGTTCCGAATGGCCGCTCGTAACATGAAATGTTCGTAAGTCATTATTCAACATCATTTTATCAGTATACGCAAGTACTAAGAACTAGCATGATGGGAGTACGCACGTTACGCTGCTGCACGGCGAGAGTAGCGGACAAAAGTCATACTAGGCGGAATTGGCACACAGAAGAAAAAATTGATGTTGTCGGACAGGAAACGGGAGCCCAATGAAGACAATTTGGACTTACAGTCCTCTTCGTTCGTATGTCTGAAAGTTCGTAAGTTGAGGAGCGTCTCCATATATAAATTCATTCACAGACACACACCCATAAACTGAGAAATGAGTGGAACGAAAAACTGTGCTGAGGTCTCTTAACTTTTCCCATGGCTGCGTATGTCATTACATGCACAAATGGAAAGTAAGGGATAGGTGGAGTGCATGAAAAGATAACCAAAGACCAATAAGTCTGTTAATATCCATGACTAACTGTACTGTACTTATTCATACATAAATCAGTAATATCACGTCAAGCTATTGCCTCAACTTTTCATTTAATCTCTTCCATTTCGCTTTTTGGCTCAGAAGTGCACCAGGATGAAACGCCACGAAGGGGACATCAACAGCCTGTCAGATATTAATATACAAATATGCCTGCCTGCCCACCCACCCATCCATCCATCCATCTTTGGGGCTGCATTCAGCCAAGAACTGGGGATAGAACCAATAACACGTCATTTCCAGCTCGGTTCAGGTCATATTCTACAGAATCGTGCGCCAAAGGGCGTCTCTGTGAGCAGTCAGTCTGCCACTCAGAGCACCACCCAGTCATATGGGAACCACAGACAATTCCCTGTGGCATTTCATAAAGCCTTGTCAAGAACCCAAGGGTCCAGACGGGCTCGTGTTACTAGACTCCATTCAGCTGTAATATAAAGCTCATCTGAGCGGCAATGCGGCATTACGGCCCGGCCGACACGCCTGCCCGCGCTCCAGCTTTGGGGCGACGAGAAGACCGCCGGCTTTCCACGACACTCCCGCCTCACCGGGAAAATCTGTGGTATTGCACACATCACCCCGAGGCTTCCACTTACATCAAAACCTGCCCAGATCTGACAACTTGAGGAAAAGCATAGATTGAAGTTCCCACAGTACTGAATCTGAAAAGCCACTGACTTAATGGCATGTTAAGTTCCATCGGTGCTGGAGGCAATGCAGCACTAAGATGAAAGTCTAACAGTGGAGAGTCTCTGTAGGATCTCTGACACCTCTGACATCTGTAGTTTAACAGAATGCACATTACGCTAAATCATCTTCCTGACAAGTTTCCTTGAATAGCACCAACAGTAAAAACCGTAAAACATCATAAGCGTTAACATATTTGCACATCTGCATTACTTAGATGAAGAACTTGAGTGACGACGGCGTATCAGAGGCTGCAGGGGGCACCAGCCACATCCGGACACTCACCTTGTTGTCTCCTCCCGACACGGCCAGGATGTTTCCCGTGATGGACCAGCTGACGTGCCAGACCACGTCGTTGAACTTGTGCAGCAGCTTCGCCGTCCACGTGTTCCCCGCAGGGTCATCGCAGGTCCAGATGAACACCCTGCCGTCCTGCAGAGGAAGAGCAAGAGGTGGGGAAAGGAATTTTAATTCAATTTTAATATATTTTTATATAGTGCCTTTCACCAGTGTTGCCACAAGGTGTTTTTGAGCTATCATGTTTTAAGACATTACTACATGACTTATACAGATGGGCCGGCTATTGGCTTGGCGGGCTAAGCCTTTGTCTGCCACTGGAAGGTCACCAGTTTGAGCCCCATGCTTTGGCAAAATAGGCAAGATCCTTGTCACTACAGAATCTGAGTCAACCGTGGATACAAGTCATGCATGCACCAGCACCGAAAGCCAAACACAAAAGGAACTAAAAACTAACTAAAAGCAAGTCAAATAAATAAAAATAAAAAAAACATATGTCCAGTTCCTGTGAGGGGCTTTGCCAGTGTCAATACCGACAAGCATAATCAGCCATTTTATGAAAATTTATGCAAATACACGAGATGGGCCTTAACTTTCTGTAACTAGCAAGGGTGCAGGTTTGGCAGATGGTCTCAAGTCCTTCATTACTTGAATAGTTTAATACTTTAATAGTTTAACACGGTTGCCCAACTCAAATCCAACTCAAAATCAGTTGACTCAAATCCAATAGTGACCCCCCCGCCCCAGGGGTGCTGCACGCAAGGTCGACAGGCTGACCAACCCACCCAAGGACATGCTAACAATACAGTGAATAACACGTAAAAATGTCTAATAACCATGATTTTCTAGGGGAGGAGCAGTTATAGCACCTCATGTTCTGTCTAAAGCAGAAAACACAACAAAGTTTTCTGCCGAGAAAGTTACAGGAAACCACGTCTGAGATTGAGCTTCAGGACACACGGCTTCCATGGCGTACCGATTACTCTGAGGAACCACATCGCGGCGTACCGATCACTCTGAGGGACCACCTCGCGGCGTACCGATCACTCTGAGGGACCACCTCGCGGCGTACCGATCACTCTGAGGAACCACCTCGCGGCGTACCGATCACTCTGAGGAACCACCTCGCGGTGCCTCGGCACCTAATGACACGTGACGGGCTTTCCCGGGAGCCGCCGCCTGACTGTCGCTCAGAGAAGATCTGGGACGCTGGAAAATAATACTGACTATTCAGCAAAGCAGGACGGAGTGGGAGGTCAGAGGGGGAACACCACTGGCTTGGTCAGAGACGCTGATCAGTCACCTCATCCTCTACTCATTTATGTTATTTCACAGCATCTGTGAATTGTACATTGGAAGCTGTAACAAAGGTGCACATCAAAATACGAATAATTAACAAAACACCAAAAGGGCATTCAAGTCATTATTCATAGCTGGGTCTCGCGTCGGGAGGAAATATCCTAATTTAACATCCAGCCATGAATCCATGCACTCTCCAACCACTAGAGGGCCATGGTGACTCTAGAGGCTCCTAGACACACAAGGCATGAGGCATGAGACACCCTGGATGGGCCGATGCTCACAGGAGCAGCAACTTATAGCCAATCTGGAGACTGGGGCACCATACAAACTCTGCAGACACTAACGACAAGTGTCGCAGGTGTAAGGATACAGTGCTGAAGGACTGGCCACCACTCTGCCCCCCAATACCCATCACTGGCTCATTCAGCATTAAAAGGTATTACTGGGGACTCAAGGCCACCGATTAAGACAAATAACCAAACAGGAAGTGGGGTGATGAAGATACTGGCACCAAGGCATGTCCGCGGAACCGATTCCTCATGACATCATCACACACGGTATGAACACACTGGATGATGGATAAAGTAATCTGATTTTACAAGCCGGCGAGAAATTTATATCAAAGACAGTCAATATTCGGTTCCTTCTTATACGGTGTGAGTCTTCCATATGATGAAGTGCGACAGGAACGAAATCTGAGAAGCTGAAAGCCGAACTGAGAAACAGGAGGAAGCAAACCACTCTGGGGCTTTGGGCAAAAGCTTAAATGTGGTGATTAATCCATCTGGTTGGGCTCTGTGGGGACTGCACTGCCTGAGGGACTTCAGAAGACAACAGAAGATTCTCTGAGGCCGACTTGAAATATTTTCTACGAATCAGAACGAGTAAGAAGAGAGCACTTTAAAAGATAAGGATGGACAAACAGCAAAAACGACCACATACTGACTAATGAAGAATGTATCTAACACAGACATCGACGATCCACCCATTCAGCTTTCAAGCCCTTAGCCAGTACAGGGTTACAGAGAGTCTGGAGTTTTCCCTGGGGAGTACAAGGCGGGGAAAATACCCTGGACTGTGTGCCTCTCCATTGCAGGACACAACATTCACCTGACGGGCTCATGAACCATTGACGTTATTCATTTGATTCTCAGTCTGTATCCAGAGCACTCGATTCAGCAGGTGTGTCATCGCCAACTGAAGCAGTGCATTTCTCTGCATACAAACCACCCCCCCAGCAGAGATAGTACAGGTAACATACTGAATGCTGCCCCATCTCAGCTGAACAATGATTTATTACTGCGGAGGCTGAAATCTCAGCGCCGATAAGTTTCGTTTGCCAAAACAGAGTCCAAAAGAGCCAAACTAGCTCTTGTTATAGATGGTCATGTTGAAATTTCATGCCAATGGGAAGGAAACCAAGAGGAAGAGCATTAAATCAAACTGGCAGCTCAGAAGCCCTCCCGGGTGTGGGGCTCATTTAATCGGGAGGGTGCAGGCGGCCGAAGGGGAGGGCAGGCGGCCGAAGGGGAGGGCAGGCGGCCGAAGGGGAGGGCAGGCGGCCGAAGGGGAGGGCAGGCGGCCGAAGGGGAGGGCAGGCGGCCGAAGGGGAGGGCAGGCGGCCGGAGACAGACTTGCCTGCGAGCAGCTGGCAATGGTGCTGGTGGGAAGACCTATAGAGGGCGCCCAACCCACGTCCCGAACCCAGTCGCTGTGGGCCTCCAGCTTCTGGTCCTCCTTCCACTGGCCGTCCTCCTCCCTTGGGGAGACGGTATTTCGTGAGGTGACTCTTTTGGCCCCTTCAGAGCTGGATACGAACGCCGGCCTTGATCCACAGCACTTACTTCCACAGCTTGACCAGGTTGTCGCAGCCACCTGAGACAAACCTCTTGACGTAGTTCGGCTTCTGACCCGACGGCTGGTCGATGAGACTGCCGGGTACGACGGCCGGCGCCCAGCTCACCGCGTTACAGCCAATCTGACGGGAAAACGGGGGATGGTAGACACAGATACAGACAATGTAATGTCAGAGCTTAAATATATTGATGTTTATTAAAAAGTTTCCCCTCAAGATAAACCTGGAAGCAGAGGAAAGAATGAAAGGGAGGAGAATAAAAAAAAAAAAAGCAAAGATACATTCATTTATCACCCGAAGCGGATATACAGACATTTTATATGCAATAAATCAAGGGAAAGATTTATAAGACATTTATTCCTCCTCGTCACCAAAAAGTAGTAAAGGCTGTTGTTTCTGTTTGTCTGCGTAAAAAAAAACATAAACAGCGGGTTCAACAGCGAATGAATTTCTGGCAGATGGATGAAGGCAAACTGGAGACCCAGTAACGTGCTACTCTACTGGGAGAGAAGGAGAGACGGCCGAGTGAGGAGAGCTCACGGTGTGCGCGTTGGGGATCTTCTTGACGTCCCACTGGCCATCACCCGAGAACGTCAGAAGCGAGATGGCGCCGTCTGAGCTGCCGCAGGCGAGGAGGAGCCCGAAGTCGCAGGGACCCCAGCAGACAGAGTTCACTGCGGGGGGGGGGGGACAGCATCATTTTTATAAAGCACCTTGCCCAAAAAACTGCTATCCTTAATGATCTTAATGGGGCATAATGACACCTACAGTTTTAAAACTGACATAATGAAGGGACGACAAAGGAGGGGAAACAAACTTCAATTGAAGCCTGAGCTTCACCAAGCATGCTAACAAGTCAGAAACACAGGTATCATTCGCCTTATAAGCGTTTCCTTTACGCCGCTTCGCTTTTACGAAAGACCAATGACATTATCAGCAAGTCATATTCAGTCATGAACCGCATAACATTTCAGTCAACAAGACTGCTTATAGGAAGGTGGTCCGAATAGATAATAGACCTGAAAAATTCCCATCGGCTACCTACCTTGCAGCAATCGTAACATCGCAGCGCTATGCATTTCTCACGTTTGTGGTGATGCTGGTATAATCAAACATCCTGAGCTGCCAGTCGTATAAAAGTATTGCACATATAATTATGTACAGTACATAATACCTGATAATGATAAGCAACTGTGTTACTGGCTTATCCGTTTACTATACTGTACTTTTTATCATTATTCAGGCTATACCATACAGCATATGTGCGTAGCAGGGTATATCTTCGGGATTTGTGTGTAAGGGCTAGCAGTAAGCCAAAATATTAGAGCATATTGCGATGCTCAAAAGTTAGTAATCTGTATGAATTCTGCGTATCCTTATAATTAGTGGAGTGCACCACATGCAACTTTTGTTATGCCATGAAAGTGATAAGCAATTAATCGAGGTGAAGAAAGGGGCAGCTCAGGAGATCATGACATCTTTTAAGAGAGATATTATAATTAAACAAGGTAAAAATATGTTGGTGGTGTGGCGGCACTTTTTGCAGTTTAAACTCCAACATGTTTCCTTGTAAATATAGTTTTCATTTTAATTTCAGTTCAAGAATTATGTTTTTATTTAGTGACCGTTTTTGTCTCTGTTTTAGTTTACGATAATAACACTTGTCCCAAACAGCCCAATGTGCATGAACACCATTAATCAGCATGGAATAAGCCCAGATTCATTTTCACAAACACTTGTGTGTGTCTGCGTTACAATTTTGCTGGTTTTTCCTATTCTGGCGGTCTAGAGCAGCACCTGTGCGTTTTCTCTTCTGTTTTAGTTTTCATGTATTTCTTGGTATAACTTTGTAGGTTATTTTTTTCGGTCTGGCAATGCTCAAAAAATAATGATAATTGCTTATTCACTTTAGTCATTCAGCCATTTCGGCTTATGAAAGGTTTCATAGGAACTTCCTATTTTTGTAAAGTGGGGAATACCTGTACACACACATAAATACATGAGTGACGTTTGTATATAAGGGAGTTTCATACACATCTCATCATGCATACTTATGTCCATACTTACCCAAAACAGGGCTGTGGATCCCAAAAACCAAAAGCGCACTAACTGATTGGTGACAAAGACGAAGATGCACGACGAGGGGGGGGGGGGGGGGGGGATGTACACTGTCACCCGCACACCAATTCAAGCTCCTCCCACTGGGTTAGACCTAGCAGAGACTGACGACCCATGCTGATCCCGTTCACGTGGGGGCTCTGAGGCACTAACCTGACGAGTCGTGGCCTGTGTACTCAAACATCTTGTCCCAGGTGCCATTCTCCTCCTTCCAGATGATGACCTTGCGGTCATAGGAGCAGGACGCCAGGGTGTTTCCATACATGGGGTGTGCCCAGGCTACCTGCCACACAGGGCCCTCGTGGCTGTTAGGGGCAACCGGAGCAGAGAGGCAGCAGGTCAGAGGTCAGCGTGGGGCCACCGGGCAGAGATGGAGCCAGGGGTCCATTGCTTATCACACACTCAGGAACAACATCACCCACCAACAAATCACTGCATATTACTTTCAGGGTGGATTTCTTTGTTCTGATTCCACCTGGGTGTCTAATCGCAGGCATAGTAATGAACAACACAAAAAACACATTTCAGAAAAAGCTGTTCATGATGTTACAGGTCTGCAGAACCAATCAATGCAGTCCTATAACTCTGAGATCCTAAACACGCTTGGGAAATCCTGTGACATTGATCAGCAAGTGACATCAATGAAACCCATGTGTGGCAATATTAAACTTCGATGGTACAGGGGCTCAGTAAAACTGTTTCACATCTCACCTCGACAGCAAACGCAAACTCACCCTCTCAAATCTGCCACAAGGATCTGCCCGCCGTTCTTCACATCAAATATCTTGACAGACCTGTCTGAGGAACACGTGGCCAACCTCGTTCCATAATAGTCCATCTGAGCGTCGTGCTAAAGGGGGGAAAAAGACGACATCCATTCTTTTCAGTGAAGCCGGGAAGACAAAAAGGACCGGCTATTTTGAAACTTGCAAAACCAAGGGCTTCTACTCTCCAGCAACATCCAAAAATGCACTCAACCAAAGCAGGGGCAAATGTAAACTTCCTCTCATAGTTACAGGACACTGAGAGAATTGCATAAAATTACTCCCATTAATATTAGCAAGTAGAGCAATACTACATACAATCATATCCTCATGGGAAGTATCCACGGTGTTGATAACCGAAACCTGCAAATGAAAAAAGAGCATTAACTTTAATATCCCACCAAAGTACACATTGAATAACCAACTATCAGGTCACATGTTCAATGATGTATACAGCAGTTTTTGCTTTTTCCACTGAAGTATCAGAGTAATTTTAAAAGCTTAAAACAATTAGAGAAAAGAAAACCAACTAGGCTGCTATCAATTGTCAGGGTGCTTTACCTATATTAATTTTTGAAAATGGAATGTACATTTGCACTGACGAACACCCTCAAGACTGGACAGATCCAAGAGTCCAAGCAAGTAAAACCTTAAAGGGCAAAAAGTGTGGAGGTCGCAGTAAAATAACGACGTTTTACTTAAGGACACAATACTTTCCAATCGCTCTTGTTTAACCCAGCTAAAATGTGTCACTGCTTTTGAACAGACTGTGGTAATTATCAGGACAGTCATGTACAGATGCCTAATTCTGCCTGCAAAACATTCGTTAATAAACAGTTAAGTCATGGGAATGAAAGACCCATCTACGGAACCATCACTCATCATATCTAAAGATTACAGAGCTGGACTCAGAGCCACGCTGGACGCGGGTTGAAAGTCCCATGAGAGGCCCTCTCCTTACAGCTGTCCCTCAGCAAGGAAAACCTGCCAGAACTGCTCAAGTGAAATAAAAAAAAACTTTGTAAGTATATCTGCTTAACCGGAAAAGTGTTTGCCAAAATCCCAGCGAAACAATTACTTGTAATTAAGTTACCAGCTACCCAGCTAAGTATAAGATACTTGAATGAATCCATAGAAATTTCATATTTCCTTCACTGCCAGGTAGTATTCAGACTTAATGATTTCCAGTGACAATCTACAAATAATGTTACGTTATCAGCTTGAAACTCACCATGGCTTTGTTGGACACGACCGATTTCTAAAAATATTAATGTAACCGCTTTGATAAGCGCCGTTATTTATTTTCCCAGCTGTAACTCGCCCCGGTTTTCGACGTGGCAAGAGCACCGCTCGCCGCCAGCCTGTCTTCCGTGTACGTCCAGTTTCCGGTCTCGGGTGACAACAAAGCGTCGCGCTGAGAAGGTTCCGCCTTCGGCACGTATTTCTTGACGCATCGGTCATAAGCCCCACATGGGGGCAGCATGGAGAGGAAAATTAATTTCGCTGCTGGCTATTTATATCACCCATTGCCTGCCTACTGTTCAGTATCGTGTTTCCCAGTTTGTTCTTGGACCGAGAATGTAATTTTGCCCCTGCTTACGCCATGTTCTCCAGTTAAACTCTTCTCCATTTTAAAAGTTATGTTTCAAGGATTATTTTCTTGCTCTCAAACAAAGTATTAGGAATAAAATAAGAATGACTCACGTATCATATCACATCTCCAACCTGCTGGAGAAAATGACATCTACTGACAAAGATTTTAGGTAAGTCTACACATTTAACAAACTTTAGGACAACTGTTTACTTTAAACGTAAAACGTATATGGAAATGAAAATCGATTTTCCACAGTCTGATAATTAATCATGTATTTATATTGATATTTTTGTGCGCCATTTAATTTAAAATATTCCGAAGTTATTTCCCTACAGCACTTAGTCATAGTACATGGAGGACAGTCGGAGTGACAACTGGCATCGCTGCATATAATAATTATTTTAGTTTGACGTACATTATATAATTTGTATTTATGTTTACGGAAACGCAGACGTAAACAAATTAATAGTTTCTCCATTTTAAGGTATGTTATAATTAATCATGACTGATGTTATGTATGTAGTAGGCTAATTAATGTGTTTAACCTGATAACACTAACTGAACATTTTCCAATTAAGAAAATGGTTTGTCACGCAATAAACATGTAATAAAAATAGAATAACTTGTACTTACCGAAATATTTATTTGTTATTAAATAATGAAAATCTTTTGACGTTTATTAGGCATAATACAAGGCGCTGCCACAAGTTGCAGTGTTTTTGGAAAAAATATAATACTTGTATGTTTGAATTTGGAAAGCAAACGATCATGCAAAAAAAGATCATTAAAGATATGGAGAATGTGTTGAATCTGGCATCTTATTGCGGAATTTGTACTATTTTGTACTACTATTTACACCACGAAAATACTGTAAAAACAAACAACAACAAAAATAGAGTAACTATAAGGTTAAGAAATTTGCTCCACCTACACTCTGCCTGGGTCTTATACTAGTAACCTTGTTTGTTCCACTTGACCGTAGCACTACCTTCTGTCCATGCATGAAAATAGGTATATCATCAGTTGTTTATAGCATTACATACAGCTGGACTTCTTTAGTATATAGTATATTAAAGCCTAATTGATGGCCCACTCATTATTGACTTTAGGTTTATGGCCACCAATGACCTGATGATGGAACTGCAGAAGGACTCCATCAAGCTAGATGAGGACAGTGAGAAGAAGGTTGTGGCCATGCTGCTGAAGCTTCTCGAAGACAAGAACGGAGAGGTCCAGAATCTGGCAGTGAAGTGGTGAGAGAAAACTGTCCCTTCGACCTGCAGGGGCCCCCTGGTGGAGAACGTTTGAAACATATTCATCCACCAACCCGATTATTTGTGATGATTTATCTGTTTGTGGTCAAACTTGCCTAGACAGAAACACAGGTAGTACGGTATATAAATGAACGGGGACTTGGCATTAATACAGACCTTGTTTGTAAATCCATGCTTACATCGATCCATATATCACACCGATGTTTGTTTGTATGTGGTATTTCGGGCAAATCTGAGTGGCTGTGCTGTTCGCTGTGCAGCTTGGGCCCGCTGGTGAACAAGGTGAAGGAATATCAGGTGGAGACCATGGTGGACACCTTGTGCTCCAATATGATGTCAGAGAAAGAGCAGCTGAGGGACATCTCCAGCATGGGGCTAAAGACCATCATTGCAGAGCTTCCTTCCTCCTCTTCGGGTATTTACTCTCTTGGATAACTGTGTTTTGCTGTTTCTCTGATGATTTTGTTCAAAATGTAACCTATAGTATTTATAGGGATATTTTCAGTGGATTAATTGAAGATCAAAGCTCAAAGGTGCTGGCATGCTATTTGGATTGTGACCCAGAAACCTTCAGTTCATCAGTCCATCATCTTAATCACTGGTGAAATTTGTTGACACTGTTCAGTATTACTTTACCCTGTAGCTTAGGGATAAGGAAAGTAAAACAGAGGCGCTAACTCAGAACATCGCTGACATAGATTGGAAATTGTCTTAGAGCTGATAGCCAACTTTCTTAACTAATGACTGTACAGTATGTACAGGAGGTGGACAGAGTAACAGAAACACCACATGAAAAAACACTGTTAACTATGAATTGACTAAATTGTATTCGCAAACAGAGCTATGAAGGTGAACGCAGACGTGGAAATTTAAGTTCCAGAAAGTAAAAATCTAGACCAAAATTTTGTTTCAGCCAACCAGTTGAGTACTGTCACAGTGACTCAACTGAGTGTTTGATTTTTACTTCCTGGATATTACATATTGGGGAGCGCGGACCAAGGAAGCAGAGGCAGGACTCGAGCTGTCGGGAGAATATGAGGTTTAATCAAAGGGAGGACACGATCGGGAGACAACCACATGACGTCAATGACCAGACTGGGGAAACATACCGTAACGCGAACTTAAATACACAGGACTAATCAACATGACTGGAAACAGCTGGTGACTTAAGGATTCCACACGAGGTACCGAGGGGGGCGTGGCACACGGGAGGATCGGACGAGCAGGGTATGACACTGGAGCTGAAATTTTCACCTCTGCTTGAAAAGTCTGGAGTTGTTCTGAAGACAAAGGGTTGCCCAGCTTCTTTCTGGGGCCTGGACTTTAATATATTTTTATTTTATTTTGTGCACCCCCTGTACATACATCCACTTTCACTGGATGTCCACTTCAATTAAACCTCAAGCTTTTTTACTATGTGTTATGGAAGCAGCGGAAACATACAGATTTGTGTGCCTTGCAGGTCTGAATCTTACAGTCAGCGTCTGCAAAAAGATTACGGCCCAGTTGATCGGGGCAATAGGGAAGCAGGACGATGTGTCGGTGCAGCTGGAGGCCCTAGACATCTTGTCGGACATGTTGAGCAGGTAGTGTGTTTTTCTTAGTATGATATATGGCGTCCATTTTCACCGAATGTTTAAGGAAGATGCCAGCTCGCGGTGAGTGGGATTATCTTGGACTTTCAAAGAAAGTCACCATCTGGAATCATTGACAGGCCCACAGTCAGTAGTGCTTCAAGCTTATGCAGTGTTTTGGGGGAGGCAACAGTAAAAGTGCACCCCATTGGAAGATGCCATCCTGGCCAATTGGCCACCTTGCCCTTGCCAGGATTTGCCACTGCCAAGTGGGGGTGCCGTAAGTGGGGGATGTTAGGATGATTGCAAATTTGGAACATAGTTAGATTGGTCTGGGCTGGGGGTTCCATATCACTGGCAGCACCCCTACTGCCCACAATAATCCCATGGCCTGGTGGGTATAAAGGTCCGGCTGCTTGAGCAGATCCTCGCTGAGTCCCGTGCCCCCCGCAGGCTGAGCGGCACACTCCTCAGCTTCCACGCATCCATCCTGGACAGCCTCCTGCCCCAGCTGACCAGCCCACGGCTGGCCGTCAGGAAACGCGCCATCATCGCCCTCAGCCACCTGGTGGCATGCTGCAACAGCGCCCTCTTCAGCCAGCTCATGGAACACCTGCTCGCGGAGCTCTCCCCTGGGAAGGTGACCTCGGCCACCCGCACCTACCTCCAGTGTCTGGCCACAGTCAGCCGACAGGGGGGGCACAGAATAGGTGAGCAGTGCATCCTGTTTACAGGTGCTAGACTTGTATTGTTTAAATGTATTAAATAAATATCCCCTGGGCTATGGGGATATAATGAGTCGAGGGGCACAGTGTTCCTAGCTCCTCATGTATGGGTGTGTGTGCAGGGGAGGGTTCAGGTTCCCACTGTGTTACCAGCCATACAAAACTGAATTTGCATCCGTACACTTATATACTTCACTGATTGAAATCTTACCCGCGTTTCCACAGGGCAAAGAAATAAGTCATTAAAACTGGATGAGATTACTGATGCATGGTAATAAGTCATATCATTGTCATAAGTAGCTGCATGACTCAGGATCTGATTCACACTAGGAGGTTTATTGTAATACAGCTATGGTGAAAGACATAGTACTGAATCTGTGCTGCTGTTTGTTCACCCATCCAGTCTATTGTAGGGGACACACACGCACACACAGAATTATACCGTCCACCTTCAGACGGCTTATCCAGGCCTGGGTCATGGGGGCAGAATTGGAGCCTGTCCCAGGCAGCATAGGATACAAGTCAGGGGTACACGCAGAACAGGATGCCAACCTGTTGTACTTGTGGCAGTAATTACACAAAAATGTTCTGAGGGCAGAAAGAAAAATGATTGGTTCAGAGAGATAACCAATCAGATTATAGAGGAGGCAGGACCAAGACATCTGATTGGTTGGTCCCATCTCCTTTACTTGCTTCGACCTACCCCTTCTACAATCTGATCGATTATCGTTCCAACCATACAGGCACATATTATTAGTGCCCAGTAGAAGGCAGTATTGCATCAGAGTGGTTCATCTGCTTCTCTATTGGTTAATTTTGTCACAGGTGAACACCTGGAGAAGATAATCCCACTGGTAGTGAAGTACTGCGGTGTTGAGGATGATGAGCTGAGGGAGCACTGCTTTCAAGCCTTTGAGGCTTTTGTGCGCAGGTGAAACAGCTCGTATATTTTATCAGACGTTCCTGTGTACTGCAGCTTCACGAGAGTAAATCAGAACATGCAAGATTTTTAATTCCAGTGACAAACACAGACAATCTATAGCAGTCATGACTTTCTGTTAGATACATAACCAATAACAATTATTTGTGTTATTGTTATTTGTTATTGTCTTGTAAGGTGCCCCAAGGAAATGTCATGTCATATCTCCACAATCATCAAACTTTGTTTGAAGTACATTACGTATGACCCCAACTACAACTATGATGCTGAAGAAGATGAAGACGAGTCCATGGACATTGAAGATGACGACCAAGGTGTCACATATTACCCTCCACATGTTCTGAAATAGTGTTGTTGAGCAAACATGAATGGATAGTGGTTTCATGTCTGTATTCATCTGTCATTTTGCACGAGTAATCATGACAGCAATACTTATTTTTACCCTCAACCTGATTCCTGGCCCATCCAACCGTCACTTCACCAGGGTCCGATGAAGAATACAGTGACGACGACGACATGAGCTGGAAGGTTCGGCGTTCCTCTGTGAAATGCTTGGAGGCTGTGGTCAGCACACGGAGAGACCTGCTGTTGGAGTTGTATGGGTCTGTGGCAGCCGCCCTAGTGGGCCGCTTCAAGGAGCGCGAGGAGAACGTCCGCACTGAAATCTTCCTGGCCTTCATCTCCTTGCTCCGGCAGACACGACCGCTGCAGGGCTCTCCCCAGCCTGGAGATAAGGAAGACCCAGCACTTACCTTGCTAAAGAAACAGGTAGAGAGGAGACAATGCTGCACCTTCCCATGAACATCGCTTCCCCCAGGGCAGAAGTGTCAAAGATCCATAATGTTCTCTTAGTATTGTTACTGGTTTTGCAGGTCCCCACTATCGTAAAGGCTTTACACCGACAGCTGAAGGAGAAGAGCATCAAGTCCAGGCAGGGCTGTTTCAGTCTTCTCACCGAGCTGGCCGGCGTGGCGCCAGGCATCCTGGGAGACCACATACCAGCACTCATTCCTGGTGACCACAGGATTCCAACTAACATTTGTCCCTCAAAAGCCATACAAATAATGTCAGATAATATACAGGGTAGCTAAAAGTATAGTGGACATGTACTTTGAACCTGAAGGTTACCAATGTGAGACTCAGGAACTGCCCTACTATAGTACTCTTAAGAAAGTATTTTGAATTTATGAAATGTGTCTTAGTTGTAAAAGTATAGTTAATACTTGACTCCATTATGTTACTTACTGTCAAAATGGAATGTTAAGAGTTAACAGAAAATAGCCTGAAGTAACGGCAATGTTTCTTTCCACCAGGTATTGTGTATTCTCTCACAGATAAGTCCACCTCCTCCAACATGAAGATTGATGCTCTCTCCTTCCTCTACGTTCTCCTTTGCAATCAGTCTCCTGATGCATTTCACCCGCACATCAGTGTCATCCTACCCCCTGTGGTCTTGTGCATTGAAGACCCCTTCTACAAGATCACGTCAGAGGCCCTCCTGGTCACACAGCAGATCGTGAAGATCCTGAGGCCCCTTGAGAAACCCCAGTCTTCAACCTTTGATACCAGGCCTTATGTGAAGGACCTTTTTGCTGCTACTCTTAAACGGCTGAAGGCAGCAGATATTGACCAGGAGGTGAAAGAGCGAGCAATCTCTTGCATGGGCCATATTGTATGTCATCTGGGAGACCAGCTAGGTGCTGACCTACAGTCCACCCTGCAGATCTTCTTGGAGAGGCTGAAGAATGAAATCACAAGGTTGACCACAGTGAAGGCACTCACCCTTATAACAGCATCTCCACTCAAAATTGATTTGAGGCCAGTGCTCCCTGAAGGTGTTCAGATCCTAGGCTCCTTCTTGAGGAAGAACCAGCGTGCTCTCAAGCTAAGTACTTTGACAGCCCTGACTGTCTTGGTGACGAATTATAGTGACAGTCTCAAGCCTCCGATGATGGAGTCAGTTGTGAACGAGCTGCCTGCCCTCATCAGCGAAAATGACATGCATGTGTCCCAGATGGCCATCACACTGCTCACTTCCATGACTAAAGTTTGCCCTTCTTCTCTGACCAAAATTGGCAGCAATGTTCTGCCAGAAGTCCTCAACTTGGTGCATTCTCCTCTGCTGCAGGGTGGAGCCCTTGGAGCCATCCTTGAATTTTTTCAAGTACTTGTGGTAACTAAGGCCAGCAACATTGGTTACAATGAACTCCTTAAGGCCCTCACAGGCCCTTTCTATGGTTCTGAGAAGTCCAGAAACACCATGCCAATGCACAGACAGTCATATTACTCTGTGGCTAAATGTGTGGCTGCACTTTCCACCACATGCCCAAATGAGGCCTCAGCAATGATCAATAACTTTGTCCAGGAGGTCAAGAGTCCGAAGTCATCAGAGTCGACGAGGATCCTGTCATTCCTGTGTCTTGGGGAGGTTGGCCGGTGCATGAATTTGGGAGGCCAGAAGGAGCTGAAGACAATCATACTAGAGGCCTTCTCGTCCCCGCATGAGGAGATCAAGACAGCCGCTTCTTATGCCCTTGGTAACATCTGTGTGGGGAACTTGAAGGAATATCTTCCCTTTATGCTGAAGGAGATCGGCAGTCAGCAGAAAAGACAGTACTTACTACTGCACTCCCTGAAAGAAGTGATCAGTGCTTCCTCGGCCGAGAGCCTGATGCCTCATGTGGAGGAAATCTGGGCACTGCTCTTCAAGCACTGTGAGTGTGCAGAGGAAGGCACACGGAACGTGGTGGCAGAATGCCTGGGCAAGCTAACCCTAGTCAACCCCTCTCAGCTCTTGCCCCGGCTCAAGAAGCAGCTGTCTTCAGGTAATAGGTAACAGCATCATCAGGCCAGGAAAACTTGCTTTTATGCAGCTGACATGGGAAACCTTTCATTTCAGGTTCTCCTCACTCCCGCAGTACTGTGGTCACAGCCATTAAGTTCACCATTGTTGATCAGCCCCAGCCCATAGATGCACTCCTCAAAGACTGCATAGGTAAGAGGATGAACAAGACAGCTTGGATGTGTAATGGGAGTGTTGTGTTGCTCAGTGGGTTTGGATGCTGTGCCCGTAAAGGGAAAGTCTCCAGTTCATATTTTGTGGTCAACAGAATGATTTCACCATTAGGCCCTTAACTCCCAATTGCTCCAGGGACTGGCTGACCCTGCTCTCTCAATTGCATGTCGCTTTGGATAAAAGCATCTGGTAAATAAATAAATGCAATGACTCAGGTGGTGTCTGTGACTGTGTGTGTATTTTTTTGTTTGCCTGTCAGGTGACTTCCTGAAAACACTGCAGGACCCAGACCTGAATGTGAGGCGAGTGGCCCTAGTGATGTTCAACTCAGCGGCTCACAACAAGCCTGCGTTGATTCGAGGGTTACTCTCCTCTGTCCTTCCATTCCTCTACAATGAGACCCAGATTAGAAAAGAGCTCATCCGTGAGGTATCACATCACTGTCTGTGGATGTAGCAGTTAGAAATAAAACACATATTGCAGGGCTATTCAACTCACGGTCCTCAAGGGCTGAGCCCTGCTGATTTTCCAGCCTTCCTTCACCTGTGAGCCAGGTGTGAAGCCTCTGACCAATCAGAATTAGTCATTATTAAACTAACTACCTGGGAGAACTGAAAACACGGCCTGGATTTGGAATCGAGGGCCTGAGTTGAATAGCCCTGACATATTGTGTTTCATGGTGTTCCAATTCAGGGGTTGCATCCTTCTAAGACTGAGCTGAAAGCGTTGTGAAATGGGACGGTCTGCACTACAGTTAATTTCCTATTTGCATCACCAGTTGTTCTTGCTCCTACCCTTGCATCACAAAACGCCGCTCCAATTACCTAGCCGGGACACATCCACTTTACCTCCACGCAATTAATGTTGGGATAGACTGGGCCATGAAGGCTCTATCAGGGGCATCCTTCCAAGCACGGGAGAAGGACGCATTCCTAGGTCGCACTTGAAGGAGCTTTGAAATGGGACAGCCTTGATTGTTCAGCCTTGACCTTCATATGCTGCCTTTGAAGGATGCAACGCCTATACTGGGACACAGCCAATGTGTACCCAGAGGTACTGCAGCAGGTCTCCTCCCAGGAGGATTATTAAGAAGTACCTGTTAGCTGATGGATCTTCTAATGCAGGTAGAGATGGGCCCCTTCAAGCACACAGTTGATGACGGACTAGATGTCCGGAAGGCAGCATTTGAGTGTATGTATACCTTGCTGGACAGCTGCTTGGATTGCCTGGACATCTTTGAGTTCCTGAATCACGTGGAGGAAGGTCTAAAGGATCATTATGACATCAGGGTAAAATGAGAAATGCATGCAAATGTTAAAGACTTGAAATTATCACACGTTCCCTGAGTTAAATCTGAACTTAAGGTTGTTATAATAAAATGTATCAAATAGTTATATGACTAGAACTTTGTACTAGACAGGAAGTGTGCTTCAAAATGAGTCATGTTAACCTAAACCTCTTCTCTCTTTAAGATGCTCACCTTTATCATGCTGGCCAGACTTTCCTCACTGAGTCCCAGTGCTGTCATGCAAAGACTTGACCGACTGGTTGAGCCGCTTCGAGCCACATGCACTACCAAGGTAACACACTGCCTAGCACTACTCCTGCAGCCTTCAGTGCAGGGGATGTCCTTATAGGACCATATAAACCACCTTTGTGGATAAATACGATTGTGTATCACAGCACAGTCAAGGGAGTTCTTCATTCAAGGTTGTGTTAGAAGCTGCTGAATGTTAATGAGATTCAAGCAAGACATTGTGCTATATTTCCAGTAGAGGGCAGTATTGTTTCAAAACAATACAAACAATGTGCTCCATAACCACAGGTGAAGGCTGGCTCGGTGAAGCAGGAGTTTGAGAAGCAGGAGGAGCTGCGGCGGTCGGCAATGCGAGCAGTGGCAGCACTCCTGTCCATCAGGGACATAGAGAAGAGCACTGCCATGGCAGACTTTGCCAGTCAAATCCGCTCCAACGCCGAGATGTCCTCCATCTTTGAGAGCATTCAGAAAGATGATTCGACTTCTGGCATCACAGAGACCATGGACACCAGCTAGAACTGATCCTCCCAGTACTGCAATGCCTTAACAAAAACGTACTATTAAAATACCTGATTCTTCAAATCTCACATTTCATATTCTAGATATGAAACTGACAAAATTAGGGGGGGGGGGTTCCAATTTTTTAGTAATTCAAAGACTTTGCCTCCACTGTACTGATGATTCCAAATTCCCTCCAGTCTGTGGAATGAAATGATTTGCTCTGATCTATTCTGGTTTCTGTATTAGGGGTGGGCATTTAGTCTAAAATATATCACAGTTTCGGGCAGGATCACTATCCACAATCTCATCATGAGTCGTTTTCATTTTGGATTTTAAGACTATTTTGGAAGTTACTGAACAGTACAACCAAACTAATTCCATTATTAAAAAAAAATATCGCCCTATAAGGAGACAAAACCTAAAAGAAAAAATAAGAGAGTACTCTCTCGGGTGTTTTCTTTTGAGGTGGTTAAAAAGGTTTGTCATATTGTCATCCAATGTGTAAGCCTCATCTTGGCAAATTTTGCAAATAAACTGTGGGTTTTTGGAAAGCAAGTTACCCATAACTGATGCTGCTTTTTCGTGAACCAAGTCCTCCATGTCATCTGTGCCACCACACTGCCAAACAGGGAAGGTGTCGCATGTTGCGCATTGCATGCTGGGATGTTAGTACTGTGTTACAGTGCAAAGTCTAGCAATCTCTCCATAAAGGCAGATCATGGAGACAATTTAATCATGCATGATCTAATATCATTCAAGTCGCACCAAAAATTCCCATAAACAGACTCCTAAACCTTGTGGACAGCCATCCCAGGAGAGTTGAAGCTGTCATAGCTGCAAAGGGTGGGTCAACTCCTATTAAAGCCTATGTACTAAGGATGGGATGTCATTAAAGTTCATGTGTGTAAAGGCAGGTGTCCCAATACTTTTGGAAATATAGTGTACATTGTGTGTGATTTCGGCACAGTGGGTTCTAGAAAAATGTGACAAAGGTGGGAGTAGAGAGGAAGTATTGGTGTTAAGTGAAATCAAGAGCTGATAAACTAAAAACCAAGATATTCTTTTCTGTGCAACATCAAATGTTGCTTTAAAATTAAAAAAAAAAAATCTTCTCATTTCATTCTAGTCACAAACCGCTGTGATATTACGTTAAAAGTTCACCCTGTATCTGTCAGCATCATAATGGTATTAAGCAAGGATGCATTTAAATCCCACAGTGAGTTTTGAAACTTACTTCTTCCGATAGAAGGTTTAAACATTCCACCTGCAGGACAAGATTTTGATACAAAATAAAATCATTTCAACATAAACTGAAAAGCAACTTAAAACAGTTACTACCCATCAAAAATGGTAAGACAATTGCAATATTCACTCTGTCACAGGTTCTCTTCCATCGCCTGTCCATTAGGGGGTCAGGTATGGAATGGGTATTACCCTGTGATTCTCTCCCTCCTCAAAGCCCAACAAGAATATACCAGACTCTGCAGGGATCTCAGAGGAGGTAGGTGATACCAAATTACAACACGAAAAGTCCTAAAGTTTAAGAGTAGCTATAGGATAAACAAGACTCTGAATACCGGGTTGTGGAATTAGCCGTAAGCTGTCAATCATAGCCTAGTAACTTTAAATCGACCAAAGGGAAGCTGGTTAAACCCTTGTGATAGATATAAGTGCATGGTAATAGGGTCCACGTGGAAATTTTTTATCCCCATTTCTCCCACAACTGTGGAGTTTTAGCACACAAAACTAAAAGCAATTTAAGAAATAACTGATACTCTGAGCATCAGTCTAGAAGCAGACCTATGTTAAATTTAACAAATGGCACCCCATGTGTCACCTCCCATTCCAAAAATGTTGTCATGGTTACTAATTAAGCAATTAGAAGATTTACAAAGACAATTACACATTTATTGCAAACTGTTTCTTACTTGTTGCTCATCATAAGAGCTTCCAGCTCCTTGATGTTGTGGACCAGGTAACTTCCTGAACCCTGAAGGCAGCATGTGTTTCGTCTTCTTGCTGCTGTCGTAACCGTCAGCATCAGCATTTGACCCTTGAATCTCCTTCGGACCCTGTTGTCTGTACCAGAGCATGTGAGCGAAGTGGAGCGGTGAGAATTTCCGCTCCTCGCTCAGTAGGCTGTTGGCTCCGCCCACTCCTCCGCTCTAATTCGCACTACGCCGCTCCGCTCAACACCGCTCCTCGCTCCACTAAAATTTCCTCCCGCTCCAGTCAAATCGCTCCACGCTCGCTCCAACTTAAAAGAGGGTCAAATAATCTGCATGCCTAACAAATGTCACCTTAAACCGAAGCCTTATATCATAAAGAAATATGAGCAACGGCAACATTGCCACATTTTTAAGCAACATATATAGGCAACAGCGGACACGTTTGGCAATGGCATTCCACACAAAAATAGGCTTAAAAATAAAGGAATCAATGGTCTTAATAGTCTAAAGAATATACAGGCTAAGCATCTACGTTTTAAATTCCTCAATTTTTCCTGTTGATGCTGCTGCTGCGTCTCTATAAAATAAAATTTCACTGACAGCGTTACGTGAAATTTAAAAAATCCTATTAGACCTACTTTGAATGACAAAACGATTTTATTTGATTACCAATATAGGCTTTTATACTTTCATTTATAGACTTGATATACTACAACCATATGAAACTTGCTCACGTTTTGCTCTGGCTTCCGTCTGTTCGCATAAAACACTCTCGTGTTTCTGAGAAAAATTATTCCAAAGTGAATCTTTACTCACTGAAACAGTTTCACCACCTTTCACATTCTTGCTCTACATTATTGTCATCTATACGTTTGATAAGAATATTACACTTGTATGATCTATCAGTTTCCTTTGTGAAATACATTGCGAATTCCATCTCGGCCAATTTCTGTAATAGTCTTGATAATTGTACAGATGAATTCTGGGTAGATTTGGGCACGCCTCAGAATCGTAGTGTGAGCGGTATCGGAGCGAAATTGGAGCGAGACAGAGCGACCGCTCCAGCCTTAATTAAAAAACCGCTCCGCGCTCTGACTAAATTCCGACCGCTCCGCTCCTCGCTCACACTCCGCTCACATGCTCTGGTCTGTACCTCTAGGTTTGCGCCAATTTTTCTAAGGGATAAACAAACATTATCCACTCATTCACTCACTCTCTCTCTCACACACACACAAAAGCACAAATAACGAGCACAAAGCAAACAGTATTACACATCATTAGAAGTACATACCTTGATTTTCACACACCGGTCTGACTGATGGCGTATTAATTTTTTTGTTCTTTTCTTTAAAATTTTTGGCTTGATCAGGTGTCTACGGGTCGCCATGGTACCTATAAACGTCAGCAGTCTACTCGTTTATAGCTGATAGTTGTTCAGTATTATCAGGCAGCAAAGTCAGCATTCTGACAGCTATAACAGACGTAGTACAGATGTAGTGCTGGGGTAGTAGATCACTCCGAGAAAATGACAGTTTAAGCAAATACTTAGCTTTACCAGACATCTATAGAAAAAATGCGAAGCGTCCTTAAATTTAATTATGTCCCAAAGCTATCCGACAGCCTAATTCAGATTGGGCGAATGAATTAAAATTCTGATTTACTTCAGCCGATAAACTGATAAATATTAGTACAAGCAAACGCCATATGTACGTAGTGAGTTATCAATTACTAGTCAAAGTTTCTCTGAGAAATCCTCCACAAAACAGCTGGAAAATAAGATGACAGGTGACTCTTACAGCAGTGTGAAGGTGGCAAGAATAAGGGGGACACTTCCGGTCGCTGTTTCCGCTTATTGTGTCAAAATAAAAGTTCTGTTTTCATACGCGATTAATGCATTTCATGGTAAATAATATGCAAGAATAATCAAAAGTGCTGCGATATATACTTACATCGTCAAATTTTATAATAAAATAAATGTATTAATAGATTAAGAAAATTATATATTTACCTTATTTTATACCTAGTATATTTAAAATATGTCGTTTCTTACACAACTTTCCTTCTTACTTTAAATAAATTTTAACCATCAAAAAAGTACGAGAACTGCACAAAATTTTATAGCATATTTTATTTAATAAAAATAAGCATCATCAAAAAGTTTGCTGGGTTTGGAAATTAGTCCCCTACGTGAAAGTAGACCTCATTTCACATAGGTTAAATGTATATAGCCTACATAAGACAAATTTAAAGGATTGTATCAGCTTCAAAATTAGTTAAGTACATTCTACTACTGCTATTTGAATAGAAACTAGTGTCAGATATATCCAAAAAGTGTACTACTTTCTGTTCCAGGAGAGCTTGAATCAGTTTGAAGCGGAAACAATCCTTTATGTTTGTGTTATGCAAATGCATTTGTCCTTTGTGAAATCAGGTCTAATTCACGTTGGGGGGACTATGTTCCAAACCCAGCAAACTTTTTGCTGACACTTATTTGATATTAGTGGCACTTGTTTCTATTCAAAGAGCATTAGTGGAATGTACATAACTAGGTTTGAAGCTGGCACAATCTTTTAGATTTGTGTTATGCATATACAGTGGTTCTCGAACTTAATCTGTTCCGGACTCTGGATCAAATCCTTAAAAGTTTGAGTTCTGATCGAATTTTTCCCATAAGAAATAATGGAAAACCAATTAATTGGTTCCCGGCCCCCAAAAATTACACCTAAATATGTTTTTTTTTTTAGCATTTAAACACAAAATTAACAGGAGAAAACAAGAGCCGCATTTTTTTCTTAATGGCTTCCAAAACGATAAAGATCTTATCCCAACATTACCCCTGTCCTGCCCCAATCGTCTGCTCCTTCCGTGTGCCACACCCACTCGTTAACCTCGTGTGGGATCCCCATGTGATCAGCTGTTTCTGGTTGTTGTCATTAGTCCTCTGTATTAAGTCCACGTTTCAGTTTGTTTCAAGAGGGTCTAGCTGCAGACGCCTGTAGAGTGGAGCTCCACCGGAAATACATCACCTCCACAGGAAACACATGATCTTTAAGGACGTAAAGTGGAGCTCCGGGAGTCCAGTTAGGGTTAAGGTTAAGGTTAGGGTTAGGGTTAGGGTTTATTCGCTGTGACACAGAGTTGAGGCCACGTGTTTCCTGTGGAGGTGACGTATTTCCGGTGGAGCTCCACTCTACAGGCGTGTGCAGCTGGACCCTTCTCGTTTGTTTCGCCAGTCCGGTCATTGGGTGCGTTCGACTTGCTTACAGCGCTGGCTTAGAGCAACGCATTCTGATCCTGACGCAATGCATTACGGTTAGATGCATTGCAATCTCTCACCCGGCTGCACAAACTGGAACCGCCTCCGTGACGACACACTTTTGCCCTTATTTGCTGAAGAGTCTAGTTACACGCATGACATTTGTATCCCAGGCAGTACCGATGCGTAATCTGCTATTTCTCCTGAATATCACGTAAAGCAGTGAGAACTGGTTTTCAGTTCATTTACCTGGTAAAATAAAGTTTAAATAAATGACATAAATGCTCTAATAGTACATGTAAGTAAGAGGTTTATTTATTGTTATTTACTGTAATGTTGCGCTGCTTTATTTGGTTAATCGTCCAGTCTGTGAAGAAGGCATTCAAGTAAGAATTGCATTGTAGTTTGACTCATTTCCTGGCGCGTACAATTTATATTAGGTCAGCGTTCACGGTTCGACTTCTGATATTCAGATCGAGTTCTATGTCAAACTGGTTTATTCGACTTTCAAGAAATTCGAGTTCTAGTGAGTTCGAGAACGGAGGTACCACTGTACATTTGACCTACGTGAAATACATCTTTATTTGAAATATCTGACATTCTTTTAAAATGATAATTATTATAATTCTTATTTTGGGAAATGTAACTGTTCATCCTATTTTTTTTCCCAAAGAAATTGTGTCTTACTATACCACAGGCATTATTTATTTGCTTATGGGGAATACTGTTTACTTTATAAAAATCAGCCCAAATTCCCCCAAAAACACAAAATTATGCACAAAAGTATAAAAAGCATAAACATGCTTTATCATTGACATTGGTATTTCTGGTGTAGTTTTGTAGTGAAAGAGATGCTTCACCTACTTTCATCAATCTCCGGAATACAGGTTTTGTGAGAAAAGCCTGTTCTGGAAGATCATGGCCATTTTTCCAACTTTTCCGGAATCCAGTCCCGTAGTCTTCCATCACTGTAGACAATTAGCCCAAAAATATTTATATTTAACTTAAAATTGAATGAACAATTTTCTAAATCTGTCAAATGCAAAGCATTAGACGAAATATATTTTTAATTATTAGGTCAATTGTAAACGAATAAGCAAATGTAGACATAAATATGTGAAGTATATATAATATTTTGCCTTCAATTCACAAAACGAGGCTGAAATCCTTTTTCGAAATGAGAAACCAACACACTCAATACGAAGCTGCGAGTGTAACATCGCGTTTCAGACGAGCAGGCAGACAGAGGAGTGGAGCCGTAAATACGTGCAAACGGGGTTTATTAAGGGCAGACGAGGAAACACGGCAAACAACATCAATGACAGATCTGGGAAACGGATGAAGACGTGGACTGATATACAATAAACAAGCTGAAAATAACATCAAACAGCTGGGAACAATCAGGGTAGTACACGTAGGTAATGAGGGGGCGTGGCACACACGGGGATCGAATGAGCTGGGCGTGACAGCGAGTTACCTTGACAGCTGAGAGCACGTAAGTTTTTATTTTGAAAAATGCTTTGTTATAACCATGACAACGGAAGTACTTCCAGGTCATTATTCTTGCTTATTGTTACTAGCTTCACAGTACTGACTTTGCACTTTACACTACTCACCAGACACCGTTCCAGCTTTCACACAGGAAGACGGAGAAAAACAACACAAAACCAGAAGCATGTGTAGCGCTTTAGCTCTGGGCGGTAGTCTTCCATCACTGTAGACAATTAGCCCAAAAAGAATTATATTTAACTTAAAATTGAATTAACAATTCAATTCAATTCAATTAAGACTTGGAAAAAAATATTGAATTGGTTGCTTGATCCCTGGAATATGTGATAAATCCTATTGTTTTCATGGCTAAGTTTCATATTCACAAGTAAATATCTTCATAAGATATTAATGGATGTGAAAATCAACACATTTTGCATTTGTCGGGTTCTAAGGGTTAACATACTGATAAATACTGAGGCGTTTTGATGAGTGCCCTTGCCTGGTCTTGAAACCCTCTAGGTCCGAAACCAAGACAAGACTGAGTCAAAATAAAGTCGATTCTGAGAAGAGACCCAAAGTGATCTCGAGACCAAGACCAGTCTCGCGTACTACAACACTGGTTTCAGGATGGTTTGTTTTGCTTTGCCAAAATAAGATTTACCCTATTTTGCTTCCATGGCATTGTGTCCTGCAGCTTAATCCAACTCCATGGCAGGCTAGCTTGAATTTAGCTGACTCCGCGTTTTGTCATATTGCCAACAAAATGACAGCAGTCATACTCCACCCAAGAATCTCCTTCACGATCCAAAATCGCTTCTAGCCAAGTGTGCTTTTCATGTTGTTTGTGTCCTAGCCTGTCAATTTGGAGACAGGGGTTAATTTGACTCCCCAAGAAGGAGAGCTGTATTTTATGCTGGTGGACTTATGATAGGAAGGTTGAATTCAGGGGCAGACTTATGGGACCATTGGGCTCGTGAGCAAGGCCCTTAACCACTGATTGCATCAGGGGCGTCAGGTAAACAGCTGACCCTGCGTTCGGACCACAAGCTTCACTTTCACCTGTATATGTGTATGTCTCAAAGGACAGCAAGATGTGACGTGAAAATAAGCTTTTCAATGTACCTGTACTCGTATACTTGTACAAACTGCAAATAATGCATCATTTCATTTCATTACCGGCTGCAGAGATACAGGTTCAGCAGGCAAGGAATGAAACACATTGTTAAATTACTAGTGGACGCAGAACAACACAGTCAAGAATGACTTCTTCGAATGGTCATACAATTCTGGGAACAGGATGTAAATGGACAGGTGTACCATCCTGATTGGTTTTCCCCATCATCTGGCATGTCGAACAAAGTCAACAATAAGCAACAACATCTCTCTTAATCCCTCCCACCAAAAACATGTTACAAAAATGTATTGGTATGTTCTAGTCACCCCTAAATGTCCTGATGACTGATGGTCTTGTGCCAGGCTTATGATGTGGCTTCAGTACTTAGTGGGCACCACAATCTGACAGACAATGTTCTGCTGTACACCCTTTGCAACAGGAGGGGGCATCTTCCCATAAGGACACCCTTCCTTGAAAAATACGTGCCTGAGCTTTTCATTTCAGATAGCTGCTTGGCTGCCAGACTGAAACATTTAACCAACAGACTGCCAGCTTTCTGTGTGCTGATTCAAAATATGGATGGACATATGATTCAAATGACATTGGGAATGAGATGGCCTCACATCTCTGGACCTGGGGTTCGAGTC
This sequence comes from Paramormyrops kingsleyae, assembly GCF_048594095.1. Taxonomy (NCBI): domain Eukaryota; kingdom Metazoa; phylum Chordata; class Actinopteri; order Osteoglossiformes; family Mormyridae; genus Paramormyrops; species Paramormyrops kingsleyae. The sequence goes on from NC_132804.1 coordinate 23,705,151, forward strand.
TCCGCCCTGGTTCCATGCATGCAGAGCTTGCATGTTCTCCCCATGTCGTTGTGGGGTTTCCTCCAGGTTCTCCGGTTTTCCCCTACAGTCTAAAAACATGCTGAGGTTAATTGCCCCTAGGTGTGCATGTGTGAGTGAATGGTGTGTGAGTGTGTCCTGCCATGGATTAGCGCCCTGTCCTGGATTGTTCCCTGCCTTTCATCTGTAGGCTCCAGACCTCCTGTGACCCTGAATAGGATAAGTGGTCCATACAGAAAGTAGATGGATGGATGGACGTCTGGACAAAACAAAATTGAACACACCAGCATGAACAATCTGTCGCATACTGGAAACGAGGCTGCCTTGATCGTTTTATCCTAGGGGGCACAGAATGTTTTTCAAGCAGCAGACCCTATACAGAGTGATAAAAACATGCTTATATGACAAGTATGTGAATCATTTTAACAAAAGAGATGACAGCTCTTTTAAAATTGAAGTTTCTTTATTAACAGCTAATATTCATCTAATACTAGCAGTGGCCCAGACAGGGAAGTCAAAAATTTACACACATTCCGAGGCAAACATGACATAGTTATAAGAGTTATAATTTACAACATAAATGCACAAATACACATATTACTATTTATAGATACGTGTCACGTGGTGCAAAGCACACTGCTAACTGGATAATTAGTCCTGCTGACCAACCCCATGGCATCACGTCAACCAATTGTAGGGAGTGGGTGGGATCAGAACAAATGAAAAAGTGTGTTGCGGGGACCTTGTACTAGTGGTGCAATGAAACGGTGAGCACTGTGCATACCGTGTCATGTTGCTAAAACAACTGATTTCATTTGAAGTGTACGACCACCGTAACTGATGATGGGTTATACAGAGTATCTGCACTCAGTTTCGAGCATTTCAACCACCGCTGGCTCATTTTCATGTGTCTTCACAGTGAGGCATGAAACACCCCAAAGAAATTCATCATTCAGTTCTTCGTTCTGTTCCTGTAGCAGGAGCCTCCAGCATTTCCAATACAGGCAATGTCTTTCCTCCAGATAAGTCATTGCCTAAAATGGCTGATACCTCTTTTATGGGCAACTATGGGCAAGCTGCATCTTTAACAAAACCAGATGTCAGCTCTGACTCTGAGTCAACGCTTTGTAAAGGCACCTTGGTGAAACCCATTTCAATTCCCTGAAGACAAATTGAAGTAGTGTGACTTGGTGGTGATACATACAAAGACAGCCAGAGACGCAAAGCTCAGCTTTGTGTGACTTGTCTCAATGTAATCAGATTCATCAGATCTGAGCCTGTACTTTCATGTGCCGTCACTGTCTAGGGCTAGGATTAAGCGACACGGTTAAATTCCTTCACAATAATTTTCATCCAGTCCCCCTGATTAATTTCACTGAATGGCTCTCCAGCCGCTATCAATAAAATTTGCCTAGCGAAGAGGCAGACTCCAGTGTGAGGGGAGTTCTTTCTGCTTACGTCCTCCAGTGCCAGGAGACAGGAGCTAGGAAGGGCGTAAAGCAGAACAGGCTGTCGTTAATGGAGGCAATTCAAAGGGAATAGTGTGACAGGCTCTGCATTGTGCACTGTGGGGACCCGGGACAGGACAAGTCTTGTTCAATATGGATATATTGTCAGCAACTTCCCATGAAGGAATTTCACATTAGGGGTCACAATAGCAAACCTATTAGCAATCATATCTCCCTATCTGCCCACCTACCTTTGACATTTAGTAGGAAATCGGTGAAGCATGCCAGGTTTTCACTCCTGCGATAATTTCCACGGGCTACAGTAGAAAACAACTTTTTCTAAATTGAGTTGTTGTGTGGCTGTCAGGTTAATTTTTCACAAGAAATGCAAAACTCCTTTTCATCAAACAGTGTATGTGTCAGGGTCAGCCCCTGTTGTCCCACTCTGTCCCTTCCCTGTTTGGCCAGCAGGCGGTGCTGGTCATCCCGTTTCTCATGTTGTCAGTCTTTGTGTTTTCCCCAGTTCCTGTGTCTTTTGTTTTATATTTGGTTTTGGTTAAATCCTTCATGCCTGTGCTTGTGTTTCTGTCTGTTATTCCCCAGTGTTAATTTCTGTTTCCCTGTTCCTTGGTCAAGTTCTTAGTTTCCCTGTTCAGTTCCCTGAGTTAATTAGTTTCACCTGTCACCTGTTTTCCCAGTCTTTGTTAATTAGTCTCACCTGTCCTGTGTTAGTCTTGTTACCCAATTTTAGTTTCAGTATTTAAGTCCCTGCTTCTGTTCTGTTCCCAAGTGGTTCATTGTTTGTTGTTTGATATGATTGTTTGATATGTTTCCGATAGTTTGATATGTGGGTGTAGTTTTGGATATTCTGTTAGTAGCCCGCCCGCCCGCCCACCTTTGTAAATTTAGTCTTTGTTTATCCCCTTTTGTTTTTGAGCCCTTGTGGTCCTTTTGGTTTTGTTATGTTCATAGTGTTTTCTGTTCTGTTAAATAAAGCCCTGATAAGTAAGCCGCAAGTGGGTCGTCCAAATTTCTGCCTGCACTATGCCTCGTCCCCGTTCCAAACCCATGACAGTATGAAGTAAATGTCAGAGCACGAATACACACCCACTCACGTGAGATAAATTACACGAAATGACACGTTAGCAGCCCTGCTGAATGATCTCTTCTCTCTTTCTCCCAGGCATGTACCTCCCTCCTACTGCAAATTTCCAAGGTTTGGCCAGCCCCCCCGATGGCTTTTGGCACGTGTCAGGCTACAAAGGTGTGGGTGGAGGTACATGCTTAAGATCCCCCCCCCCCACCATGGTTTTTAGGAATTTGCAGGACTGCAAAGGTGCTATGGGCGTGCGTGGAGGCACATGCCGATATTTGTTAGATTTCAGTTTCTCTGCTGTGAGTCCTTCATGCACCTTGTATGCTACCCTTAATTTCTCAAACCTATGAGCTTCAGAAGAAAGTTCTTCGGGTTTGGCCATTTTGAATCTCTAATCAAACACACAATGTGCTGATGCTCCAGATACTCAACTAATCTAATTGCTACTTTAATCAGCCGAGTTTTCAGCTGTTAAAATAATTTCTAAAGGGATTTCATTTGCCTTTTAAAATGACAAACTTGGATTAGCAAACACAACGTGTCATTGGAACACAGGCTGATGTTTGCTGATAATGGGTCTCTGTACAGCAATAAAGATACTACATTAAAAATCAGCTGTTTTCAGCTACAATAGTCCTTTACAACATTAACAATGTCTACATTGTATTTCTGTGTATGAGAATATATATATACACTCACCTAAAGGATTATTAGGAACACCATACTAATACGGTGTTTGACCCCCTTTCGCCTTCAGAACTGCCTTAATTCTACGTGGCATTGATTCAACAAGGTGCTGAAAGCATTCTTTAGAAATGTTGGCCCATATTGATAGGATAGCATCTTGCAGTTGATGGAGATTTGTGGGATGCACATCCAGGGCACGAAGCTCCCATTCCACCACATCCCAAAGATGCTCTATTGGGTTGAGATCTGGTGACTGTGGGGGCCATTTTAGTACAGTGAACTCATTGTCATGTTCAAGAAACCAATTTCAAATGATTCGAGCTTTGTGACATGGTGCATTATCCTGCTGGAAGTAGTCATCAGAGGATGGGTACATGGTGGTCATAAAGGGATGGACATGGTCAGAAACAATGCTCAGGTAGGTCGTGGCATTTAAACGATGCCCAATTGGCACTAAGGGGCCTAAAGTGTGCCAAAAAAACATCCCCCACACCATTACACCACCACCAGCCTGCACAGTGGTAACAAGGCATGATGGATCCATGTTCTCATTCTGTTTACGCCAAATTCTGACTCTACCATTTGAATGTCTCAACAGAAATCGAGACTCATCAGACCAGGCAACATTTTTCCAGTCTTCAACTGTCCAATTTTGGTGAGCTCGTGCAAATTGTAGCCTCTTTTTCCTATTTGTAGTGGAGATGAGTGGTACCCGGTGGGGTCTTCTGCTGTTGTAGCCCATCCGCCTCAAGGTTGTGCGTGTTGTGGCTTCACAAATGCTTTGCTGCATACCTCGGTTGTAACGAGTGGTTATTTCAGTCAAAGTTGCTCTTCTATCAGCTTGAATCAGTCGGCCCATTCTCCTCTGACCTCTAGCATCAACAAGGCATTTTCGCCCACAGGATTGTCGCATACTGGATGTTTTTCCGTTTGCACACCATTCTTTGTAAACCCTATATATATATATATATATATATATGTATGTAACATGATCACAACTGAACCGATGGTTCTTCTCTCTCTCTCACTGCAGGATTGTGGGTGATCGTCTCCCATGCTAGGTCTCAGTCGGCGTCCCTCACTTGTATAGTCAAAATTTAGTAGAAAAGCGCCATCCAAATAAGGGTGTAGCAGTGTGAGGCTGCGAGCAATGAATCTTTTTAACGACAATGCAATGTCACATTTCCGCAAAGGCTCCGGACCCCCCGTGACCCAGAAGGATAAGCAGTTTGGAAAATGGATGGATGGATATATATCACATTGTGTTGACCATATTCATCTTTATTTATGGTTTATATATGTTGATGTATCACAAACTTATCTGATTGTTATTTGGTATGATAGAACTAGTTTAATGTTTGATAAGAACATTGTATGTTTCATTTGTAATTACACAGTGTCCATTGGTATGACTGGATACAGTCTTGGACAAATCAGGTATTAATGCTAATACTCTTCACAAATATCCCAATGTCCTACTACTGTGATTTGAAAAACAGTGGGCGTGACATTTTCTCAAAACTGCAATTAGGTGGATTCCTTCTAAATTCCAGTAAATTCCTTCCTCCTCCAGTTTCCTGTGAAGCCTGAATCCCAACGTCAGTGTGACTGCAGGTGAGAGCAGGTCTCAGCTCGCTGCTTTGTATGTGTGTGGGCGCGTGAATGTCTGGAGGAGGCCTTGGTACACAATGGAGATGTGCTAGGATTTACGAAGGCCTGCCCTCATTAAAGTAAACACTAATCCATGCTGTTTCCTGTTTTCTCTGTCCCCTTCATGGATGACGGTCTTGCGTATTAGCGTGGTTTGAATGTACCTGCTGCATTCAATATTAAGGATGATATTAATATTAAGGATTTTGTACAATATCTCATTGCTGAAAATGGAAGGGGAACACAGTGCCTGGGTGATGTGTGATGGAAAAGATCATAGAGGTGAAGGCATGCAACACCTACTGGGTAAATCCCTAATGAGTGGAATTATGTTGTGCAGTTGTACAGTATAGATACTAAATGGAAAATGCCTGGAGCAACCAGAAAAGACTTTTAAGAATCTGATTTGTTTTTTTATTTAATTTCTCTTATTCCAAGAACAAGTGGAACTGTCAATTTATCTAAACTGTGGATTGTTTGGGGCTGGAATAATGTATTATGAGCAAATCATATAAAAAAAAAAAAACATAAGCAAACAATTAGTAGTAGACAGCAGTGCCATTAAAAATAATTTTGGCGGCATGATTTCCATTTACTTCCCCCCCAGTACTATTTGGAAATCTTCACAGAGTCCACATCTACAGAGTGGAGACAGGAGCCTTACACTGGTAACAGCAGTGCAAGACATATTAAAGCATATAAAAGTGGCCACGTTACTTTTTTGCTGCTGTTTTTCTTTCCTTTGCAATGGTGTTACAATGACTGTTGCAGGTGTGACAACCAATCAGAGACAAAGCCTGTCCTCTTAGTGCCTCATCTGGCCCACACTACACTTCAGAGCTGGAGCAGGACCAGCTGGGAAATGCTCTAGGGCAGTGGTTCTCGACCTCTTTATAAACAAAGACCCCCCTGTGTCCAGGAAAACGTGTTTGGGTTCATCCGTACAAACTATGATATTATTTCTGTTTGTTTTCTGCAATGATGACAAGAATTGCTAATGTTTATTAATACAAACATTTTAATTTGGTTACACTGCCAATTAAACAATGTGATTTCATTTGCACATGACTCCAAGAAGGTTTCATTCCAGTATGTCGACCAACACTCTTTTTTTCCTGTTTATGACATTGCTTATGACATTTTATGAATAAACAAAGCTAAATCTAAAACCTACTTGGCAAATGCTTCTAACATCAGAAGCCTGACAACCACTAAACATGTGCTTAATAAATGACCCTTGTCTTAAAGTTTTAACATTTAACAAAATTGAAATAAATATTTCAAATTATGAGCTTTAAAAAATGTCTTAATTTAAAAAATAAAAGTCTTAAAATGCAATGAACCAAGTAGCAATGATTCCTCACCTTTCCCCCATCAGCCTCCCTTGGGTCGTTATCCTTAATATCTTTGTTCGTAGTTTACCCTGTCTGTACTCCAGTTTGTATCTAAATCCTGCTTTCCTTGTATGTCTTATGCCTTGTCCACACGTACACAGATATATTTTAAAATGGTGTTTTTCCTCCATCTAAAAAAAAAATCCCCATCCACACAAATATTGTCTTCTAAAAAATTATCGTCCACATGAAACCGCTAAAATGCGCTGTCAAAAGCATGCCAAAACAACAGGCGGCATTATAACTCTAACCGTACTGCCATGGTAGCCAATCAGAAGCCTAATTGTCAGTCCTGTTAAGCTGAAAACCATAGCGCACATTCTGACACCTGTGTTGATCAATATAATGCGAGAGTGACTCAACATTTATCTGTACACATGCAAGAAGTCCTGTCAGCAAGGTTAGCACAAGCACTATTTCGGCTAAGTCCGCCATTGCTCAAACTCACCTAATGCATAGAGCAAACAGCGCACGCTCTGACGTTAAACAGAGTGGACAACAGCACACAATCTTACGTTTCAAGCCAAAATGTTTTCCATGTCTACTTGTCGACGCTGAAAATTGAGTTTCTTAAAATCTTCACCCTGGATGGAGTTTTGCAAAAGCACCGTTTTCAGTGACCTAAGACGCCGTTTACGTGTGGACAAAAGCCCAAGACGTATAGAAAAAAGTACGTTTTAAAATATACCCGTGTACGTGTGGACAAGACCTTAGTCTCTAGTGTTACGAACCCCAGTCTAGGGTTGGGGCGTAACAGAGGAAGGGAAAGGGGAATGGGGAATAAGGGAAACACAGGGTGTGGTGCACAAGGGAACACACGTGGACAAAGGGGTATTTTTTTATGTTTTTTATATTTTTGATACACACGACAGACGCAGAACAGCAAACCGGGTGCAAGAGCTTCAGGAGTGATAAAGGCCAAAATAATAAACAAAACCCCAACTACCGAACGAAACCCAAATCTAACTGAACTACCAAAGAACACAGAAACAACAAAACCTATACCTAACTCCCTATCCAAATCAGTGGACACAAAGTATAACAAAACAAAACGGCAACCACTCCCTACGCACCAGATACATACACAAACACACGTACAAGCCAAAGCGTAAAGTCCGAGGGGCGCGCGAAGTCGTAAACCAAAAACCGGGCGAAAGATCGAAAACCAGAAAGCAAACAAAACCAGGGCAGAAGTACAGAGAAGGGGCAAAGCGAGAAATCGTAATCCGAGAAACCAAAACCGTTATACACAATAATCAATCAAATAGTAAACCAAAACACAATCCAAAATATGAGCAGAGCTCTCGAAGGGTACTCTTGCTGTCCGGCTTTTCACTTCCGCCGGACGGAAGTGACGGCCGGCTTGCGGGGAAACTTGGGCGGGGTCCAGACGGGGAGGCGGAGCAAACAACAGTGGGGCGTAACACTAGTGTTTGAGCAATTGTTAATGACCCACAGCTGTTCCTTATCTAGACCTCGTTACTCATGTAAATAAATCCCTGTCTGCTTAATTCCTTTGTCAGCTATTGCATGTGTTTGCTGTTAGATGGTCTCTGCTTTAAACCCTGCTCCATGTCTGTTTGATTGCACTGTGTTTCTTTGTGTTGAGTCTTATCTAGTTCTTGTGTTATCCTGACTTTGTTTATAAGTGTAATTTAAATGGCTATTGATAAATATCATTTAAATGATTATATAAGCAATTTAAGATAACAATTTAAATTATACTAGCGACCAATAAAATGATCTGTTATACTCACCCATCAAACTCAGGCTCTAAATAAAACAAAACATCCAATTGGTTACATTGCAAACTAAGTCACAACAGACTGACCTTGCCTTTATCTCTGTGGTCCAGAGACCCATTGCCAATTGAACTGTGTTTCAAAGTAGTAATTGCTAAGGGGGTCAAGTCAGCAGCAATGTCAGCGGAGTAGTGTTTGGCGGCAGTGGCCACGCTCAGGCCCCTTCCGCTCCATGCATGCACAGAACAATTTGCCACTCTCAAGCCTTGCCACACTTAAGACCCCGCATATGCAAAATAAAATAAAAGAATAAAATGATCATTATGTAACAATATTGCTTCAGTACTATTTCAGTCCTGATGTAATTGTATTTCATGTATCTGGAATGAAAAACACAATAGATAATGTGATAGATGTTTCCAAAAACATTATGCTATTGAGAATGTTATAAATAAATTAATATCCAGGATGCTCCAGATTTAAAAAATGATCAATGAATATCTAGGCATGACTTTGACAAGTCATGCTGATATCAATAAAAATGCAATTTACATTTTTGTTGTGTGAATTTTTATGCATAAACAGTAAAACTTTAAACACTAAAAACTAAATTTAAATAAATAAATCAAACATTTAGATTTGGGAAAGAGTATTATGAAACATAGATTGTGCCCATAAACATAAATGCATAGGACATTTTTTTTCAGACACTACACTTTGAAAACTTTTGAAACCAATAAAGTACATGTTTCTTTGTTCTCTGCACACACGTCAACCCAGCTGGAAGGGACCTGAGAGCGGTGGGGCCTCCAAATGGCGTGAAAGTCTGCAGGCTTTTATTATGAAGCATCGGCGCAAACTTGGAAGTGATGCGGAAGTACAGGGAAAAGAGAGAGAATTAGCCAATGTTATTCTTATACCTTAAATTAAGAGGGTAACTAGCAGCTGCTACTAAAATGCACTGATCATCAGCAAGTGTGACCACCTCTATAAAAGCAGAAGTTTTGGGAGTTTGCTGGTCTGGAGCTTTCAGGTGTGTGTTAGCACAATGCCAAATAGAAATGTTATGATCGTAGAGAAATAATTGTTGCTGCCCATAAACCTGGGAAGGCTTATCCCGCAATATAGACACATTTCATAAATGTTTACTGCAGCAGCTTTACTTCTTGAATCAGATCTGTACCTTGACCTTTTGCAAAACAAGCTCCTATGCTAAAATATGTTAGTTCCCTTTATCTAAATGAAAGCCTAATACTTAAACAAGTTTGCATTATATACTCTGCGCATTAAATGTATCAAATCATAAATCAATCATTACATCATCATATATGAATCAACAATGTTATCATAAGTTTCATTAGTAATTACTGATTGAATATGCATTGGATTTGCATAATCATGGATTTTTCTACCACAGGGTAACGTTTCTGTCACCCATAAAGAACAGTTTATCACATCTGAGAAGTAGCCCTATTACATCTGTAGTCGAGAGAAGATTCATCAGGAAGCTATGACTACTTTTCCACCAAAGTGAATGATTTATATTTCATTTAGTACAAGTTACTGCAGTTTGGTAATATTTATTCTAAAAATAAAAATTTTAAATAATTCCACTTCGGGGCAGTGCCATAGCCCCTACTATTGAACGTAGGTTAATTTGCTGGGACGTCCACTCCTGGGAAGATTGGCTACCGTCTTGAATGTTTTCCACTTTCTCACTTAAATGATGGACTTTAAATTGTTTGCAAAATGCCTCTTAAGATTACATGAAAAGAGAACTAAGGAACATAAGGGGAAGTGAGATTAACTTGTTTGAGCAGGGTGATGTGAGCTAGCATGAAAAGGTCAACCCAGAAGTACACAGAAGTAACTGATGTCTACAGATATCTGACCCCTCCCCGAGCTGTCTGTAAACTTTTTTGGCTATAAAAGATGCACTTGTTGTTCGGGGAGCAGACCATGAGACTGCTGAGTGTCTGTTCCCCCAAAGCTTTGCGGTAATAAAGTGTCGTCAGACTCTTAAACAAATCGACTTCTTCGAAATTTCTACCACAACCCATCACTGCTGCAGTGTAGCCAATGACTGACTTGAGATATGTAAATTTAACCAATCTGCATCCTCATATTTGATGCCTAAGGGGCGATGGATTTATTGCTCCAGGGCGTCAATAATATCGTGCACTGCTTACTGCTGAAGGTGGTTCTACAAGCTATTCAATCATGGGATGTACTTAGCTTTTCACACATGGCTTTTCCATTTTGGCTTCATTTTTTGTTAAATAATGACAGGGTGGAATCTGTTGTGTGTTGTTTTACACATGAGGTTAGATTTAAATCATTTTAAAACCTGATAAGGACCAGATTTTTTTTATGATGTCCTGATACATAAAACCTTAAATCTGAAAGGGTATACTTTCCTTTTCACATGTATTGAAAGAGGAACAAGACAGATTTCATTCCTTAATATGACACATTCATACAAGCAATGCCATTCTCTAGACTACACAATCCCTTTAGTAGGACTGCTCCAGCAGGCCAAGTTACAGTTAGTAAGAGCTGTGTACTATTGCAGACAGGGCTGTCCACATTGCTGTAATTCCATGATGTGTAAATAAGGATGCCTTAATTGTTAAGTTTAAAGCTGGAGCGTTACTAGCGATTTATGAAAGGGGGTGGGCTACTCTTCATTAAGGGGGGGTCTGATGGAAACGGCCCACATTATTTAAACTAGTGCACATTTATTTGGGGGGCCATCAAAGCCCCCCTAAATTGGCCAAACGATGCCCTTAGTTTAAGGAATGCCAGGAATGAGTCTTGTTCAGTTCTGCATGTGACTTGGACCAAAGGTCAAAGGAGTTAAGCAGCCATGGCAACATAGAGTTTCCACAAGGATTAGATTTGTCAAAGCTGACAACCAGCAAGGCAGTATAAGTCTTGTTTTGCCCACATGAAGACAGCAACAGCAGCACAGCATGATGGCCACCAAGATCAATGCACATCTATTCATATTTATATAGTATGTTTTCCTTATCTTTTAAACTGTTTTATTTTTCTTATGTTGTGATAAGTAGGTTTTTAGTAAATGTTAAGTAAGTAACATGCAAATGTAGAAAATCTCAGTGTGTGCATAACTTTTGACTGGCAGTGTATATGTACATCCTACAGACTGTGAATTTTGTTGTGCAAGACGTGTAATAACCAGTGTTAATTTTGGCAAGAATTTTAAATTAATGCTGGTGCTCCTAAAATTTTCAGGAAGGAGTTTTAAATTCTCATTGACAAAATTAACATCGGCAATGACACTAAAGAGGTTCTATTCTATTCTATTCTATTCTATTCTATTCTATTCTATTCTATTATGTCATTCAATTGTAAATCAATCTGAAAAATATCAAAAGAAATGGCAGGTTTTAAAAAGCAGGAATGACTTTGCAGTGAAAGGCTGTGAGCTGGTAATGTTTCTTTGCTTCAGGCCTCTATACTGTATTTTGGGGTATTGCCTTATAGGTTGTGCCTTCAGTAATATGCTGAGAGCAACTGAAAAACCATCATCAGATTCATATCAAAGTCATACTATCTAGCTAGTATTGAAGAGTTACAGGTTTTGTGGAGCTGCAACATCTTGCCAAACAGGGTTGGCTGGTTTTCATACCGATCCCCCCCATCGATAGGGTTCTATCATTTCCTTCACCTGTGTCTGATGTGGCCCGACAGCATGTACCTTAAGTAGGAGATTCTGTCCATCTCTAGAGCTCAGACATGCTGAACGCTGTCCTGATCTGCTAATGAGAAGTGTTTCTTCACTAATTGTAAGCTCGTAATGAAGTACTACTTCCATATCCCACAATGCTTTACACACAGGAATCAGAACAGCATAAAAAAATACTGAGGATGAATTATTGCCATATAAATATAAGAAAACGGTTACATATAAAAATAAAGAATTAAATATCAATTTACTATTAAGGTAATACTACTGAATGTTTAAACGCATGCATGTTATTAAGTTACATTTTTGAAGACAGATTTTCAAAAGCTGGATAGGCACGACAATATTTGTCCATTTGTATTTAATCATATAATATTAATTAGGAGATGACACATCACAATGGTGAATGTCTGGCACAGATTTGTCGAGTGGCTGATGACTGTCTCGCTGGTCAAAATAACTACCGAATTAACTTTCGTGCAATATGCAGTGGGACCCCTATATCCACAATTTCAGTTATCCAGTTTATCGCAGTCTGAAATTTTTTTTGAAAAATTCCAGAAATTAAAGGTTCATGAACTAAACCATGCACCAAACGAGCACAGGCTGTAACATGATGAAACCTGCGAGCCCAGACGTGCCTAGTGCATCTCCCTTTGTCCGCTACCCACGCTTCCCCGGAGAACCCCAGTCTACCTCTACCATTATCAATGATAGCATTTGTTGCTGCATTATCCCAGTGTCTGTTATAAAAATGTATAAAAACGCATGTGGTTCATTGCCCCATGAGAATTAGGCTAACACTTAAGAATTCCTTTCATTCAAGAGAAAGAATATAGTACTGTACAGTGATGTGTAATAATGTACAATGTATTTTATTACTGTATTCAACGTTGGTAATGGTTTAAATGGTGTGTAATCTATAAACCTTACCATAATGTAATATATTTATATTTCAGATCAGAACCATGTCTGGCAAGAAGGTGCTAGAAGACCCCAGAGCATAAATTAATGATATAGAGGAAATTCTCTTTACGCCTCCCCCAGCTTGCTCTTTGTAGGTGAGAGCAAGTTGGCCGTGAAGGGCAGCCGCCCATAGCAGCATCTAGGGAGGCCTTGCTCAAGGAGCCACAGAAATGCTGAGGTTAGGCTTGAACTGGCAACCTTCACGGGCAAAGCCCTCTGAGCCACATGTTGCCTCCAGTAGTTACATATAAAAATAAAATATTAAATGTCAAGTTAGAACCTACCTGATTGTAGGTGAAGGTGTAGGTTGTAGGTGTACCCTGTAATGAGATTCCCAGACACCCACTGAATCAGGGACTGAGACTGTTTGTCTCGTCCTCGGTAGTCAGGTCATTGATGTTCTTTGTGTTGTCTGTAGCCAGTCCTCCCAGTTTGGTCCCCCATGATCCCATTTATTTATAATCCTTGTTCATCAGGTTAAGTAAAACTCCTTTTTCGTTTCTCCACCATGCTTGCCCTCCGACTGCCTCATCCCAGTGGTCATGACAGAATGACTGGACTCCGTAAACTATAGCCTCTCATGCTACACGTCTCCGTTTCCATGCATTCCCCTGCACCCAGACTCCTACCTCAGCCTGAGCCTCAGGTCTGCAGACCTCGGTGGTTCGGGGACAATCACTGGTCAATCCCCTTGAGCGATAACGACCTTGAGTGAATTTCTAGGCGTGCGGGTTGCCCTGCCCATGTGGAGATCATTCTGGGCTCGCCTCCATGACAAAAACGAGATGCCTACATTGATCCCTCGAGAACCCTGCCTCTCCACTGTATGAAGCCGACTCCCCGTGACTCACTGCAGTTCCGTCCGCCATCTCGTCAGTGCCCTCCGGTCTCACTGGCGCTCCCTACTGACCCTCTAAAACTCTCAGGTCCTGAAGTCTGGACGGGCTCTGCCTTGCTGGTGGATGGGCCCAGGAAGATCCACATCCCAGGGTCGTCGCCCAGCTTCCCAGTGTCCAGGAGACTCCCCAGACGCCCCAGTTTTCATTTGTCGTGCCTCAGTCCCTGTCCCAGTGTCCTGTCCTGCCTTTGCTTTTTCCCAGTCTGTGTCGCCAGTGGCTCTCTCTTTTTTTCCTACCCCTGTCTCTGTTGCTGCTCTACTTGCCTGCCCTGTCGTGGTAGGGCCTGTTCGGTTTTTGTCTTTGTCTCAATTTCTTCTGCTCCTAGGTCCCTGGTATATGCTCATGTCCCGTGTCTGATCCATTTGTCTCTCCCGTTGTCCTGTTGGTCCCTGCTCCGACACTTGCTTGTTCTGTGCCCCTTATCACGCCATTTGTCCTGCATTGTCCTACCATTCCCTCTCCTGTCTGGTGGCCTGTTTGTTCCCTCCCCCATGTGCCCCATGTACTGAATTATAAAAGCCATAGACCTCCCAAAATCATTCGAAACCAAGCTAAACCAAGTCACCAAGCAATCCCACCAGTCCCCAGAAATTTACTAGAGCTAAAAACCCAGGTTATGACTCAGAAAGTAATCAAAACATTATTTATTCACTGGGTAAAAACAACATAGGGGGTGACTGGGGACAATTGTTGGATAAAATCTATTTACTCATTAATCTGTGTACTTTTAGATTGACGTAGATAGCATTAGAATTGTGGTTAGGAGCCTTAAGCACATAGGAGTGGAAGAACCTATAACCATGGTTAGTTGAAATGTGTGAAAAGCCCATTTAACAACTGAACCCATTCAACAATTGTCCCCTTACACAACTGACATAACCTTCCGTAAGGCAAGATTTCCCTAACATATTTTATTATTACAACATACTGTATTAAGACGGGGACCATTCAAATGAAACCATACATAAACAAATCAGCTGCATTAACATTAGACAGTGACTTTCTGTGACCTGTGGCAGGCGGCTGAGGAGCAGAGAGATGGAGGGGGTGGGAGGATGGGATCATGTTCAGATGGTCTGTGAGATCCTGCCTGTGGGCCAGGAAGCTGGCAGTGTAAACAAAGTAAAACATTATCAAAAGACCAATCTTGTGTTTGTGATCTTTACAAAATCCACACGAACCTCCAAGAGCATAGATGTCATGGCAGAATTCAAAGGCACGCCATTCCTCCAGGATTGTGTCTGATCGGACAGTCCTTCATTCTCCAGCAAGATAACAACCCAGAATAAAACTCAAAAACACAGGAGAACTATTCAGTGAAGAAGGAAAGTGAAGGACTAATGACCAGACAGAGTCTCCAGGCTTCATTCCCACAGAACTTGTATGAGACTAATTGGACAGAAAAAGTCTAATCAAAGCAACACACAACATCTCTTAGATGATTTGTCAACTGAATTCCACGTGTTTGTCAAATTCAAGGTGAATTTTATGGAACCTACGATTTACAGGCAATTGTCAGTTGTAGTTCCCTTTATGTTTTGTATATTGTAATGTGGACTTGACAACTATCAGAATTTACCTTGGTTCGTTTGGAACATGATTAACACAAAACCCCTGCAAGAGCAAATTCCATTAACATTAACAAAATAGACATGAACATTAATGGAACATTACACTGGGTATTTACAGTAAAGCAAATATTCAAACATGTGCAGGGCTCTCAAGTTTCTCAAGTCTCAAGACAGGCAAGACTGACATTCCACTAACCCCCCCGCCCCAGCCCCCACCCCGTCCTGTTCCGTCAATTGTCAGGGGCTCAAAAGGGGCGCGGGTCGGATGGGCCTCAGGAATGAGGGTTTTTCATTAATAATTTTATTATTAGTGTTGTTCTTGTTATTAATTGTTCTGACTTGTGGAAGAAAAGATTTGATACATGGCACTGATAATTTCACCGAATATAAAGTATTTATTCAATTTCTCTCTCTCTGATAGTGTGTGTGTGTGAGAGAGAGAGAGTATGACTGGTGTTTTTTATTGTAGGTGTTTGTTGCCTTTTTGGACTCTTTTATCATTTTTGGTGTAGGTCCCCATTTAAAACAGTTAGGCTCAAGCCCAGCCATTTTCAGGGTCATTACTGAGGACAACGTCCCGTCTAGAGCCAAGCTGTTTCGTGTTGCAATTTTGTTCAAACCGACTATTGAAAAAAGCCTCTCGGCAAACCAAGGATGCGGTCTTTGGGCGTTTTTCCACCGCTCCAGTTACCGTAAATTCGGTACTTCCATAAAGTGCCGAAGGTATGGTACTTCTTTAGTGTCGGTTTTCCACTGGCGTAAAAAATGGTACCGGCGCCAAATGACATCATCAGTGACCGCCCCTCACTGACATCGTCACAACGCGCATCTTAAATCATAATTAAAAAAAAAAAACAGCCCAAAATTAAAACTAACAGTTTAGGCTGGAAAATGCGGTTTATTGTTATGTCATGTCAACTTCTATCACAGTATAAGATTCAATAATATCCAGCTTGAATGAATGCTGCCATCATTTACGTTTACGTAGGTACACTTACTTTAGCTAAGCCGATCAAAGCAGTAAGAATTAGCTTACTGCTAATTCAGTCTTTTGAAAGCAAACAAATTATTTAATCATGTTTTTTGATTTTCAAGCGGCATTGTTCGGTGTTTCGCGTGTGCCCAATTTCTTCCAAGCGGCTTGGTATTACGGTGTTCCGGGCAATTCAGTTTCCCTATGTTTCTCCTGTCTATCAGGAAATAATGTTTCCCCTACTATTAAAGCAGAGGTATATGTGAAATGTCTGAAAATCACTTAGGTACATTATTACATGTGAATACAGTAGATCGTCACGCATAATATAGTCTTATAAGCAATACTATACCGTTTTCATCAAGAAATCTCTCTATCCAGCGAATTAAATAGTTTAATTTATTAAAACAAAAAACATCGAAAAAGCATGTGATGTTTTAAAATATATGGCTTGGTTACCTCAAGAGCTTCGTAAAAAGACATGGAAACAACAGCGACAGGGGAAATATAGGGAAACTGAAATGCCCGGAAAAGCAAAAACTTTTTTATTTCGAGTCGTGCCATCCAAATTCCGCTGGATATGTTCTTCCGGCCATATGGCGATTAAAGCCTGTGTTTCCTTGTTTGTCCATCCTTCCGTTTTCCTTTTTTTATATTTTGGTTTCTACTGCTTTTTATTTCGTTTCTCGCTGTTCGTTGTGTGTATTTTGTGCCGAAGTACCCCAGCTGGTTTGGCACTTTCGGTACTCGAGCTTTCGGTACTGGTACTCGACCGGAAGTCAATGGAAAAGCAAAGTACCGTACTTTGTGCTGTGGAAAAGCGCCCATTGATAGCCTCCCAAACTGGTTCAAGCCAGTCACCTTTGAAAAAAGGAACCAAGGGCCTCTATTACTAAAATGTTTTCCTTTATTGTAATCTGGCAATGTGGCCTGAAGGAACAGGAGGTAGACTTCCGTCAGGGGATCGGAAAACACCTTCGCCAGCCTTCGGAACCTTGGTTGTTTCTTATCTGCAAATAGATAGGTTGTTATTATTATTGGGTGTCTCATATAACTGTCCTGAACTAGTGTCAATATGATGTGCAATTTACTTAAAGATTTGAAGTAGCTGGTGAGTGGGCCATACTGCTGCAGAATGCGGGTGATGCACATCTCCAAACTCAGCCACCTCACAATAATGTGCAGAAGCATTTCCATGTACTCACTGCCATGGAGGTCACAAAGTTCTGGTAAAATATGTAAGAAAAACAAAGTTAGCCACACTTTTCTTCACTTTTTGGTGTATAACACTGGAGCTAATTGAATTACAAACCTTTCAAGTAACCTTTTCAGTTCATGCAGCCCTTAATCCAATATCCAACGTCAACCACAAGGCCCTCAGTGTCAAATCCAGATATCTGCAGAATACGACATGAGCACAAAGAAGTTATGTCATTTTACAGCAAATTATTTACTTCACCTATAGCTTAACAGATATTTAATGGAAAGCAAACATGTTGAAACTTACTTCCAAAAGCCTCTGCTCTGCGTGTTTGGCAGTGTTATGGATTATATGGCAGGGGCATCCATGAATGTATGGAACGCTGGGATTTTCCGGAAGCATTTTTGCCGCAATTGAATTTTTGGCACCAAAATTAACTGGGGCATTGTCAACTGACAGGCCAACACAATTTTTCCATGGTATGTTATGCTCTATCTGGACGTCATTTATTTTTTTATATATAACATCAGCTGTGCCACAGCTTCTAACACTTGTGGTGCACATGTCGAGAAATCTGTGCACAACTTTCGTGGTCTCAAATACCCTGACAGTTATGGGATTCATCTTCTCTAGTCATGTAACAATATGGTACATAACTAACTCTGCAAGCATGTACTGCATGTGTATTATTTCAGTGTGTGTGACATGAACATGAGGAAATGGAAACAGGGGATTTAGCTGTCAAAGGTATACCTTTGTCATTTGAGCCATCCGTGAGCAGTGTAAAGAGATTTTCCCTCATCTTCATCACCAGCTCATTCCGCACACCTTGATGGGCACAGGAGCTCTCTTTGTGGCAGATAGAGCACCAGCAATAGTAGCTGGTGCTTCCTACAGTAATAAATGGCCATTTAGAGGTCCATTCATTATTGAAATAGCTCTTGTAGGTGGCTGCTCCTGGTACTTTTTTCCCTTTTGTTTTGATGGTCTCTTCTGACACCCTAGCCATCTCCTCCACCGTCTCCTCCTCTTCCACCTGCACTGTCTCCTCCTCTTCCACCTCCACCATCTCCTCCTATTCCACCTGCATTGTCTCACCCACCTGCACTGTCTCCTCCTCTAATGGGCCAAACCTTTTCGCCACCTGCTCTGGGCCAGCATTCTCTAACCTGGCCTTTTTGGGCTTTCCACTCAAGGCAAAAGAGATGATGCTTAACGGATGCAATGATTAATGCATCTATGATGCAATACACTTTATTTAGTGCCAATAAAATTATTTAGCCTATTTGGAGAGAGAGATTATCATAATGTGAGAATATGTCAGTCATCCTCTGATAACAAAAAATGACCTAGACTACTTGTTCTGAACAGGTGTTGTTGTCAGTGAACAGACTGTAAAACTCTTGGCTAAGTTTAGGTTACAGACACTCAGCATTGAAAAACTGATGCTAATTATCTGGGCAACATTCTCGAACAGCAGTCAAGTTGTCATTTCTTGTGTCAAACAAGTTGTGAATTTGTTGTAACATTAAAACAGAACATGACAAGTGCTTGAAGTGATGTTCGGAGCTCCTATGGATGGGTCAACGAAATTTTCGGAGGATTTCGTTACAAGTAGCAGAATCACGCGAAGAATTCCAGGATGCCTTTTCATTGGTTGTTGTGTTGCATTTTACCCAGATACAATACTGCTATTTTCTGATTGGCTATTTTTTAGGCCCTTTCTTTTTTTGATTGGCTGGTAAGTCACAGGCTCTAGGAATCCAGCGGAGACGCGCTTGTTTCATAGTGAGGCGCTATTGTGCCGCGGTCCGAGAAATATTGGGAGCTGTGGCATATTAACCTACAAATTATTTTTCCGCATGAGAAATACAATGTGTGGCGGGAGTGCGTGACAAAAGACTGAAAAGAGTGACTATAACGCTCAATGCGTGACACTTTTGAGCCCTGAACATGTGTAAAACAAAAGTTTGGTCCAAGATGCCCGGTGTTGTTTTCAGCTGAGATTTGCAGCTGTTGTGGGCAGGAGTGCCGTACGCCTAAAGATAGGGTGGGGTCTTTCTCGTAAGCTATACTCCCTCGGCATTCATGCCTTATATGCGACGGTTGTAGCCACTCCACGCCATATGCTTTCAGACAAACGCATGGAAATACCTTTGTATCGAAAAGAAAAAAAAATAATTATCGCAGAAAACAGTTAACAAGTGTGAAATCTGTGTCAAGCAGATTGAGAGCTCAACGTGTAGCTTAATTCAGTCATAAATCG
This sequence comes from Paramormyrops kingsleyae, assembly GCF_048594095.1. Classification (NCBI taxonomy): domain Eukaryota; kingdom Metazoa; phylum Chordata; class Actinopteri; order Osteoglossiformes; family Mormyridae; genus Paramormyrops; species Paramormyrops kingsleyae. Next base: position 23,724,771 of record NC_132804.1, read on the forward strand.
CCTATACAGCCTTTTAACAAACATGTACGGCTTGCAAGCACAACCAAGTAAGTATGAAGATTTCTATAACTTTTGTATTATTTATTTTGTATAATAAATGATGAATAAAATAAACGCTAATAACGCGCATGTAAGCATCGAATTACAGATCTTTTAAACTGTTACCAGACGACCTTTGATTTTCTCCAAATACAAGCAGATTTCAAAATAGAAAACTAAACATGAATATTTGTTTCAGAATTTCAGATTTATTTTAAATGTGAGTTGCTGTGTTAGTTTATAGGCTGCTTTGTGGCTTGTTTGCTTCATGTTCCTGCACTCTGTATATATACTATAGTCGATAATAAGTCGTACTGTGGTAATTAAGCCAAATTGTCTTTTATTGGTATAAGGCTTACTGGTCATAACTTAATTCTTACTAGTAAAAATCACATTTACTAGTAAAAATGCAATCTCGAGTCTTTTCGATGTCGCATAGGTAATGAAGCGTATTTAGTGAAGGCAATGTTAAGAGATGCAGAAAACCCTGTGGCTGACATTTTTTGAATGATATATATATATATATATATATATATATAGGGTGCGATGAAACTTGTAAGACTGCAGCTGGGATGTTGCTTTTACCCAGACGGACATTATCTGCGAAGTAGTCTATTTGTGACCTGGTGGCTTATCTTGTTCGAAGGTCTTTGTATCATTGTGTCTGGGCAACAATGTGGCTTGTAATGAAGGTATTTCTCGTTTAGGTCCTCTGCTGACGTGACAGGCTCGGCGTCATGCATAGTGAAACATTCAGAGCCAAGTCTTTCCATTTAAAAAATATATCCAATGTTTTTTTTTTCTTTTGCATATGTTGTTTCGCAATGTGCAAAGACGCTTCTCTAAAGCTGTTTATTCAGCCACATCAATAGGCACATTGCATGTTATTTGGTGTTTACAAATGTTCCTAATAGTTTGAGTCTGAAGCTTTAATAATAAACAGTTTCAGAGCATATCCTGTTTGCTGCTGTATCGGAACAGCAAGAAACCGTGAAACCCAAACTGAGGTGTGTAACGGCTCGTGAACGTGAACAACACACGATGCAAAGATGGAAATCTTTGAAGTCTGTGATCACAGCCACAGGGCATAACTGAAAAAGCACTATGTGAATTCGGGTGGTGTGTACCTCAGTAGGTTTGGACGCTGTGCCTGTGATCAGAAGGCTGCCAGGTTAAATCCTGTGTTTGACAGAGTGATGGCACCGGTCAGCCATTGAGCACAGCCCTTAAACCCAACTAACTGGGAGTGGCTGGAACTCGCTCAATATGTTTTTTCAATTGTATGTCACTTTGGAGAAAAGTATTTGCTACGTAATTAAATGTAATTAAAGGTATTATTATTACTATTATTATTTAGAATTTTAATTCTACGATATCCCCATTGTTGAGCAAAGGGCAAGACACCTCCTTTGTTCCTGTGTCTAGTGAGTATAGTATGACAGTGCTGCAAGGCTATATTGGATTTCTCTTTTCCTAAGGTCTGTGTATTGCAAGGAATGTGCCAGAGGAAGGACAGGGCGGGGGCACAAGCTTCTCTACTCATTATTCATCTGCAACTAATTAAGTGAATGAAGTTAATGTGCTTTGCGTGTGGAGGGGAGAGAGTGTGGGAGTTCTGGCATAGGTAATTAATATTTTTTTTTTGGCTTGTAAAACAGTTCTTTTGAACGTTTCATGCTTTACCTGTACGTCTTAGCAGGTTTTGAGTGACACAGTCCTGTCCCGTGCTCCAAATTCTTAGTCCTTTTGATCTGCCTCTTGACCAAAAGATAGGGGTTTTTCATAATCCTGAAGAAAGGATTAAGATAGCACTTTGACTGATGGCTCGGTCTCTCCTACGATGACACCCATACCATACCATAGTCCAGAGTTCTTGACTAACGAAACAGCTGACAAAAGCGTAATTTGTTTGGACTTGTTTGTGTCCCCGTTGGCCCCTCAAACTTGATGTCTGTTGTTAGCATTGCGAACGAAACGTTTTGCAGAGGAATGTAACACTCTGCTTTTTGTCCAGTGGCACATGGAATAAATGTCGGAGCACGAATACACACCCACTCACCTGAGATAAATTACCTTGACACGTTAGCAACCCTGCTGAATGATCTCTTCTCTCTTTCTCCCAGACATGTACCCCCCTCCTACTGCAAATTTCCAAGGTTTGGCAAGTCCCCCGATGGGTTTTGCCAGCATCCCAGGCTATGATGGTGTAGGTGGAGGTAAATGCTTAGATTTCCTGTTACACTTAATTTTCCCGGTATGAATCCTTTGTGAGAATTACGTATGTAAAGAAGTTTTCAGAACAACCCATTAATATATTTCATGTCATGTCATGTAGACTGCATTAATCATTATTAGTGGTTTATGTATTCACTTGCCACTTCATCAGGTACACCTATTCAACCGCTCATTGAAGCAAATGTGTAATCAGCCAATCATGTGTCAGCAGCACAATGTATGAATCATGCAGATACAGGTCAGGAGCTTCATTTAATATTCACATCAAACACCAAAATGTGGAAGAAGGTGATTCAAGGGACTTTGAACGTGGCATGGTTGTTGGTGCCAGATGGGCTGGTATGAGTATTTCAGAAACTGGTGATTTATTGGAATTTTCACACACAACCATCTCCAAGGTTTATAGAGAATGTGCTGAAAAAGGGAAAAAAACATCCAGTGAGCGGCAGTTCTCTGGGCGAAAATGATTTGGACAATGGAAGATTGGAGAAACGTTGCCTGGTCAGACGAGTCTCAATTTCTCTTGCGACATTCAGCTGTTAGGGTCAGAATTTGGCGTAAACTCCATGAAACCTTGGATCCATCCTGCATGTATCAACGATTCAGGCTAGTGGTGTAATGGTGTGAAGAATATTTTCTTGCCACACCCTTGGCCTCTTGAGCATCATATAAATGTCCCAGCCTACCTGAGTACTGTTGCTGACCATGTCCATCCCTTTATGACCACAGTGCACCCAGCTAATGGCTACTTCCAGCGGGATAACACACATTGTGAAAAAGCTCATGTCATCTCAGACTGGTTTCATCAACATGACAATGAGGTCACTGTACTCAAACAGCCTCCACAGTCACCAGATCTCAAGCCAACAGAGCACTAATAGGATGTAGTAGAATGGGAGATTCACATCATGAAGATGCAGCCATGAAGAATTTAGGCATTTCTGAAGGCAAAAGGGAGGTCCAACCTGGAACTAGGAAGGTGTACCTAATACAGTGGCCAGTGAGTGTATACGTTTATGTAATAAAAAATTATTTGATTATTTGATTTGAGTACTAAAACTAATACTCTTCACAATATCCCATTGTCCTGTTACTGTAATTTGTTAAGCAGTGGGTATGATTTTTATTAATAACTGTTTCTCAAAAATCCAGTTAGGTGTACTATGTGTACTGTCTCTGCACCTTGCCTGTTTTGAACTAACTTTTTCTTTTGTGTCCGTGCATTTGTGTGACTTGCTGCACGGATCAATAAAGTTCTCCTAATCTAATCTAAGGTGGATTCCTCCCTCCTCCTCCGATTCCTGCAAATCCATTCCCTCAGCCTGAGCCGCACAATGTGGACTGCTGGTGAGAGGAGGTCACAGCTTTCTGCTTTGCATGTATATGTGTGTCTGGGGAGGCCATGTTACGTACTTTTCTTTTTTTTTTTAACAGTGTCCCACCGCTGACTGAGGAAGCTGCACGCAGCGCCCTTAAGGAGTATGTGTCTGGTCATTGCTGCTATGGCTCAGACCCCGTAAATGATGGGAAGATCACCGAGATGAAGGCATTCAACACCTACAGGGTGAATCTCTAATGAGTAGAATCATGGGTAACACTTTACTTGATGGGGCGCAAATAGTAATAACTATGTGTTATTACTATACAAATATAGTATATTTGTTATAACTATACAAATATAGTTGCTACTTGAGATAAAAGATGCATCTTGATTCATTTGTTATTCGTGATTTGTTCCTTCAGTATTTCACAAAGGTTTATAGAATTAACTGATATAGGAACAAATATAGATAAGAGATCTTTATTGTCTCTATTACAGAAATAGTGAAAAACCGTTTAGCAGCTCTCTGTCTGACAGCACAATTTAAAGTAATAAATTAGAGAAATAAGAACAGCACACAAAAAGAGACAGCCATCCTATTACAGTATGAGTGTCTGAGTGCAATGTGTCAGTGTGAGGTAGTGTGTGCTTAACGACCTGCCCTAAGCATAGTATTGGATAGAAGACAGTCATTGAGGGGGGTGGATACTGTTTCCCAGAAACAGTCATTCAGAGGGTGGGGGATGGGCGCATTTGCCTGCCTGTGGGTAAAAGCTTTTAGTGCCGTCATTGTTCTTGCTGTGATTGACCTGTAGTGTCTACCAGAAGGGAGGGGGGAGAAAAGATGGTGTCCACGGTGTGAGGAGTCTTTGATGATTTTACTGGCTCTCTGGTGGAGTCTGCCAGTGTAAATGTCCTTGAAGGGGGGGTAGTGCCGTTCCCATTACCCGGTCTGCCGCCCTTACCACCCGCTGCAGGTTCTTCCTGTCTTCCTCAGTGCAGCTACTGAACCACACTGTGCAGCAGCAGGTCAGGAGGCTCTCATTGGTTTAGCGGTAAAATTGGTCAGCAGCCTTTGTGGAAGGTGACCCTGACGCATCTTCCTGAGGGGGTACATTCTTTGTTGTGCTTTCCCCACCTGGTGAGAGATGTTTGTGGACCAGGTGAGGTCGGCGGAGATGTGGACCCCTAGGAACTTGAAGCTCTCCACCCTCTCTACCTCTTCATCCATGTAGAGAGCAGAGTGCTCAGCCCACTTGGCTCTCCTGAAGTCCACTATCATCTCCTTGGTTTTGGGTGTGTTCAGTTCCAGGTTATTACTGTCACACCATTGCCTCAGCTGCTGGACCTCCTCCCTGTAAGCTGATTCGTTATTGTTGTCAGTCAGTCCTACCATGGTGGTGTCGTCAGCAAATTTGATGATGGTGTTGCTGGTGTGAATGGGAGAACAGTTGAAAGTGAAAAGGAAATAGAGGAGGGGACTGAGGACACACCCCTGTGGCATGCCTGTGTTCAGGGTTCAGGGTGAGAGTGGAGGAGATGTGGTCTCCCATCCTGACGTTCTGGGGTCTGCTGCTGAGGAAGCCCATTATCCAGGTGCACAGTGAGCTGCTGAGGCCCAGGTTGCTCAGCTTTTGAACCAGCTTGTGGGGTCGTACTGTATTAAAGGCGGAGCTGAAGTCCACAAACAGCATCCTCACATAGGTGTTGCTGTTGTCCAGATGTCATTATGAGTCTTTCCAAGCACTTGGTAATGATGGGAGCTAAAGCAACTGGGCGGTAATCATTCCGACAGCTCACTGCGCTCTTCTTCTTGGGCAGTGGAACAATGGTGGCTGACTTAAGGCAGGTTGGAACTACAGATAGCAGTAGCAGGTTGAAGATGGTTGTGAAAACCTCTAACTGGTCTGCACATGCCTTACGTACCATCCCTGCAACTCCATCTGGACCAGCTGCTTTCCTCACGTTGACTCTGCATAAGGTGGTTCTGACCTGGATGGAGGTGTCGACCCTTTTTGGAAGAGCAGGATGAGTGTGGGCCATACTATTGTGTTGGTCGAAGCGGGCGAAGAACTGATTTAGGGTGTCAGGTAGGGTGCTGTCTGAAGAGTCTGCTGGTGTGTAGGAGTCTTTGTAGGCGGTAAGTGCCTTGATCCCCTGCCACATATGCCTGCAGTTGTTGCTATCAAAGTGTTCCTCGATGCGCTGTTCGTGTCTGCGCTTGGCCTTTTTGATGCCTTTCAGCAGGGACCGAAGTGCCTCTTTGTAAGCCTGCTGATCTTCTGACTTAAAGGCAGCATCTCGTGCTCTAAGCAGGGCACGCACCCCGCTGTTGAGCCACGGCTTCTGATTTGGGAACACTTTAATAGTCTTTGTTGTGGTAACACTCCCAGTGCAAAAGTTGATGTAAGAGAGCACAGCAGCTGTGACCGTCTAGGTCTGTTCCCTCTGCAAATATTTCCCAATCCGTAGCGTCAAAGCGGTCTTGTAGGGCTGCGGTGGCTTCCTCAGTCTACAGCTGAATTGTTTTAACTGTTGGTCTTTGTCTGTAGATTAGAGGTTTATAAGCAGGTATCAGGGACAGAGAGAGATGGTTTGAACGTCCATGGTGTGGCAGAGGGATGGCTTTGTAGGCCTCTGGAATGTTGGTGTAGACCAAGTCCAGAATGTTATTTTCCCTCTTCGGAAAGCTCTCGTTTTTATATACTCCAGGCAGGACAGACTTCAGGTTTGCGTGGTTAAAGTCTCCCACTGCAATTATGACACAGTCCGGGTGCGCCATAAGCTGTTGGTTAATGGAGCATTGTAAATCCTCCAAGGCTAGCTTAGCATTAGCCTATGGCGGCACCGACGACCGACGTGAACACTCTCGGCAAATAGAACAGTCTGCATTGTACCATCAGGTATTCTATGTCCGGAAAAGAGTGAATGTCTTTAACTGTGGCGTTAGTGCACCAGTTGTTGTTTGCAAACACACACAGTCCTCCTCCCCGCTTCTTACTGGACTCAGTTGTTCTGTCCGCTCTGAAGGTAGCATAGCCTGTTAGCTCGGTCGCAGTTAGTGGGGTGAAAGAGTCCAACCATGTTTCTGTTATTACCATCACACAGTAATCCAAACGGCGCGAGGTAATCCACAGTCGTAGCTCATCCATCTTGTTGTTGAGTGACCAGGAGTTGGCAAGAAAGAGACTTGGAATGGCCGGTTTGTGGGGTTAGCATTTAGCCTAGCCCTCAGCCCACCTCTCTTGCCCCTCTTCTGTTTCCTGTGCCTCCGTTTCCTGCGCCGCTTCAGCGGGGGAATGTTGTAAACAGAAACTGCGGTTCTTCGGATCTCCGGTGGAATGAAGTCCCAGCCACTTTCATTGCTCCACAACCATAATCAGTTCAGTCCTGCTGTACTGCATATGTGCGACTGACACTCGATTCAGGAAAATAAATGTAAAAACACAAAAAATAAAAAGAAAACTGCTAAATCTTGAGGGTCGCTCGGCCGCTACAACTACTCGCGCCGCCATCACTTATAGTAAGTGCTTGGGATAAAAGACGTATCATGATTCATTAATAATGGACAAACATGAGGTCCGTATTTAACTTGTTATTCATAACTTGTTCCCTCGGTAGTTCCTTAGTGGTTCCTTCAGTTGTTTGCAGAGGTTTACAGAATTAACTGATATAGTAACAAATATAGTAAATGCTTGATAAAACATGCATCACGATTCATTAATGATGATTTAACATGAGATCAATATGCAACTAAGACTTGGTTTCTGGTTAATTAATACATATTATTTGTGCCCCATCAAGTAAAGTGTTACTGAATGTTTGTACACAGTATGAATGCTAAATGGAAAAAACCAGGAATAACAAAAAGTGTGTTGATTTTTTTAATTTACTTTTTCTGATTCCAAGAACAAGTTAAGGAATGTTGGAGTTATCAAGCTATTTAAGCTGTGGATCATTTAGGGCTGGAACCCTGTCATGACTAATTTAGAAAGGAAAGAAAAGCAAAGAGTTATTAGTAGATATCAGTGTCATCAGAAGAGAGAAGAGAATCTTGCTGAGTGTGTGTATGATGGGAATGTCCACCAGCTCGGAATCGCTCAGGCTAACAGAGGTGTGCCTTGTGTGCCCCCCCACAGTACCGCCTGGAAACCTTCACGGAGTCCAGATCTACAGAGTGGAGCCAGGAGCCTTACACTGGTAACAGCAAAGCAAGACTCCACATAGTTGCTGTGTTTCTTTCCTTTGACCGCAGTGTTAGAATGACCGTTGAGTACTGCTATGACGTATCGCACGTGTCGAGGTGGCAGCATACTGAGCAGGTCAGACCAGGTTTGTTTTTATATGATCACTGACTTTGGCTCCTTCTGGGGAATCCTTAAATGTTCCCGAGCCAGCTGGGAGATATTATCCTTCCGGTTTTCCCTGGGGCTGTCCTGCATGATATTAGTATTCATTTCAGTATTGAATGTTGGTAGTCAATGAATTGAAGGTAAATTGGTAACCTTACGCATTCTCATTACACTTGACTTTTACTTTTTGTTCGCCTATCGACTGGTTCTGTCTTACTCTGTGTCAGGATTCTCCTTGTCACCATCTCTGTCACTCTCCTATTCGTTCCCATAAGGTCAGTCAGTCGATGCGCATATTCAAATGGCACCAACTCCCTGGAATATCCCTGCCCAGCCCCCAGAAATGTTTAAAGACACCACCAAAGACATCAAGGTTCCCAACACCTCATCTCTCAAGGTATCCATATTCTCATGGACAAATGACTGCACTCTGCAGTGTGGTGGAGTTGATAGTAGTGCCTTTCAGTGCAGCTGACAAATCTTTAGCATGTGAAGGACCGTGTTCTTGTCAGATATTCTGAACTAGTGCAGAAAAGTGGGAATTTGTATTAATGGTATTTAGATTTAATCTGTAGGTACATATTAATTTTACTGAGTTTATGATTATAAGAGAAGCATATGGCATTATATGCAGAACATATGGCTTCAGACAGAAGGTAGGTGTTTTGTGGGGTTTGTAAGCAGTGCACAGGCAGTGTAGGGGTCTGTATGCAGTGTACATGCAGTGCAGGTGTCTGTATGCAGTGTACAGGCAGTGTAGGGGTTTGTAATCCCGATAATGGCGATAAGATGCAGAAAAACAGACAATGACAAAATATTCACATTGTACTTCTTTTGTTCCTAGGATTGTGATACCTGTCATGCCAATGGGACAATAAAGTGCACCATATGTGAGGGCTCTGGAAAAGTAAGAGCATTCTGGCATTCAGTAGTACAGGCAAACCTCCCTTATCCGGACCTCCCTCTACCGGGCAGCTCTAGGCACCTGCATGCGGAAATTAATTTTACACAACCAGCAGCTGTTGTTAGGAGCCCTGGTCTAGGGTTGTGGTGTAACAGAGTGAAAGGGAAAGGGGATGTGGAGTAAGGGAAGGACAGGGTGCGATGGACAAGGGAACACGTGGACAAAGGGGTATTCTTTATATTTTTCTGTTTTTATTGACACGCCACGGGCACAGAACAAAGAAACCCGGTGCAAAAGGAGTGAATATAGCAAAAACGATAAAGATGTTAACCCAAAACTGGGTGAGCGATCGAAACCAAATGGCAAGTAAACCCAAGCGAAAGTACAGACAAGGGCAAAGCGAAAATCAGAAATCCAATAAACCAAACAAATCATACACAGTAATATCCATCAAAGAAAAGCAAACCAGCAACAATAATCAATAAGTGAGTAGTGCTTCCCAGATGTCTTGTGGTCGGCTTTTCACTTCGGAAGACGGAAGTAACGAATGCCGCATACAGAGAGTCGTGGGCGGAGTCTGCACGTGGAGGTGGAGCGAACGTCGAATGGAGAGAGAGCTAGAGGACGAGGCTGTGAGCGGAGCTGAACTTACAGCGGCGCGTAAAACTGTGCAAAATCAAAAAGGAAGCGTAGTGATCATGTCCCTCCAAAAGAAGCTCAATATCATTACAGAGATACGAAAAGGAAAATCACACAGTTGTTGCATACCATTTTGGAGTGGCTGAGTCTACGGTAGGCGATATTTGAAGACATGGTTAACGAGGGGGCGTGGCACACGGAAGGAGCGGACGATTGGGGCAGGAAACATTTTTGTTTTAACTTTACCCATTGTTTGGATAAATTTTTCTTGCTTTACAAATTACTGTTTTGATAAATGAGCTTAGATGTGTTTAGTACAATATATGCTCTTCTTGTTTTATCCGGTTCATTTTGTCTTTAAATGCTAAAAAAAAAAAAAAACATATTAGGTGTAATTGTTTGGGGCCGGGAACCAATTAATTGGTTTTCCCTTATTTCTTATGGGGAAAATTCGATCACAACTCGAACTTTTTAGGATTCGATCCGGAGTTCTGAACGGATTAAATTCAAGTTCTGAGGTACCACTGTAGTTTGTATGTGTACACATGTACATGTACATTGTACTGTACTGTTCATGTATTTCTAAGTTACATGCATTTCTTACTTATGGGCAACCCTCGGCCCCATTGTGCCCGGATAAGGGAAGTTTGACTAATATCATAATTCATGCACAGTCACAATGCAGCATTAGATAATTCATGTTCAGGGCAGCCGGAGTTCTTTGGAAGAGTATTTTTTTTGTTCCTTTCGGACTATGTGGTCATGATCTCTCTTTACTCTTCAGCGTCATCTTGGAGTTTCCAGCAGTGACGGAGACAACAGCGTAGCTGAGAGGTAAATACTGGACAACATCACCAGCATTCACTAAGTTCTTGGTCAAGGGACACGGTGACAGTGTTCCGATGAAGGGGGTTTATTGGTGAAATGGAACTGGCCTATGATTACTTCACTGGTTTTGCACAATGGCCTCTAGAGCTGGCAGTTTGAATTCAGCCTCTGCTCTCTGTGTACAGTAATTGCATCTCCATGGTGTTTCCTCCTGCAGATATTACATTAGGCTGACTGGCATCTCTAAATTGCCCATCCTGTATACTTGGGTGTACGTGCCCTGCAATTTATTGGTATCTCATGCAGGGTGCACTGCTACTGTTAATGCTGTCTGGGATTGCTTCCACAGTTTGTCACAAACCTGCATGGTTTAGGCTGTTGGAAGATGGATTGATGGATGGATGGCACACTGCCCCTTTAGCCACCAAGTACTAACTGCTTGTACAATTTCATCTCTCTATGTTTCAGCACGTGTTTGGATTGCAGTGGGAAGGGGACACAGGAATGTAAGACCTGCAAAGGCAAGGGGAAACTCGTGGTTTACATCAACCTGAAAGTCAAATGGTTCGTATCTGTGTAAGCCCTAACCTTAACCATATGTAACCAAGCAAAATACGAGACTTCTGCCATTTTTAGTTTTTTGATTGCATTCACAGATCTTTGTGGGGACCTGAAAAATTGTCCCCACTATATAAAAAAAACGGGGTTTTATTACATTGTGGGGGACATTTGGTCACACACACATCGACTGTTCGGAGTGGTTATGGAGGCAGAAGTGGGTCCTTTGCAGTACTAGCTAAATGTACATATGGGTGCTTTTCCACTGCACCAGTTACCGTACTTTTGATACTTTCCTTTTCCCATTGATTTCCAGTCAAGTACCAGTACCAAAAGTTCCAGTACCTGGCCTATTTTTTTTTGGTACTTTGGGATAGGACTTGCAAACACCCTCTTTGTTGATTGGTTTTAAGAGCATAAGAAATTTACGAACGAGAGGAGGCCATAGTCTCCTTTGCTCGAGGCTAAACAGATTCAGCTCAGCTAACCTCTCCTCATATGGCATTCCTCAAAGACCAGGAATCATTCTCGTAGCCCTGCGTTGCACCCTTTCCAAGGTAGCAATATTCAAGGTCGGGTCTTACCAAGGAATTATATAATCGTAGCTTCACCTCCCTTGACTTAAACTCCACACACCTAGAAATATAACCCAGCATCCTATTGGCCTTTTTAATTGCTTCCCCACACTGGCAAGAGTGGGACATGGAAGCATCAACATACACACCGAGGTCTTTCTCATAATCAGCGACCTTTATTTCAGTGGAACCCATAAAATATCTGTACTTTACATTTCTGCTCCCTGCATAGATTACCTTACATTTATGTATGTTAAATTTAATCTATTTTGCAAATAGCCTGCATCTGAAACCCAATGCAACCAGTGTCTTCAAAAAAGTTACAAACTCAGAAAACAACGATTATGTTAAAAACAAAACTATGGATATGTGGAGCCATGTAATGGATGCATGAAAACAAATTTAATCACGATCAAAATCAGGATGCCATGACAAGAAAAAAAGCAGAATTTTGTGTAAAATACTAGGGCTGTACAATATTGGAAAAATTTCAAATATCGCAATGTAATTTTGTTGTAATAAATACTGGGATATTTATAAAGCAAAAAAAGTGTTCAGAATAAATAAATTTCTCACCAATCTGTCTAGGAGTGATTAAAACAAGCAAGGATGAAAATTATAGTGGAGTTAAGTTAGCAGTGGGTTCAATATTCACCAGATCATCTCTGTATTTAATGTATTAAAATATAACAAATACAAGAATACTCCACATTCACAAATTCATGCATGTTTGTGAAATTACATACACACCTTGGTTATTCAGTTACTACATCCAATAAATTGTGAAAATGTAAAATAATCCAGCTCTATTTTCTGTGTAGGTGGAACATAGAGAATTCTAATGCTGAAAAGCCAAAGAACCCAGCAACTACATTTCAGCTTGTGGTAAAAGGACATGAGTAAACCTGCACATATCATGCATATTGGCTGTTGTGAAAATCGTAGGTAATTTATGAAATTAAATTATATGTCTTATATCCATTATTTTCTATGCATGTGGAACATAGAACATCCTAATGCTCCAAAGCCAAAGAACCTAATAACTTAATTTCAACTTGTGGTCAAGGAACATGACTAGGCATAAACAAATCATGGACTTTGACACTAAAACTCGTAGATAATGAATATGAAGCATATAAGCTAATTTCACTAATTATCTGCAGGTTTCACAAGAGCCCAAGTGCATGATTCACTGCTCAAAAAAATTAAAGGAATGCTTATTAATCAGAGTATAGCATCAAGTAAACTAAACTTCTTGGATATTCATCTGGTCAGTTAAGTAGCAGAGGGGGGTGTTAATCAGTTTCAGCTGCTTTGGTGTTAATGAAATTAACAACAGGTGCACTAGAGGGACAACAATGAGACGACCCCCAAAACAGGGATGATTTAACAGGTGGGGGCCACTGACATTTTTCCGTTCTAATGTCTATTGACTGTTTTTTCACTAGTTTTGCATTTGGCTACAGTCAGTGTCACTATTGGTAGCATGAGGTGATACCTGCACCCTACAGTGGTTGCACAGGCAGTCCGACTCCTGCAGGATGGCGCATATTGATGTGTCATTGCCAGAAGTTTTACTGTGTCTCCCAGCATAGTCTCAAGGGCATGGAGGAGATTCAAGGAGACAGGCAATTACTCTAGGAGAGCTGGACAGGGCTGTAGAAGGTCTTTAACCCATCAGCAGGACCTGTATCTGCAAGGAGGAACAGGATGAGCACTGCCAGAGCCCTACAAAATCACCTCCAGTTGGCCACTGGTGTGAATGTCTTTGACCAAACAATCAGAAACAGACTTTATGAGCGTGGCCTGAGGGCCCGGCGCCCTCTAGTGGTCCCTGTGCTCACTGTCTGACACCGTGGAGCTCGATTGGCATTTGCCATAGAATACCAGAATTGGCAGGTCTGCCACTTGCACCCTGTGCTTTTCACAGATGAGAGCAGGTTCACACAGAACGTGTGACAGATGTGAAAGGGTCTGGAGAAGCCGTGGAGAACGTTATGCTGCCTGTAACATTGTTCAGCATGACCGGTTTGGTGAGGGGTCAGTGATGGTCAGGGGAGGCATATCCATGGAGGGGCACACAGACCTCTACAGCAGGGGTGTCCAACTCCAGTCCTGGAGGGCCAGAGCTCTGCACATTTTTGGGTTTCCCCTCATTTAACACACCTAATTCAACTCTTTGTGCTAATTACCACACAGCTCTTCAGCTGAATCATTTATGTTGGAACAGGGAAAGAACTAAGCTACACAGGGCTCCGGCCCTCCAGGACTGGAGTTGGGCACCCTTGCTCTACAGGCTAGACTATGCAACCATGACTGCCATTAGGTATCAGGATGAAATCCTTCGACCCATTGTCAGACCCTATGCTGGTGCAGTGGGACCTGGGTTCCTCCGGGTGCACGACAATGCCCGGCCTCATGGTGCGAGAGTATGCAGGCAGATCCTGGAGGATGAAGGAATTGATACCATTGACTGGCCCCCACAGTCACCTGACCTAAATCCAACAGAACACCTCTGGGACATTATGTTTCGGTCCATCTAACACCTCCAGGTTTCACCTCAGGCTGTCCAGGAGCTCAGTGATGCCCTGGTCCAGATCTGGGAGGAGATCCCCCAGTACACCATCCGTCATCTCATTAGGAGCAGCCCCGATGTTGTCAGACATGCATACAAGCACGTGGGGGCCAAACAAACTACTGAGTACGATTTTGAGTTGCTGCAATGAAATTTCGGCAAAATGGACAAGCCTGCTTTCACTTTGATTTTCGAGGTGTCTTTGAATTCAGCCCTCTGTAGGTTGATAATTTTCACTTCCATCAAACGATGTGGCATCTTTTTGTTCCTAACACATTACCCTGTCCATATCAGTATAGATATCTAGCATGACTTTTTTTTCCTTTGAGATCTGATGTGTTTCCACAGTGTTCCTTTAATTTTTTTGAGTAGTGTATGTGCAGGTTAACTCATGGCCTTTGACCACAAGCTGAAATGTAGTTGCTGGGTTATTTGCCTTTTCAGCATTAGGTCTGTGTTCCACCTGCATAGATAACAATGGATATGAGGAATACAATTTAATTTCACAAATCAGCTGTAAGTTTCACAAGTGCCAAAGTACATGATCTGTGTAGGTTTACTCATGTCCTTTGACCACAAGCTGAAATTTAGGATGCTCTGTGTTCCACCTGCATAGAACAGTAATGGAAAAATTAGCTAATACCATTATTTACAGTTTTGTGAGTGTTAGTGGGCCCTGTATGTGCTTGTGATTTTGAATAAGTATATCACACATTGTTGTATGACCATTTAAGAAATTGCTTGGTTTTCCTTTTGGGCTGTTTGTTTCGGAAACGTTGCGGACTGTCAAAAGCCGAGGGAGAACATGAGTCCACAAAAGTTTCACATTTTCACAATTTATTGGATACAGTAATTAAATTACCAAGGTGTGCATGTACTTTCACAAACACACAAATTTGTGATTGTGGGGAGTTTCCTTGTTTTTCTGATGTTTTAATAGAGTTGGCTAAATACAGAGAAGATCTGAGAATGTCTGGGAATTACTGAACCCGCTGGTCAGCTTAACTCCTGTGAAAACGATTACGATTATCTTGGAGAACGCATGCAGTATTCATGCAACTGCTGCAGAAGTAAACTTTAAACTGTTTTTTTTTTTAAACATATACCGGTACCTGATAATCTTGAAAAGGAATAATCATTAATATTGCAAAGCTTGCAAGTTTTTTTTCTTTTTCTTCTTGTGACAGAGTTAAAATCTTGTATAGAAAATACACCATCCACGCTATAATATCCATACTCTATAAAGGTATGAAAACACCAGTGGAAAAATAACACAAAGTACTGTACTTTCGGGACCTTTCTGAAGTATCAAAAGTACGGTATCTGGTGCAGTGGAAATGCACTCTAATACACCACAGGTTTCATATGGATCGATTTAATATGCATAATATTGAGATTCTTTAGCTTTTTCTTTCTAATTGAAATTAACACATCTAAAGTCTTTCAAAATGAACAAGGCTGGATAGTTATTCACTCCTTGCTTTTGGACCATGACACATCCTGTAATGCCTTAACAGGCACTAATTTCATTAGCTGCTGTGTTGAATTGAGTGTTTTTTTACTAGGACTTGACACAAACCAAAAGTCACTTGCAATTTTGCCAAGTTATACAAATGTTCTGCAAAAAAAACACACAAGTCCACAAGTTACATTTGAAATTTGGAGAAAAGTCACTGTAAAATCAAGTATTTTTGGCTACGACAATCACTCCATGAAATCCCATAGGGACTGGTCATTGACTAGTAAGTGGTCTAGAAGAAGTTAAATGGACTTAAATGAATGGTTCTTAATCTCAAGTTCCCTAGTAAAATATTCACCTGTACAAATACTCTGGAGAAAATTATTGGGTCAAGTGTCATTATGTCAGATGAATGACAAGGTCTACCTAAAATTTGAGTTGGTTGATATATATTGTTGGTATTATTATGGTATTATTACCTGACAATGATGTGTGTAGAGTATGGAAATTGGATGGATGGATGGAAAGAAATTGAATAATATGCCTTAACTATATATATGTATTATTCATTCATTACTTTTGATTAACTTAGGACTAACAATAAATCGGACTATACTATGGAACAATCCAGCGGCTTGAAGTCTGACACCATCAGTACTGTGTCTGGAAAGAAACTGTTAGAGGACACCAAACTGCTGGTAACGAAAACTTTAACGACATTCATGGCAAAGTATATGCTGCCTATTGTTCATTCAACAGCCATGTAACTGTTTGAAGATGTGTGCGACCTTAATGATTGCCTCACACAGGTGTACCCCGTAATGGGATTCCCAGACGCCCAGCTGAATCATGAGTCCGAGCGCTTGGTGAGGGAGCACCAGGCACAGTACTCCCAAACGGCCCGCATCCTCCAGCAGGTATGGCCTATGGCTGACACACTCCAATCTCGAAATGGGGAGGGGGCACAATGAGGTGCCAAGCTTTTTCTCTGTCTGGAACTTGTTTTGCGCGTTTCCACTGCAGAAAATTGGCTCTGGGCCAGAAAAAACCACTCCAGCATGGCACCACAGATAAGCTAGTCTCTGAATTTGGAACAGTAACATCAGCGAGAGTGGGCTATCATGTCCAAACCTTCCACATAATTGGAAAATTCAATTCATAACTAATATAGTTTTCTCTATTATCGTCGGTGCTGGCTGTGAAACAACTTGCCAGCTTATTAATGGAATAATGTTACATTGTTCTTTTATTTTGTAGAAACTGAAAGATCGATCCATTGACCCGATTTAAACATTAATTCTAAACTTGTCGCAGGTAAAATGAATAAAATATTGTGACACTCAAAGTGGTGATGAGATCAGGAGGTGGACAGCAAAGTTAACTTTTTAGCAGACTCTTTTATTGCGCGATCCTTAAAAGGACAGCAATAAAACAGCAATTGACAATAAAATAAAAAATTTGAAGCATAGAATTGTCCAAAATGTCTTGGTATGCTAAAGCATTAGGGGTTCCCTTCACTGGAACTAAGGGGTCTAGCCCAACCCCTGAAAAACAACCCCATACCATTATCCCTCCTCCACCAATCTTTACAGTTGGCACCATACAGTCATGTAGGTAAAGTTCTCCTGGCATCCGCCAAACCCAGACTCATCCATCGGACTGCTAGACAGAGAAGCGTGATTCGTCACTCCACAGAACACATTTTCACTGCTCCAGTGTCCAGTGGCAGTGTGCTTCACACCACTGCATCTGACGCTTGGCATTGTGCTTGGTGATGTGAGGCTTGCATGCAGCTGCTCGGCCATGGAAGTCCATTCCATGAAGGCATTTAAACCCTTTGCATTAAAGATTGCTTGTAGCCCATTTTGACTAATTAAAAACATTTTAAATTGGAGCAGGTGTTGCTGTACATTCTATACAGTCCTGTGTCGCATAACAATGTTTTAGTCGAGGGACCACATATATGATGGTGGTCCAATAAGGTTATAATGGAACTAAAAATTTCCTATCACCTACTGGCGTCACAGCACAATGCATTACTCGTGTGTTTGTGGTGATGTTGGTGTAAACAGTCGTATAAAGGTATAGTACATGTAATTATGTACGTCAGGGCTATTCAACTCAGGCCCTCGATTCCAAATCCAGGCCTTGTTTTCAGTTCTCCCAGGTAGTTAGTTCAATAATTACTGATTCTGATTGGTCAGAGGCTTCACACCTGGCTCACAGGTGAAGGAAGGCTGGAAAATCAGCAGGGCTCAAACCTTGAGGACCGTGAGTTGAATAGCCCTGATGTACATAATGCTTGATCATGATAATAAGCTACTACAGTATGTTACTGGATTATGAATTTACTATTACTATACTTTTTATCGTTATTTGCATTGAATTCTTTACTTACAAAAAAGTTTCCTTAAGAAATAAGCTTAAAAATATTTCTCCAAAATCATTCTAATGGAAAATCATTTTAATTTTTGCTGGAATCCAAGCATGTCTTTTCAACCGTATAATAAAACTGCAATATTAAAAGTAAAGTTGCCTGTTAGATGCTGACAGTTCATGATTTAGACTTGAGTTTTACATTGCCTTTGGATGTCTTTGAATATAGTCCCTGAATATCAGAATTAATTGTGAAACATCTTTTGTTCCAGCGGCAAACGATTGAATACATTCCAATATCAAAGGTAACATACACGTGGAAAGAGCGGCCGCTCTCATATATCGTGTATGGGAATGAGCATAAGGTCTACACCAACGATTACCCTGCCACCTGCTGCTGCACTATACTGTAGAGCAGAAAGCCTGCTGCTCTGTATAACTGATCACACCTAATAAATTGTCATCATATATATATGTTTAGAGTCAAAAATACTGAGCATGTGGAGCATTATTGTGACAATGTAATGCTACATTGTGCTGTAATGCTACGTGCATTCATTTTTCTGCATTTATTTTTTTTGATTTGGGAGCAAGTATTACAATATAATGGTATATGTGAACGTTGTATAGTAGTGTAGAAAAAATATAAATGTACTCACCTCTATTATTGATGGTTTAATGACATATCTTTTCATAAATATTATAGCTTTAATCTTTATACTATTACAGGTGTGATGGATATTAATATGCAAAACTGTGTTTTGGATATTTATAGCTGATATCAAATCACCAAATACTGACCCTTGTAGTTATAACAACACTGACCACTATAATTATAGAACACAGATCCATCATGAAAGGTTAGAGTTCAGGAGACAATGTATTGATGTACCTGGGTTGTAACTGTATGGAAAAACTGTATGGGGGAAAAAAGCAAATAAAACTATCGGCTTCAGAGTTTCTTCACTTCTCTGCATTTTGTGAATTATTGCTGGACATTAATTCCACCTCCACTGGCTTTTCTTTAAAGTGAAAATTAGGTTATTGTATGCCGTACCTGGGCTGCACACCAATAAAGTCTTATATTGCGTTACACCTGATCGAGTCACGTCTGATCACATTTACATTCGGGGTCCATAGTGAATAATATACACTGATGGAGAAACGGACATAGTAGGACATCAGTGTGTGTATTGCTTTTATATTATAAAGTATTGTGATATTTACATTATTATTTGCTGTACAATACTTTGTGTATATTATAGTACTGGTAGGTAAATGTCCTGCCTTTCCCTTATCGAGATACATCCAAATTGACTTGTGTCCGGTGGCCCCGGTTCCAAGTGCGAAGTTGATGCAAGGCCATATTTGTGAAATATTCATTAACTTATCAACTTACTGTATGAATGAACTTAATCGCAGAGTTCATAAACAATATTGGCTCGGGTAAAATCAAAATTATAATGATGATGTGTTATGGTAGGGCATGGTGGAAGGATGATTCATGGTGCGGCTTACAGACAAAGGGGTTTTTATTAGAAACTAAATACAAATCACACCGGAAATAAATGGACCATTAGTCGCAAAAACAAAGGCATGTAGGGTATAAGGAGTAAATGGGGGTAAACCTAACACTTAGGGAAACATGGAACATAGACAACTAACTAGGGGCCAGAACAGGCAAATCCAATGACCAACCGAGAAAGAGTAAGCACAGGCACTTAAATATGTGGATAACAAGGGCATGACAAGGGACAGGCGTGGGTCATTACCAATTACTCACAAACACTAGAGACTTGGGGCAACAAGGAACAGATGAGGGTAATAAACAATCACTGTGGACTTAAGAATGAAACACTAGGAAGAACAGGACATAACTACAAAATTAAATGCAACAGGCATAAAAACAAGAATCAATATGGAAATAACATAAATGCAAGATAACCAAGAAGGGCAAAAACCTAAAAAATGCCCAACAAAGTTGAGGCTGGTCAGCCCTAAATCCACAATGGTAGGGAAGCATGGTTCTCATCTGTATGCTTAGCCCATTCAGCCACACAGTAGCCTAGGGAGCAAGGGAACACACTAGGAACAAAACAGAAAGCTAAACCTAATGAAACACAGGGGACGGACAGGATGGCCAGTGACACCTGCTGGTGAAACAGGGAGACAATGAACAGGAACAGGACAAGGCGGAACCATTCCTGACATGATAATTGTAAAGACATTTTTATAAATGTGACATTTGAGGATTATGAATATATTCTTATATGCAGATATTCGGCAATAAACATGATTCTGTCATCCATCATTTTTCAATAACCGCTTAGCCAGTAAAGAGTAATTTTCATAGTCCTATTTATATTATAATGAAAAATAATGCAAACAAAAATATATATTTAACTACCACAACCCTGTACTGGACTAACAGTTACAGAAGATGACCAATCAACCATATATATATATATATATATATATATATATATAGATGGATGGATGGATGGACAAAAATCATTATAGATAAATCTCTTCTGTTGTTTATGAAGAGCCACACACTCTCATCGGAATCGCACAGTATCTGTGGGGATCTGCTCTAGTGATCATTACATTGAGAAATGTATAGCAGTTATTAATCAAACAATGTGTCCCATATGAAGCAGGGGTTTATTGGTCATGTTCTGGGTATGTGTTCTTACCACAAGGCCACAATTAATTATCCATAGCAGCTTTGGGGCTGTCGGATGGCTGGCAACTATTTCATCACTGGGCACACACACACACACACACTATATTAACGGCTGTTAAGAGAAGCCAGTGAGCTGCAGGAGAAAACTCGCATAACATGGGGGTTTCAATCAACATCTCACAAGGGTGATTCGAACCAGCAAGCGTATGTATGGAGGACCAGTACCTCTCTGCTATCCCTGCAGAGCACTTTCATACTGATTTGTAATCTCCGCCTCAGTGACATCATTTCTTTGTCGGAGGAAAAGTTTCGTTTTCCGAGGAAACCTCACTAAAGTGACTGACGCAGTAGGATTTTGACGTGTTTTCTCGCCGTCGGGATGGACAAGCTCCATTTGCTAAGGTGATTCCACAAATGTTATTCGTACGTTTAAAATCGTGAAAATTTATTTTTTAAACAACTTTAGGCCTACTTCCCGTACGGCGACTGGTTTCACTTTCTCGGTTGATATCCTGTCTTGACAGAAATGCTGTGCAAGAGTGCGTACAAATCTTTACAAATCGCGATGCAACATGGCGTTGTTATTGTGGATAGTTTTGTTACAAGTAATCTTTAATGGTTTATTAATTTTTTTATTTATTACAAATTCTTTATTTTAAGCAGACCCGGCCACATGATTGGTTGCTTTCGATTTTACGAAATACAAACCTATGGACAGCGATTAATAACTAAACGTTTTCTCAATGTTGATTCTGTGTATATATTTGTATTTTGTGCAAATCTTTTCATTTAGCAACTCGTGCGGGAAAAAGTGCGTGTCTCGAGTGTCACGTGCCCTTACTAAATCGATTTTGCGAAATATAAATGCTGTAGTTACAAGCAGCGCACTTAAAAGATTACCAATTAATTATACAACTTAATTTAATCAACCATTTCGTTACCTTGCTGTTCGAAGTTAATAAATTTGAATTATCCTAATTGGCAGTGGACATCTGCGGTGAGGTCCCCACAGTAATCTGGCAAAATCCGGGACCCAGAACCTGATTAATTTACAATTGTTATTTGATGCGACTATATCACGATATGATATCGTGCAGCCCATACAACATATTTTTTATGTCTCCATAGTGACCAAGATGTTGCCACAGGAGATGCAATCCCAGATAATTCTTATTATAAAGCAGACACCCCAAGTCAGCCCTGGGCATCAGCGCCACCTGAGGAGATGATGGATGCTGTACCAGGATATGAGGGGATTGGAGCCAGCGGGGGTTGTGAGTTCATGGACCTTGTTAATTACTTGCACTGGTTCATCTTCAGCACCTACCTCAAGGGTGAACGCTCATTTGTACCTTAGATACTCTGCCCTTTACCTGCTCACAGGTGTGCCACCTCCCGCACAGGATTTTCCTCAGACCCCCTCTCCGGAAGGCCAGAACAGATCCTGGCAGTAAGGAGACTTTAATGTTTTTCCTCAAGACGTGTTCTGACTGTACTTTTGATTTATTTCTCCTTTAGTGTACGTTCTATCACTGCAACTAACATTTCTGTATTTATAATAATTGCCTTGGAGTTTGAAGTAGAGATGTTTTAATGACTAAAGCTTAGTTCATGCTTCACTTTTCTGCATGCGGTTTTGGGCTTGGGACGGTCATCTGCACCTCAGCATTTGGCCGCGGATGCGGCCGGTCGCTGCATGCATACAACAGTGATACTCCACCAGACCAGTAGGGGGTAGATGTAGTGAAACGGGTAAGCTTTTAAGAACAGTTTTAAAATTATTAGTCAAGGCTTGGGAGGTATTCCAGTAATAAGACAAACCACAGGAGTTTGAAATCCTTATGACAAAATTAGGCAGGTGATCGACATCACCCCCCCACCCCCCCAACTTGGTGAATTTTAAGATTTCAAAATGCTGGAATAGTCGTGCTTTGTAAAATTGGGTGGGTATCTCCGAGACTCCAACCCTCCCCTAACTTCTACAACGACAACTATTCTTCCTCTACTCTTTCGCTGTTGACCACTGATTTGTAAAAGTGCACGCTGCCCCCTGCTGGAAACACCTACTCAATTATCTTGCACATGCAAGGTTGATGGGCTAGGACACACAAGGTTTCTGCTAGACTTAAAAATCCGGGCTACATGTACACCGACTGCAGTCATCTGCAACAACCCCTGATGGCGAAATTTACATCAAGTCCCCTCGTCTGCAATGAGAAGGAGATGTGGAAAAGGGAAGTGTGATCTGGCCCTCTATGTGACATGACACCAGTTGGATGCAAGATAAACTACTTCTGCAGGAAGTGGAATTTATTTTAATCACTGCTCGCATGGGTGGCAGTGTGTGGCTCAGTGGGTAGGACTCTGTGCCAGTGATCAGAAGGTCACCGGTTAGTATCCCAGGGCCTGTAGCCTGATGCCACTGTTGACCCCCAGCCGCAGGGGGCACTGCACACTGGCTGACCCTGTGCAGTGAACCCCCCCCCCCCCGCCCCAAGCTTGCTCTTACCTGCATGCAATATAGGCTTGATGAGAGCTAGTTGTATCTATATGTTGCCGTCAACATATCCTAGCTAACTCTTGGCTCATTTTATCTTGAGGATTCCCTCTATTGGTGAAGAAATGGCAAAGGAGGCTTTTCTGGAGTATGTGTCCAGCAAGTGCTGCTACCGTAGTAACCCCGCTAAGCAAATGTCCATAATGGACATGCATCCCCTTAATACCTATAGGGTAAGTAGTACTTTTTTTTCCAGCAAGAAGGAACTGGACGCCATGATGATGATAGTTACTGTATGATAATTAATAAGGTTCAAAGGTTTATGTAGACGAGCAGCTTTAGTACCCATGAGTGAATCACTTTAATAATGCAGCTGGTTTTGGGTGTTCAGAATTATTTAAATAAATCCAGTTAATTTATATATAACACTTTTTAGTCGACCTCAGGTGTTTGACAATAGTGTGTGGCAGCCAATTATTACATCATTGATACAGAATGGTGCATGAAACAGCGGAAAAGGGAAAGAAAGAAAGAAAGAAAGAAAGCCTGAAGACAGAAAACAGAGATAGTGAGCTTGCTTTAATGATAGGAAGGTGTAATGTATTGTAATGCCTCATGTTGCATGATGCTGATTAAATTGCCCAACTGGACTTTCAGGGAAATTAACGTCACAATGAAATGTCATGGCAGAAGGATTACCAGTACACTAACAAAGCATGTGATATCTGGCTTTCAGTACCGGCTGGTAACCTTTACCGAGACCAGATCTATGGACTGGGCCACTGAGCCATACAATGGTGAAGTATCATATTTAATATAAATTTTCATATTTTACGAAGGAGAAAAATAAGTATTAACCATATTTATTTTTTAAGAAATCTGACTCTTTTCAGTTCAATTCAATTATTTATTGTCATGTGTACGAGTACCATGTACAATGAAATGCTTGCTTGCATGTGCTCCTGCAGACAGTGAACATAGACAACAAGACGGCTAGACAACAAGACAATGAGTAAATAAATAAATAGGACCAGAATCCCAGGAATAAATAGAGACAGTGGCAGAAGTATATGTGTGGGTAGCAGTGGAGGTGACACAAGGTTACTGATTGTTCATGAGTCTGATTGCAGTTTGGTAGAAACAGTTCCTGAACCTGGAGGTGCGCGTTCGACTGGACTTTAGTCGCTTCCCAGATGGGAGGAGGGTGGAAAGTGACAGTGCAGGGTGGCTGGGGTCCCGCCTGATACAGTTCACTTCCCTCAGACAGCGTGTAGTGTGGATGTCATGGATCGCCCGCTTTGACCGCTCTTAAAAATTGTAAAGTCTTGAAAGAATTTCCCCTGCTAAAGGATTTCCCCCTGTAATCAATAAAGTACATTTTTAATCTTAACCTCTCTTACTTTATCATATTTTAGGTCAAGTGAAGTCCAGCATCAGTGTTGTTTAATTAAAATGCAGAAGCAATGTTACGTGTTATACTGGGCTCGTCAAATCCAAAGGCGATGCCATTTCAGAGAACTTTGTTAGTGCTTCATTTTCTCCATCTTCTCTCCTGTCAGGTGGGATCGTGGATGGGGGTATGGGACATGCACCAGGTCCGTGGGATATCGCTGTTTCATTTTCGGCTCTTTTTGAGGATGCATCACAAGACATCCGTGTCCCCTACACATCCACTGTAAAAGTAAGGAAGCCTCTTGATTTTTTTTGTTCATTTTCCTTTGTGTAATATTTATTCAAAATGTATGACATTTGAGGGGTGTGGGGGTTTGGGGGGGGGGGGGTTGGGGAGTGCAGCATAAATAAATTCGGCTGAAGTATTAGCGGGATTAAGTGCATGTTTGACCCAACCTCGGCATTCCCCAGACGATAAATCCCCCCCATGAAAAAATGAACGGGCTAATTCAAAATGATTTAGAAGGTTATGCTAAGAAATTTGCGAAGAAAAGAAGTGTGATTTGTGGGACTTATGAAGTCCTGTTTGCACTTTGCTGTTTTTACATCGTAAGGCAGAATGGTTTGCTTAGCGTACTATGGGTCATATTGGTTTGAGGAAGAACCAAACAATGCTGTTTATAATATTGCTGATTTCGAATAAGTAATGGACAAGCGGTTGTTTTTTTTAGGAAGTTGCTGGTTATGGCCCTGTCTGTCCAGTTTTAAAAAGGACAACATGTTGATTGTCAGTTGATTGTCACATGACTGTCTCTGAGTTGAGGTTGCAAAGTACAGGTCCGTAATGATTTGTATTGCTCGTAAAAATCAGCTGAATCCCGCACCTCGACCTGCTTCACCTGGAGTATTTTTACTTGTTTGTCTTAAAATTAGGTCATTTTGAACTTCAATAAGTTTTTGCATTAATATTGACAAAGTGTGCCAGTCATCATTGTGGTTTTGGTCGTGTAGGGCTGTGAATCCTGCTTGGCTCTGGGTAGAATAGCTTGTACGACATGTACAGCATCAGGATATGTAAGTAAAACATGCTATAGTTTTTTTTTTAATATATATTTTTTTTAATTATTAGCAGCCTGAAATCCTTGGTTATATGATTTCAGGTACAGTGCTCGTCTTGCGGTGGATTGGGAAGAGTCAACTCAGCAGCGCAGCCTTGTCCTCGGTGCTCTGGTGTTGGCCGGGTCAAGTGAGACTGTACCTCCATTACTCTTGTTCAGAAGGAATATCTTATACGTTCATTCCTTTAAAAACCCTGTGGTTTCTTTTTGTTCATTCATTCATTCATTTATTCGTTGCAGATGCACTTCTTGTTCTGGAATTGGCACACAGACATGCAACACCTGCAAAGGAAAACGACAGCTCGTCACTTACCTTAAGCTCACGGTGAAATGGTATAGACTGCTTGATAATGCCCTCTGCATGTTCTCAGCATGTATAACATGAAAAGAAATGGCATGATGGCTCATATTTTTAAATAAAAGGAAAAATAGTAATCGATTCCCATAGTGGTAGATATCACAATCTACAAAGTTATTGAGTTTTGGCGGAATTCATTAATATTTTTGCTATAAAGGTTATGTCTCCTCTCTAAACTTTGATTGCTGTGATTGGCACGGGGGGATCATTTTGCCCTTGACAACGATAATGTTTTAAAGCATATAATAAAATGCAGTATGCTGTATACTTAACCACAAAGGCAAAATTCAGTAACCAAACTGACACAAACTGAGAAAAAGGCTGGTTTGCTTTGGTTTGGTGTGGATTTTTGTAGTTATTGTAATTTTCACATTTTGTTATCTGAAAATCGCCTGAGAGTTGAACAGATATTTTGTCAGAAGGTAAAACAGAGCCTCAGAGACCCGATTTCAGTCATAATTCAGTTTTGATAAAATATGCAGTGTGTGTTCTGGCTGTGTAGGTACTCACCCTCAAGCAGCTCTATAAAAAGACAACAGTGGATTGAGTGGGTAGCATGTCTCCACTGTACTGCTGAGTGAATGTGTTTCTTTGTGGTATTCTCTGCTAATATTGTATCTGTTGTGTAAGAATGACCTGTTAACAATGCCGGTACTTTCCCTCGTGACGTTCCTCAGGAAAAACAACGTATATGAGAGTGTGGCAAACAAGCAATCTGGCTTCCCGACGGAAAAGCTCAGCCAAGTCACAGGGGACACGGTGTTCAGTGACATTCAGCCTCTGGTGAGATGAACGTCTATAGCTCCTATCTTAGCTACAAAAATCGAATAAATCCGTTAATCTGAACTCCTAGCCTGACAAAATGTTAATCTTCGAGTCAGTGTCGGCATCGGGGGTGGGGGCACCAGGGGGACCTCGCACCCCAAGATGACTGCCTGTTTCCCCCCCCCCCCCCCCCCCATTTAATCACCTAAAGATGCTAAAAACAATTAGCCTGTTAGCCAGCCGACACTGTGGAATGCCTTGTCCTCAGCAGAGCGCTACAGAAAACTGGAGCAGCACTGTTGATTAGTGGTTTTGAGTTGTTGTGATAGACGTGGTACTTCCTGTTGACCGCTGATGGCTGCTTCCGTGTTGTATCTCCAAGGTGTACCCTGTTATTGGGTTTCCGGACAACGACATCAACAGGGCTTCAAACGAAGCTGTAAGGCTACACCAGGCCCAATTTTGCTCAACTGGCCGTATCCTCCAACAGGTAACAGCCATTTGTTAATGTGGACACATTGTCAAATCACTGATGTGCTTCCCATCAGTGATGGTTGGCAAAGTACTCGCATCACCGTTGGGCCCTTAACCCCGCTGGATGGATAGCTGACCCTGCGCTCTCACCTCAACTTTCAGTTTCACTTATATATTGTCCCTGTCCAATGAAAACCTTGTATGTCCGTTCTTTGACAATTCTCCTCTGTCTACCAATGGCATTTGATGTCTAATTGACCAATCAAAAGATGATTTAAGAAGTCATCTACCCATCTCATTAGAAGAGCTTTGTCTGATGGTAAATGTACCGTATGATAGGACACTGATTATGTCCAAACGTTTAAACTAGCTGTCTATAACCTACTGAGTTCCGGGAGTGTAGTGTACAGGGAGATGCCCGTGAAACACATAAGAGAACCACGTAACTCTGCATTTCCTGACAACAAACCCCATGAGTACATTTAAAACACTTCACTGACAGCTGTGCAGTAATATGTTTTTATTTGTGGTGCTAAGGGTGTCTCCTTTCATTGCTTTAGGTTTATTATGTGAAGTATTTACCAAAAAAATGCATTCTTTCACATTCCTGAAATAATCGGTTTTTGGAGATGCGTGTTTTTCATTGGACAGCAACAATATGTATATGTGTCAAAGGAAAGTAAGGTGGGATATGCGAAAATGAAAGAATTCCTATGTACCAGAACTCATGATTGTACAAATGGTGAATAAAGTATCATCATTTTAAAAAAAAAAAAATCACTACAAACATGAGAAATCTGTCGCTGTGGTTTCTCGACTGCCATGTCTTTGGTTTAAAGTGCATTTTGTTATTTTAGTAGATATTATTTTCATAATCCTTGCATGGGTGCACATGCGTAGGACCTCCTCACATTCTTACATCTTTTGGATTTAGAAGCAGACCATTGAGCTAATCCCCATCACCCGGGTTCACTACTGCTGGAAGGAAAAGACCTACATCTACTTTGTATATGGGGTAGAGCACAGGGTCCTCACTGATGACTATCCTGGAAAATGTCTCTGCTGCTCTATTTTGTAAAGAAAAGATCTCGTGTTTTAGAAGTTGTCCTGGCTGTAAGCATTTTAAGAAAATGACTCTGTGATTTAAGTCAACCTGAACTCATGTTGAAATCTCAATGGTTTGCAGTTTTACGAGTTATATGTCTAGTAATGAGCAAAAGTATTCGGCAGTCAAAGAAATTTTTTTTTAAGGCAATTTATCTGGACAGTAAGTGTATATCTGCTCAAAAAATAACACAATTCTTCTGTTCTCCAAAACGTTACTGATGTCCATTTGGATGGTTAGATGATCACTGCTTCCGTTTCCAAACCTCTCCTCAGGGGCACCCCAGCCATTCCACATATTTGTTAAATTTCACCACCAGCTCAATTAATCAATTAACTTAATTAGATAACTCAGTGAGGTACTTATTTGCCATATGAAGTTGAGTCAAAAGTACATGGGATGAATTGATTGGTTGCTGCGAATACTGGGGAGACTTAGGAGAGGTGTTACAATGGCTAAGCTGACATACTTTAAAAGACATAATATTGTAGTTTCACACCAAAATGAAGATCATTTAAAGATAATTTTCTTTGACTGCCCAAGACTTTTGCACGGTACTGTATATTATGGTTACGCCGATATGTGTGCCAGACTGGCCATGCCCACAACGCATAAAACATTCCTAATCTTAAACGCATTTAGAGCCATAGGGTTTTTAAATTTCCTTTTTTGTTTGTTTTGTTTCTGCTTGATAATTTTGACAATCTGTTTTAAATACATTCTGTTTACATGACTGATGGAATGTAGATAATGTACAAGGACACACTCACACATGCAGTCACCCAAGATGGAGGTTTTTGGACTGCAGATGAATATCAAATTTGGAGAAAACCCACACAAATACAGCTCTGGAAAAAAGGAGACCACCGCTAAATTTCCAGTTTCACTCATTTCTAAGTCTATGGGTGTGCGTCTGTGCAAAATATAGTTGCGAGCTCCGGCCTGGCTCTTCCCTGCTTCTCATTCATGAAGGGCTTCTTCCTTACTTTTTGGGTCTTCAGTCCTGCTTCTAGGAGCTTGTTATGAACTGTCCTAGCAGTGCACTTTACACCACTTAATGTTTCCCATTCCTTTTGAAGATCACTTGATGTCATCCTCAATTCATGAGACACTGCCGATCATCTCTACCATTAGAAAGTCACTTCTGCCCTCTACCTGGCTGGTTTTTGGTTATTGCCAGAGTCTCCTGCTTCACCTTATTATTGTGTAGTGCCAGCAGAATCAGATTTAAACCAGGACTTAAAAATGTAGATTTATTTTAAATGTAGAGTGTCCTCTTATTTTTTTTCCCCCCAAAGCTGTATGTGAACTCCGAACACAAAGACAGGCTGGGAAATGAACCCACAACCCCAGAAATGTGAGGGTACTGGCCTAACTTCTGTGCCATTTCTCTGATATAGTTTTTGAAACAGATATATTTTTAAATCCAGATATAATATGCAATTTTTTATTCAGTTGTAAATCTTGATTTTTATTAGTCTTTTTAGGGAAACGTCATACATGCATACAGTAATCTCCAAGAATGGGGGAAAAAATCACAAAAGAAAAAACTTGAGTAGCTGAGCCTCACAATGTACATTCACTGCTCATTTCCTCTTTTATATTGTGGCTATACAAAGGTCCATTTATTTTGGTAAAAACTAACAAAGCAATGGGCTATTTATGGGACTCAATAGGAGTAATTATTAGGTTGGCAGAAAGGAGTGTTTTGACTTATAACTGAGACCTTGCCCCTTTGCCAACAAATTCTTTCTCTTACTGCTGTATATTAATCTTTTATTTACTTGTGTTCACTTTAACAGTCAAGTATTCACAGGATGTTTGTTTGTCAATGGTTTTTTGGATATTTATTTATTTTGAAAACCAGTTCCCATTGTATCTGACTGTTGGAAGAACATGTGTGAAATGATTGATTATAAAGAATAAAACAAATTGTGCTTTAAAGCCTGGCTCACAATCCATTAGTTGTTTTGCGTTAGACCTAATTATTGTTAATATACATGCACATGTTAGTCAAAAATTAAAACGGGTAAAGAAATTAAAATAAAATCCGGTAATACACAAGATCATTTGCTGTGTTAATTATTAAATTAACCAGCAGGCATTTAATCCTTTATTGAAAACCTGATAGGAGTGTTTTGTATCGTACTGTTTTGTTTTGTTTTTTGTACTATAGCACCTATATTAAAAGATTCTTCTTAGCAGAGTGGTCATATTTAAACATTTTGGGTCTCTTTCTGGCTCATGATGAACTTCACTTATACATTATAAATAGTCATGGATTTCCTTTAGACTGCATGCTGTCTAGTGTACGGCAGCACTGGGTCAGGCTGGAGGTCGTGTGTACGGGCGTGGCTGGATTTGACCTATTGTCTAACTTATTGACATTTCAAGGGGAGCCGAGTTAAGACAGGGAATGTTTCTGCGGGGGTTTGCGTAGATATTTACGCAAAAGCCGACTGGGTGCGGAATTAATAGCTACTATTATTTTCACATCGACCCATGGACGACCAAGCCGAAGACCTCGGTGAGTTGCATATGTTTTTGATATCGGACACTGATGCAAAGAGACGTGCATAATTTCATGCTTGTTAAAAACTTGTATTAAAGTCGAACCTGTACGCCTGCCTTATGACACGCCAGTCGATGGTTTTTTTGAAAGATAAGGAAACGCCCACAATTAATTAGTGTAACACTCAAAGTGGACGATATTATGCTTTTATTTTTAACAAGTCGGGCGGATCATGTAAATTAAAAGATGCGTGCGTCTTATTCATCTTATAGCCGAAAAGGCAAGTTAAATGTCAAAATGCTTTTAACCTTTGTTTTGGGTAGCGCAGTAATGCTCTGTGAGATTTTTCGCTTCTTATACTCATGTCATTTCGCATTTTTATCATGTTTTTATGTTTACTGGGCTCAACACCCTAAAATATCAACATTATGCAATACACACGCTGGAAGGAAACCTTTTGAATATGTTGCATTGTATTAAAGTAGCTGCTCTGTATACAATTAAACGAACTATAGTGAAAATCTTTATAATATGTCGAATATAGAAAACATTGTTTATAGCTGTTTTGTTTAAAGTCGTCTGTTCTGTTAATAGCACGGTGTAGCCTATTTTATAACACGTAGCCTACAAACGCAAAGCGAACAGAAGTTCTCTGAATTGTTTTGCATTTTGCTAGATATTATGAATATGTACATCAATTAAATCATATTCAGGTTAAAAGTTTGCTGCCTTCCCAAACTCAATTTCTTACGTAATAAAACCTAAATAATATAATTTAATAATTCCTTTCTTAATCTTTTAGCTTTTAAAATACAATATGCATGCCAGACCCACCTCCGAGTGTCTGGTATACAGTTTACTATGAATAATACTGTGATGTTTATAATAGCCCTTGGGCTTTGAATGGGGTTATTCATAAAATAAACAACACTTGCCCGCCGGACCAAATTAGGAGGAATCCTCGGTTAGTTTGCATTTGTAACATCTGTGTACTCAGTCAAATGAACAGCTAGAAGTCTATGAACCATTTACGAAACTCAAGACTGTACAGAATATAGAAAGGGGAAAAGCTTTTCATAAAAGTTGAATGCGTTGCCGGTGTTCTGTCGAAAAATACTACCTATCGAGACGTGCTATCGAGCCTTTCTGCGCATGTGCAGTTCCACCGTCTTGGGATTAGGGTTAGGTTTTAGGGGTTAGGGTTAAGGTAAGGGTTTTAGGGGTTTTGTGGGGTTAGGGTAAGAGTTAGGGTTAGGGCTATAGAATAGCACTACGGTAGCATTTCTCGACAAGGCAGCATACAACAACTCTGAGCTCTGAGGTGTAACTTGCACCAGTAGTTACTTCCTTGCGATTTCTTGAACTGCAGTTAAAGACATCAGAATGGTGCATTTCTACATAAGCATTTCAGGCTCGCCCAATGCCTCAATCAATCAATCAATCAATCAGACTTTATTTATATAGCACGTTTCCTACAAACACAATGCAACACAAAGTGCTTTGAATAATAATAATAATAGTTTCATTTAATTTATTTATTATCAACACACCCCTACTACCATCCTCATCCAAACTATGTAAAATAAAGGGACAAAAGACGTGAAAGACAAAGTATAAAGTTAAAATTTAAAAGTGAAATATAGTGAGTATGAATCATGTCTGCTTTCATTTTGTCTTGTAAAGGAAGAAAGGGGTCTTACTGCAGTTTGCTGTTTATATTGCTTGAATGAGATCACAGTTTCGGGAACTGATTAATTAAACACCATACATATTAAATTAATATAATTTACCTGTAATATATATATAGCAGGACAGGCTGCAGGCCTTTCCCAGTGGAAAATGTTGTTGCTCATAACAGTCTTCTTTGTCTCACCAGAAATAAATGGTCGTCTTCTTTGGAGATTACCGAATTCTGACCAGTTTCTTTGACACCCCACCTTAGGAGAAATAAGGAGACATTAATGTATAAATCAATCTAAGATAAATTATTCTCTCCAGTTTGAGAATAACAGGAGAAGCACAAGAAAAGCCGGAGTTCTTTTGAGATGAGACCAGGCTGAGAGGAGAGGAAGACTATTTCTCAGGAGCTAACTTAATGACGTATGAGAAAATGGTCGAAATATCATATTGATGCTAAACAGAGCTCAGTTACGTCTAGGAGAAATAGGCTGGACAAAGAAGAGATCTTATTTTGAGTTCTCCTTTCCTCTAGGCTAGAATGGTGTTCCGCTTTCACAATAGATGGAATCAACAGGGACAATTTCAGGATTATCTGCAGTATAGTGTACTTTCCTCATGAAGGAATTATTGGAAACCAAGGACTAGAAAACTTGGATAGGAGGGACTCCTTTCCTTACAAAGCAGCTTTGTATGAAGGGAAGATTATCTGCGGTCTTGCATTTTACTACACAGAATGTCCGAGGTGGAGATTCCAGGTCCAGAGAGTACAAATCCAGACCAAGAATTTGTTTCAACCAGCAAGCTGAGTACTCTGTGACTGTGACTCTTTATACTGAACTGCTTGGTTGAAACAAACCTGACTTCGTCTGGATTTGGACTCTGTGGACCTGAAATGTCCATCTCTGCCGAAAGTTTACCTGGTCATTTTACAGTATCACTCCCAGTTAGCACAACATAATGGCTCCTGTAACTTTAACCTGCAATCATGGGATTATAAATCCATGTCCTTAACTATGTATGTATTGCCCCAGAACCTTTAGGAAACAGCCTCGTGCTCTTTTTACAGTGTGTCAGGAGAAATATAAAATACACATTAACCAAAGAGTAATTCATGGACATTTTGGCTTTGTTCCTTCTCGCTTTCCGTAGGTGAGTTTGATCCAGACATGCCGGAGGAGGGGCCGACTGAACCCCCGCCTGGCTGGTTAGATAATGTCAGTGGGTATGAGGAGGTCCCAAGTGACGGAGGTGGGTATCAACAGCAAGTCCTTTGCACATGCTATATGCTGACTGTAATTTCACAGAGAGACTGAACAATTTGCTGATTTTAGCTGTTGTGGCCAAATCCAGGAACGTTAGTAGGAGTAGACCTAAGGGCAGTTCAGTCAGTTCAGTTATCACTCTCCTTTTGGTTAACTGTCATTGCGTTGTTTTGTTAGTTATTTTGTATGGTCAAAGCAATACACCACTACTAAAAAAGTAATTATTTGATCTAGTATTAGTGTGGGTTTATTTATTTTTAATCCTTAGCCCATAAGAAATTGTAGTAATCTTTGGAATATTACCACATTTACAATGTTCTTAAAAATCTGTTCTACCATGTGAATCCATTGAAACTAAAGCCTTCTTCCCGGCTCACCTGCTGACGTCATCTTCACTTTGTCCTGCAGGGTGCACCGACAAGGTGTGTCCTCCTCCTCCGGAACGTGTCCCTAAACCGGAGAACGACCGGAGCGTCGTGGTCCCTGAAGTCAGGTGATCGACCAAACGCCAAAGGACTCAACCGCTCATGTTAAGCAGCAAATGAATTGAGTGGAGTCTTTGTAAGGGATCAGACAGTCTCAAGTTACATAATCAGAAACACACAGCTGCATTCCTGTACTCCTAGGGGCCCCTCTGGTGCTCTCTGCCATGCCATTCCTAATTCCTAACACTAACTCGGCAAATCCCAAAACCTAATAAAATCTGAAGACAGTAGCTATGACGTGTTTATTAAAAAAAATATAAAAAGCCAAATGAAGTTCTGAGAAAGGCGCTGATTTTGCATCAGAACATACTGCTGGACGCCATGTGATTTGCGGACTTTTCCGCTTCTCCTAGGGTGCCGACAGTGTCAGAGGACATGGCAAGAGAAGCACTGTTACAGTTTGTGGGGAAAAAGTGGACATACAGCAGGAAGCCAGCCAGGGACCTGATCTTCAAGGACTTGAAGCCTCTCACAGTGTACCGTGTAAGTGACCCGGAACTGACTGTCAGAGTAGAACATAATCCCTGCTCTCCCTCCAGATAGAAGTATTTCTGAAGCCAGTAAAGTGACTCATATGTAGATTCCTTGTATTCCCTACACTGTTGTTTTCTGGCCTTGTTTGCTCAATGGGGTGGCATGGTGGTGCGGTGGTTTAGCCCTTTAGCCTCACGTCTCTGCAACCTGGGTTCAAGTCTCTGTCTGGGATCTATGTATGTGTGGTGTTTGCATGTTCTCCCTGTGTCGTTGTGGGGTTTCCTCAGGGTCCTTCAATCCCCCCCCCCCATACTCCAAAAACATGCTGAGATCACTTAGAGTTACTAAATTGTCCATATGTGTGGGTGTGCCTTGTGATCTGTTGGCAACCCATCCTGGGTTGTTCCATGCCTTGTGCCTCTAGGCTCCAGACCCCTCTGAAACCCTGACTAGGATAAGCAGTTACAGAAATACAGAAAATGGATGGATGATTAATCAGATGTTAAATGGAGTATTTTGTGTATCTTTTGTGTACAGTACCGCTTGGAAACTTTTACAGAATCCAGATCTGGTTCCTGGGAGTTCGAACCTTACACTGGTATGTCCTTCATTAACAAAACAATGGCCTGTTTTCCTGTGTATTGCTCATGCAAGAAGCATTTTCAAGTTGTTAGCATGACTTGTGGTGCCACAAAATGCAGCATAAACGGCAAGAAATGACTGGAGGCCCTGGAGATGAAATGGAGACCTTCCTGTGGTTCTTCCAGGCCAGTCTGTAGACGGCCCTCAGTACGGCTCCTGCCCCCCACCCTGGGATGTGATGGCGGAGATCCCGCCCCGCTTCACTGACCACACCCAGAAAGTGAGGGTGCCGCATTCGTCTTTTGTTAAGGTGGGTGCTCCTGCGAGGGCGAAGTTTGGTGTACAGCTGAAAATTTCATCAAAGATATCCAGCCGTCTTTCTTTGCTTGTTTAACAGATGGATATGAGAGGGTTGGGGGTGTGGCCATCTCAGGAAGGAGAGTCATGTGACTGGTTGTTGGCGTCAATTCACTGCACCTATGCTTTATTCATGATCAGTGATATAAACTGACATATTCTGTGCTTTCTCAACTGGCTCCTAGATTTGCAGGCCCAGATTCAGTTCCTCATTCTTGCTAGAATGGAATTCCGTGTTTTTGTTCCCCTTTGAATTGCATTGACCCTGACCCTACCCAGTCCCTACAAACCCTGAACAGGGAAATCCCAGCTCCTTATTCCTGTGTGGCACATGCCCTTGTCGCTTTCTACTAGTGTGTTTCTCACAAAGTCTTTTTTTTTTTTTATTCGATTCAGGATGACAATGAGTGAAAAGGTCCTTGTTTAGCATGTCGGGAAAGGAAAATGTTTCTCTGTGCAGAATTTGCAAGAACATTCCAGTAGCTAGTGCAATTTGGGAAGGCCTGTTGTATGAGACCCATAATGAAAAGTCAACGAGAAAATTGAAACAGCTTTTGTTTTTTGTGGTTTTTGTTCTTCTGAGGCATACTTAAAATGCGGGGGCTACCGTTCCTAGATGAACGGACATGTGTGGTTGTTCCCACTTGTGCGTCTGTGACGGTCGTGTGCCCGTAGGTGTGTCACCGGTGTCATGGGCGCGGTAAGGTGCGGTGCAGTCACTGTCATGGCAGAAGAAGTGTGAGTAACAGATCCCTAATTTTTCTTCCTTTCCTCTAGTGCTTCTCTAGCTAGTCTTGATTGGACATGCATGTTTATGCAGTATATACTGTACAGTATATTGTTACTACAGACGCTCCTCTACTTACGAATGAGACACGTTCCAAACGGCCGTTCGTAACTTGAAATGTTCGTAAGTCGTTATTCAACATCATTTTAAGGGTATACGCAAGTACAAAGAACGAGGATGCTGGGAGTACGCATGGCCAGAAGTCGTACTACCCAGAATTGGTGCGCAGAAAAAAAATTGATGTTGCGGACAGGAAACGGGGGCCCAAAGAACACAATTTGGACAGACAGTCCTCTTCGTTCATATGTCTGAAAGTTTGTAAGTTGAAAGTTCGTAAGTAGAGGAGTGTCTGTATATATAATGCATATTTCCCTCTGGGAACAATAAAGTCTGTCTGTCTAAATACATATATGCCACTTTTATATGAAACATTTATTCGTTTGAGTTCAATATTAAAGATAGGTAAAAATATATCTGCTTTTAGGTCAGAAGTCTTTAGGAATTAACTGCAGCCTTGTGAATAAAATCAAACGCACTTGACACACACGTTAACATAATGTGCTATTCTGGTGCCCTTAGAAAGATGTGACATCAGTGAAGTTCTCCATCTTTTTCCTTAAATCTTCAAGACACGGTGTGGATTTTGTTATGGTAGCGGACGATCCCGGAACAAGCCGTGCTCTTCCTGTCACGGGTCGGGAAGGAAAAGGTATGATGTCTGCAGGAAGTTGTAAACGCTGTTTTTCTTCAGGGCTAAATACATATTCGCAATCTGTGCCTGTTTCTTGCCTGTCCCCTAAATGTCCTTTCATGGTGTCTCATTTTCAGATGCAGCATATGTCATGCGAAAGGTCATCGAGAATGTCCCTCATGTCATGGACTGAAATACCTAATGCACTACATTCTTCTGACCATCACATGGTAAAGGAATGTTGTCAAAAAGTTTGATGTACTGAAACTCCCCTTGAGGTGCTCTGCTATAACAGTCTTGCATAATTATTTTTTTTAACAATTAAAGATTACCGCGAAGGCATCAGCAGGTGTGTGTGTGAATGTCTGCACAGCCCGGTGTTTTGGTCAGACATAGCTTGGCTGAGCAGTTTTCTGATGTCTAAGAAGGAACTTAAAAGGGATTCAGGCTTTTGACCACAGCAGATGTTTGAGGACTGGGGATATGAGTCACCCACACTCTTTATTCTTTTCTTTTATCCAGGAAGAACCATGTGTCAGAGTTCATCCCAGATCGCATCCCAGAATTCCCGGTGAAGAAATTCGGGAAGGTGTCAGGCGACCCATTCTTTGTGGACGAAAGCGTTTTGGTATGGGCAGGGTGTGACACATAGAACCTTAATCTGCGGTCCTGCTGGTGCGAGTTATAAGCAGGGTTCTCCCATAGGTCTACCCCATCGTGGGCTTCCCTGACCAGGACATCTGCCGTGAATCCAGGAGGGTAACTGAAGAACACCTCAATAAATTCACTTCTGTCAGCCGCATACTCCAGCAGGTGAGTCCATTTGTCTGCGTGGGGAGCTCTGCAGACTGGTGTATATTTTTGTGTCATTCTTTTTAGCAAGTTGGCATTGAGTGAGTTTTGATTCTATTAGGAGAAATGTTCAAATATGGTGGTAATTAAAGCTGTTTGCACGCGAGTATTTAATATCTCTACTAAGTCATTACTCAGCTATAGTTCATATTTTACGTTGTCACGTCATAGGCGAAAAATCGTATCTGTCATTACATTTTCTTGCCACTAGGTGTCAGGTGTCTTTCTGATTTGACTGAAGTGATTTTGCGGCTTGGGTTATTTAGGAAAATCACATTCACCTGTCGCTTCAATCAGATTTCATTTAAATAATTGTCTGCATATTTTTACAGCGTCAA
This sequence comes from Paramormyrops kingsleyae, assembly GCF_048594095.1. Taxonomy (NCBI): domain Eukaryota; kingdom Metazoa; phylum Chordata; class Actinopteri; order Osteoglossiformes; family Mormyridae; genus Paramormyrops; species Paramormyrops kingsleyae. The sequence goes on from NC_132804.1 coordinate 23,763,047, forward strand.
AGCCTTGAACTGGTCCCCCTTACTCACGCTTTCTATGCTTACAATGGAAAGGATTACAACTACTATGTTTTCGGCATTGAAAATAAGGTTTATACCTCCAAGTATCCAACCAGCTGTTGTATTTTGTAATAATTTCACTAAATTTGTATCTGCATGCTATGACTATACTACTGTGTTTCTGATTTTTAATAAATGAACATTTATATAATGATGTATAATTTATATAATATTTTCATTTGCAAAATTAATGTGTGTAGTGCATTTCTAATAAAAGTATTGCTTTTATAATGACTATCAGTCATTTGTTTTTAGTGCAAATACTACTATGCGTACAACTATATGTTGGCCCACAAAATGACTTGGTCGTAAACCTTGTAATCTGTAGACCTACCAGGCAAAGCCATGTAGCACCTTATGCAAGAATGCAAGCCTCACTGTCAAGGCCAAGACAGACCTCATAAGTCAGTCTACCTGACACTCACACACACACACACACACACACATATAATATGGGGGGAAGACTAAGTACTGCGTCCAACGCAAATAGTGAGTAAATCTACATTAAATATGATTGCTGCCCAACTGTTCCTTATACTGCCAACTGCTCACGTAAACTACGCCCTTGGAATATTCCATGCTTCATTTTATAATGTTATATATAGGATTATTGAACACCACTGTCCGTCCGTGAAACCATCGAATTTCTATGAACGTATTTCATACGCTTTTCCAGAATGTTAATGATCCAGAAATATAAATGGCTTTAAAAAACAATCGGTCGTTCCTGAAATGTTTTCCAGACCAGCGTGTTCTAGCGGGATTTATAAAAAAAACGTATTTTCAAGTTTCTGCGTCAATGGCAGGATGTGCCCGAAGCATGGGCGTCGTTAGGTCCGATCACTCGGAGCTACAGTCCCTAGTTCTTTTTAAGTCCCTGGGTAAACTTGACTTAGCCCTTGATTTTTTTTTCAATAGCTTTAAACTTCCCTGGTCTGAAGTGCGCGCATTCCCACGCAGGTTTCTGGATGTCAGAATATACTCACAGATTTATCTAGATACCCGTTACGGATAAGATTAATTTGTTCGCCATTTATTAGTTTAAGTGCTGGATTCCTCTATCCCGTAACCTCCTGTTCGTCTCGTCGTTGCTGCTCAGCAGCTTGTATCGTGGGAGATCTCCCTCTTCTAGACAAGCTTCATCGTGGGCGACCCACCTCCTCTCGTTAAACGTACTGTATCTGTGGGGGGCGTCCCGTATTTCTTTAGGGACAGAGTTCCTAAACACGCCCCAGCTCCAATCATACAGCAAACTGTTTTAATTGTGATTTTGATTAAATTACATCTGCAAGACGTGAAGGAAAAACAAACACCCCCACAGTCCTAAAAAAATCACGTTAGTCGGTGTGAGTGCTCCGAGGCGTGATAATTTATAAAGACACTTCTTGTTCAATTACACATACTAACATTAATTGCTTAATTGTTTGTTTCTTCTACCACTTCAGATCAAAATAAAACGGTTAAATGTCTTGTTTTGTGTCCACCCGAATCATCCGTCACTCGGAAAACTGAAGAGAAAATTAATGGATAGATGGATGCCTGAATGAATAGTTGTAGTAGAAAAGAAACCTTATTTAGTTTATCTTAGTGAGAATGGCGACAGGTACTGGACCTGCAGAGCTGCAGTTGGATGCCGAGGCGGACTGAGGTACCTAACCATGCGTGGAGGACTGCAGCCCGGGGGGGTGTGGCTTTCAGTTTGTTTATTATACGGAGATGGGGAGGGATGTGGGACATTTATGACTTACTCGGTCTCCTGCAAAGTGTTAGGATCAGTGTGCCGTACCTGTTTTGTGTGGAATTCCGCTTTCGAGGGGCTCAAAAACAAAACCTGAGGCTGGTAAGTTCTAATGCCGTTATATAATTACGCGTTGTCATCAATTTCACCGGCTCCCCAAAATGATGCACGTTTCGCAATGGCAATATTATTTGCTCAATAATTGACAATGAAGCCAGTATGATATCATATAAAAATACAACAATATGACATATTAACAATTAATTATTATCAACACGTTATAAGCAAAACTTAATAGTAAACCAGGCGAATTGATACTGAAGGCAAGTTTAGCTGAAATTATGATGCATAGTTTTCTTGATGGATTACTTTTATTTTTCACCTTGTAATAACAATATAAATATACCAAACCAGTTATTCCACTGAAAAAGAAATTAATTTAATATTTCAATTAGTCTGTGACAAGATATAACATCAGTGTTAAAAGCAATATGACAACCGGCTGGGGATCACAGTTTAAAATATGTGAACACTTGTTAGTTTCACCTTTCATAAACCATCAGGTTTCACTAACCACAATTTTGATGGAGCAAGAAGACAAACACCTCTGAGTTATATTTATAAGAGTTTTTAAACGTGGCGTATGTCTGTTCAGCTTATATGTCATTACAACTCTTTATAATCTTTATATGAGGGGTACTGGCCGCGTTTGCGTTTGTACATGATGATTATGGAACGCAGTCGTCATATTGGGCAAACTATAAAAATATAGATTTGTGCCACAGTTTCATTGGGTTTCCACTACACAGAGAGATGCTGGCTGGGACCCGCTGTGTTGTACTATGACTAAAATCCTGTGCATTGTTCCGCTTTTCCTGTTATGTAGTTTATTCCTCTGCACAGACTGTGCGCGTCTCTTCTGACGTTTCCGCCGGTGGCCGTAAGTGCGCAGTTCCTTACGTCCAAGATGTTCGAGTATAATTATGGCTTTAAAATCGAGTTTCCGTCGATCAGCAATCAGCTCAGGAAACTTGGAAATATTATTTGTTCTCCCCAGACCTCGGCACACAAAACGAATTAAATAATCCACGTTTATGTTTGCCTTTTCTGAATTCAGTTATAGGCATACTATGTGTTCCATTAAGGTTATAGCCTATTATTTGGCCAAATAAGATAAGGGGAAAAGAAAATAGAAGTGATGAATTAAGGTGAAGATGAATAATGAGGCATTCTGTCATCATTGGCGTTTAATCCGGTCTCCTGATGAGATAATCGTACGCTGTCGTGCTGCTCCTCTTGGGCAGAAAAGTGGCGACGTTTCCAGCGATTGTCTCCTGCCGTGTCCTGCATGTAGAGGTTAGTCCTTCTAATGATTAATTCTCCTGTTTTTGGTGGTGTCGCCTATTCTAATAACTACGGTGTGGACTTCCTGGGGTGCTGAAGGAGAAGTTTGGAAACAAGCTTTCCTGGATAAAGTGGTTATGGAAAGCAGGATGAAAATGGATGGAAGGTTGAATTAACAGTTATTATAACAGCCCCTCGGGTCATCAGTTAAGCCAATCAGCGCTGTGCCTTTGCTCTAAGCCTATTTGCCTTCTGACCCTGAGACTTTGCGTCCTGAAAGCAGCTTCTTTAAGGCAAGGATCGTATGAGAGTTAAACATACGTCTGAATTTAACCGGCTGCCCTGCTTGAACCAGGGGCTCCGTCTTTATCGTGTCGCAGTTCCCCTTTATCTTATCAGCTATGTGTTGGGCGACCGGAGGGGCCCAGGGCCACCGGGCTGCGACAGCGCGTGATGTGCAGACATCCGATGAATCACTGGAAGAGGATCCTTTACAACAGTCGTTATAAATCAAAGCTGCACCCAGCTGTGCAGCTATAAGGCTGTTTCGGAGAGCAGCAATGCTGTATCTTAATAGATTTATATACTGTATGGCTACACAGAGATAAAGTGACGATTAAATAAGTCACGGTCTTTTTTCCTTCTTTTATGGATGAGGTAACCGCAGTAACACATAACAGTAATATAGTTTGAGTGCTGGTGATATACTCCTGTCTTTTTGTTTACCTATTTTATTAACTGCCCAGTTTAATTTTTTTTTGGGTAATACTTCAAAACCCCTATGTGTCAGTTGAGTAGTAAAACGAAGGTAATAATAGCAAGAAGGGTAAAATATATGGGTAAAATAATCCCCTTTTACTTATGGCCTCATATGTTTTTGCTCATACAAATATTTGTACTTTATTGCTAAGATAACAAATGACTTAAATACCATTCAGCAACAATGTTTTAAATGGTACTGTTGTAGAAACTGTCTTCCACTCTCATAAAAGGGATTATTTCCACACTGGTTTAAATGTAATATTGGGTAATATACGTGTGAAAATTTATTCAGATCCTAGGCCCATCGACATTGCATGCTTGCAAAGCCCAGATTTATGGATCTGAGGTCCTCAGTTTGTGTTATTTATGTAAAAGGGCTGTATTTAGTTAGTCCTGGCGTACGGGCCTCTGATGCTGCAGAGAGGCAGGATCGTGCTCTCACCTAAACACTTTCTGGGGGACAGAGTTCACATCCAGAGCTACCCTTGCATAATGAATGATTCCTTCTCATGTCCCTTTCAGAGGTTTTGGCTATGCAGAGAGAGAGAGAGAGAGAGAGAGAGAGAGATCTTCTGCACGTGTGGATGCTTCCTGATTTAGTAAATGGCCGTGCATGTGTCAAATAGGCCCTTAGTGCATTGAGCGAGAGCTGGGCAGTGTTTTCTCTAGCTGGCCTGGTTTATTGTTGTTAATCATTTACGTTTACCAAGAGGGACTGGCAGGCCTCAAACTGAGGCTCGGAGCCCTGTCAGGACCCTCCTGCCATCTCTAGGCACTCCTGATCTTCACTCCCCTCCCCCCTTTTCCCCGGGATCAGGCTCAGATTGCGGCCTTCTGACACACTGACACCCTTCCCAAGGTTCCTGCCGCTTAGCGGGTGACCTGCTTATCCTCACTCTGGTGTAGCAGGGCCCACGGTGGGTTCACTCTGGGGCGTGAGTCGGGGCACCAGCTACGGGTGTCTCTCGGTGCTGCTCTGATGGCTGCAGAGCCCTGGTGACCACTGAAAGATATTTGAGAAAAGAAATGTCCTAAAAGGGCCAGCAGGTGGTGTAGTGGTTAAGTCTTAATGTTTCAATGTGCAATCGTGAAATGTTCCAGTAAAACACTCTCTCGAAGTTTAAAAATTACGACCTCTTTTGGCTGTTTTGTACTGGAACAATTACTGTTTAATTTGAATATCTCACTGTGTGCCTGTGTTTTAAGGAAATCCAAGTTTTTTTTTCTTGGATTTTGGCATTTATTTTATATTATTTATAGGTGGCTTTATTATAGTGAATAAACATGGGCTTAAAACTGTCTTTTTAGGTAAAAACCACACACATTTTACATTTTATCTATACAAATGTTAGAACTGCATCTTTTGTTATTTTGGATTTTTCAATAGAAATCTCACATTTTGAGGTTCAGGGACCCAAAGCAAGTGACTGAATTGATTGGTGTGAGAAATCCTGTAAATGGAGTGAACCGTGTCCCAGAATCTGATGCCATAGATGCCAAATTGTGCGTAAAGCTTAAGACAGACGTTTGGGGGGAAGGACAATATAACCCCAGCCATAAGAGATCTTAGACAATCCTTTTACCCTCAAGTCTAGCAGGTGTCCCTGCTTGTTTTATTGCCTGGGGATAAGTGTGACATGAAAGGCTATTTTCTTGACAGGTGCTGACTTTATAATTGCGCTCGTCTACCAGATACATTGTGTTATATTAAGGTAATTTGCCATCAGCCCAGGAATCCACCTTTTTTCCCCCTGATGTGCGTGTGAATGTCAGTGTTGTGTAGGGTTTGGTGTCTGTGTGTGTGTGTGCGTGCGCATGTAAATTATGCTTATATTACATTGTGGGGACCAAAACAAGTTATTTTGGCGTTGTGGGGTCCATTTTTCAGGTCCCCACAAAGATCTGTGAATGTAATTAAAAAACGAAAAATGCCGAATATCTTGTATTTTGTTTGGTTACTTATGGTATGGTGTATGTATGTATGTATGTGTGTGTGTGTGCGTGTGTGTGCGTGCTGTGCTGTTCTGTTAAGGGAATTTGGCCAGTAAACACACAGGAAGGCGGAATAACATTAGCTAGCAAACAATGGGCAGCGCCGCCCTCGTGAATAGGGTATTGTAGTTATTGGTCTGCTTGTGTTTAAGATTTTTTTTTCTGACCCTCCTCTCCTGCTGTTTCCTGTGTGTGGGGGACAAGAGAAAGAGACGGGACGACACAGACCACCCAGACTGAATGTCCCTGCTGTCCCCCTCATGGATATCAAGCCATGACAGACTACATTTTAAACTTTGTGCGTACACTCCCAGGGTGGTAGGCAGGCCTCATAACAAATAGCTTTTAAATCATTTTTTTCCCACAGAAAGAAAAAGTCATTTCCTAAAGCCATTTGTAAAGACAAAGACAGTCAAAGAGACAACTGACAGAAAGTAAACAAATTATTTACCTATAAAAAGTAATTTCAGCATTTTTCCCTATATTATACTAATTCAAAATGGATTATAAGAACTGATAGAACATTATTTCATGCAGGAATGGTCAAAGAAGGCACAGGCTCCACCAGACAGATGTTGCATTTGTGTGTGTATTTTATCCCGGCCCCTTTGTCCTCTGACGCCGGGTGTGTCTGACTGGCCTGAGGGTTCTGATTAGGCACTGTTCCATCAACAGCACCGGCATGCTGCCCAAGTGTCAAATCAGGTTCCCTGGCAACACCACTCCTGCCCTCCCAAACAATGTTTTTTTTTTTGTCATCATTGGTTTCCCACAGAAGAGAAGCAATGCTAAGCTAGCTTATTAAACAAAAAAACAAAACGAAACTTGTACATCAATGACATCACTTGTTATTGACAGATAAATCAAACAAAAAAAAATCATGAAATACCATGATGCTGCATTTTGCAATTATAAGTGTCAAGTTTTATTGTCATGTGTTTATAGTACAATGAAATTCTTATGGTGATCTTCCTTCAGTGTATAAACAAATGAATAAATAAGCCAGCAGACAATAACAATGAATAACACCACAATACACAAACAGTATATATTTATTTGCAGAGACATTAGACTGGCATTAAAATCCTGGTTTCATTTGCTGAAGTATTAGCCACTTTTAATTTGGTCCTTTGGTCACTCCGTGTCCAACATACGGCTGACATCCCGTCTCCTTCGATACTTCATAATCCTTCAGCCAAGGAAGCCACACACACAAATAAAAATTGAATAACCCATTGTATTTTTTCCTTCATTGCCTTAATGAATTGCCTGGTATCTCTCTACCATCAGCAGTCACCCAGCCTTGCCAAGTCATGCGTTTCCTTCCTGTAGCGAGCGTAGGCTGGTCCAGGATCTGTTGCTTGCGTCAGGGAGGCACAGCAGGTTTATGGATGTGACTTCTAGTGACTTCTAAAAATCCGTTTCTGTTTTCTCATTTGACGAGGTCAATGTTTCCCAACCCAGTCCGCGGGGAACCCTGGACAGTCCACGTTTTTGCTGCCTCCCAGCTCCCAGCCAATCAGGAGCACTGCATACCTGGTACAGGTGCGCTGGGAGCTGAGCGGAAGCAAACACATGGACTGTCCGTGGTTCCCCGAGGACTGGGTTGGGAAACACTGGCTTAGGTTACAGTGGTTGCTTAGGTTATACTGGTTGTCTCTAGTTTGGATGAGTACATTTTGTTAAGTAGAATGAGATTATTGAACATTTTGCTGACCGGTGGTCTTCATAGGCTATTCTAGACTATAGTCCAGGGCCCTTGCAAAATCAGGAGCCCCAGCTTGCAAATTGGGAAAAATGGAAAATGAAGCAGAAGTGTCTGATCAGTCCACTAGCAGAGCATCGGCTAATCCTATCGGCAGCGCCCCCAGATACACGTACACTCAGCTCTGTTGGCGGATTATCGGCGTTGCATCTTTTAGAATTCTTTCTCGTTTCTCACCAACAAGTGGCTCAAGTAGGTGGCTTGGGGGGGGGGGGGGGGAGGGTAGCCATATCAGCCTAATTGCCCTAGAGAAGGTAATCCAATCCTGGTCTTCATGGTCATGTCTGATGATGCCACACGGTGTTCGGGCTGTGGGTCAAGCCTTACCTCATCCATTACATTAACCTGCAAAGCCACTCAATTAGCCATAGAGTTTGTTAAATTTTCCAGCTAAGCAAGACAAACAAGCTATAGCCTTGACTCCAGGTGGTGATGTCATCAAGGCCGCACTGTCATCGGGTCCAACACGCACGGCTAGCCAAGCCGTACAGAAGTACTGACGCTGGTGAACAGTGCAGCCCATTCAGACGTACGGTCCAGCAGGCGCGGCCATGGATGTGAGGCCACTCCCACACCCCGAGCTCCGGGTGGTGTTTGACCTCCTGCCGCGGGGGCTGCGATAAACAGGGGAGCGGGGAGCCGTCAAAGATAGCAGGGCGGACGGTAGCCATGGTCACACCACTGATAAGGCGTCAGACAGAAGGCACGTCTCCCTCTGTCCCACGTCACCATGTCGCCATGGCGTTTCCGCTCCTGCCACGGGTCTGCATAACTGACTCCCCACCGTTTCTGAAGCCCCCCCTAATCAGCTGTGACACTCGTCACGGCTGGGGCGTCACCAACTGACGGATACGCCTACGTTTCCTTTGGGGGGGTGAGGGCAGATGGACATCTCCGCGGATGCTTCTGGGCTGCTTGGTGTCTTTCCCTGCAGCAAACATTTCCTCTTCTTTCCCCATGCATATGAACACAGGGGATGGAATTTCTTCAGGGCCATGGGAAATGAAGATAAACACAGAAGTGTGACTACAGCAAGATATGCCATGAGTGAGGTGCAGCTAGAGGTGAACCCTATGGTTCAAGGAGAACCTTTGTCTTTTTTGATTTCTTTTCGTACATTTTTTTCTCCCTTAGGGTGCCATGCTATTTATAGCAATTGCATGACATTGTGCTTATTACAAAATGAATGTGCACAAATCTACTATGGCCAAAACTTATGGCCTCGTAATTTTACATTCCTCTCTCTGGCTAAAAATACCTCAAGCCCTAAAGAACTGCTCAAAGGGAACCTTGTGGACAGGTTATCAGTTCTATCTAAATCCAAGGGCCAAAGACGTTATTTTACTCTACCTTTGCAGCAGCTAACCTCAGTGATGGAGGTACCAATCAAGAGCTTTCAATTTTGGCTGGAAAATCCATCCTCTTATGAATCTGTCCTTCACCTCCATCGTTATCTGTTGAATTGTGTTAATGACAAATGCCCACTCTGCCCAAATTATCCAGGATCATTTTTACCCTCTAATTTCAGTTGATCCTCGCCTTAGGTCGAAGTGGTCCTTGTGCCTTTAGGTACAAAGTCAGAGTAGATGATCTCACTGAAATGACTTTGCTTAATTGAAGGCTAATCCCTGGCATCCTATTCGGGCTTCATTTCTGGCAGAGGGAGGCTTCAGAAAAGAAAGATTTGTTAAAAGCAGGTTTTGCAAAAATGGTACACGGCGTTCTTGATATCCAGCAGTTTACTTTTCTTTTTTCTTCACATGCATGATATTATACGGCCAAAGCCCTACTAAATGGTATCGCAGGTATGCGTGATATCTACACTAAGTAGATATATATTAGGTACAGATAGCTAGTACTGGGTAGGCCCCATTTTTGCTTCCAGAACCACTTCAAACGTGGATGAGTTGTGTGTCCACAGAAGCTACTCTGTACGCTGCTGTTGTACTGAGCTGTTATTTTTGCACTTGTGTTCTTCCTGTTAGTTTTAGCGAGTCTCGCCATTCTCTGACCTCAATAACAAGGTGTTTTTCAGCCACAAAAATGCAATGGACTGGACACTGTAGTGTGTGAAAATCCTGTTTCTGAGATGCTGTAACTACCATGTCTGGCAACATTGAGAACACATTCAGAGTCACTGGCGTCTTAGCCGAGCAGCAACTGAACCTCTTCAGCCTGTCTGTTTGCTGTATGCATTCAGCTGCAGATGCATGACTCTGTCCGGAGGAGCAGGCTGTTTGTGTTAACAAGCAGGTGAACCTAATAAAGTGGCTACTGAGTGCTGAGGGGAAACAAAGAATTCAGCTGCTCACAGCAAAGGCTTAACTGCACCGATGTGCCTGGATCTGTGACGAATCTGAAAAGCGATTAGGAGAATGTGTTCCACGTTACATTGTGCAGGTCTTATGGAATTATGGAGTTATAGAAACCACCAAGATGAAACACATTTAATCAAATTCTATTCATTTAACTGAGGGGGCTTCAGAGTTATGGATGATAGTTTTCTTACAGGACATGACATATAGCTTATAATGAAAACTATACAATTCTCCAAAGAGCTGGTAAGGTTAAAATATATTTTCACTACATATATTTGCCTACTGTTAAAGCTGGACTTTAATGCCTGTGTCTGCAAAATGGAAATATGTCCATCTGTCATCACACAGTCCTGGGTGTTCTATAATCCAGGTAATGGTAGAGTGTTATGTATGTTTATAGTAATCACTGCCAGCACTAATGCCATGCAGAAATGACAGGTATTGTGTTTCATGATGTCACTGAGCACTGGAACATGGGAAATATATTAATCGCACATTGCATTGTCTCATATGATAATGTATGATAGCTATTTGGTTTCAATGAATAATGTATGAGAACACATGCGTTAATCATGGTAGAATGTAAACATATATGAAAGCAGGAAATAAAATACAAAGAAGTCATAATGGACGTTTTGTGGATCTTTTCCACATGGTTTGTGCCGGTGTTTCCAGTGCATTTCTTGTTCAGTGCATCCAAAACCACGAATAGAACTCATGTTCATGTCAGAGAGGAGCTGCGGTCCAGCTGTTGCCATTTTCAACAATGAGCACGGAGACTAAACATAAGCGGAACCATCCATGAGTCTGGACTCGCCGCCTTCACGAGCAGGACCGCCCCTGCGTAAAACCGGGAGTCTCGATACGAGGAGAGAACCAGGCTTCTCGCTGCTGGTTACTCGGGCGGAGTTCACACAGGAAGACGTTACGAGACGTGGCCAGAGCTGACCACCGGCCCACGGTTTGACATCCCTAGTGAGGCTAGGACCTCCTTCCTGACTGTTGGAGAGGGGGTGAGGAAGTCAGAGGACAGGGGACAAAGGTTCGCAAGGTCAGGCCGCTGTGTATTGTTTGCTTGAAACAGGAATACGGAATTATGGCTATGCATACCAAGGAAGGAGACAAAAATTCAGTATATTGTCCATCTACTATTGAGAGCTTTCCTGTTCATTTCCTGCTCATTTTGTTATTAACAATATAATAACAACAATAATCATCATTATTTATAGCACCAATCATGTGTGATCGGCAGATCATCACAGGGACGACATACATAACAAATTTATTTACATTTGTTTAATCTGTCTCAGCTGTGCCACCTCACATGTAAAATAAATATCAATTGTAAATGATGGCACAGTGAAGAATATCTTCCTCTGCAGAAGGTCAGTTATTTATTTGACCGGCTTGGTGTTCAAACAGTTTGTCTCTCCTTTAATCATTTTGAATAAGTGATAATTGCTTTTTAAACATATAAAGGCAGCGTTTGGCCCTTTGACGTGCACCGGGTAGTGGAATTTAACCTTGCTGAGAACATGTACTTGATGGATAACGTAGCCATGGGTCCGTACAGCCATAAGCCGTTGTCTTATGATTCCCAGATGGTCCAGGAAAATAAACACCAGGATCACGTGTGGGATTGCATGATGGTGAGCTCTCGGGGCTGGGGGCTGCATTACCCCTCTTTCACAGGGGGTCTTCGTGGCTGTATCACGCATCATTCTGGATGGGACTCCCCAGAGCTCCAAACGAACTGTCATCAATGTCCTGCTTGAAAATTCAGCTCCTTGGGTTCATTATGCGTGGTGGACAATCAGCTGCCCGTTTTGGGTTCTTCTCTTACTGGTGCAACACCAGTGTAAACTGGTTAGGGAAGAACTGTGTTTGGAAAAGGGAGTTAGGGTTAGGTCACCATTCTGGAATCTTCATGGACCCCAAGGCGAAATGAAAGCACAATGTGCTACATTATTGGCCAGTGAGGAAAGCTCTCTTTCACGCTATTAATTATACTGATGCAGAGTAAGAACATGTTATTATGAAAGTTTGTGTTGCCAAAAAATGGCGAAAAGGTGCACTACAAAGTGACATCATTTTTTGTTAAAATAAATTGACTGTAGGCCTAAAATTTATAATAAATTTTGACAATTTTTGGACATAAAAATATTTTACCGTGATTACAAGGTATTTTATTGCTGTAATGCAAAAACATAATGGTAATGCTAATTCCCTCAAATATATTTCACTAAAAGGACCTGCCGTTCACAGGTTTAAGCTAAGGTTTTATTTGTTTTTGCTTTTAAAATTTGTAGCTGAAAGCCTAATTTGCATAAAAAATGGACAATGAATAAGCGTCTCGAGTCCATCAGCATAAAGCTCATTTATTGTGATCCCCACCTGACTAATGCCTGCAGAAGAGGATGGGTTTATATGTCCGGAACATTCTCCTTTCAGTTTCCACGTGCAGGTTTCTCCCCACAACCGTACATAAGATAAGTGGATACAGAAACTGGATGGTTTGATGGATGGATGGATGGATGGATAGGTTTCTGTCTTGCTCTTTGTATTATAGCATTCATCGTGCATGGGATGAACTTGCCAATCACCCAACTATCTGCCATTGGGGTTGGGGTATGTGGATGATTACCTGCTCAGTGTATATGCAAATTATTTCAGCTTTTCATTACCAATAAACAGTTTGTTGGCTTAATCAGCCTTGTCAGTATCATAATATTATTAGTGATACTTTAATACTATTAGTTCACTTTGTCATTACAAGAAATGTTTCAAATGAAGCCATTCCCTGATAAGCACTCGCAAAAGTATAATAAACAGAGCAGGAGGCCAGTGTTTTGGTTTCCATTAGAACGGGGGCGTGGCTACACGGACGTGTTTGGCTTCTCTCTCATTTATCAATGGCAAACATATACATATGTGTTTACCGCTGCTGGTTTGGATGAGCTCTGCCCCTGAGGATGAGTCACATGACTCACTGCAGCCTCCTCTTTGTAAATCTGCTCTGATTTATACCAGCATAATTATCTAAATCGCCGCTGTAATGAAGATGAACTGCCGCCAGATTTAAATAAAAATGTCATTTTAATCACAGCGTGAAAGGGTTAAAGTAAATACTAATAAATCTGAGGAAGATGCGGTGTGTTTTCTTAGTGTTTTGCAAAGTTTGGCCCGAAAGGCACAATAGCTGTTTCTAATTTGCCCGAGTCAGTTCTAGGGGCCAGGAATTAAATGAACCTAAATTTATAAGTGTGTATTCCTTTCCAAGAGAGCACTGTGCTTTGTATTGGGAGCAGTAGGGAACAGGAGAGCCAACAGAAAAGGTTCAAAATATCGTAAAGCCAACAGAAGCTTGTGAAAATGACCTGAAGAGCTACTGAAAATTTGACGTGATTTTGTAAGGCTGGATGACGGCCTGAGCTCGTTTCACTGTTCAACGTGACTCGGGTTTTGTTCAACGTGACACAGGTTTTTTCCCTTGACCGTGACTTTTGTTTGTTTCTCTGTCCTTATCCATCACAGACAGAGATAAACTTGTAACAAACCCCTTCAAACGTGACTTAAAACACCCAGCTATCCAATTTCTTGCTAATGGCGAGTGCTAGGCCTTTTCGAGGCAGCGGAGCGTAAGCAGGCCGTGTGTTTGGGGGGGAGGGCTATAAATCTTGAATTTTTCTCCTACACCCCCCGCAACGCTTACCCCTTGCCCCAAAGTCTCCACAGGCAGATGTTGGTATCTGGGCCCACACTGGAATCTGTGGAGTTGTCAGCTCTCCATGTCTGGTATGTGTGGGTTGGCTGGGCGCTGTGAGTGGGGGCATGTTCCATTCCGCTGGGCATAGCGCTGATGCCGGGAGGCGTCGCTCACTGCCAGCGAGGTCAGTAGTGGACTCAGAGAGAGAGAGTGTTTCTGCCAGCTCTGATCAACCGAGACGCGGCTTGGACAGCAGCCTGGTCACTTCAAAGCAGAAATCTCAGCCAGACTGGAGACAGTGAGAGATAGGGAGTGGTGACACTGCTTGTAACAGGAAGAGGACCTGAAGAGGGTCCGTTTTGTTGTCCTGTGGTTTTCCTTCCTTATCGCCCGGCCTGTGAACCAGCACCCAACCCTGACACCGTAAAACTGACAGGGGGAATTGTACATCTATGTTGGAGATAGTGCTGCGTTAGACCCCAGTCAGCCAGATGGCCAATTTTCTGCTTCATTTCATTGCCTTTAAATCAAAGGAGATAAAGTTGTAATGAACTTTTTTCCACCGTGAGTCTGGTTGCTGTCGGTTTTCACGTCATTGCTGAAGGATGGTAAGCTGGCGATGTGGCTCTTTGTCTACATTTCCGTGAAACATTGCTGGCCTACATCTTATTGCAATATGGTCTGCTCTGATAAACCCAGTTAGATGGTGTGACCCAAGCGGGCCGTTTTCACAGCCTTCAAAGGGATTTTATGGGGAAGTTTAACATTGAAAAAATAAAGGCATAGGACAAATCTGTTGAGTGTCTGAGTTTCTGTCACTTACAGGCATCTAAGCATTATTTTCAGCTGGATGGTTGGACAGCTAATTATTGTAGAAAGAGAAGGTGCCCAAAGCTTCACAGAAAGTATCTCTACAGATGTGGGAGGTGATTGTTAAGCCAGGCAGGCAAGGGTGACGCTGTGACACCTATGACCCACGTCTGTGTTTCAGAAGCCATCTTCAGAAGGTTATGAAAGACCACGCCGCTGACACGAAATGGGGCATTTGCTGAACTGTCCAGGAGTGGGCCGAGCTGGTTGGACCCTCCCATGTCCTGCTGTCTGTCGCCTGGCTAGCTTCAGTGTCCCTGGCTCTCTGTGTGACAGCTCATTTCACACAAACAAAATGGATGCATTCAACCTATGCTTCTCTGTACAGCAATGTTAGGCAAAGTGGCCTCTGATCTCAGTTCATGGTTCAGGAGGGGTGAGTGGGGGGGGGGTGTTGAGCTAAAAGGTCCTCATGTTGTTATCCCTAACTTAAGTAACACGAGTGATTCAGATTGTTAAAGAATGCTGTTCACTCTGAAATGTTAATCAAAATCAGGCGATTGGAAACAAGCTGTAGGCCTGAAAACCTTATTTAGATTTTAAAAATTTTTTAAAGGACGTTTAGTCCAGTTTATGTGTAAGTTCATGTACTTCCAGGAGTGTTAGATACTATTGATTGTTTTTTTAATTTGACTCTTCCTAGCTATCACTGCACTGAAAATGTACTTTTGTGGAACAGTACAGAGTTCGTTTTAGTGATCTGGGCAGCTATGAGGACTTTTTATTGTTTCTGTCAGTATAGTCTGGTGACGCTTAGGACTATCAGAAAGTTACTTGAAATAAGTAATGAATTCATAAAGCTGGACAGTAGAGGTAACCGCATGATTAAATGGGCGTGTTAAAGTTTCCTGTAAGATATTTTGCAATTACTTTTTTTTGCATTTTGCTGGATCAAAGAGAAAATATGTGTCTTCCAGGAACATATTCCAGTGCTTTCTAGAACAAGACAAACCATTCTATCAGATAACACCTTTATTAGCCTATATGAAAAAACGTGTTTTTCATCTTGCTGTGGTTTTTATTAAATAACTAAATAACACGGGGAATCTGAGCAAAGGCACTTGTTTCCTGGAACCACCAACTTCTTCTTTTCCCGTCCTTCTTAACAATCTTGCCATCTGGAAGTGACTTCATATCGAGTGCTTCCTCTTACCACCGGACCATTTCCCCATTTTTTTTTTTCTCCCAGAAACCCACATGTTCCCACAGTTTCCAGCAAACACAGATAAGGTCGAGCCTTAACCTAAAAAGAAACATGACTATTCAAAGGTATATTGAGCATTCAAGTTATAGCTCTTCTGAGAAGTTCATTTTTTGCTGCCAAGTGATTGCTTTCTAAATCCTCTGCCATATGTCAGGAAGGCCTTCTACAATCCTCAGCAATCGGTAAAACCATGCCCTATTTGACACAAATCAAAGTCACCGTATGGCAGAAAGAAAATTATTATTCGCTAAATTTATGTCGATTTCTTTTTCTTGCTGGATCTGATAACTGCATGGCTAAAAAAAATCATCTTAGAAAAGAAATTTCACTTCGACATTTTACTGGGGAGAAATTTTAAGGCAATAAGTCCATGATGTATGACCTATACATATGTTTTTAATAGACTACAAACATTCTAAGTTCCCTTTACAAGAAGATTGACTGTTTGATGTTATTTAACAGACATTATGGATTTAATAGTCTTCCTCTTCTGATTCTGTAGCTTCAATTAAATTAATAACCTGCAGGCCTAAGTTCCAACGATGATATATTTTTTCTTTATTATTTTCATAAATTTTCGTTACAGTAACTTAAATGTATTATATGTGAAAGTGTATTTAACAGTTTCCAAGTGTTTTTTCGTGTGAGATTCAGGGGTCGCGCTGTCACCTGACACATCCGGGGTCCAAACTCTGCCCTTGTTGTGTGAGCGTGCTGGATAAGTTGGGAAAGGGATGGATCATTTTTTATTCCTGCAAATATTCCATTTACTCTTTGTGTGACCACTGCTACACAATTCAACTAATACTTCATATGGATAGATATCTTCATGAACAGAAAAGCTCTGTGGCCTATCAGATACATTTTGAATGTAAAACTGGATGAATTGATCAAGGTTTTAAAACACGAGATACTTATGGGGCAGTAAAGTTCTTCAAAGCAAACAAGTGGTTGTTTTTCCAGAAAAAAAAACAATCAAACAATTCTTATTCTTTATTTCACATAAAAGAAAAAGGGTGGTGAAACATTTGAAGATACACAATTGTCTACATTTTTTGACCTCTGTGGGAAAAAACCGACATACTTTCAAACATTGTGTTTAGTCACAAGTGTGTTTTGCAGACACTATACACTGGTTTACTGACAATATCAGGTTTCCGTCCAGGGCTGAAAGTTCTATATTTTTCAGCTCCTTGTCCCACAGGGCATTGCGTGCCGCTGTTTAAAGCTGAAACACTGCGACCCGAACTTGGCATCCTTTGAGGGGTGTGTGATGTCGCCCGAGATTTCTCAAAGCCGGGAGGATGCGTGCACTTTGGCAGTCGCTTAAAACACAAGACGCACGTCAGCGCTCCCGTGTCGCTATTCTGGAAAATGATCCGCAGCCTCCTCAGCTATTTTAGCCGACAAAAAACACCCAGCAACCCTATCGTCATGAAGAATGCAGCCTCTCAGATGGAGTTTGAACAACTATCCGTTATGCAGCATTTCAAGTCCTGCTTCAAGATTAAGGTCTCATTACTGGCCAATGAGTAAATCGCTTTGTATCTCCTGGTATTTACTTATCAGAAACTTCGACTGAGATTCGTTCGTTTATTCTGTCCATTTTCTCAGATGAAATGGACAAATGATAGCTACTGAAAAGTGTTCAGTCCGCGTTCCTTTTTGCTTTGTTAACCTGGGCTTCTCTTTTTCCCCTGACTTTGCTATCTGATGCTGATGCTGCTGCTTCTGGCTAGGAGGTGATGTGACAGAGGAGAGGCTCACAAACTCGAGGAAGACATGAGGATTGTGGGACTGTGGAGGAGAGCCGGCAGGAGAACCCAGACCCCATGTCCCGAGGGGTCCTGTCTGGTGATACAGCTCCTACTGGTGCTGCCTGTCTGCTCTGCTGTCCGGGCTGAGAGTGTCCCCAGACTGCAGCTCCCCTACGCAGGTCTGTGTCTGCCTCCCATGCCCCCGACACATATAACCATACAGACAGCTTAGCTCCAAACTCCGACAGGTCATAGTCGATTCACTTCGCAATATTAGGTGGAAATGGTTGTGAGTTGATTTTGTTTTCAGATTTATCTATTGAAATGTAAAACATACCGCCTCTCCCCAGGTTACGATGGAATTACGTTCCGATAAATTTAAGCTGAAAAAGCATTTCAATACAGTACAGCTAACCTAATACACATCATAGCCTAACCCAACGTATCCTAAACATGCTTAAAACACTAACATTAGCCTACAGTTGGGCAAAGTCTTTAACATGAAGCATATTTTATAATAAAGTGTTGAATATCCCATGAAACTTATTGAATAATGTACTATTATTTATTGAATAATGAAAGTGAAAAACATTTACCCATTATTGTGTGTGTGTGTGTGTGTGTGTATATATATATATATATATATATATATACACATACATGCACATATATATATATATATATATATATATATATATATATATATATATATCAAAATATCGTAACATAGACTATCGTAATGCAGGAAGCATCTGTTCTGCACAGAGGCATCCCTCAGCGACATGAACACTACTCAGAGAATAACTATGAATCATTGTGTATTTACATTTTCATTCTAAGGGAAATTATAGACGTTTTAGGTAATAGTATGTAATATAAAGTAACAGAAGACCATTCAAGCAGGTACTGTCCCAAAAGAGTGGAGTGGTTAAAGGCTGGATTAATGATTTATAATGTAGTATTTTTATGCCAGTGACATAATGTCTGAAATTACTGTTTGGTTGCTTTTTTCAACATTGTCTCACCACAGAAACCCTCAACACAATTCTACAAATGCCACGGCAGATCAAACAAGGCCCCTTGCAGTTGTTCTTTCCCTTCACAAAGCCCAGGGGATGTTGGATGGGACCCTATAAGATCTAAGTGTACTGCTGCCAGACAATAGACGACAGCTGTGTGGCACAAAAACACAGGAAACCATACGGCCATTGTTATCTGTAAAAAGAATTGCTCTATACAGCATGGTGCACGTAAACGTTTGTGGACTCACTGGTGGCGTCACAACAAGAATCCATCAGTAAATTTGTCTATATTGAGCACAGTATGTGGCTGCTAACTCAAAAGTGTGTGAGTTCAGTCAATATAGCAAATCTGCAGGTTTTTCCAGTAGTCTTAGCATACCCCAGACACTGTAGGCTTTGAGTTTGTCCCATGAGCACTCTGTCGCCAACTTCCTGTCAGAGCTAATGACCTCATGAGGCAGTATATTACAGGCCAACTTTGGGATGGAAAGTCTGGAACTACATTTTTGTCCCTAACATCCCATGTGTTCAGGATGATCATAGATACATATTTATCACATAAGTGTAGGGAGTCTGGCATATAACCTTTAATTTAATAGTGCATGAGGAGTGAACTTTTTTCTTTGGGAAGGGTTTAAAGCTTTCAGGATTTCAGAGGAATTTCTTAAATTTTGATGGCTTTCAGAATTCAAGGAACCCCATTTGAAATTTGTGATGAGTCTGAACTACTTATTTTTATTAAAAGAACCTCTATCTCTATGTCTGTTCTCTCTTGAGATGCCGCCTGCCTTTCTTATATCTCTTCTATTTTTGTTCTCCTAGATACTTCCCTCAGGTTCTCATATATATTTTAAATCCATCTGTCTTCCACAACTGCTAATCTATAACAGGGTCGTGATGAGCCTGGGGCCCATTCCAGGAAGTGCACTGTGGTGAGGATGCCAGCCCATTGCAATTTAGTGTCAGCCGGTCACCTGAATGCATGTTTTTAGCGCATCTGAATTATGCAGAGTACCTGGCAGACACATCAGCAAACACAGAGCTAAGAATGATAATTTTTATTAAGTTTCTCCAAATGCTATGGGATTTTGGCTTCCAGTCAGCCCTGGTGACAGTGATGGCTGGCTTTAAAAACACCAATGTCCCTGTGCAATTCATTTGCGGTGACACATAATTAGTGTCTTGTCGTCGTGGGTCCCAGTGGGACCGTCGCTGCTAGGTTCACAGAGTCACTGAGACGAGATGGATAATTGGCACAAATGGTTTTATTGTCTTTGAATCGGGTCGACTTCCTGTGCTGTTGCTGTTTTAACCTCAAGAGTCAGAACTCTGCGGATGAACAGATATTGCACACACCCTGTGGGTAACATTCGCTTTCTGGGTCACACAAATGGAATTTTGTGTGGTTCGTTATGATGACTTGTGACTGAAATGTGGATGAGGACCAAGGTAAGCAGGCTCATGGCAGACAATGGCCTCATGGAATGGAATTAAAGTCGAATCAAACTGGCTAGCTGCAGTTACAGAAGCCAGCCACACGGGGCTCTGACATCAGTGTTGCTAAACTTTTGCCTTCCAGTGAACTCCAAGCAGCACATATGAGCTTAGATCCACTAGGATTATTACATAATTTGTCTCAGTTGTGTGTGTGTGTGGGGGTCATGGTGTACTCTGCACGTTTGTAAACTTCTCCACAGCATCCATGCGCTTAGCAGATACGGGGCCTTGAAGTGATGTCACACGGTGACCTCTGACCTTGTGACTCCTCGGTGTCCGTGGTAACGAGGTGCAGCGGATGAGTGCTGGGTACGACCCGCTCGCCTTGCTGGATTTCAGCGAGTGCTAATGAGTGTGGATGAGAAACAGAACCCAGGTCTGGTGGAAAGAATGTCACCAATTAGAGGCTGGTGATGAAACGCTGGACGTCACAGCTGCAGGCTGCTGGGATAATTCACTTGACTTTATTATCATTGCATCATTGCATTTCTTCAGTTTTTTCACTGTCAGAATGGATCCCTCAATATATCATGTGGATAAGGTAGCTGTAATATTTATAGTCATCTCAACTCATTTAATTCCAATTTATTTGTTGCATACTATGCAGATAGTGCTAATTATTGGTACTGTTTAAATATGATTTTCCCTGAAAAACAATTATTGGATGCACGGCTCAAACACTTATTAAGTCCAAATTTAATCTCCACTAAGAACACAGCCACATTGAGCAAGGCAAGTGGCATCTTCCACAATAAAGGGGAGGTTCCCCAATGTGGGAACACCCTTCTCCTCTTTGGGAGAGCCTCCATAAGTAATTAGATGTCAGCATGATCTGGCAACCCTTCCTCTTTGGAAGAGATTACATATTAAAGGAATGTATCCCCAATCTGGCAAACCTAGAGAACAGGCATGGAGAGAGAGAACAGCTGACATCAAGGCGATGCTCTAAGGAAGGCTAAAGAGGGCCCTGTCCCCATAAACATTCCTGGCTGTTTGGCTTTGCTCATACCAGCGGGAAGAAAGGTGGTTGGTTTAACATTTCTCTTAGATTCCTAATGACTAATCTATTTTTAGATTTCGACACCCAATTGCTCATCCACCCTTTTTTTTTATTAATCATTAAAACAACTGACGAACGTCCACCAGTTAAAAAAACACCACTCCCCGTGTTTTCCTAAAATGCCTTTGGCGTGCGAGCAATTAACGACCCTGTCTCCATGCTCTTTACAGCTGTTGATAAGCTTGACTGTTTTAACAAGTTGCATTAGTACAAAGAACGAAATGTACCACAGAAATGTTTATTTGTATATATAGGAAATAACAAAAAGTCTGGGCTAAATGTCAAAACAAAATATAAATGCTGACTTTTACTGCAATGTAAAAATTATCCTGTTTTTTAATGACTCGTGAATGAGACAGCCTTGTCCAGGTGGTACAGGTCACAAAACATTTTTATGTCTCAGTCCATGTTGAAAGGCTAAATCACTCTTTTAAGCCTTATAGGATAAGATAAGGTGTGAGATCCATCCCAATAAAGATAAGGAGTGTGTTAACCTGCCCCCTATTCCTGTATGCCCCTCATATGCAGCTCAAATTGACATTTTAAATAGAAAGAATTAAGTCAGCTGTAAACAGGAATCGGACCTTCATTACCTTCAGTGACAACAGATACGTTGATGCTTCGTGAATATACATGTGTGTCGGGTGTTATGCTCAGAGAAAAGGAGTAAAGGAGCTTAGAAATATATGTTTAAATATGTCAAATGTGGCAATATTTTAGCTCCATTAATGTATGAATATCCATAGCAGTATTCTGGCACATCTGAGAATTCAGTAGCATGCCTTTAAAAATATCCAATGCCTTATGGTGGACTTACTGAATGATGATTGGTTCTTTGGTGTGGTGGCTCTGTGGGTAGCACTGCTATTCCTCCAGGGTTGAGGGTTTGAACCCTGCTTTATGTGTGTGGCGTGTGTATGTTCTCTCTGTCTGATGTGGGTTTCCTTTTGCAGTCCAAAGACATGCAGTAGGCTGACTGGTGTCTCTTAATTGCCTAGAGTGCATCAATGTGGCTATCTGCAGTTCACCCCTGCCTGGGATTGGTATCAGGGAACCATGACTAAGATTACAGGTCGAAACATGAATGAATGGATGTATGGACGATTGGCTTTTGAGAACAGGACATAGAGCATTAATACCTTATAATCTGATTTCTGTTTCATTTTAAGCTGGGTATACCACATTTGTATTTGTCTTGGGCTCTCGGCAATACTGCCGTCTCAGTTCATTGAATGTAGTCACGCACAACACATGTGCAAATCTGTTCAGAATCTGCGCTGAGTACAAATCAGGCTCATTCCAATCTGATAGGAACCACCAGTGCCTCCTCTGGCTCTCCGGGGAGGCAGCAGAGCAGTCACACATCGACAGCGAGCTTTAAAGAAGAAACAGGGGCAACCAAAAAAATAAAGACCAACTAGGTTAAATGTGATAAACATGGCACCCTTTTCAAGAACTGGTCTGAATGGACCAGGACTAATGATTGGCAACTACATAGACATACACATTCACAAATATCTACTTGCATGCACAGACCAACACAAACACGTACAGTCCTACATACACATCCACATGCACACACATTTGCATCATTTAGACAAATGTACTTTCTTTCTTGTAAAAACAACCTTTGCAAGCTGTCCAAGAATGAAAACTGACTCAAAATCTCAATCCACTGATGTGCTTTTGTGATGTTAATCTAAACTAACATGCTGTAACCTATATGCTATATGCAATAAGAGCAACTGTGAGTGTTTTTTTTCTGTAAAATCATTAGGAAGTTTTCCAAGAAAAGCACCTTGCTTTAAGTATAACAAATGATGAAGATATGTTGGCTTTCCTCTTAGCTTTTGTGGACTAAGATATGAATTCTGCATAGATGGCACTCCACAGATGTTTGCCGTTTGAGGGCATTTATATATATGATGACGATGAATCGCTAAACAATGAAAACTGCTGTAGATGCTGTAACGTGTCAGCTGCAATGGACTGGGCCTGTTTTACGATATATGAAAAGGCTTGACCGTGGACAGCTGTTTGGAAAGGAGACGATGCAATCTTTGCCTGGTCAGTGTTCTCCTTAGGTGAGTGATAGCAAGGAGAAATGGTGGACAGGTCATTCTCAATCCAAAAATAAAAATTAGTTCAATTTATTGCTCAGTACTGACCGTGTTCTAATAATTCATGGAATAACAGCGTTCTGCCCCCGTTTCACCTAGAACATTCCTCTTATCTGAGGTGTCTCAGTCAACTTTACATTTTGGGAAAGTGGATGTTAAGATAAGAAAAGTAATAAAGTAATATAAGGAGGACATCAAAGCTCTCTAAATTCATTATAATCTAATTTACTGATAAAAGTGCAGCGGTCTGGTGGTGAAACATTTTGCTGAAAGCCACATACAAAGTTTTAAAACAAGCAAGTTGAGATCAGAACCAGTTCTGCTCTGTTTTGGCTGGGGAGGGTTAATCTGGAGCCAGGAGTGACTGGGCGCTTTGGGGCATCACTCTTTTTAGAAGATGTCCCCTGTGAGGAAAATCAAGACTGTCCTTGGCCCCACCAATTGCACGTTTCCCTGAACTCCCTGGAATGTCTCAGCACTTGAGAGACTCCCATAACTTGGAAGCTGGGAAACAGGTGCCCTGGCCGGATGCCCGTCCATAACTAAGCTCATCGGGTTATTGTCTGTATTTTCATTTAAAGATGATATGAGAAATTTAAGGAAAAACAGCAAATAATGAAACTGAAAGTGCCTGTAACTATATGACTTCTACATGTTTTCAAAAAATCTAAATAATCATTTGAACACAATGCAGTAGGTGGCCTAAGCCTGGATTGCCTGAAAGCTTTCCCTGGGTAATTAACATTGTGCACAAACGAGAAATTGAAATTAAAAATATAAACCATTTGAATAAGTTTGGGGAATCCGATTAAGAAACCCATTGTCAACATACGTTGCAGTTTCGCAACTCAGAGCAATTGCAGTTGACAACAGTGTGAAAGTTCCATTCTTCAGCTGCTATGTCTCCCCTTTTAAAAGCCAGTTGCATAGCTACTCCATGAAAAAACATCGCTCAGCGTTTTTTTTTTCCTGTAATGCATGGCCTACCCCCACAGATTCGGCCATTCTTACAGCATTATACTCGCATTACAGAGTTCAGAAGGACCGTGCAAATTACCATCCTTCGCTCCTCTCGCCTCGCTTGTCTTCCCCACGCCAATAAACATTTGACCCTCGCTATGTCCTTCAAAACCGCTGGGGAATTTCGGGGGGGGGGGGGGGGGGGGAAACGGAATGGGGGGAGGTGGAGGGAGGTTATGAGTGAACCTTCTTCATCTTCAAAGGAGGAAAGCTTCTCTTGAGAGGAATTGAAAAGAGGCAGGATAGATAAAAGCGAATGGCTGTGAGTCCCTTGACGCATCGTCAGTAAGGCACAGAGATTCACTATTTAGCACCTGATTCCCAAAAGGACGGCAGCTGCATTTTAGTGTTTCGCTTGTTCTCTTTCAAAGAAGACTTCCTGCTTCCTGCTCGCCTTTTCAAAACCGTATTTGAGGCATGAATTCAAACTTCGCTTTGCAAAGTCTTCCCTTCAGCAGTCCACCGGCCCTGCTGGAGCTGTTCCCAACGATCTTTTTCTTTAATAGTTGTTTATCGGTATCCTTACTCCCTCGGTACTATTAATTAGGAATCTTGGAGTACACAAACAGCACATACCTTGGAGACACTCGCTACATTAACAGGCCGGTCTGGACAGCGGGAGACTTGAAAAGTCATGAGAGAATTCTGCATGCTGCTACAAAGTAAAAGAGAAGGAAAAACAGGCTTTGAGAACAGAGTGTGGATTCATGCTGGTGTCAAAGCACATTGGCAAACCTAAAATCCCTCATTACGAAATGCTTCAGAAGAATCATTCTTGGTAAACAGGACACATTAATTAGATTTATTCAAACCTGGAGATGCTTTCAGGCTTTTATTGTGCTTCTGCACAGAATCAGCACAATGTCCTGAGTCTCCAGCAAACCTGCTTGCATTTTCTGTGAGGATTTCAATGCTGAGCACTGAGAATTAGCCAAGCTAGACGTCATTATCAAGCTAGTCTGTCTGAAAGGTCTTTCCAGATGATGCCGGTGTGCTCCTGTGTACAGACGCTGCCCCACTTAGCTGTAAGGTGTTTGTAACAATGTGCATTGGCTGCAATGGTGTTCTTTGGCTGTGCCTGTACCTCATAAATACACCTCGCTTCTGGATTGTCCATCCATCAGTGGTGGACTTTGTGTTTTCCGGTGATTCGTTCCTATAGTGAAATTATCTGTAGATGATGCTGTGTAACATTTAAAATGTCAGTCTTGCATTGATTATGACAGATAATTGTAAGCTGTGCTTTATAAGCTCAGGGTGACACGGTACTGCACTGGCTAGTGCTGTTTCCAAACACCTCTGGGGTGATGACCAGGGTTTGAGTCTCTGCTGTGACTCCATGTGTGTGGAGTTTGCATGTTCTCCCCGTGTCATTATGGGGTTTCCTCCAGGTACTCCAGTTTCCCCCCCCCCCACAGTCCAAAGACATGCTGAGGCTAATTGGAGTCACCAAATTGCCCATTGGTGTGTGTGAGGGTGCCCTGTGATGGGCTGGTACCCTATTCCTGGCTTGTTCCCTGCTTTGCACCCATAGCCTCCTAGATAGCCTCTGGACCTCTGCAACCCTGAATCGGACAAGAGGTTACAGAAGATGGATAACTGGAATTTAAGCTCTACAAATATCACAGACATTTTGCTGAAAGAGATGCCTGAAATATTTGACATGAACAAGTTAGCATTTTAATTGTAATTTTTCATAGTATTAATAATTAAAGTCGTATTTGATAATTGCTGTTTAAGTAGTGATGTTGATTACAATGGACCATTCATCAGTTTGGCTGTAGAAATCTGCAGTAGTTTACCGTGTCCTATAAATTAAAAAAAATAAAAAAACACTATTTACTGCATTTGCTGATGGAAAATCTTTTGTTTAACTTCATTTTCAAATAATTACTTAGGCTGGGATGAGAACCATACATTATACTGTATTTCCACCCTTATGAAAATTCACTATGGTTTCCTATGGTTTTTATGCAGTAATCATAGTTTTACTATGGTACCTCGTGGTACTTTGGTACTACCCATAGTACTATCATGGTTTGGAAAGACTATGGTAAAACAAAGACCATGGTAAAACAATGACCATGGTAAAACAAAAACCATGGTTTATGACCAAGATTATACTAGGGTTTAACTGTAGCGAAACCATGATAAAACCATAGTCATGGTTTCCATAGTTACCCAAAAAAACATGAAAAATGGCAAACCATTGTAAACCATGGTTATTTAATCATAATATTTTCGTAAGGGCAATAAGCATTACAGAGGGAATGTTGGCGCTTTTTGTTTCTAGTTTTTAAGCTTTCATGAGGTAATACAATAGTATAAAAAAGGGCCCTTGACTTGCCGTTCAGATCTGGTAACGTCATACTTTTCACAGTGTGTATTTTGTTATTTTGGCTAACGGCGTTGGAGTCTGCATTTCAGGTAAAAATGCACAAAATTTCTCTTCTAGTTTTCGTAATCAAGTTAAAAAAAGAAATGTCACGACTAAATTCGACATGGGCCCAGAAATGTCAATGAACCAAAGTCTGTCTTTGGTAGATCCAAAGCCCAGATCTGATACCAGATCCTCTTGCCAGGGCTGTGAGTGATTATTCAAAATAAGACAGACGCAGCAACGAGTCCAAGCGGGGAGTCAAAGCACGCTGCAGTCTGCATGAAATGTGACCTCCTCCACAAAGTTAATCATCCTTATTAATCCAAATGTAATCCAACCTTTTTTTATCTTGTTTTGGTTCTTGGTAATGTGTGGCTTGATGCAGCTTTCTTTTTATTTCACTTAATATCTGTGTGTATTTGTTTTACAGCGATTTAGGTATGCCGTGTTTGTTGTTACAGTCACTGGAGCTTCACTGCACTGAGAATTAGCTGTAAAAGCCAGTTGTAGGTTTCTTGCAGCTAAATACTGACAAACATGGGTTCAATGCAAACTGTCGCAGTTTATTTAGTCAGTCATTGGACCGTATGGCTCCGTGCATAAATGTTTCATTTTTAATCACCATCAACAATTATTCCTAGAATTTTGTAGGTCTGACACGTAAATTGTGCCCAAATCCAGTTAACAGCTTTCATTCCAGTCCCTGCAACTAAATGTTGTAAATTCTCACACCCCATTGCTCACACAAGAAAGCGCGCTGTACAGGTGTGAGGAAAATATCTAATAGTCTAAGGGATGTGATATGATCTGAGACCTCAAGTAAGTTATATGTGATACACGACAGATCGCTTACTTATATGGAATGGAATTTATGGTCAGCAACGATGGGTTAAATGAATGGGAGAAGAGAGAAGAGAAACAGAGAAACTCTGGAATTAGTGCGGATGGATTTAGGGTCTGAGCCTGATTTGTTAAACTTTGTTTGAAGTTTTAATGTATTTATTTTCCTTACTTACAGACCCAGGGACCTTGGGATAGAAATGGTGACCAGAGTTACAACAGAGTGTAAATCCTATTGCTATTTTTATGAATTACAAGCCTTCATAATCACCCCTGATCCAGTTAACCCTATTTTTTTCAACAGTTTTAGCTATTCAAACTATAGCAAGAAGACAAAGCTTTGCTGTGGGGCTGGAAATTGAAAGTAACTACTTGAGTTTGAGTTTGATGGCAAAAGCACTAAAGTACTGACCCTAAAATAGGTTAGATATTGGCCTTTGGTGTGATACTCTGTACTCAACATATGCCAAGTTAGTCCAACAAAAAATAAGGGTATACCTAAGAAGGCCTTCTCCTACCTAAAAGAATGGAACAGAAGTGTGAGCTTGAGTCAGACCGAGTCATTTTTCAGGAGTCATACTTACAGAAGACCCTCAAAACTTGGCAGAAATAGTATAAACAATAAACATTATGCTATTGTTATAACTCATGCGACTTAATTTACTTTCACTAGATAAGACAATAATCTCCCTATTTTTCTTTACGCAGCTCTGATGCGTGGGGTCCACTGAAGATGACATTAAGTTAGCTTTGGTTTGATGGCAAACAGCTGGAATGACAAGCAAACAGTGGACAGGGTAGCTTGCTGCTTAAACCCAGATTCCTGGAAACCCTTATAAGGGTAAAGTACTGTACAAAAGACTACAGGAAAAAAACATTTATACTGTATTTTTCAGAAAATACTGCATATGGAGCATAGTTCACTTTCAGTATCTGAGTATACTGGAATGCAAGTAACATACAGCAAACCTCTTACCGGCATGACTTTAACAAATTAGAGCCCTTCAAAATTTAAAATGGTATTACAGTTATTTTATTTAGTGTGTATTACTAAGTGCATGCTCGAGATACATTTAACAATAGCTCCAAGATGGTCGTGGTTTAAAGTCAAAACTGCTTATACAGTATATATGTCTTTGGTCATGGGTTAATTGGGTTTTTGGCTGTATCTCAATATGTTTGTAATTCTAATCCTTGGTTGATAGAAATACCGGAGTAAAAGGAGCTGGATCTGAGAATTATGAGTTTTATAAATGGGAAATTATGTGACAGGGTCGTATGTTAGCGAGGGGATAGGCTACACAAAGGGGATAGGCTACACAAAGTCTTCATGTGCTGTACACTCCTTAACCCAAGTGTCTCACAGTCACTCCCAGGCGGTTGTTAAGGGCTCAGCGAGTCGGGTCTCTCTGAGGTTCTATTTGCATTAAATCATCACTAGTAGCCTTTAAATTCACTGACCTGCTTGCACTTTATTATTGAAACAGTAATCCATAGATTCATACCACCTCCAATTAATAATAAACTAGCCGCATGGCCTATTCTGAGTTAGAGCAGACATATCAACAACAATAAATTTAATTGTAGGGGAAAATAAGTGCTGGGTGAAATTTTCCTGTGCTCCAGGTTCACGTTTTTCCAAAACACTCCGATGTTCTCACGGCACATGGTGCATTCATTTCTCTTTCGCCGTGTCCTGGGCTTGGCTCCACCATCCATCCGACAGGCCCCCGGCTCTCTGGAAGCGGTTTAAAAACGCTCTCAGACGCTCTCCAGCCTGCTGTCGAGGAATGCGAGCGTCAGTCAGGGGGCCCGCGTGCATCGCTTAAAGTGAAGCGGATGCTTTATCAGAGAGCTTTCACACCTGGCCCCCGGCTCTTGCCCCCATTAATCTGCGTCATGGCGTCGTCTCGCATGGACAGTCGGCTGGCTTTTGAGAGCCGAGGAGAGATCTCCGCCTGGGAGAATGGGAAGATCGGGTGACGGCCTTAGTGCCAAAAATCGAGCAGACGTGCTTAATGAATTTTTGTTCAAAATGTTACGTGCACAAGGGGAAGTCGTACGAGAATTGGTGACATTTTGGATGGTTATTTATTCTGCTGTAATTCTGGGGCGCTTATTAAATTTTCATAGCCGCCCGAAAGGCCAAGCTCATTTTCAGTGCTTGGAAGATAAAGATGCCATTTAAGCATTTCTTAATGAATTGATGGAATCTGGAATTTCAGATTTATTATAAATGTACTTAAGCACCATCAGGAATCCATTTGCAATCAGTTTTGGAGCTCACCATAAAATTACATTTTTCAAGCATTAAACAATTGATATTTAACTATTGTTCATCAAAAGTTTTGTGTATTTTCAGATTACTGTACCCTGACCTTGTTTTCTGTCTTA
Organism: Paramormyrops kingsleyae; assembly: GCF_048594095.1. Classification (NCBI taxonomy): domain Eukaryota; kingdom Metazoa; phylum Chordata; class Actinopteri; order Osteoglossiformes; family Mormyridae; genus Paramormyrops; species Paramormyrops kingsleyae. The sequence continues at coordinate 23,792,893 of NC_132804.1, forward strand.
TCTAATCTCTTAATGGTGTTGCTAATGGAAGGAAAATGTGTTAATGGTTATGAATTTTTCAAATAAACTACAACCACTTCATCCCCTTAAAGTAAAAGTGCACAGGAGAGAGTGGACATGGTTCAGAAGTGCCCCCAGCCTTTAATCAGAGCGCTTTCCTTCTCTTGTTTTTGCAACCTTTGCCAATCTCCAGACCTTGGAGTACCTCTACATACTGCCCCTTCTTCTTGCAAGGACATGTCCCTCAGAGAGCTGAACGGGACAGGGAAAGGGGGGGGGGGGGGGTCAGGCGAGGTTAATTTGCGATGATTGTTGTAGGTCATTTCATGCCTAGTTAAGCTGGTGGTCCCTGGGGAGGGAGACAAGGCCCTAGCTTGTGACTCTGCTGAGAGCCTTTTGCTCATATCACCCTCTGAAGACTTTTCCCTCAGCAGCTTATCAGAGTGCCTTCTTTTCTAAACAAGGCCACAAGAAATCAGAAATACTCTGACTATGTAACCATTGGCTTGGAAGTAAATCTCTGTATGTGTTTGCATTTGTCGATTTCCCAGATCTGTCCAGGAACAGCACGGCGGTGTTCTGGGGCAATGAAGTGAACGGCGGGTATCAGACGCTGCTGCTGGATGAGGACCGAGGCTGGCTTCTCGTCGGGGGCCGCGACCACGTCTACATGCTGCGCTGCGACGATCTCCTCCGGCCCGCACGTGAGGTCAGGACCTGCTAATGTGCTGCTAATTACGGCGGCTCCCATCAGCTATGCTAACACATGCTCATCCGTGTGTCTGTGTGATCATGTTCTGCCATGAAAAGCAAATGACAAATGTATGGCTGAAAACCCTCACTTGTGATTTTACTAAATACAGTAAGTTTTGTAAAGTTTTGGATATGTCTCAATCACTGCAAGATTTTAGAACATTTTTACAGTTGTATATGTAACCAGGGGCGTAGGAGTCAGGGGGAATTGGGGAGACATGTACCCCTCGATATTTAATTCGAATTCATTCATGGATTCATGAATTCATCCCCCCAATAAATAATCCTTTGTATTTAAATGGTTATGTTACATCCCTTCCAATATCAAACTCTTGCCTATGCCATTGTATGTAACACCTTACTATTAATCATTTTCAGCTACTCTTTCAAACTTTAAAGCCATTTCTAAAAAAGGAGAAGAATTTCAGACTGAATTAATATACTTGTAAATGATTTGCCAACATCCAGTCTAAGGATGTGCCTCTATCCCATTCAGATTTATTGGCCTGCTCCGAGGGAACACATTGAACATTGCACATCGGCTGGGAAGAGTGCAGAGGTAAGAACCAGCAGCTCACCTTTAATAACAAGCGAGAGGTGGGCACCTCTAAGGACCTTTCCGGATAACTGAGAACCTGTCATCAGCAGCCTGTTCAAGCTAAGGGTCCTGGAAAAAAAGCACTCACGTTCTGTCTGTGGTTAAGTGAAATGAATCCTGAAGTACTCCAGTTATTTATAGCACCCTAGAGAGAGTGTGAGGGCTTTGGGGGGGGACCTGCATCCCACATCTGACATCCATCTCTGTTAGTAATTAAAAAACAGACCATGAAAGTGTAACTGGCAATTTCAGTCACGGAAACAGCATTCCTCTGTTGTCATTTTCACGTTCACAGCCTGGAGATTCGAGATAAGCCAAGAGTTGTTGGTCATGTGACAGCGCTCTTGTAGTGATTATTAGTTTTCATTGGGCTTGTATGTATCATCTCAGACAACATGGGAACGGTATGCTCCTTTGCAGGTGGACTGCATGAATCACATCAGGCTGCTGCAGACCTTTAATAAAACCCATGTGTACGTCTGCGGAACCGGGGCGTACCACCCGATGTGTGCCTACATCGACCTGGGCCACAGTACCGAGGTGAGCAAGGTGCCTGTGAATCCACTAGACTCTGTTCTTCAGAATACCATGTGCTGGTCTTGCAACTTCAAAAACACATTCCAGAAGCCCACCAGGGGAGCATTGAGAACGTCCAGTAGGATCTAACCTGATTGATGTTAGGTGTTGTTCATGCCTTATCTAAAGGGAGTTACACAACCCATGAACTGCACACATGCTGCATAGTTCAAATCCTACTGAATGTCTCCTACTTTAGATATCCTCAAGGGTCCAACAGCATATCTCAACCACCTTTCGGTCAGAAAGTTCAACTCCTTAACCACCAATCCTCCTGGTACCTTCCACGACCCATTGAGATGTCAGTAAACAAGCTCACAATGAAGGTTCCTTGAGTTGAAAGTTCCGGTTGGAGCTCAGACGCTTTCCATCCTTGACAGGAGCCCTTGTTCCAACTGCTGCACCACACAGTGGAATCTGGGCGTGGGAAGTGCCCATACAGCCCGCAGGAGCCCTTCACAGCCAAGCTCTCCGGTAAGCCTTAGCCTCCATTCAGCGGGTCGCCATGCTCTGTGACCACAGGTCAGTTGTCTTCAATCAGGCTGGTCTCTGGTTCTCACGGTTTGATTTGTCAGTCGGGAATCGCAAAGCGGCACACCTGGGCTGTCGCTGCCAAAGCCACCCACGGCCACAATGTCACATGTGTTCATCTGCCTTTTACTGTCATTAGAAGAGAATTCTGGGAAAGCATCCTGCTGGTTGGCCTACCAGTTGGCTGTCTGGTGGTTTATTCTGGAAATGAAAAGAACCACATGATTTCTTTTTTCACTCGCTTTTCACTGCCTGAAGGGCTGCCAGTGCATAATTAAAGGTTTTCTTGCAGAGCATAAAGGCACTGGCCACCAATCATTTTGTGGCATGTCTTTGAAGTACCCAAAACATAAGCAGGATTAATTAATTGGTCCTGTAAGCTGTATTCAGTGTTTAGATCACATTAATTAAAAAGAAAAGGGCCTTGTTTAATGAAAAGTAAAGAGCTGTGAAAACGTTACGATTTTTATGAGAATTTGGTTTTGTATGTTGTTGCATTTTACTTTGTCGAGTAAGATAATATTTTGAAAGTATCTTGTTTTTGTTGGAGGACACTGCACTATTTATTTATAATTTATAAAAATAGCAGCACATCTGGACAAGTCATGTGGTATTCTGCCAGTCCTGTGAAAGAACAGCAGTGTGTGTACGCGTGCGTGTGATCAAAACCACTTGTATTTTTATGGAAGATGGAAACCTGTACGCCGGCACATCTGTAGACTTCATGGGCACCAACGCCGCCATCTTTCGTACATCTGTGTATGGCAGCGACCAGCACTACATCCGCACTGAGGCTTACCAGAACCACTGGCTTAATGGTGAGGATCTCCCCGTGTAAGACACATCCAGAAAGTCCACAGGGCCAATGGCTGTCATTGTGGTGGGGCGGTATGAAACTCAGTGGGTTTGGGGTCTTTGCCCATGTTCATCAGGTTGTGGGTTCAATTCCCCCAGTTAGCAGAGTAATCAGGTCAATGTTGGACCTTTGAACAAGGCCCTTATAACCCCAAGTTCTCCAGGGGTGCTTGCTGACGCTGCTCTCTGATCCTCGGTCAGTAGTTTTATGCTTGTAGTGTGAATTTGTAGTATTCTTTCTGATAGCCTTGGTGTTGAAGATCTATTTCTTCTTCTTCCAGATCTCCGTGCTAATGTTGATGTCTCTATGTAACATTTTGCCCATCATTTGCCCCCGCAGAGCCAGAGTTTGTGGGGTCTTTCTCCATCCCAGACACACACAGTCAAGACGATGACAAGATCTACTTCTTCTTCAAGGAGACAGCGGTGGAGTCGAACGAATGGGACAGACACATCTACAGCAGGGTAGCCAGGGTGTGCAAGGTAAATGACATCCTCTCGGGGTATTTAATGCGAAAAGCCATAATGCTAATGCATAATGCAAATGGCTCTTTGTGTAATGCTTTCACTTAGTAGAGGATGTCACAGGGCATGATGGACAAGTTAGACTCTGAGAAAAGTGTCTTGAAAAAGAGTCCTGGCCCTTTAAGAAAGCAAAACAAAAATGTGTCAAAAAAAAAAACAATTAACAAAAGCAATGGTGCATAGAAGTATCATTAGTAGGATCATGCATGACTCAGAAATCAAACAAAATCATTAGTGGGGAAAGTGAACTAAATACAAGAGTGGAGCCATTTCTTGTTCCTACCTAATCCTGCGATGTGGGGTTAGCTGTCTCCCTCCGTAACAAGGCCGCACCTTTCTAGTGAATTTGACCCATCTGAGCCATGTTAATTAGGAAGCTTCCAGCCTTTTGCTGGAAGAAAGTGCGAGAAACTGAGTATTTGTTTTTGGGAGCGAAACTGCACTAAGACGTGCCAAGGGATCACTGAAGTGATATCCACCTTAACTTTGCCCCACCCCAGAATGACATCGGGGGGAAGAGAAGCCTGATTAATCGCTGGACTACCTTCCTGAAGGCCAGGCTGGTGTGCTCGGTTCCGGGGCCGGAGGGCTTGGACACGCACTTTGATGAGCTGGGTAGGCCGCAGTGCCGTGCTGCTTAGCTGCTGGCCGTTTATATTGGCTCAGATGTCTATCCTGCTAGGAAACGTGAGCTGACGTGCTCATCTTCTCCCTTCTCCTGTAGCCAGTTACACTAAAAAATCTCCTCCCTCACATATTTGGCTCTGTCAGGGAGTATTAAGCCCTTCATTCACTGTAATCTTTTTTCTCTGGTGTGCTTTCAGAGGACATCTTTGTTCTAGAAACAAAAGACTCCCAGAACCCAGTCATCTACGGAGTCTTCACCACTTCCAGGTAAACAGGGGCTCTTCAGTACAGTGGCTCAGTTAGTAAATGTGCTTTTCAAGCACTTAAAAAAAGGTAGTCGTCAAATGAGGAAAATGACAGCAGCATTGCAGAACTGCAGTCTTTTCATCAATTATTAGGGTGTTTTATGTCCTACTAATAGAATACAATAGGGTACAACTGAAAATAATGGGGGCAGTGATTTATTTATACCCATAAAAGCTGTTTTTTTTTTTTTACGAGGTAAACATACGTTTGTTGCTTCTTGTAAAATGTGTTTGATGTATCTGTGCGAGTCCTACAAATGACTGTTCAGCTACCCTTTAAAAACAAAAGGATGCCAGAGAATTTCCCATTTTTTTCCGACATAACAGACCCATTACTCTCCTGTGTGCGCTGTCACGCCCATGAACCCTGACCCTAAAGGTCTCTGTGGAGTGCTCTGCCATGTTGTGTTATTCCAGTTGTCCCCATCACCAGCACCAGTACCTTTTCCTCCCCCAATGCCTCTCCTTCTCTCTCGTCCAAAGTTCTGTGTTCAGGGGCTCGGCCGTCTGTGTCTACTCTATGGCGTCCATCCGGGCTGCCTTCAGCGGGTCCTTCTCCCACAAGGAAGGGCCCAATTACCACTGGGTGGAATACAAGGAGCGAGTACCATACCCACGGCCTGGAACGGTGGGTATACCCTGCAGGGAGGGCTCTGTTTTCAGAGGGTACCAGGGGACAAAGGTGGATAGTTCAAGTCCAGAAAGTAAAACTCCAAACCAAGATTTTGTTTCAACCAAGCAGTTCAGTATTCTGTGACTGTGATTCTTTATGCTCAAAAGTTTGGTTGAAACAAAAGCTTGGTCTGGATTTTTATTTTCTGAACCTGAACTGTCCACATCTGCCAGGGGGGCATGTATGTGATACACGGGTGATGAAACAAAGCTCAAACTCACTAATGGTCACAGTGCAGCACAATACCCTTCAGAAGAATCATAAATGTGTTAAGGAGTACAGCTGCGGTGGTTGTAGAGGTGTACGAGGTGTGCTATTTGTTCAGTGTTGCTTTCTTAACAAACAGTTGCAGCATTCTGTTGAATGTTTAGCATTAGCTTGTAGCTTCTGGCCAAACTCACTGATGAATGCGAAAAATAATGACCTTCACAAAGAATTTGTGGCATTCCTTAATAATTCAATTTTTGTTGATTTGTATAGCTGCAACAAAATTTATGTCGGCAATAAAGCGTTATGTAACAAATATGACAACACAAATCAATTTATAAAACAGCTTTACAGCTGTATTCGGTTTCAGTGGAGTACAGTTAATTGGTTGCTGATGTCCAATCAGGTGCTTTAGCCTTTTCTCCTAATTTGAGAGCCTTGCTGCCAAGCTACCAAGTGCAGTAGGGCGTCGGTTTAGCTTGAATGAATTTACATTCATCAGCCTCTCTGAAACTTTCATCCAATGCAACGTGCAATTTTTCCGACTGAATTTGCCCATTTATACAGCTGGATATTTCACTGGAGCAAATCGGGATAAGTGCCTTTTCTCATATGCACGACAGCAGGGTCTCCCCTGTGAGCTGGACTAGAAACCTCCCGAGTCCATATTCTGATTAATGATTACACTGCTGGTTCCCTGCACTAATGTCAGCATGTTACCTTGCATCCTAATACCGCCAAGAAAATTTCCTAATACATGTAGGTGTAGCTGGCTAATAAAGTGAATTCTGATTCTAATAGTGTCCTAGTGAAACCTACGACCCACTCCACAAATCCACCCACGACTACCCGGATGATGTGGTCAGCTTCATGAGAGGACACCAGCTCATGTGGGAACCTGTGCTGCCCATCAACAGAAGACCCGTGTTTATGAGAGTGAGCGCCCCCTACAGGCTGCGGAAAATAGTGGTAGACAGGGTTGATGCAGAGGATGGTCAATACGACGTACTTTACCTGGGCACAGGTAGGTGACAAGAATACAGTTAAACCGATTATGCTACACCCAATAACGTGGCAACAAATGTTACGCTGACAATAGATAAAAATGGCAATCCTTATAATTATATAATGTAATAATATGGCCCAGAAAAAATAGGTGACATTTTACTTGAAGCTGTCATCTATTATGCATCATAGATACACTACCTTCATAATGCATTATAATGCTCTGTATAAGAATTAAGAATATATTTTGTACTGCATTATGAAGGTATCTACAGTGCATTTTAGATGAGAGCTTCATAAAGCATTCATATTGCATAATAAATATGGCTATAATGTGTTTTACGTTTCATAAATATTTATAGCCGTGTTTTTAGTGCTTTACGCTTTAATGCATTATAATGTGTTATGAATGTATTCATAGATTCTTATTGACATGGCATTCATAGAAAGTGTTACCAAAAAGACTGTTCGTATGGGTATTATGGCATTACCTTCTCAGAAAGTAGTGCACTTGCAGGTCAGCTAACACAACTGAATGAAACCTGCTGGTCTGCGGAATTTGGCAGAACGTGACAAAGTTGATTAATGAGGGAGTATATTTAACCTCAGGACACTGACCCCAGTTCAAAGGCCTTTCAGGTTGATAGCCGAAGCCTATTTTTCATCCGTGTGTTAAAAAGAGAAGGGCTCATTAAGGTGGCTGTCATACTTCACAGCTATTAATAATCTGAAGGGTTAAAACCCAACACCTCCAGTTAACCATTACCTCATATTGTTCGTGGGATTGGTTTTTGTTACAAGCCAAGGATTAACGAACTTCTATTTGTTATTGCATTATTGTATCTTCATTATTGCAGAAGATTTGAGAAGAACGATTATTTTATGCCTCTGACGTTGCTTAGATACTGGGCATTTGCTTTTGGTTGGGAATATTGAATTATTGCCAATGGCGTAAACAAGTCATTTGGCATGTACTGTATACAATGATGACAGCACTATCAGCCTCTTGGGGGTCACTGTAGAGCAAGCAGCCATATTTAGACGCAGGGCAGTTCCCATGCCTGGCTTGGCTGAGACTCCCTGGAACCACCCTGATATTATGGAGGGTGTCCATTAGCCTGTATGCTATGCTTTGCCTGCCTGATGTGCCACCTGGCTTTGTGGCTTCTGTGAACTGCTGCTCATCTGCCCCCATGCCACCCCTGAAGTCCTCCTGCCCTTAGCAAACTACCTCAGACACATTCAGGGTCAAATGTGTGGTGCACTTTAGCTATAGCGGCCGTCTGTATCACAGAGAGTGTCTCGTGAGCCTTATTTAGTGGTCTTTTTTTTATTGTTATTCATTGTTGATATTATTGTCTTGTTGGCAGTATAGTTTGAAAGAAGCAAGACATTCATTATTCTGCATGCATACATGCATAAAACAATAAAACCTTGAATATGAGTTTGATACCATACTACAGAACAATGAGATTAATAGGAAATCCTTACATTTGGCCATATAGCTTGAGGCAGGCTGCAGAATTTGTGATGGGAAGCTCTGAAAGCCACTAATTTTTCCCAGATTAAATATTACACTGAACTTCCTTCAGTTGCTGTATAGACACTGATGGCTCTCCATCTGGAGACAGGTGTCCATTAACAGGTGACTCCTTTACTCTGCAGACAACAGCAAGCTTCTGAAGGTGATTTCCATCTTGAAGGAGAACTGGGAGACGGAGGAGGTTGTCCTGGAGGAGCTGACTTTGTTTCCTGTAGGTGACTTTCATGAACTCAGCATATGACTACGTCCAATTTCCCCTCAATGTAATCTTATGCCCCTAGTGTTGGTTGTTGTTGCTTTCTGTGGAAAATGAGTATTGCATTGAAAAATAGCCCGGGGTGAAAGATCTACTGATCTGCTGGACATTTTCAAAGTTTTCGAAATAAGTGAATAAACTGGGAGCCCAAAGGAAGGGAGAAATGAAGAAAAACAGCAGTTGGTTTATTTTTTGAGCAATAAACCACAAAAAAAAAAAATCAAACAAACACCAAACAAAGGAGATGTCATAGCTGTACCGAACAAGACAAATGCAACATCAGATGGATCTCAGCAAAGGAAAACAGGGAAGGGGTGTATGAAGCCTTACGAGAGCATGTTCAGAGGTGAAGGAACTTTGGGTATTTAATTACTTTTTCCTGTGGGAAGAACAGAGGTTAGCCTAAATTATCAGGGGAATTCACAGTGAGGCCCCAGGACTTGGCAGGAATCCACAAAGCAGTTACTCTGGAGGAGCCAGACACTCGAAGCTGACATATTTTAGCTGTTATGTCCCTGGGGTATCAAAGCATTTCAATGGGACAAATCTTAACTTATATTTTGTTAACTTTCTCCTCTGTGTCATTATTTCTGGCATTATCGCCCCTAACAGAAGCCCACACCGATCCTGAACATGGAGCTGTCAACTAAAAGGGTATGTTTACCTGTGCATGATATTTAGTTTTATTGCAACAGATATATGAAGCCCTATTTATGCCAGAATGAGCTGAAAATGAGCTCCAAACACAAGCCAGAAAGATGCTCATACATCTTGTTGCAAACATACACGAATTAACCAACCAGAGACTGACAGAGAATATGATGGCTATAAGCTGGATCATGATTGGCTCAATCTCCCCTCCGCATGAGCAGCAGCTCCTGTACGTGAGCAGTGATGTGGGCGTGGCCCAGCTCCCCCTGCAGCGCTGCCAACTCTATGGCCAGGCCTGTGCTGACTGCTGCCTGGCCAGAGACCCCTACTGTGCTTGGGATGGCACCACCTGCAGCAGCTACTTTCCAAGCAACAAGAGGCAAGTCCCCCCCCCCCCCCATAAAGATAGGCCTACATACTGTTATTTTTATTGTTAATTATTTCAAAACCACCACAGCAGGGATCTGAGTCAGCAGCACAAATATTAATAGTTCCTGTTGGTGATCATCCTGCTGGCCCATAAAGACATGGCATCAAAGTTATAGATGGATTCTGGGAGTTGTTGTACTAAAAAAAAAAAAAAAGACATTCGGCTATGATGTCAAGCATGTTTCTCATTTTACTTGGCACTGTGAATTTTGCAAATAAACAAAAACATGAAACTGCCAGTGACAGGCTGCTCCAATCCTGTATTTTGATCTTTTATTCTCTTTGCCTATAGTAATCTGGAAACTCTTTGTTCCTGCCTTCACTGATGTGTTTTATGTCAAGAAATAAACCTTCACACGTAACATGACACTTAAAGTCTCCTTTTCATTTCTAGACGTGCTCGTCGACAGGACGTCAGGCACGGGGACCCGCTGAGTCAGTGTCACGACTTGGGAGATGGTAAAGAGCCGTCTCTTCCTCGGACTTGAACAAATTTGCTCGGGTACATTGCTCCCTCTAGTGTTGAGAATGAACGATACACCGAATTGTACAATTGCGCGGCACCGTTTTTTACAGGTCGAGGGGTGGTGGAGGAAAAGGTCATCTATGGGGTGGAGGGTAACGCCACCTTCTTGGAGTGCGTGCCGAGGTCCCAACAGACAACGATCAGGTGGAGGGTACAGTTTCCTTTAGCCCAAACCAGCAGGGATGTAAGTACCTAGTACAGTAATAATTGCATTGTATAGGCCTACAGAGACCGGGATTAGCAAACAATCGGGTGAAATTGTGGTTTGACCTGTGGGGCAAGTTTGTTTTTTATTATGATGTTATTTTTTTTTAATAACAAATAAATCCAATGGTACGCTTTCATTTTGTGTGAAAAACACAAACCAAATTAAGGTAACACGTTTATTGAACGCACAATCACGTCCTATGGTGCTTTGGCAAGGCTGCCACATAAAGATAGGTAAAATCGTAATAATCCTTGCGATGGACTGGCATCCTACCCAGAATGGCCCTCTTCATGCTCCATGCTCCCTGGGACAATCTCCAGGCTCTCCACAACCCTGTACTGGAAAAGCAGCTATAGACGATCGGTTGGCTGTAATATTCCCCATAAAAATAAACAAACGGTTATTTTTCAACCAGTCTAATGGTTTTTATCCCACAGAATGCAGTAAAGTGGGAAAAAACATTTATAAGTTTGCGGTTACGTGTGTGGCTAATTAAAATTTATCCCCAATAAAAGTTTTATTGAATAATTTTTTTTTCTTACTTTGCTTTGAGGAAATATAAACATAAACCAAATCCAATGCGGTATTGGCCTATTCTCAGAAAAGGCTTCAGCTGTCTCTCCAGCCAAACCACGTTATAGTTTCAACCCAGTAACTAGGCTACATGTTTACGGCCACTAACCAAGAGCATGGTAATAAGCTGGTTACAGGGTTGCCAAATCTCACGCATCTGGCGCGTGACACTTGTGCTTTCTGACGCTCACGTAAGAAATATGACGGCAAATCTACATTATTCCATCGTAGACCTGAAATAAGTTTATAATCTACGTTGAGGTAGTTTGCAAACTATATAGACTATTTGCAAGGTAATATTAAGTGTTACGTGCATATAAATGTGTGTGCATTTAAAATCTCACGCCAGTAACCAAAGCAACCCTGTGATTATTAGAATTAGAAATGAAAGCATGGTTTGAAAAAAGCTGGAATGACACCAAAAAACATAGAAGATTCCTTAGCCTCATTTGGTCCTTTTTGCAGCTTCTGCAGAGCGATGAGCGCGTCATGCACATGAAGCGCGGCGTCCTCCTTCAGCGCTTAGAGCCGGGAGACTCGGGCCTCTACACCTGCCTGGCCCAGGAACACTCCTTCACCAGCACGCTGGCCCGCTACAACCTGCGCGTCGTATCCCAGCAGCAAGTCGTGGCTGGCAGCGTTTGGGCCGCAGAGAGGCTTGGGGAGCCGGTGGCCGGCGCTGATGATGCAGATGTGCCGGGGAACCGCGCCGGGATCCATGTCTCACACGGACATCAGATGACCAAGAGCTACAAGGACTGGCACCTCATGGGCATGAGCGTGGACGAGTACTGCGAACAGATGTGGTACCGTGAGAAGCGCCGGAAGCTCCGCAATCTGAAGTGGAAGCAGGACGGTAAAAAGGCCAGAGTGCGACGGCAGAACCCGCCGCAGCCCTCACCGTGACACCGCACTGCAACGCTGGGATAAATTTAAACTGATTCTTTTTGCACAACACCCGACATGTTTGAGTGATTTGACTACATGCTTTTTACACAAACCATCCTCCGCAAATGGCTGGAAACCTTCTCAAACCTCAGCATTCAACATAAAGGGAATCCCTTTATATTCAACGCTTGCTTAATCCTAGGATGTTGATTGATCTTGCGGAGATCAATGTCTTATGTCGATGAAGAGCTTTAAGCGTATCTGTATGTATAACTGAAAAATTGCGTTTTCTCATTGAACGTAAAAAATGTAGGCTACGCTTTGACAAAGCGTCTCATGCTGCAATAAATTACAAAGCACTACTGTAACAGCGCGGTTATTCTTGCCATAGGCAAGAGTTGTGTGTTTTTTATTTCTGAGGTTTCAGATAGGCCTATTTAGAATCGGGAATGTCTGAAGGTTAAGCCATCGAAAAAGTTAATAAAGATACGTTCATCCCCTTTAGCAACGTTTAATACAGAAACTTTAGATTCAGATTGTTGACAGGTGCTGCGGTATCTAAGAAAAATGTTTGTTCTCCGTACCGGAAAGTGAGAGTAAACGGTTTTGATTCGCCTGCAGGTAATTAACCATGTACATTGTTTTCAACATGCAGTACAAAATACATAATCTTCCCTTGTATTTCCATGTTAAATAAAAATTTAATGTAAAAGACAAAAGCATAAATAGATTATAAATGTTTTAGATTAGAATTCGTGTAGCGCATTCATTTAGACAGGTAATACATTTAAGAAGATATGAACATCTGTGGTAGAATGTACTAGAAACTATTTACAGATATGGAAAAGGTAAAACATTGCTTTTCCCCACATACATATCAAGTTATTTATTGATGCCCTAGAGTATTTTCAAAAACTATGCTAGCTCAACTGACCAATTCTTTATGCGAACAGGAGAGTAGGCCTATATGCTGCTGAATGCAGTTCCACTCCAGACCACCTTCAAGGAAGCTAATGTAAATGATGACGAAGGTGGGTCACGTGATCTTGGACTTATTTAGTAAGGATGTATGTGCCCATGTTTAGTGAACAGTACAGTTCTGTTTCGCAGCGGCTGCTTCTGAGTTTAAACTGAGTATTCTGGGTAAAGTAAAGACGGGCTGAGTGGGCATATGTTCATCCACTGAGATGGCATTTCAAGGGCATTTATGTGTGATGCACATATTTACTCATAATCAGAAATCAAAACATTTTATGGAGGTGTCATTAAGCACTTGATATATAAATGTATATTTGTGGGTGTTTAAGCCTTATTCTAACAATACCGTTTTTTGAACATGACAATTTTTTTATTTTAACGGAGGGAGTGTTAATTATACAATTGCTTGTGATGTTCATATTTTTTTACACAATTTAACTGAGGTTGTTTGTTTTGAACAAATGTTTTTATTTTGTTACGCTAGAATAAAAAAAATATGTAAACTTGAATTATACTACTGTGAGCTGGTGCTGTTAAAGTATAAGGGCTTCAAACTGCATGAGCGATACAGTATCAACGCGATAAGTAGGCGCATCTTATATTTACTATATTTAATTAACATTTCTGTGTATGCATACCATTTTTGGATGCCGTCAGATTCTATGTCAACACTAAAAAAATGAACTGCCCATTGTACCTGTCTGAATGACATATTTAGTATAGGTGTTTTTCAACAATAAATATTTTTTACATAAAAATAATTTATGAGTTAGATTTTCATTTACATTTTATTGATGAATTGGTGTACAATCGATGACAGTGAACATACATATATGAACTTTTAGGATAAAAGTGTATATTTTATGTATATTTTATTACTTACAAGCAGAGGTGGTACACAAACCCATTACTTGAGTCAAAGTATAGATATGCTTGGTCAAATATTACTCCAATACAAGTGAAAATTGTTCTGTCAAATTTAAAATTGAATTAAAGTACTGCAGTAGTTGATTTTTTAAATACTTAAGTATTCACAATTTCTTTTTAATGACAATGCATTGTATTGTTACCACAATCCATTTACAGAACCTATAATTACTCTGAAATGGCCTATTGAATGCCCTGACTTGCTTGTAGAACCTGTAGAATAAAATGCTTGCGGAGTATGTTGCAATTTCAATAGAAACATAATTGAACTGACAAAAGGATGGCAATTGTCATTTTCATTTTTTAATTTAAGATCCCCTGGTGGTGTGTGTGTGTGTGTGCACATTCATGCACATGCATGCATCAGGCAGACAGTGGAATTCCTGTAGATGCAACTTCCTCATAAAATAACAAACTAAATACAACAACCAACTCAGTCACACACCTCTGGCTTTATAACTGCCGAACAACAACTAGACTGACAGCACAGGAGTAGTTTACTGTAACTGGTTATTTTCCTGTGAGTAATGCAATATGACTTACCGCATTTTCGAAAATGCGTCCGCTGACTTCAAAGCTATGTTTCAAACTAATGATTAATGAGAACTTCATAGAAATTTAGTGGAGTAAAAACTACGATTTTTTGTGTATGTAGCGAAGTAAAAGTCACAAGTTTTTTTTTTTTTTTTATTGATACTCAAGTAAAATACTGATACTCAAAAAAATACTTAGGTACAGTACACAACTAATTGTACTTCGTTACTGTCCACCCCTGCTTAGTGCTTACAAAACTAATGGCAAATAAATAAAATGTACTCAGAATTGGATAAGGTCTCTTGGTGTGATTGTATATAGCAGAATATATCAGTAATATCTTCTTTGAACACAGCTCTGTGCTCTTATTAGTGATGCCCGATATCTGATGACTCGAGATTTCAGTGTGACAGTAAAGCAGAAAGTTGTTTTCTTTTTACCACAAATACTTTCATGGCACAAAACACTGGAGGGCTAAGGCAATGTCTTTGTTTCTCCGTGCATTAGCTCATTTACTTCGGTTGTGACTAATAAGCATACATTTAAATATATCGTATACTTCGCTTCACATATTTTTCAGCTGTGCCTGGGTTTATATTCCTGTAATCACTGTAAAACAGAAGAATGACCAGGGACTTCCTTGCGCTCAGAGAATGTTAGAAACTCTCTTACCCAGGAAACCATTGCTGACGTCATCAAAAGTAGACTGTAGTCGCCGGTTGTGACGTATTCAACGTGGTCGCCATAATAAACCTAGGTACATGGGTTAATCGAGCCTTGTGGTTTTACGAAGGTGGTGAAGTAACGAGCCGTGGTACAAAGATATATATCAACTTTTCAGTGATACTTATAAAATAGTCAGAGTCGGCTGCAAGACTGTGAGGAGAAAAACTGAGAAGTATTACGAGGTAAGACATTCGGGTGAAAGTGATTCGGTAAGAAGCCCCTCACTTGAATGGCAGAGTTCACGTTTGCAATAAACTATGGGTTGGTCATTTGCTGGAGGGTCGCCTGTAGCTGGATATTGACATTTCATGAGTACCGGTGCAGGGTTCTATTATCAGAAGAGGTCGGCAACTAAAAGCAGAGGACTGTAACCTAATCGTTTATTTGCCGGTAGCTGACAAGCTAGGAACCCCCAGTGTTTCCATACACGTGAGACGAATTAAAATCAGCGCCTGAAATATGACACACATTGCACAATTCGCACAGATCCTGCAGTTACACATAAAAACACTTCATCTTTTTTTTTAACAGATCCAATTACTTTTGATCTGAAGTGTACTGAGCCCTTTGCTCAAATGCGATTGAACTGCGCTGCCGGCGTGTAAAAAGCTCCACAGCGATCCGCTATTAGAAGCGTGACATCCAGGGGTCTCCAAGCCCGTGTCCACTTCGTCGTGCACATCAGTGTAACTTTCAGAGAAAACGACTTGTCGACCGGCTGTCCTTTTCTAAATGCTTCTTTTTCATCTGCATCTCTCTGTCAAAAGCGCACATGTGAGCGCCTGCGGAACTGACAGGCTTGTTAACCCTTCATAGACTAATCGAGCTGCAGTCAGGAATCGGCATATTAACGGTCCGCGTGTAAAATGACCTTTTCTTGCAATAATTATTGTTGCTTGTTTATCAGTGTATCATGTATTTGCAAGCTGGATGCTATTTTAATGATTAACTCGCGACCTTGAATTGGATAAACCCGAATATAATGTCGATGGGTGTGTGTCTTCTACATTTTGGCTTCACAATACATTTCCCGATAGTAAATGTTTGGTTTTTGTTTCACTTTTGCTTATAACGTTGAATTTATCTCGAATCTTTGAGTTCACATATTTTGACTTTTTTTTGTGAAGAATTTTTGGACCTTTTCTTAATTGTTTATTAATAATGCGGTAGTCTTTTAAAATATATTTGATTATACTATGGTTCCGGACCTTGAACTTGATTTTTCAGTTTGAATTTCACCGGGAGGATGTATACATAAGGACACAATTTAACTTGTCCTTTACGAAAAGCCAGCTGGTAGTTATAACATTTTAAGGTCATAATTGTTGTAATAAACTTTTATTTGTGGTGACATTTGTTTTGCAGAGTAAGATTTTATTAGTTATTAAGAATGAAGTTTTTATTTTATCTTGTACATGCTGACCTTTGGGAAAACGTGACATTTAAAAGTTCAAAGTTTTACCTCTTGCATGTAAACAAATTTACAGAACTTGATAAAATATATGTCCATTTTCACCTCTTAATAACGCAGATATCCAGTTTAAGTTGTTGCCAGCCGATTGAACATAAGAATTAATTGCTTCCCTGTAGGCTATTAGATCTTTTTTGGCACCAGGGCTGAGGCTATAATTAGGCTGAACGTGAGCAGGTGTGGCATGAAGAGGAAAAATCCTTTGCGAGATGTTTATCCTGTGAGCTGTTGTACTTCTGAAAGAGGGAAATCGGTGAAATACTGTGGATGCTTGCTAGTGTTGTTCAAATTATTTGAACATAAATGTATTTCCAAAAAATAAAGCCTGTTGGAAAACAAGTTGCCTGCTAGGTGTTTGTACCTTTCGAGACACATGGATCTATTCCCCCCAGAGGAAGAGACTTTAAGGAGCGATATTATGAGTGCTCTTGGGGGGGAGGAAGTCCTGGTTAGTTCAGGGTAATGAGGCATGTCTGTCCGGAGTCCCTTCATGCGCCATGAGTTTTGAGTACATGGCCCTTCAAGGCAGAGCCTGAACTTAAGCCTCCTACAGCAGCATTAAACCATGACGTCCATTAACTGCAGATGATGAATAGTGGCTTTAGGCGTAACTCTTTCTCGTGCTCATGCTGCCCTTCACAGGCAGGGCCATGGCTTCCCCGTCCCCGAGCGTGGACTCCAAGGCAGAGCTCTCCTCCTTGCTGGAGCAGTGGGAGCGGCAGCAGCAAGGCAGCACCTCGGAGCTGGTGTCCATCCTCGCCAAGTCAGTACACAACATGATGGGATGGTGTGGTCAATATGTGGGGTGTGGCCTGGTCCTGTATATGGGAGTGACCTGGCTCTGTATGGGTGTGGCCTATATGTGGGGTGTGGCCTATATGTGGGGTGTGGCCTGGCCCTGTATATGGGTGTGGCCTGGCTCTGTATGGGTGTGGCCTATATGTGGGGTGTGACCTGGCCCTGTATGGGTGTGACCTGGCTCTGTATGGGTGTGGCCTATATGTGGGGTGTGGTCTGGCTCTTTATGGGTGTGACCTGGCCCTGTATGGGTGTGACCTGGCTCTGTATGGGTGTGGCCTATATGTGGGGTGTGGTCACATTGCAGCCACTGCTTCCCAATGCAGGTGTAGGTTTCAGTTTCTTGCTTTCTTAAAAGTAAAACTGCAGTCCCCAGTCAGCCTGTATGGCCCCCAGGCTGTTCCACATATTTCATATATTTCACCCCCATCATGTTGCATAAAAAACACCCCATGTTTCACTGGCATCTCAGCCAAGGTGTCCCCTGACTCATGTCCCTGGCTCCCTGTCCCTGGCTCCTGGCTCCCCACAGCCCTGTACTGGATATGCGGATGTGCAATGTAGATGGATTGATGGATGTTTAAAATAGTCTTATAAAACATTGATTTTTTTTTTCCTATTTTCCATGATGTATTAGAATTTCAGAACTGATTGAAGGAGAGACTGAGCAGTACCACAAGGCAGACCCTGATCCCTTTGATGACCGTCATCCAGGTGAAACTTTGCTCTCATTCCAAGGACAATAAGTTTATAGTGGGATCTTGTCTGTGTCCAGAAGGTTATTAGTTCAAATCCCATGGCTGGCAGAGTAATCATGTCACTCTTGGGCCATTTAGAAAGACCCTTTATCCTAAAAACTGCTCTAGCCGTACTCTTACCTCTCACAGGAGAGCAACATGTTATATGATCAAGGGATTCCTGTGTACCTGTGTTGGTGCTTGTACAAATGGCAAATAAATCATCATCAAAAAATCATTGTCATCAGTAATGGAGTGTTTCTCTATCTGCTTTGGTTCCCCCAGGCAGAGCAGACCCAGAGTGTATGCTGGGACATGTGCTCAAAATCCTGTTTAAGAACGACGACTTCACCAACGCGGTAAAGTTCCGCTCTGGCCTCCTCTTCCAATCCTTGTCTTTCTTTTGTTATCTGTAAGACCAACCTGGCAGACGACTGGGAGTCGAATTCAGTGTTGGTGAGCAGCTCTGTCATGACACATCTGCATCCCACACCCCTTGCAGCTTCTGAACACGTACGTGATGACCAGCAGGGAGGTCTCCCTCAACACTGCTGCCTGTCGCCTTCTGCAGAACATCATGCCGGGACTGGAGACAGCAGTGGTCTTCCAGGAGAAGGTGTAGTACTCTTTTGACGGCAGAAACCGCCTGACCTTTTTGTGAAATGACTGAAATGACAAACGATTTGGTCCTTGGCTACTTTAGACCCCACGCACTGTTTGGTAGTGTTCCACGCTTTGGGGGTCATGGGTTCGAATCTGGCCTGAACTCTGCACAGGTTGCTAGTCCAAGAATAGGGATGCCACCAGAGATTTTGGACCCCCCAACCTAGACCGAGCAAGTTCCATTCCTTCAAGGCCCCTTTCAACTGTCTCCCCCTTCACAACTTCCCTGTCCAAGAGCAAATAAATCACGTGAATCAGTGACTCTAAATTGCATTTAGTGTCTAAGACCTTGGAGTCCTGCCTTGATCCTCTTCTAGGTTTGGTAACTCAATAGGTTAGATATCCTGTGGTTATTAAAAATGAATTTATATATAGAGGGATGGAATTTTCATGACTTGGCTTTGCCGGTGTTGTCTTGCTAACTGCCCCCCCTCCCCCATGCTTCAGGAGGGTGTGGTGGAGAAGCTCTTTGAATGGGCCCAGGAGGCCGATTGTCCCCTGTGTATCTATGCCACGGGGCTGCTGGGCGGAGCCATGGAGAACCAGGACATCGCCGGCAACTACAGGGAGGAGAATTCACAGCTGGTCAGTGGACGCCCGTCCTGCGTTTGACGCTTGCTGTCCTGGGGGTGATGCTGGCTTTTCCCGCATCGAGGACACGCTGTCGGAATGGCATTGGGAACTGAAAGCCAGCCATGGCGACTCTATAGCTGCGTTCTCAGAGTAATTTGAAAAGACACCTTTCCTCTTTTATTGTCATGTTTTCATTTTATTTATTTTTTCCCTCAGGATGTCTGTGCGGTGTTTTGCACCGTCTGGATAAGTAAAACATTTAGAAATCCTATTTATTTTTTTTTGCCAAAGAGGAAATGTTTAAGTGCGGAAAGCTCCGGAATTGGATCTCTGCCACTGAGACCTTTGCTGTGGTCAAATAGGTTCAGTAAATATCTCTCTGGGCGCCTCTTAGTGGGCGGATCTGGTGGCGAATCGAAGGCTCCTGTTGTACATATACATTTCGGCTATGTATCTGATATATGCCCAAAGTGACTTACGGCAGGGCAGAGCTACAATTTGTGTGTACTACCTGGAATTTGAACTCACGACCTCTGCGCAGATTGCCGAGATACTCTACTTGTTGAGCTACGGAAGCTGAATTGCTCTCCTGACCTGGGAAATAGCTCAGATATATAAATGTGGTGGTGTGACCATGTACCTGCATCTGTTAGGTGTTCTCCATGTTTGCCTTGAGTGTTGCTGACAGGGCATATAAGGATGTGGGAACCACTGTTGTGTGAGCTCTGTTTCCTGCATGGCCCATTGGAGTGACGGACCGTCGCCCTCACAGGTGCCTTTTATGCTCCGGAGGCTGCGTGAGCTGCAGAGTGTCGAGGCGGACGGCTCCCCAGGGATCAGGAGAGCTGACCTGCAGGGTGAGCGCTCAGGAGCGACGGGCCAGGATTGTGGGGGCTCTGAGGATGCGGCTGGTCCCCTGGGAAGCTCTGCAGAGAGAGACCGGGAGGGAGAGGAGAGGGGGGAGGAAAGCCAGCCGGTGCCAGCCGAGAGCGGTGAACCATCGCTGCAGCTGGGCTTCACCCGCAAGGCCAGCAGCCGTGCGCATCCGTCTGTCAAACCGGCATCAGAGCCCCTGTACCAGGCGGCGCCAGAGACAGGAGAGCCGGACCGGAGGCGGGAAGTGGGCAGTCAGGCGCAGAAGAGGGTGGAGGGGGAAAACGGCAGGACGGCCAGACAGAAGCTGCGCTTGGCCCCCCCCGATCCGGAGCGGGCTGCCTGCGAGCTGTCCAATAGCAGCTGGAATGAGATGAGCCCTTGGGTCATCGGGACCAAATACCGCCTGGAACCTCTGACCCCAGCCATGGAACAGCGCCTCATCTTGCAATATCTCACCCCGCTGGGGGAGTACCAAGAGGTTGGCTATGTCTCCTCCCTCATCACCCCACCCCCGGTCAGTTTCCCCCCCACTCACCCCTCCATTGGTCTTTCCCACAGCTTTTGGGCGTTTTCATGCAGATGGGAGCCTGCGAACTGCTCATGCATTACATCGATCTCAAGCTGACCAACGACGTGCAGCTCACCTTTGAGGCGCTCAAGGTACCTCCTTACCCCAGGGGTCCAACATGGCTAAGACGTTCCACGCAGGGCGTCACACCCAAATACACTGCGCAGCACGGGAATGACACGTCGTCCTCTGCGGGGCGTCGATAAGCCCCCAGCTGTTCCTGTGCGTCCCTGATAGGCCTGCTGGGTTGGCGGAGATAAGCAGCCACCAGGGCGGCGCCCTGATCCTAACGCAGGTGTGTCTGTTCTCAGTACCTGGCCTCCCTGCTGCTGCACAAGAAATTCGCTGCCGAATTTGTGGCTCACGGTGGCGTGCAGAAGCTTCTGGAAATCCCACGGCCCTCCATAGCAGCCACCGGGGTGTCCCTGTGCCTCTACTACCTGGCCTACAACCAGGATGCCATGGAGAGGGTGAGAGAATCCCTGTGTGTGTATATGTGTGATGGTCCTCCACCTTCCCATCATCCTCCTGGCTTCTGCAAATAACAGCAGCCAAACGCACCACAGTACTCAAACTGACAGAAACAAAATGCCACCTCCGTTTTGTGAGTTATGAGGTCCCTTATAAGGGTGCGACATACCTGAAGGTTCCTTTAGATAACAAAAGGTTATTGCTGCTGAGATTCACCTCAAATCCAGTTCCTAACAAAGGATTCGAGGACAAAAAAACCCACTAAAACTGAAAGTATTATGTTTAAGCACCGTCCTTTTTGTTTCCGGACAGCTATGATTTTTACATTCTAATTGGTAGGTGATTTTATCCAAAGCAACCTACATTTTTAGCCGAGTAGCAGAACCAAATAGTCCCTGGAGTAATTGGCGGGGGGGTGTGTAAGGGCCTTGCGCAGGGGCCTTTTGGTGAATCCATTGTGCCATCCCTGGGATTTGAACTGGCGACCTTCCGTTCAAAGGCACAGCCACCTAGCCCTCTGAGCCGCACAGCGCCCCCTGGTGGTTTCACGTCGATGTTGGGGCTACCTGTGGGTGGATAGCCTGCCTCACTACCTCCCTCCGCAGGTGTGCATGCTGCCGCCCGCCGTGCTGGCCGGCGTGGTCTCCTACACGCTCTGGCTGCTGGAGTGCTCTCACGCCTCTGGCTCCTGCCACGCCACTATGTTCTTCTCCATCTCCTTCGCCTTCCGCGCCGTCCTCCAGCTCTTCGACCAGCAGGACGGCCTGCGGCGCCTCGTCAACCTGGTGGGGGCCCCCCCTCCTATTACACTTGTGATTTATTTTTTATGTTTTCAATTTTCATTTGAAATCCAGTTTAGTCTTAGTTGGATTTCATTGTTATTTTTAAGATATAGTTCTATTTAGTTTTTGCACATTTTAGTTTCAGTTGAAGTTTTAGTAATTTTATTTCCTGGGATTAACTAAAAGTTGTAGAGCTATGATCTACATGAATACACACTGCGCATATGTACTAATCCCCTCATAATGCATAAAGCATGTTGCAGTTATTATTAATGGGCAATAGAATTGAAAAATCTTTACTTTAGCGAAATAGTATTAAAAACAGTCATAGACAGTATTTGACATTTTGTTTTTATTTATTAGTTTTGGGACTATTTATAGTTTTCATTTAGTTGTACTTTGTTTTCATGTCTTTTATCTTTTATTATTGATATTTTATATCTGTTTCAGTTTGCCGCAATGTTTCGTTATAGTTTTTGTTATTGTCAGTGATGATCGCCCTGCCAGGCACCTGTCTGGCATTGCTGCGCCCGCTGTGTCACGGCGCCTTTCTCTCTGCTGCCTGACAGATCAGCACCCTGGAGATTCTCAATCTCGAGGAGCAAACGGCGCTGCTGAGCGACGACAAGATCTTCTCGAGCCGGCAGACGGCCAAGCACACCTGC
This sequence comes from Paramormyrops kingsleyae, assembly GCF_048594095.1. Taxonomy (NCBI): domain Eukaryota; kingdom Metazoa; phylum Chordata; class Actinopteri; order Osteoglossiformes; family Mormyridae; genus Paramormyrops; species Paramormyrops kingsleyae. The sequence continues at coordinate 23,815,391 of NC_132804.1, forward strand.
ATGGCCCTGCGCCGCTACTTCGAAGCTCACCTGGCCATTAAGGTGGAGCAGGTGAAGCAGTCCCTTCAGCGATCAGAGGGTGGCGCTCCAGTTCACACACAGCCGTATTTCAAGGTGGAGTGAATTGTGCCTTTTGGTCGATTTATAATCCGCTTTTGAAGGACTGCTGAACACACTATTCAGCGCTGTGGTGCTGTATACATGGTACTATTGCATTAATAATTAATACTGATAAATTCTGGAAATTTGTCCCCATGGTAACCTGTATGTTTCCCAGGCTTGCTCCTACACCCGCGAGCAGGTGGTGGAGATGATGGAGTTTCTGATCGAGTACGGCCCGGCGAGGCTCTACTGGGAGCCGGCCGAGGTCTTCCTCAAGCTCTCCTGCGTGCAGCTTCTGCTGCAGCTCATCTCCACGGCCTGCGACTGGAGGACGTACTACGGCAGGTAGGAGGCTCCGCCCCCTCTGATACCACGGCAGCATTTTTTTTTTCCATCCCTCTTTTATGGAAGGCAAGGAATCTGTCAGAGAAGTGTCTGAGGGGGTTATCTTTAACCTCAAGAACGCAAACGTTATGGGAAGCCTAGCCACGCTCTGGTACCCTGACATGCTGTCTCTGTGTGTGTGTCTATCTCTCTCTCTCTCTCTCTCTCCATTCCCTGGCTGAAGGAGTGACACGGTGCGTTACGCTTTGGACATCTTGGCCATTCTGACGCTGGTGCCCAAGGCACAGCTGCTGCTGGCTGAGCCTGTGGACGTGCTGGACGAAGGCGGCTCTGTCGTCTGCACCGTGGGTCAGTCTTCATGGCAGCGTGGTCAGGGGTTGGGGGGGGGGGGGGTGGAATATGGTTTGGCCAGCCCATTTGTTTTAAAGTTTTCCGGACCCCAGCCATATCCATGTGTGACCCTGTGTAAAATTTAATGTTAAAAGTTTTTAATTTCTTAAAAGTTCTTTATGCCATCATAAGGTGATTCCCTGTCATTATTCTGTGTGGTTCTGGTTTTTGAGTTTACGCCCCCAATCCGGTGACTGGGCCGGGTTCTGGCGGGTCTCCCATCTCTGTCTCCCTGGGCTTGATTCCGCAGGGATGAGCATCATCCTGGGTGTGGCAGAGGGCGAGGTCTTCCTAAACGATGCCGAGATCCAGAAGTCGGCGCTGCAGGTGGTGATAAACTGCGTGTGTGCCCCCGACAAGCGGCCACCCGCCATTGGCAAGTTCCCCAACGCGACCCCAAGGCGTCGCCTGCCTCAGGCTCCCCGTGGCGGGGGAGGAACAGGAACAGGAGGAGGAGACAGTGTCCTGGCTCGCATGTGGAACGTGGTGCAGGCTAACAATGGCATCAAGGTGCTGCTGTCGCTGTTGACGGTCAAGGCGCCCATTACGGACGCGGACCAGATTCGTGCGCTGGCATGCCGGGCGCTGGTGGGACTGTCTCGCAGCAGCGCTGTCCGGCAGATTGTGGGCAAGCTGCCGCTGTTTGGTGGCGGCCAGATCCAGCAGTTGATGAAGGAGCCCGTGTTGCAGGACAAGCGTGGTGAGCATGTGCGCTTCTGCCGCTTCGCCACTGAGCTCATCGAACGCGTCTCCGGGAAGCCGCTACTGTGCGCTGCTGACGTCTCCCTGGCCCGGTTGCAGAGGGCCAGCGTGGTGGCCCAGACCCGCATCAGCTTCCCCGAGAAGGAGCTCCTGCTGCTTATCCGGAACCACCTGGTGGCCAAGGGTCTGCACTCCGCTGCCAGCACCCTCACCAGGGAGGCCGACCTTCCCATGACGCACCTCTCCCACTCCTCCTCTGCCTCCTCTTCTTTCCCGTTCTCCTCTGCCCCCATGGCATCCCTTGGCTCCCCCATGTCGGCCCTGCCTCGTACTCCACGGCTAGCCGCCGGGGTCGCCTCTCGTCTGGGTGGCCACGCCTCCTCGTCCCCAGGGCCTTCCCCCGGGCATATCCAGCTCCGTCCCTCCTCCTCCCCGATTTCTGTGACGACCCCTCCTCCTCCACCTCCCTCAGGCCCTCCGCCCCATGGCCCAACTCTGATCGGCCGCATCCTCTTTGCGCGTGAGCGCCCGCCCCCATGTGCTAGTGCCACAGCCGCCAAAAAACCCAGAGTCCTGCGGCAGAAATCGGACCATGGCGCTTTCAGCCAGAGCCCGGCGGTGAGGAAGCAGCTGGACCGCTGCCTTCCATCGCCACCGGCGCTGGACAGCATCATCACGGAGTACCTACGCGAGCAGCACTCCCGCTGCCGTAACCCGGTCACCACCTGCCCGCCGTTCTCCCTCTTTACCCCACACCAGTGCCCAGAGCCCAAGCAGCGGCGTCAGGCACCACCCAACTTCACATCCCGTCTCACCCGCCGTGCGGCCTTCCCAAGGTATGGCGGCGTGGATGGCGGCTGCTTCGACCGACACCTCATCTTCAGCAGGTACCATTGCTGCTTTGGATCTAGCTAGAATCCTGACATATCCATCACTGTCCAGTAGGTGGCAGCATGGAGCATTGTAACGAATTAAACAAATTCTCCATCGCCGTCGGAATAAATGCTAAATAATTTTTTTTAAGGGGATAAAATGAGCTTTGCTGTGATTATCTGCAGTGGGATTCTTTTTCCCACCGTCATGCCCATTGTGCATTTTTATATCACCTGGAGGCTGAGTAGGGAAGCTGTGTCATGTAGTCTTTTGACCCGTTCCTGTCTCCATCCCCACCCTTCCAGGTTCCGGCCCATCTCCGTTTTTCGGGAGGCTGAGGAGGATGAGAGTGGCTTCATGTGCTGCGCCTTCTCTGCCCGCGAGCGCTTCCTCATGCTGGGCACCTGTACAGGCCAGCTGAAGCTGTACAACATCTTCACGGGTCAGGAGGAGGCCAGTTACAGTTGCCACGGCTCGGCTATCATGCACATGGAGCCATCGCGGGTCAGCCGATTAACACACACACACACACACATACACACACACACAAAAGGTTGCTGGTTCAAGTCCCCCAAGAATCTGTGCTCTAGTTACCATTCAGAATCTTAATTCATTTTGAATTGCGGCAATGAAATATCTGGCTAATTGGCTGACACTGTCATTTAAGCATCTAAAATTAAGAAATCTGAAATCTGCACAATTGCGTAATTCTGGCTTTAGAAAACCTGACGTTAACTGTCATTTTAATTACGAAAGCAGCACCTTTGCTCTGCTACTGATTATACTATGCTATGGTTGATGTCGATTTGTTTGGTTTTGTACTTGGTTTAGCACACCTGAATCAAACAATCAAGCAATGAAGAACCCAGAATACCTGGTACATGTGTGTTAGGAGCTGGGTGGAAGCAAAAATGTGGACTGTCTGGGGGTCTCCGAGGACTTGTTGAGAAACACTGCTGTACGTGTCTGATAGTCCCCTCCCCTGTAGGACTTGGCGCTTCATTCCCCCATTGTTGGTCTTACTGCAGTCTTTCCCAATGTGGTCCTCAGGGACCCATAGTTGGTCATGTTTTTGCTCCCTGCCAGACAGCCCACATTTTTGGTCCCAGGGTCTAGGATGCAGCAAAAACATGGACTATCTGTGGGTCCAAACACTGGATTGCTGTGTTAATGCGAGTTGCAGCTGAAACGTGGCTGTTCAACCTCTGCCTTTAATTATCTCTTCTCCGCTCCCGTTTCAGGACGGCTCTCTGCTGCTGACGTCTGCCTCGTGGAGCTACCCGCTGTCGGCGCTGTGGAGCATGAAATCGGTCTTCATGATGAAGTATGCGGTACCTCTTGGGTCTGGCTCTCGGGCAGGGAGAAAGGGAGCACAAGGAAGGGGCTGACTGTCTCTTCCTGCCAGAGGGACTGTGTCCTCCCTTCAGAGAATCAGCTTTTCTCCTGTGCTGTTTCATTTTACTTATTTAAAACCAAAGCCCCTTTTATGTTGACAGATTTCTTCTTCTTTTTTGTTGTTTTGTAGTTCTGTAGCTTGTTCAGGAACAGACGCCAACTCGGGTAACTGAAACTCAGTTTTTCTCTCTCTCAGGCATTCGTTTTTAGATGATCATTACGTGGAATTCAGTAAACTCTCTCAGGACAGAGTCATCGGCACAAAGGAGCACATCGCTCACGTGAGTCATCATTTCTCAGGCCTTTTATTCATCTTTCTTCATCTTGTTTTCCACCTGAGAATCGGTAAGTCCAAATTTTTATGCTGCCAAAGAATCTTGCTTTTCTGCTGGGAGTAATTATGCAATATCTATGGTAGATCTACGACATCCAGACCGGGCAGAAGACCTTGACTCTCAATAATCCTGGTCTGGCAAACAACTACAAGCGTAACTGTGCGACCTTTAACCCCACGGATGACTTGGTGCTGAACGACGGCGTGATGTGGGATGTGCGCTCTGCACATGCCGTACACAAGTTCGACAAGTTCAACATGAATATCAGTGGCGTCTTTCACCCCAATGGGCTGGAGGTTATCATCAACACCGAGATTGTATCCTCCGCTAGCTTGTTTCGTGGGTGTGACCTCAGTATGTCTAAACCTTTCACTATTATAGTGGTATTTTCAATTCTGTTATGAAAGTCATGACAGGGTGTCCGCGGGATTTTAAAAAGTATTAAAAGGTAGTAAATCACATAAGCAAAAATTAGAGCCATTAAAAAGTATTAAAAGGTATTACACGCAAATTTACAAGGTATTAAGTTTTAGATTTAGATTTTTTTCATAGTCATCATGGGTAAGTGCAAATTTGCATGCAAGTGGTTAGAGGACCCGGCGTTTAAGGACTGGCTAAGGCCGGTAGCAGGAAAATATCGAGAGGGTTACTGATCGGTTTGCAAAAAAAACCCATAAATATCACCTGGATGGGGGTTAGCGCTCTCTGGTCGCATATGCGATGCACAACTCATAAATCAGGAATGCATGGATGAGAGCAGTTAGTCAACTGGTGCAAATCGACAAACTCATTGAAGAAAAAGCCAAACAATTACGGCACTTGCCATGAATAGCCTAGTGGATAAAGATATGGACTTGTGACTGAAGAAGTTAAATGCAAGATGTTTTCAAAATCACAGTCACTAAATTTATTCTGTTGACCCATGTTCCCTATTTAAATTCTGTTGTACAGGCCAAAATTGTGTAACATTATACATTTTTAAATCAGTTTGAAACTTGTTTAAAAACGGTTGCAACTCAGTGCCGTGCGGGTTTTAAAAAATATTGAGAAAGTATTAAAAAAGGTATTAGAAAGTGTTAAATTTAACCTCTGGATTTCTGTATATACCCTGCATGAGGAGTTTCTCACCTTAACATGAAATTCAGTGGGATTTACGCACTTACCATCTCCTACACACTGTTCCCGCCCTGGACCAGTGCAGGATAGTCTTCAACAACGATGGCACTGTCATATACGGAGGTGAGACCTGTCTTTTCCTCCATCTCCAAGGTTATTATTCTCTGTCGTCTGTTACTTCACAAAGTTCGTAAGTCTGATCTACTGAATGTAAAAAATTAATCTTACTGCTTAACTTTAAATCATTCAACCACATCCTTAGGGTGGCTTTCAAGCTGGAGTGAAATAATTTGGGTTTAAGAGAAGAAGGTTTCAGATTGGGATTTTGGGGTTAGAAATGTTAAGGTGACTATTAAGGTGAATGTTAAGTCAGGGGTCGACTTGGAAAGTAGATCTTATCCCCAGCTCAGCTTATGATAATGCCAAGTCCTGGACTTGGTCCTTAGTGGTTTTGTCTGTGTGGTTCTCTTGGAATTCTCTTGGTATCTTGGAGTAGTTTTCTGTGGTTTTTGGCTGCGGTCCCGGTGGCCTGCAGTATGCTTCGTTTACCCAACTGGCTAAGAAATTTCTTGGCTGAGGAGGCCATTAAAATCTGGCCTAATGGAGATGTCGTCTAGCATCCTCGTAGGCTTCAGCGGCCGCATAGTGCTGACGTCTGCTGCCGTTCGGTTTTCACAGCGATGCTGCAGGCGGACGACGAGGACGACGTGATGGGGCAGCAGATGAAGAGCCCCTTCGGGTCCTCCTTCAGGACCTTCGATGCCACAGACTACAAACCTATTGGTAGGGAATAACTCCCCGGGCGTTCAGCAGTGCTGGGCGATTCCATCTTGAGAATAAATAGCTAACAGTCAACATCATCTACACAGAAAAACAATAAACATTTTTTTACGTAGTAGACACTTTTTTGTAAAGTGACTTACAAAGGAAGGAAGTCTGGGGTCAGGTTAGAGGATTTAGGGTTAAGGGCCCAGCCTCAGTGGGAAAGTTACTCTTATGGGCTGGAATTTGAACCCACAACCTTTCTGACATGGGCAGAGATCCATCTTCTACTGATTACTTACTATGTACGCTGCCCTAATGGCCTCAGTGCAACACATTTCCAATGAGCCATCAACTCAAGAAAGCTCACAGCAAAGTAATGTTCACGTAAGAAAATATATGCAAGACTTATGGCAATAACAAAAACAGACATTTCCTCTCATTTCCACAATACAAATTACCATCGGAGTGCTTAATCTCAGCCTGTCGACAAGAATCGAGGATATTGACTTTGTCGGTTTGTTTTTCAGCGCTTGGGGCCATCAACCTTTCAAAAAACCAATCTTGTTTTCTGCTTTATATATAGCTACCATCGATGTGAAAAGAAACATTTTTGACCTCTGCACTGACACCAAGGATTGTTACCTGGCTGTAATTGAGGTAAAAGGAGCTCTGAGGCTGCCTGCTTTTTGGACGTTCTGGCTATAGTCCAGTATGGTCTCATCATGGCTGCATGTCTTGCAGATTGACTCATACTTTCACTTACCAAACGGGCTGAAGAACAATGCAGTCTATGTTCCATGTTTGCGCAGTTTAGTGGATTTGTCTTCAAGCGGCAGCTTTTATTTTGAATGTATTGGCTTAAAGTGTTGACTTTGCACATGCCTTGTATGGGTTGTTGTTTCATATTATATTTGAATGTGTTTACCTGCACTACAGAATCAGGATTCCATAAACATGGACACAGTGTGTCGACTCTACGAGGTTGGGAGGCAGCGGCTGGCTGAGGAAGAGGAGGATGAGGAAGATCAGGTCAATGAAGCAGGCTTGCAAGCTTGTCTTTTGATCTCCATGTTCTTGTTATGTGCTGTGTGATTTTAGGATTAACTAAAGCTTGGTCCCAGGCCAGATCTGGGATGTCTTAGATGTTATCGGTATAGTTGTTGTGGTATTGAAGGAATGCATCAAACACTTGTTTTTCTAGTCTTCAGCAACATGTTTAATCTTTATAGCTTCTGAAAACACAATTTTTTCGAATGGGACATGGCTATGCTTAAAGGTTTTTTTTATTATTAAAAGGAAGCTTAATTAACTATATAATGAAATAGCTGCCCACTAAATGGATTATAAGTAACATTGTGCAAGTGCATGTTGGCAGTATTAGGGGAGAATGACTTCCCTCCTTCAGTTTTGTATATTAATGTTCTCCCTTTTCGGCAGGAGGATGAGGATCAGGAGGAAGATGATGATGATGACGACGACGATTCAGACGACGACCTGGACGACATAGACACAGACCCGCTGCTGGCCGAACTGGAGAATGGCAACGGTGGAGATGAGGACGGCGAGCGTGACTTCTCGCTCTCGGATGACGAGCAGGTGAACCGTCTGCTGGGGGCCGACGGCGACGAGGGGGAAGAGGACGAGGAGGAAGAGGATGATGATTCTGACGATAATGACGAAGACGGAGATCTCCTCCTGGAGAACAGTAAGCGATTGGCCTTCTCAAACCCTTAGAGACAGCGTCTATGTTTGAATCCACAGCAATCGTGTCACACAGCCTTGTTCTTAAATCTCTAAATTTCGAATGGTTGGCATTTTCGATAATTTGCACCCCTGGGAATTCTGACTGGTCCTCCTCTCTCCTTAGCGGACAGCTCTGACAACTCGGACCTGGAGGATGACATCATCCTCTCTCTGAACGAGTGAAGACAGGTTGGTGGCGCTGCAGTGACGGCACGCCAAGGTCACGTTACCTGGCTGGAGGTGAATGCTGGAAGCTGTGTTGAAATACCGAGTGAGCAAGTGAAAGACACGGTCCTGCGGATGGATGCTCTCCTTTTTTTCTTATCTGCTCAAACGCAGTTAAGAAGGACTGCTGGACACTTGGTAGGAACCTGAAGCGGGCCTAATGACATCGTCTGTTACAGGAATTGGAAATGGATACACACGCAAACAGACTTTTCAAAATTCATTGACTCCAAGTGCACAAGCTTTTAACAAGGTGTTAAAAGATGAATCCCTTTTTAATTACATCAGAAATCGATGTGAATCATATTTTCTAGGATACGTGATGGCGGACAGTGTTTTTAAATGGGTAGCACCCCCGCTCCTTGCCTAGTTGGTGTTACCAAGGTGACCCCGTTACCCGGCCCAGATGAGGCTCTGTGGGCCGTGGATGGAGACCAGATCGTGGTCCGAGTCCAGGTATCCAAGCACCTCTGAAATTATGTATATCAGGGAAAGTGCGGAATCTTGCCTTTTCTTCGCCTTCCCTCCTCTGGTGCTTTTCTGGGTTTTCAGTGATCCTGCCATCCGTTTACCTCAGGAATGTGTCACGTGTAAATCAGAAGTGAACCGCTTAGCAACCAGAATCACCGTCTCCCTTTTTATTTTCTTTGGTTTGTGGGTGGGGGGAACTGCATTGCATCCTTTTGTGATTTGAAATATGTTCGCTGAAACTTTGTGTCCTGAACTTCCTGCTCCTGATGTGGGGGGTGGGGGGGGGTGGGGGGCGGAATCAGGAATTCCTGAGGCATGCAAAACTCCTGTGTTAAATTCTTATTTATTTGCTGTTTGTGTTGTTTTCCCAGCAGGGATGAAAAATGTGACAAGTGTCGCATCCCACAGATATGATCATTAGTATCAAAGTGATTTGGGAGCACTTACTCTGCCCCCCCTCTCGCCGCATTCATCTTGGGGAGGCCAGGCTCAAGGCTCTTTTTGGGTGCCTGAGATCCAAGAGACAGGAGTGGCTGTGTGGTCGACTCAGTACGTGTGTCTCTGTATGTGTCCGTATGTTGTGTTTTTTTTTTTTTTTTTTTTTTTTTTTTTAACATATCTAATTATAGGAATGGGCACCTTGCTGAAGACTGAAGATGGACAGATTAGGTTCTGTACCCAAGTGCTCCTCTGTGGCCTGTACTACGAAGCGGGGTTACTGGCTTATTGGGGTAACTTGTCGGATTTAAGGTACCACCATTTAAATGGACTTCATATTCGTTCACTTACATTTTGCCCAGACTACCTTAAATCCGACAAGTTACCCCAATAAGCCAGTAACCCTGCTTCGTAGTACAGGCCACTGGTCAGTTGGGATCTTGTTTTCCTGTGTGTGAGTGTGTGTGTCTGTTTCTAAAGGATATATACCTCTTTATATTGTGTGCTTACATTTTTTTTTTTTTAAAACTCCCCCAGAAAATGTATAGATTTGTATAATGGTCTATATAGAATGTATCAAATATTTTTTGCTATAAAGAATGAAATAAAAATATAACCATGAATATCGAAAGTGTGTTTCAGTGACTTAAGGTCCAACATTTCCATGAAATGAAAATTTGAATTTGGTGAAATTTAAAAGGATTCTCCTGAATTAGTAAAGACTCGAATGTGAACTGGAATAGCTGAAGTACTGAAATTTAATCTCTGTCCTCTGAGTGAGTCTGCCCAGGCTGAGCGATGGAATAAAATGTCGCTTCGCCTGCAAATTTCTGTATATTGAATATCAGCACTGGGTCTCCTTAAAAATCCAGAATAGTCGATACACCCAACGTGGCTGCAAAGTGGCCTGTTTCTTACATGTAAGAAGATACCGCAATATCTTATTTTTCCAAGAAAATCATCTCGAATGTTGTTTTTCTGTGTGTGTGTGTGTGTGTGTGTGTGTGTGTGTGTATAAATATATATGTATATGTTTTATTCTTGGTATACTTTTTATGGACTTCTTTTCCAATACAGTGTTTAAGACCCAGATTGATGATTTGTTTGTAATAGAAGGTCCTTCCATCTTTTAGGGGCTACTGTATATTCTTGTCTCTTCCAGTGAAGCCCACAATTCTCTGTACATGCATGTTGAGTATTGTTTTGTTTGGTTAGGCCAGAATCAAACTGCTATTGGCTCAGGGCTCAAATAATGTTCTGCGTTCTGGTTCTTAATATTAAGGACAAGAGCTACTTATGATGTGAAGCCGCCCACACAGCAAGCCTGCGTCAGAGAAACGCGACCCTATGAGTAGGAGTTTGAGAAGTCCTGCCTGTTAGGATCTGATAGGGGCTCTCGCCTGTTTTCTGTCTGGAATTGATACTATCTATATTCCCGAAAGTTGTACTGCAAGTGTCTCCTGGGGTGTAGCGGAGGCAGTGAGCTCTGAAGGTAGTTACCCCCAAACCCAGGGATGGAGATGGCTGGCTGAGCCCTGGGTCTGTTCCCTGGGTCTGTTCCCTGCTGCTGGATGGGTGGGAACCAGAATGAAAAGTCCAGAGTGACTGATGACTCGGGACAGTGTTTCTCCACCCAGTCCTCAGGGATCTTCAGGCAGTGGACTGAGAAACACAGAATTAGGATATGCTTCTTGTCCAAAATCATGTTGTAGGTCTCTGCTGCCCGTGATTGGCCGCTTTCCGTTGCTGTGGTGATAAGCATGTGGTGTGTTCGGTGTGGATTTAAGATCAGGCACTGCAGCTGCTCCATGCTTCAGGCTTCCCAGATGTCGTCACACGGCCGAACGATGCGTGAGGTGAACGAGTGCAATGCTAATAACCGTTTATTCTCTTCGCCCGCTGTGACATGTGACTTCTGCATCACCATGGTTACCCCACAGTCAAAGTGTCCATATAATAGCGGCAGAAAATTGCTTCATGTACCCTATAGCTGTTCCCAGAATTGTTTGTTTCTGACCTGTTGCCATAGAAGCCACCTCTCTAAAGAGCAGAGTTCCAGACATATATTACGGGCGAAAATATGCAGAAGATCTGGCTTACACGTCCTGTGTTGTGGCTCTCCGTAGTGCTTGTAGCCTTAACCAAGTCTCGGCGTTTGTGTCTCTGTGTCTGTGTCTGCAAACAAAAAAGAGAAGGAGGGAGAATTTGACCAAGAAGCAGCTGCATGCATATGCACACCGCCAAACCCTCAGATGTGGGTGAAATGAGAGCTCAATGCGCTGCCCCTAGTTCAAGCTTCTGTGCCAAAATCTCGGGGCTGTAGCTGATCCCATCCGCAGACCATTCTCAGCCTCCTTTTGAGTAACAGTCCTAAAACTGTACTGCCTTAATGAAAACGGAAACCTGCTTGGCCCTGTGTAGTTGAGACGATCAGGACTATATGATCAGGAGGTTGTTGGTTCAAATTCCGTGGCCAGTAAAGAGTTCATATTGCTTTTGGGTCCTTGAGCAAAGCCCTTAACTCTGAAATGTCCTCCAGTGGCACGAAAAGCGTCACGGTCTCCTGTTTGAGTCAAATGTGAAAGACTTGGTATGTAAAAACTAAAGAGTTCCTGCGTTCTTACACTTGAATGATGGTAAAAGGTGAAAGTAGTATGACGTGGACCCCACCTACTGCAAACTCACCGTTTCCTGGTGGGGATTTTATTTTACACATAGGCAGGGACGGATTATGGGTTGTGTGGGCCCCTGGGTAAAACGTTCGCGAGACAATAAGATACTCAAACCGCCCCCCCCCCCCCTAACTGGAGTGAAAAATATTCAGGGGGGACAGCTTGAGAGAGGATTCCTTGTCGTCAAAAGAGAAAATAACAGTAATACGTTCAAACATTTCGGCCTTTTCTTTGTGTTTCTGTGTAATAGGAGTTAATTTGTTTCTGGTATTAGGCCATGAGTGCTGACCTTGCACCAGGGGTGTGCAGAGACAGACAGTCTGTAGGTGGTGACCTCTTGTGCCATTCATTAACCGCACTGTTACAGCGCTGCAGTGCGAAGAGCGACTGCAAGGAGGCGAGGACGGGATTCTAACGTGTTGGCATTTTCCGACCAGCGATGCAGAGTTACCGAAGCTGACGCTAGCTGATGCTAGTTGTTGAATGATGAGAGAAAGCAGCAGAGCGGTTTGTAGAGGTTAGCTGGAGGCTAGCCGAGAGATAATGCACACTCTGGATCACGCCGACGCCGGAGAGGCGTCCAGATGCTTCTCTCTCTCTCGCACAGAGCGACATCGGAGATTCTATTATCCTCCCTATTGTGTGACACAGGAACCCAATATTTCCGGTTAAGATTCTTGGCAAGCTGGGGCCTATACAGCTCAGCTGATTGGCCTCTGCTGGTGTGGGTCTGTGAACGGAGTCAGACGCGAGAAGCATTAAGATGCGAAGTCACGTTTTTCAATATCCACAGCCTACACTTATCAAAAAAATAGATCATACATTTTTTTTTTCAGTTTTCTTTCAGGGTTTTTGCTAATTCATATGACAGCTGATCGTTTTGGGTTTTCATGGAGAGAATATTAGAGGTTATATGAAGCTCTGTTCTGTCACGAGAGTCACATGAGGGAGCAAAAAACAGGGTAAGTGTAGGAATTCAAAAGCTTCAAGTTACAATAGTGCCAAAAGGATGAGGACAGGATCATGTTTGTCGGAACCGAGCTCCACACTCTTTTAAAGCTAGCTGTTCCAACACGGCACCCTTCTCAGATTCTGTATTCTGGGTTTCCATTTTATCCGAGGCTCAAATTTGTGATTTTATGCAGTACATGTTAACATGTAAGACAGCCAATCAGGTGGCTGCTCGCCGTGCCTCTGTGTGGGCAGGTGTGAGAAGAGGCTGGAGAGGCATGGGATTGAATTACCTTCACACCAAGAACGTGGGTGTCTCTTCGAAAGCAGGTTATGCAGCAAGGCAGCTTTTTCTTTAACGTTTCTTGGCACTGGCATCAGAGCGTAGCCCTGCTGTGTCCCCTTGTGCTATCAGGGATAACCTCTGGGATCCCAGCAACCTTGTACTGAATAAGCAGCTAAGGAAGATGGATGGATAGATGACATAATAAATTTTTAAATTATACTTGATGTTTGCTCCAAGCACCTGTGGGTGTCGTCTTGCACCCTTGTCCCTCCTGTCTCTCCCCTACCGTGGTCCTAATGAGCCACGCCTGTTGCTTCTTACCCCTCATTGGTCCTTGTACTTTAGTACCTGTTTGTCTCCTTAGACCCAGCCTAGTCAAGGATGTCAAACCTTCTTGTTACCCCTGCCCTTCCTTGTTCCATTCTTCCCGGTTTTGAACCCTTGTGATCCTGTTTATTTGTACTCTCTGTTCATTGAGTTCAACAAATTTATCTTATGATGAAGATCCTACTTATTAATTAGCAGGGGAAAGATGTTGGTGAATGGATATTCCTTGATTTTTGGTGTTTTTTTTTACCTTGTTATGTCATTCGATTTTGCGTCTAAATGTCAATTTTTGGTCAGTATATATTATGTTGGTTTGTTTGACTCCTTTTGGTATTACACGATGGTATGTTTGGATTTATCGAAAACCCATTTTTTAAAATTTTTGACAGTTTTTAAGAAACGCCCTACCATGCCACAAAACAGGCAAGACTCATCCTGGGATAACTGGGCAATGTACGTCAAACAACGAGCAATGTGCAATTATTCAAAAGAGGTGTTGTAGCACTGTAATGGTAGCCAACAAAAAAAGTTCAGCATCAAAGGCTAATTCTATTAAATTATTAATTTGTCTTGTCAAAGAAAAAAACTGCACATTTGCCACAGTTTGCCTAATTAGCACCGAATGCCCCCCCCCACTGCTCTGATGATATCTAATTGCACCTCTTATTATGCATTAGCGTTTCCAAAGAGCATATCGAAAAAGGTTATCATGCATTGCCAAACTGTTTAATGATTTTGAGAATAAATGTTCATTTTGAAAGATTCACGTTCAATGACAAAATGTTTAACAAGCTGCACTGGATTTATGGGTAGCATCTAACTGGTTGAGAGTGTGAAACTGGTATCTCTCACCTCCAATGCTGTGCATCTGAATCTGTGTTTATCTCAATCTGTTTTCTACTGTGACTTTAATTGCCTTTAGTGACTGATTGCCTTGTAATAGGCGGGTTGTTTTGGGATCACTGCAATAATGGAAAAGCTGCTCTGTCCTCCAACTACTTACATGATACACGGTCACTGGAGCACTGGGGGCACAAGGCAGGGATGGCAGTGCATCAAAGGGTGCGCACACGTACTCTGTCACACTCTGGGTAATTTACAGATTTTGATAGGACTGCTGCCAGGAACTTACAACATCCACAGCTTAGCCCTAGTTCCCAAACTGGGAGGATAGTTGGTCTGAGCTAAACAAATAATTTGGGGCTTGTTCCGATTGTCCCAGTGCCCCCAGCCTAGTGACACCCCTGCATTTTGGACTGCAGTGGGAAACTGGAGCACATGGTAAAATCACAGAGCAGGGAAAGAACTGGGCCCTTCACCCCTGAAGGAACAGTCCTAGTCCCTTAGCCAGCTGGCGAGGCATAAACGGTTATTCTAATACCAGAATCAACCTGATTCCCCAGGGTCTGTAACATTAGTGGTAGTGGCAGAAGTATTGCTCCATATCATTTTGGTTTAAAAACATTACCTAGGTATGATCTCATTGATCATATATATATAGTCTACCTCTCTAACAGTATTTAGGCTACATTTGCCTCTCTTGCCTCTCCCTCCTACTTATGCTACCATAGCGATATCTGCTGGAGCTTGCACATTGCACTTCATATTGCACTCACCTAGCTGTTAGCACTTCCTATAGTCTCCCCTACTTTGACTAATTGCACATTTTATTTCCCCTACTCCTCCTGGGTTGTGCTGCCTGGAGACCTTAATTTATCAAGATGTCCAGCACACCCTGCTACATGTGACGTCGCCACTACCCATGACGTCCTTGCATCCGGCTCGCCGTTCTGCCTGTGTCATCTTCCATGTATGACCCGCTGCCTTACTTCTGCTTGCCTGGCGATTGGAAGGAGCGTCGGCTTGTCATCCCCAGTTTTGACTCAAATTTTATGATTTGAACAGTATGACTCGGCACTTAGCCATCGCTCCGATTTGACTCTCCCTGCTGCCCCCTGGAGGATGGGCTCCCCCTTTGAGTCTGGTCCCTCCCAAGGTTTCTTCCTTCCAGGGAGTTTTTCCTTGCCACTGTCGCCTATGGCTTACTCACTGGGGGCTTTGGGTGGGGATGCTGTAAAGCGCTTTGGGACAATGTAATGTTGTGATAACGCGCTATACAAAAATAAATTTGTTGTTGTTGTTGTTACATTTAATTAATGAACGATCGGAGAACGATGGTCTTTGGTGGGTGGGATGTGTGTGTTCTGTCAATCAAAGCCTGACGAAAACGAACCAATATAGTTGCCAATGGCACGTGGGATGAGCTAGTGGGTGATTGACAGCAAATTATATTCTGTGCATTTCGAAGCGTTATTTCTCCAGTTATTAAAACTAAATTAACTAAATTAGTCTGGGAGACGTTTGTGAAATACGCTTGTCACCCTCGTCAAAAATCGTGTGCCTCTTTGGCGTATTTTTAACTAGTGGTAAAACATAAACGAAAGATAAACGCAGAAACGAGCGGGAATTTTAAATAGCCACTGCAATGTTTTTGCAAAGAGAAACTCATGGATGTCCGATTCTGGCACGAAAATTACCCAAACTCAATTGTTTAATTTAGGTTATTCTTTGTATCGAACACATTCAGGACCTCAGTCAAATAAATCAGTGTTTTCAATGCTGTGTTCCATTGTAAAATGGTGCTTTGTAAATATATTAAAGAAGTATACATGCCCAGGTATTGAGATAGGTATAAGTTATTATTATGGCTATGTAATAAACAGATCTATTACATACATTGTGAGAAATATATTTTTACATTTTTCTTTTGAAAATACGAATTATAACTTCAAATCGTAAATTGAGTTTTAAATTTTAAGACTACATTTTACATGGGCGTACCTACTGAAATCTTGATAAAGAATAAAACATCCGTGCCTTATTTAAGAAGTATGTAGTTGATTTATTTCACTTCAAACGGGTTCCAGAAATACACCTCTCAAATTCACATCGATGCAACATTCAAAAATTTTAATTCTCAGAATAACTTGGAATCCATATACATACTTTACTGAGCACAATGACTACTGCTGTTATTAATAAATATAATGATATTACAGTTGCGTAGTAGTAAACTGATTAAACGTAACGTTACGGGTGTTTATTTTGACGATGGTCCCGGGTGTGGACTTCTCCTTTGGAGCCGCAGTACCACGCAGATCCCTCCCGGGGCCCTACAGAACCGACTGTTTGACAACCTGCGTCATGTGACGGCAGCTGGGTAAAAGATGGCGCAGCCGCGGCTCCGACGATAAGCAGTAGCGGTTACGCGACTCTCGACTGCGGGACGTTTCTGCAGCTCAGGGGGTGAAATGCGCGCGTCTTCTTACTGCGCGACGATAAAATGACATTGGTGTCGCACAGGAAAGCTGCCTTTGCAATAGACCGGATCTTCCTTGTGTAGTTAGAAACCGCTCTGAAGAACTGAGAGGGAGAGAAGGGAATGCTGTTTGGGCGAAATAAATAAATAAATGTCCCCATTCTAGCCCTGGTCGGAGATGCTGCTGCATTGAGACCGTTGGGGGGTGGAGGGTGGGGGGGGGGGGATTCTCGCACAAAAGTGGATAGGCAGAGATTACAGATAACAGACCACTGTTAGCTGTACACGTTTGCCTGTTCCCTGCAAGATATCAGACAGGTACTCTGAAGATCGGACAGTTTTTTTCTCTTTCTCTCTCTCTTTTTCAAGCCAAATAATATATCACTTTATACTTTTATTTTATTTACATTTTTTCAAATAGTAGTATTATTTTCCTGCTGTAAGTAAATCGGATCTAAGCGATTTTTTTTTGCAACTTTCACTCATATTCTTCCATGAAAACGACTAAATCAGGCTTTGATTTCTTGGGATTTTTACCAGGATCATGTGGACCCCAACGGAAGAAGAAAAAATCGGAGTCGGTAAGTTAATTAGTCAATCCAGCTCCCTTGTGTTTTGTAGAATTTGCTTTATAAAAAGTCACGGTGATTTTATCGTATATTCCGAAAGTGCATTAATCTACATACTTCTGTAATAAATAATAAAATGTTATTGGTTGCCTTCTTTATAGTCTACTCAGGTAGGCTAGTTAACCCCCATCCCGAATTTCTCTTTATTTTGAGAACTCATAGATCATAAACGAAACAAATGAATACCTAAATAAAATATTTATTGAGAATTAAACACTTGTTAATGTTCGTTTGTATCTTTATACTGCAATACAAAGTATTACTGCATCGCGGATTGATCCCGAAATAGATACACATTTCTTGTTTTTCACTGTTTTTTTTTTCGATGATGTACATGTCAACTCTCGATACAATTTATATGCTGTTGTAGCCAATTCAGCGTGTTCAATACAGTGATGATTAGTGAGAAAACTCCCGTTTTGTTTGGTGCAGTGTCTCGGCGGCCAACAGGGGGCAGTCAAAACGCGCACCTCTCCAACAGGTGCATAGGCGAGAAATAAAAAATATATATTTTAAATGTGAGATGTCTATATATATATATATATATATACTTAAAATTATTCTACGTACATAGGCTACATACGTAGAATAATATGAAGTACATTTGACGTGTACTTTAGCTTACAAAGGTGCAGTAGACTATGCATCAGGAACTTGTGATCGATAGGGAATGTGTATAAGAAAAAAACAGTGAAAATTGATATACGATTAAATAAGCATGTTAATATCATTTGATGCCTCTTTACAAATGATTTCTGCTAAAAAGTCTACGTGTATCGGTGCACAGTCAATATGTTTCATTTTAATTTTTTTTTCCGCGCTGTTTTCTAGTAACGTTATCAATTAAAACAATCGATTTAAAGGTGTTTTCTCTATTTTTTTTCTTTCAATAAAAATCTTAATTTCCGTTGGATATAAATGAACTACTGTGCGAGATTGAATGGGTACATATTACACTGGCCGTACGTTGTTAACGTGGTTAGAAATCGAATCAATTACTCGAATTGCTGTTCTTGCAAGAGCAGAATTCAGATTGTTTCAATACAATAGCTTCAGGAAAATCATTTTTTAGTGTACAACATTTACAACTTACCCCCAAACACGTTGCGAAACTTGTGTTTCTTCATAAATATAAATATATATACTACATAGGCCCTATATGAAACAAATGGATGATTGGGATAATTTAAAAAATATCGTTTGAGTCTTAAATTGCATAGGAAATACATTGGTTACTGTTGTCAGGCAGCAGACGTAATGCTGTCTTCTTTCGCTATTTTATGACCTCATTCAGATACCGTAAAATGTAATACATTTTTAGTATTTCACATCCTTGTTCCTTTTAACATACTTCCTATCACGTCAAGGATCCAGCATGATACATCGAGTCTATTGTGTTCAAGTGACGTGGGAACAGAGCCTCAGTTTTGTGCAAGTATAGTTAAAAAAGGAAAAACACTTGTTTTAAAGCTGTTTGCGGCTTATAGACGTTAATAAAAATGCTCGGATCATTGCATTGATATGATTTTCACTTAAATGTATTAAATCGTTTTTATGATACAGGCCTGGTGGTTTTCCTTGAGAGATGCCGTTTTGCTCTTAGATAAGGTACCCGTTACAGTTTATTGCCCCTGTATCTAGATAAATATGGAACAATTAACCCAGAGTACCTCTCTCGAGTATGGCAACATTTTCCCTACGGATTAAAACGTCCATGTCCATTTTCTTAAACAGTAAACTCCACTGTTATATAATATCAAACAGTACATTTAGAGTGACTGGTCGATTATGAAATTAGAATTGCGTTATCTTTAATTACTTTGGTTCAGGCTCTTAAGTCTATTATACAATTAAAATAGCGGCGCAATGCGGTTCCCTCAAGGTGTTTTTTCATCGCTTAAGTTAATATTGGATGTTTTGTATGCTACCCAGTTGACGCTTTCAGACTATGACAAATTACATTGTGATATGACTTGATAATGAGTGACTGGAGCCAACAGACGACGGAATTAGCCACTTTTCAGGTTTTGTTAGTTAGTTTGAAAAGCTGTCAGAGACAGTGATTGTTGTAAAATGTCTCGAAGCGAACTCAGATGTCTCTTTTATTCTCCAAATCAGAATTCCTTTGTCTAGCATCACAAAGATGTCAACCTGTACATAAGTGACAGTATACGCCAGCAGTTTAAATAAGCATAATTGAAAATTACACTTAAACGCACAAATGATGTCCGAAAAAAGTGATCGGGCGTTATGCTGAACCGTTAACGATGTGTGTATTGGCAGCTGTTGGCAGCTGTCCAAAGAATCAGACCTAAAATTCTTATTATTACATGTACGTAACAAAAATATTTGTTCATTTTGGATTACTTAATAGTTCTCTGTAATTATAAACTTTTATTTACATAATCTTTAACATTATTAAAGGTTTATTTTAAAATATTACTTAAGGTGACTGTAGGTACAGTGCACATTAATAAAAAAAGTATAGAAAAGTTTAACGTAATCTGCATGGTACTTTGGAGAAGTATATTTTACTTGATAGAAAAAATAAAACGACACCAACGGTATCACTTGTCAATATATTTTACCGCTGGATGTTGTTATAATTTACTAAGATGACTATTATTATTGTTGACTGGGGGAGTTAATTGAGGTTGATAACCAATGATTCATAGGCTTTGTCATAATTCACAAATAGGACACAGAAAATGTTTACATTTCTGATTTAAAAAGGCTCACGATTGAACGGATTCCAGTTAACTGATATGAGGCATGACAGGTGCCCAGCCACATAAGCATATTAAGATGAATGTCACACTGCTTGCAGTTCTACAGAGACATCTTGAGTCAAACTGTCTCATGTTTTATAGAAACATAATCTCATCAATATCATTTCAAAACTTCCAGCAGAGGACAGGCTGCAGAAAATGAATCACAGGTGCATCATTGCAGCATTATTGTAAGTTTCTAAGAGCAGCTTGTGCCCTTCAGAGATTACTTCCAGCAAATTCCCAGCCGCATTACTGGAGTAGGAATGGGAAGGTGCCCATCTGTGCTATGAAGACCAGGTGAGCGCTAAGGAAGCGTGTTTTAAAAAGCTGCATTTCATCATATTCCCCATTAGTCTCTGCAGACATGAATCTTCGTTGGTGCTGCAAATGCTAGTAGATGTAAGTGCCAAAAAGGACTGAGATGAATGTCAAATGCTGCAGACGGCTGTCTGGCAAATGCACAATTTTCGCTCTTTAGCAAGACATGGGTACTTTATATGCAAAACCAAAGGTTGATTTGATCTCCATGGCGTATGTCAGTGGTTTTGAAAACATTTTCTTCCTGTTTTGATTATTTTTTTATTTTCAAATTTTATTTTTTTGCAATTTTATAATGAGTGTCATGTCCGAATCTGAAAACCTGAGTCGTATTGCCTGCAGCCATTTCAGTTGTGGTGTGGAGATTTTTTTTTTCCAGCATGTTTGTCTGGGTTTCACTGCAGGGTTAACTTGATTCCTGGAGGCTGAACTGACACTCGGGCCATGTGACGTTTTGATGGTGGAAATGACTGCATTGTGGATGAACGTTCACAGTTATTTACCACTCATCTATCTTTGTCTAGCCTGTATATATTAACTGATTGCTATTGAGTCACATGTATTATTATACTTGGAATTTCAAGGGGAATTAGACTCATTAAATCTATACATTTAATTTATTTAAATGGTTATTTAATAGTTAATTAAAAGAGGTCAATTAAAATGTCTTCCCAATGATGATACTATTAACAAATATAGATGGCATACTTATAAATGGATGAAATTAAGATTAACGAACACTCACACATAATTGTGTGGGAGGACTTGGTGAACAGGATTGTGGTAAATCAAATTCTAATCACTGATTTTGTTTCAGTTAATCATTCCTATTCTGCATTGCAGCTGCATGGTTTCAGGATGATCTAAGATTTATTATTAGATAATGGGGAATCCAATGAATCTTGGGTCTTGGCATGATTCCTCTTAGTATCAGAGAGATTGATTGAGTTCAAGTCTTTGAAGTTCAATTTCTCTAGTGCCTTTAGTTGTAATTCCATTCTGCTGTTGAATGTCGCAATACAAAATAAATATAGTGAAAATAAATTAAAATAAGTATGTCTGTGGCCAGTAATAGTTGTTTTTGTTCACTATTATGCCTAGCTTAAGCTGTAGATGTCAGATAAGCAAAAAGATGGACAAGAACATGAGGACAGTTCATTGTAGATCCTAACTGATGGGTTGTAGCCAATTCTGTTTGTTTGTTTTGTTTGTTTTGTTTGCTATTTGTTTAATTTTACACTCGTTTATTCTTCCTGGGCCTGATTGGAAGTATGTTATGGTAGAATCAGAAATTACAGAATTTGCCACTGTCTGTAACGTTAGCCAGAAAAATGGGGTGGTGAGGAAAATGAGGGAAAACAAAACACAAGACTGTGAGTCGTGCAGGACTGGAGGGGTACAGATTCCAACACTGTGCCGGGAGGTAACTCGTGGAGCCTCTCAAGACGGTCCGGAAGATTCTGGCAGGCGATGGGAAAACATCTATTCACCCCAATACCTAATGAATGGGGCTTTGTGATGTGCTGGGGAGATGTGAATGTAGCGTGGGGCCCCAGGCCTGCCAGGGCCGCGTGAGTTCTCACCAGCAAGAGCTGGGCACTGCCCCAAGCACATAGCCTGCCATTAAAGACAGCTCATATCCTCAGTCTGGGGGCAGCAATGAAATGCACACGGTCAGACACGGTGGTGTTACAAGGATGCCATACTGCGGTGGGCATTTGGGTGTGCTGGGTGGGCATCAGTGTTCAAACTGTGGGGAGGGGCATTAGCAGAGCTCGTAAAAGCTGATGACTGGTGGGGGTAGCAGTTGATTGGTTTGGTGGGCCCATAGCCACACCCCTGGTCAGACACCCTAAGATTATATTCTCCTTAAGACTTATGTTCCTTAATTTAAAGTTTTGGACCAAACCCTCTTCCTCTGGTGGATAAACATCATGTATATCGCCATGCATAGTCAAACAAAGTAGATGATGTTGTTTCAAAGTGACTCCTACTTGCCGAAGGTTTTTGAAGACTTTCTTTTTGCGTGTTTATTTTTGTTGGGGGCCCATCAATTATACGGTCGGTCTGATAAGAGGGAAAGGAGATGTTGGATCTTGCTGTCAGCACTTGAGAAGGGAGTCTGTCACTCTGCATTTCCCTGCATTCCTTGTTTCCTTCTGTACTGGTTGGGGTCAAACGGTTTTTCATTATTTACTTGATTAACTCCATTTACTCCACCAGGCCTGGTCCTGGCAAGACATTTGGAGACGTCGTTAGTATAACCCAAGACACAGTAAATCCCAAGATGGATTAAAGTTAATGTTCTATTTTCCTAACACCTGTTTAATGAATAGCTGCTGTTCTGGTATTTTCCCCTCAGCATCTGGTCCAGCATTTAGGACTAAAAAGAGGGATTTGCTGATGAATGCTACAGACTGTTGCATGAACTGTTCTACAGGCAACCTTATGAATTTCTTGCAGCTTCATGTTGTATAATCTTTGGACCAGCACCCTGTGTTCACTGGGAACATCATGTATTGATTTACTGAGAAGCGCTATGTTGCTTTAGTCTAACTGAAGTACAGTACTGTACCTGAGAATTGCATTGCTCAACGTGAGTGCTAGCCCTAAGATAATACTTCTACCTCTGCAATCATCTTTTAGGCTTGGGTAAGTTTTTGGGTAAACCGTGATATTTTGAGTATACCACAAATATTTTCATTCAGCTCCAAATATAGTATACGGTTGCTCCCCCCACCCCTGTGGTGAATTTTATCACCAAGATTTCATAATACTGGAATAGCGTTGCTTTTGAAAATACCATCAAAATACCGTATAATGTCTGGCCAGTTTGGCATGAAAAATAAGACCCCCCCATCCATTATATCCTTATTTTTCTTGCTTTCTGTACTAAACCCTGCACAGGGGTTGTTGTTCATTGCCTGCAGGCTGGATTAAGAGTCTAAGCCTTTGCCCAAGGTCACCCTTCAATGAACAGATCTGATCAACATCAGCCCCAAGACATGTTCCTAAGAAGGTGTTAACTTCCCTTTGACTGTAATAACCCTGCAGTGCCAATTAAACCAGTGAAAAAGCCTTCCACTGTGTTCATTTTTCCAGAGATGATTGGCAGCATGTTTTTGTGCATGATGCAAAACCTGATCACTGTATTTCAGCTGCGGGGTGCACATCTGATGACCATCTCCTGCGTCCTGTAAGACTCCGAATACACGCTAGAGTTTTAGAGCTTGGAGTCTTTTTTAATCTCTCACCTTTACCTAAAAAGATGTAAATTAATAAGCAGAACACTAAACCGTCATGTACCCTAATTTAATCCTAATTGGTTACAGGGATATGGGGTCTGTCACTTTGACTGTTCATGGTTGTTATGGTAGAACTGAGAGCAATTAATACATTAAACAGAGTCAAGACCAATGGGAAGCTATTTTTAGAGAAGCCCTTAAAGAGACACACCATTGTTATGCAGTAGAACTCTGAGCACATTGAGTGGTATTAATCACCAGCGCTAATATGAACAGTAATTTAATTACATTTAATGTTGTCAGTGGTCATAAAAGCAATATATTTCTTTCTTCTGAAGCAAGGAACTTCATAGCGATTTTTCAGTCTTGATGACTGCATTTTCATTGCTATTGTTATTGTCGTATAAATGTTAGAGGGCTGGAAAAAAGCCATAAACAGATTATCAAAGCCTTGGTCATAATTTTGACATACGACAGAAAACCACTTTTTTTCTTCTAACGACAGCTGATTAAATTTAGAAATTTAAGACTCACTTTTCTCACAAGCATCCAGTGTCTGACAATTATACCAGAACAAATCGCAAATAATTGCCGCATGATGCATATTAATTTTGAAAACTTTCCTTGAGAACTGCCAACCCAACACGCACACGATGGCTATGTGGTGCGATGACGAACGGTAGGAATCATTAGGTTAATCAGTAGATTACTGTGAGGAGCTCTACGGTACTATTATGATGCAAGCAGACAGCTTAACAGCTTCAGTCTTGAAGATCTATTTGAGTTAATCTGAAAGACGCAGCCCACAAACTCTCCAGAGGAGGTCTAGAAGCTAAAGCTTATTTAGAAGACACTCTCAATGACCCATACGTAAGGCTTTGGAAAAGTATGTCTTCTACATCTCTGAAAAGACTATAATTAGAGCCAATCAACCAAAATGAGAGTTGAGAAAACACCTCATGTATCGCAAGCCTAAAAAGTCTGACAGTGCATTTGAAAAATGAACACAAGGAGCTGGTAAGCAAACCAATATGTATCACTTCTGGCTGCAAACCCATCAGGGGTTTTAAGCAAAGAAGGATCTGTGACAGGTTGAATATAAGGTTGTATGAGATTGAAGCATTTAATAAGGTTTCCAAGGTTTTTTTTAATGACATCTGACTCAGTAAGTAATTTTAACAGCAATGGATAATAAGGTTGTATTGTAAGTATCATTACAGTTATTGACTTTAATAGTAAGGAGTGATGAGGATCCAGGCAGCACAGATTATAAGGCAGGGGAGCACCTTGGACCAGATGCCAGTTACAGTGAGTGTTAGTACAGAGCTGTTAATAGCCTGAATCAACATGTCAGCAAAGTATTTTGTTGGACATATTTACAGATGTGCTCTTCATTACAACCTGACTGATATTCAGTTTTTACCTAAACTAAATCAGAAAAAACACCATCGAAGAGTTTAAAAGTGAAATCGGGACATAAATCCATGTGAAATTACAGTTATTCGTCGACTTGCGTTATATTGAGTAGCGTCCAATTGCGGATGTATTTTACCAGGTGTGCGGCATGTGGCAAGGATTGAAACAAAGCATTTGCACGGTCACTATAGAAGTTTAGTTAAGTATGTGTGATAATGAATCTTATGTTATACAGTATATTTGACCTTTCCGCTATAATGATCGAGATATATCCATATTGACTTAAATCTTCTCTTCCGGGACGAAACCCTGACATAAGTAGATGGATACCTGTATTTATTTTCTTTTCACTAACTAATTTCTGTATTTTTTTTCCTTTTTGTTGAGACAAAAACAACTCGGCTGCATCTGTTTATGTTTTGGACCAGGTGCGTCATGGAGACAAACTCTTAAATTCAAAATCAAGCACTGTGTCTTTAAGATGATGATTTAATTTGGCTTGACAGAATGAGGTGAGAGGTCATAAAGTGATGCTTCACTTGCACAGTGCATTATAATCCTTCAGTTTTTGCATATCCCGTTTTTCCTTAAAAGACCAAGTGAGTACTGTCAGACTTGAATCCGCTCACGCGCACGGCCCTGATGTGGCGATAATGGAATGAAGTTGCCGATGTTGAAACATTAAAGAGCAGGGAGTCAGTGCAGTGGAGCTTATTGTGAGATGAGGCCACTCTCTGTAGCGATGGGTTGGATCGATGATCAATAGGATGATGGACATTCCATTAGATCTGAAAGTGTGAGGCCCAGACTTTGGGGCGACGGGAACTATGGAGCTGGCAGAGCACAGTGCGCTGGAGTTACTGATGTGTCACCCATGCAGGCTTGGGGGGGGGGCGGGGGGTTGGTTTGCAGCAGTGGGCTATTATACAGTCATATGCATGCCCTCACTCGCATGCTGATGCACCTACGTACTCACGCAGATGAAATTATCAGAGAATCTCGCCCAGCTGACCGCATGTCACTCTGTGTACGGTTTAATTAGTCTGAGGTCCTCACGGATTATAATTTGTCTGGTGATTGACTGACTTTTAATGAGCGCGGCTTAATGAGTCACCGGGTGCAGGAAACAGCCCGGCAATTTACTCTGTGGTCTCATTGGTCCTTCAGGAAAGCTGCGGCAATCGGTATCTGCAAAGCTCTTGGTTTCCTTTCTCTTGCCACCCCACCCCCCCCCCCCCGTCCCGGCTGCATCCACTGATGCATCGTGCCTGAATTTACCCCCTTTCCTCCAGGGTGTTTCGGCCTGGGTTTTGTAAATGCGCACTTTGTCAGATGTGGCTTTCACCAGTCCGGCAGACGTGTGGTGTCATGGCACCGACGTGCTGCTGTGCACTTGCATCTCTGTTAAGCTTCCTACCCATCCAGAATTTTGAATTGGTTTTGCCCATTGCGTTTTGGTTCTCCCCGGACCTGTGAATGTCAGGAAATGTTGGGTCAGAGACTCCTAAAACACAAATTGCCATTAATGGGATTTTCCCTCAGGAGGGTGAAGCTGCTCTGTCCAGCAGGGGCTAAAGGCCATTTAAGAGCAGGGAATTGGGGCAGCCGTTGCCCTTATCAAACATAACGTGACAAAGATCTCTGCCGCGTCTTGCTCGCTGTCCGTGGTGCTGAGGACGACAGAGGCCTGAAATGCAGAGAGGTGAACAGACCAGAAGCTTGGCAGCCATGCAGTGTTTATAGATGCTCTGCTTGGTTTCGCTCCTTCTCGTTGGCGTTAACCATTTTCGGCTTGTTTTGTCTTGCATGAAGATAGCCCGACAGATAGCAGCTTCGTCAAATGTAATTTGCCAGAGAAACCAATTTCAGTTTCCCTGCTTCCAGCAAGCAGCATCTCTCCCCCATTCTCACCTTTAATATGAATGCTCAGTGGAACGGAGGCTTCATTTCCATAACGTAGCCTGTTTGATTGATGCTGAAAGTGTCTTCAGTAGGATCCAAACAGAACAATAGATGCTGCATTTGCCATGGGATCCCACATAAGGTACATGTCCAGGGTTTTATTATGTTCTGCTAGAAAACCTAGCTTGTATGTTTTTCTGTCCCATAATAATTGATGCATTTATTATGCTTCAGGTGTGCTGCTTGTTATAAAAGAATTAACGAGTCCCAGTTTAAATCTAGTTATCCTTTGTCCAACGTACAAATAATAATGTTATGATGCATATTTTAAAAATGTTTAAAGTCTATCTAATTATGGGACTCCCTCTATAAGGAGTCATGCACTAGAAAATGCACAATGCACTGTTGTTTACTTGGTTTATGCTGCATGACAGATGCTGTCTCAGACAGTTGGTTTATGCTAAATACAGGTGCAGCGTTGCATTTCCTGACAGGATTTCCCCCCAAAATATTAAAAGGCACATCGCACTCTTTTGATCTGACTAGTGCAGTGGAAGTCTGATGCCCAGAGCTGCAACTTTGTGCAAAGTGTCCAACACTACAGAATGCAACTGAAAATGCAGCTAAAGCTTTGATTACCAGGATAGTTAGGGAACCCAACATTTAAGTTTGTCTTTTATCTATGAGATTGAATTAGGTTTTTTCCCCCCTGCATATCAGATGTTTTCAGCGTATTTCCTAAGCCACCTTGTATGCGCTGTGAGAGTCTTTTACACAGACATAAGCTTCTGAACAACTTGTAAGAAAATGGAAAATGTATAGGAACCCCTCTTCCCTCCTATTTTTCCATGTGCAGGATAAGCTTCACTTTTATTGCAAGCCTGCCTGACAGTCATTCAGTGTATCCCAGCAGAGAGCGAGGGTCGATCTTCAATACATTGTCGATCCAGCTGGAGAGCCGGTACATCGTGGGATTCTGACGCCGAGTTCCGTCGTCGTTATGGCGACACCAGTGAAACAGAGGCGGGTTTTGAGGTGACTGCGGAACTCCGTGGCTCAGCCTCAACAATACCGGCTGAGCGATGCTGGCATCGCCATAACAACGGCAGAATATAGAACCAAATGTTCCACCAGATTCCCGTTGTTTAGCCAGTCACGTCAAGTAAATGGAGGGACGGGGCCTTTCAGGGTGCAAAATACGGAAATTTCAGGAGAAATCCAAGGTGCGAAAAGGATCAAAGTACTTTTAAAAAAGCTGTGAGTTTCACTACGCTTAATTTATTCAATTCATATAAAATATCGGCTTCATAAAATCGCGTCCTTTGTAGTTCTTTCTAAACGGTGGAAAACAAGAGACTGGATAAAGCCATTCAGCAGAGTCTGTCTTGGCAAATGGTGCATAAAACCCTCGAGAGCCATAAGACTGATTTAGAAGAATGTGATAAAAATAGTTGGCTGTGTGTTTTTTTCCGCCTTGTGCCAGGCAGAGTGACGTCTTGATATGGGGTTGTTGTTAGAAAGAGGATGACCACAAAACTCTCACACCCTCATCAGTCCTCATCCTACCCTTTCGCTTCCTACCTAGAATAGAATTCGTTACACCCACACCTAATTGTTTCCTGAAATGTAACTGTGGCCTCTCTCCCTATTGACCAGACCTAAATAGCATTGTTAATGGCCGTGCAACTTTACCTTCTGTTATGTGGTTCAGTATTTTTGAGTACATTTTTTCCATGTCATGTATAGATGAAGAATACCGTTTCTTACACCTGTTACAAGCCCTCAGAACAGCTGCTGTCAGCTCTCCTCACGTTAGTCATGAAGAGCAAAGTTCACTGGCTCCATCTGCAGAAGGAAGGCTGATATTCCTTTGATTTACAGATTTTTTTCAGTCAAAACGCTGAATTTCTGAAACCTGGCCGTGCACACATTCTCTCGTAAACTTCCTGTTTGTTGGGAGGAGTAAAAGGAGGCTGTTTTAAGCCAGTGCAAGGTGAGTGAGCAGAGTCTGGCATTGCTCACTGTTTCACTGCACAACCTCGCATCACGCTTCACATCCGTTGCTGACAGAGTTATGAGGTCCAGGTGTTTGTGGCCGGAACTTCAGAAAGTTGTACGATGACTTGACTCCCCGCAAAAGGTAAAACAAATATAAAAATAGCCTGGTTGCCTTCCGCTTGGGTGGGCAAGTTTATACGAGCGCTAACTGCGCTTGACCACATGATCGATTCATTTCTCTCGTGAAGTTTCCCTGTGCACTTTTGGAGTGACCTTCATTTAGTGGCGCTTTGTGTGACAGTTCAGGAACGGCCTTTTTTCAAATGATGCGATATCACAAGAAAGAACCTACAATGAAATAAAGAACTTCAAACTACTCATGTGCTGTTCTAAAAACGGAGAACATCCCCAGCACAAACAAGGCCCGTAATCACATCAGTACAAGGCCCAAGCTTCAGACTGGCTGCAATTAATATATCCTTAATGGTGCCTGGATGTCTGATTATCAGGTTTGCGTGAAGTGAGCTCTCCGTCAATTGATGAATCACATTCGTACACACTAACCCATAAATCTCAGGGCAGTCCGGGCAGAAATAAACGTACCTAATGATTGTTATTTAGCTTGACGCCGCAATAGAGTTGATAAACTATGTGTGAAAGTGTAAAGAACAGTGAGCGATCTTGATTCTGTCTCAGACAGGGGTCTCATTGCTGTGATCTGCCGTCTTGTACTCCTTCATTAGCTCTCTTGTTTAAATGTTAGTTTGACACTGGATACACGTACATCCAATTTGTCTGCTGGCTTAACATCTGAATGGTCTGCTTCAGGTTTATTTGAATTTGTTGTTTTTTTTTATGGAAGGTGGAAATAACAGTTGTGCTTGACAGTGTTTGCCCCTGTTGCTTGTTTGGGGGTGGGGCATAGCTGTCCCCTGTCCTGGTAGAGTGTTGTGTGAATATCAGATGTACTTCCCCATTCCCTATTCCTAAATTTGCGGTAACGCGGTGCATTCTTTCTGTACCACCTGCCCTGCTCTTAACCAGGACCTAGTTCCTAATTATACCCAGACGTTACCTATATATATGAATACTTGTTCTGGAAACATCTTTGTCCATGACCCATATCTCAGCGTCTTTTTCTTGCCCGCTTTGGTATTATTGTTTTTCTGGTTTAAGTTTTGCATTGTGTTCATCGTGTCCCTGTTCATTCTGGTTCGCTCGTGGCCCTGTGTTCAGTGGCCCTTCTCTGAGCCCTGTAGCTCTCTGCCTGCACCATGCGGACTGCACAGGGTGAGCCTTCGCTACAGATATAAAGGGGTTTCATAGAGCACCGCCAAGTGAATATTCTCTGTCACAGTCCAAGCGTGTCTGCTTCACCATTGATCCCTTACTCCTTTCTCTGCATCTTGGTTTGTCATCGCTGACAGCTGTTCTGTTAATATCTCATTATTGATCACTGAACCCTCTACACACATCCGCTCCAGATTCGCAAATTTGACATTCGCGGTTTCGGTTATTTGTGAGTTCACAAATAACCGGAAGATTGCAGAAACTCACAGACAACACATAAGCCAGTTTCAGTATCTTATAAAAATCATATTAAATATAAAATTATTATTACATAATGTTGGTTATTGTAAGTACAGACTGTATCTTTTATATTAAAACAATACAAAATAAAACTGGGGGATCTAGCTGTCTTGCCACAATGCATCTTTGCTTTGGCAACCAGCCTCACACACGTGTCTGTGGCTGTCTGTGTCTCTCAGTAACTTTTCAATGCCGTTAATTTTGCATTTTCACTAATGGGTCCCAAACGTAGTGCTCTCAGTGCTTCTGAATGTGTTCCTAAGGGAGAGAAGATTGTGGCGACTCTGACACAGAAGGTGAAATTGCTAGATATGCTTTGTAGTGGAAGATCTGCAAGTGCGGAACTGTTTGTTTAGAAATGAGTAATAAGTGGACTTTTTATGTTATGGGTCAGAGGTAGCAGACTGTTATGGCTTGAGGGTTAGGGTGTTATTCGAGAATTTGCATGTTTGTGGGGATCCTCCACCCCTAACCCTTACAGATGTGTGTGTGACTGTACTTACCTTTTTTGGCAGTTGTTGGCATTTTATGTTAATTGTCTACTTATTTTTTCACATTTCAATTCCATAACTCTGAGGGTTGTATTTTTTTTAACTCTGTTAAATTAATTTCAGTTAAATTAACTAATTCACTGTTTTGCATAAGTAGCCTGGAGCTGTATACCAAGCCTGTAAAAAATGCA
Source organism: Paramormyrops kingsleyae (assembly GCF_048594095.1). Lineage (NCBI taxonomy): Eukaryota > Metazoa > Chordata > Actinopteri > Osteoglossiformes > Mormyridae > Paramormyrops > Paramormyrops kingsleyae. The sequence goes on from NC_132804.1 coordinate 23,846,397, forward strand.
AATGATAACACAGGAAGGGCAGATCGCAGGGTGAATCACGGAGAGTGTAGCATTACCGTTTAATTTCGGCCTACTCCTTGGCTGATGAGGAATATTATCTGCATGTGTGTTTGAAGTTTGTTCAGGGGCAGCTCCAGCTTGTCAAGGGACCGGATTTTAAATCTGCCAGCTGAGCACGAAGCCCCTGAGCTCCCTGGTCTCTGCTCTCCGGTGGCTCCCAGCAGGCCAGCTGCCTGGCACTGGGTGTCCTGTTTTAGCTTTCAGCATCGGCACTGGGACCCTTCCGGTGTGTGTGTGTGAGTTTGGGGGGGTCACCTGTTCAGCTGCCCTTGTCAGGAATGTGGAGGGGGGCCTGGCAATTCTTTTCAGGCAAACAACAGGAATCTGCTGCCTGATATAGGAGTGAAAGAGCATCAATCAATCTATCTATCTATCTATCTATCTATCTATCTATCTATCTATCTATCTATTTATCTATCTATCTATCTATCTATCTATCTATCTATCTGTGTCTGCCTGCCTGTCTGTCTGTCTGTCATTTTGTGCCCCACTGTGGAGTCCCCCCCCCAACCATGAATCCATCAATGAACCTCAGACCCAGGAAATAAACAAGCTACTTCTCTGTGAAACAAGATTCCCCTGTGCTTGTAAATCACTCCCCACACCCCCCTCCCCACCCCATGAATGCTGCTGCTGTTATTGGCCCTGCAATGATTTATCCTCCCCTGCTGCCTCATCCGATTTTGGGGGAGGGGTCGTGTCTCGTTTAGAACGGTGTCCTTGAGAAGTGCTCGTTGGCAACCGGCTCGAGACCCCGACCCATCCAGCGACCCCCGTCCTGGTCCATTAATGAAATTCCCATAACCGACATCAAAGGAGACTTTGTCTGTAATCAGCAGTGACTCACTTTGCCGTGATTGCACCTGTGGGGGGCGCTGTCCCTTGGTGGTTCCACCTCTCAGGTTCTACGTTACCATTTTAAGGTGGGGAAAAAAGTGGGGAGTCTTTTGATAATATCACCTTCCTGAACCTGCCTTGTTGTTTGGACGTCGCACCAATGCCGGAACCCTGAAAGACTCACAGGCAGATCTTTTTTCTATAATAGCACCATGTAAAGTTTTTAAGGAATTATGACTTTGGAATATACCCCCCCCCGTGATGTATTCAGTTAAGTTTGTAGAATGTGTTCGTCAGTGAAAAGCCTAACTGGCAGACAACAACGAGATACACGCAAGTACCCGTCCAGGTTCAGGATACACATGGAATGCATGCGTGTGTAACGTATAGGCCAGAGATGGGGTGGACTTCCTGTGGGGGATGCGAACATTAGCTCTGAAAGCTCACTGGAACGAAAGAAAAACGGAATGTTTAAACTTACTTCATCATTTTTCATCCCCTGTGGTGAAATCATGACTTAGCCATTTCAGTATTTGTACAGAATTTGCATATTTGCCCATCCATATTAAATAGTTATCCAGTCAGGGCCAGATCTTATCCCAGGAAGCTTTGGGTAGAATGTTTAAAATGTTCTAATTAAAATATTTTTCTTATGCTACAATTTTATGCTCAAACTGGACTATACGGTTGACTGTATTCAAATATCTCTGTGTCTAATAGGCAAAACATTGATGAAATACAATCCTTTACACATAGTACGTGTGCTTTGATTGATGTAAACTTGTCAATGTTTTTAATGTTAAAAACTAAAAGACAGGCATTTTGACAGACAAAGCACGAGACTGAGGGAAAAGTTAAACGAAAGTAGACTCAGTGTTCATTTTACCATCCATTTCTGGCTTAATTGCGACTCTGCTTTAGCAAAAAGAGTCGAAAACATTTCAGTCCAAGTCCTAAAACCAAATGCACGGCAGTAACTGTAAAACTATAATCTGCAGAAAGGGAGCGTAAGGGGGTTAGCAAATGGCGCAGACGGCAGAAGCGGGGTTTCCATTAAACCACTCCAGCAACAGTAACGTAAATATTCACACTCCAAACTGCGGTTACAGGTGTTGAGATTGGGAACACACTGCCCCCTTTTTAAAAGGCTTTACTTTGGTATTAATATTCTGTTGACGATTCATATCTGAAACGGAAATGCCGCTTACGGGAAAATCTGAATTAACACATCTGTTCTAACGAGGAGAAACTTGGGACATTAGGCTGAACTCGACTGAAATGCACAGAAAATTGCTGCTCTTTTATAATCATGAATGTCTGATGGTGCTTTAAAAATATTTTTAGGTACGTCCTCCATCTGAAAGAATTGGTAAATGTACCCCTCTGATCAATAATGTACCCCATAATGAATCATCTACCCTTTCTTACTAATAATTTACCCCTGTAATTAATAATGTAGACTACCTCTCTTAATAATAATCTTAGTCTTGTAAAAAGCAGCTTAGTGTATAGCATTAGCATGACACAGTTGTTTTTTAAGACATTTAACATTTATAACACGACAATAAGAGGCATCAAGGATCTCCTTGAAAATCAAGACACCAGTAAGCATGTGAGGGTAAATTATTTCACTCACTTATTTCACATATCCCAAGCGGATGCTAGTGAAAACTTGGTGCATTGATTTTTAACACATAAGAAGGACACTGGCCATCTTGTAGGAATAATAAGAGAAACAAAATAAAGATTAGCACATGCAATATTACCAGGCCGCCTTGCCTTATTTCCTGAAGATTTTGGGCCTGCTTAGCAAGTAGAGGGACACACAAGACACCTGGATGTCTTATAAAGAGACTGGATGGTTTTTGCCTGCTATTTTTTAAAATTAAATTTGCATGTAGATCTTAAAGTATCGGAAAGAGTGGCTGCAGTCTTAGCATAGAGGGATGTGATGGATGATGACAGTTTGGCCTCGGGATTTAAATCCCCAGTTCCAGGTCTCCTCACCACTGTCACATTCTCATCTGCTTAATGTTTGCTTCATTTTAATGATGTCCAAACAGTTTCTCTTAAAATAGGCAGTGGGGTTTTTGGAGTACTTGCCCCAAATCTTATACCTATGCTCACGCCAATCAAAATCAGAATGTGGAAGCTCTGAAGCTCTTGGTGACCGCAGATGATCTCCTCGGGATGTCACTCCACCAGCAGGATGTCGTTTTTGTAGGGGACCCCGTTTCTTCTCGCGAAGGCCAGGCTACGGAGATGAGTATAGGCCCCTGCACCCTGTGAACAGGAAGCCATCGCGTCGTAGAGCTGAGATGTTAGGAAGTTGGTGGTACAAACTGATTAGAGGGGGACTGTTGAAGGGTCATGGGTGGAAGTGCGGCCGAAATGACCTGTGTGACCTTGACCCAGCAGGGGGTCCTTTCCGGAAAAGTCTGCGAGCTCCGAGAAATGAAAGCACTGGAAAAGGGAACACAGGTATACATTAATGAAATAAAAATCTAAATCTTAAAACAACCATCATTTGCTACAAAATACTAATGTACAGTAAACATGGAAAGGATATTTACACTCGAATGTTATTATAAATATAGGTTACCATCAAAATGTAAAATTTCAAATTTGAACAAGGAATCCATCCATTCTTCAATTCATCAATATTTTCTACCTACTTATCTTGGTCACTTGCCCATTGCCTTGGGGGGGTATGGGTATCTTTCCCCGGGCACTAGACAGCATCTCCTTCCACCGAGGGGGCCCAGGTTGATGGGGCCCAAAATTCCTAACTATGCCGCTGGTCACAGACAAATTAAATTCCACATATTTTGGGGGGTAAAATACCGAAATCTCTGACCACAAGTATCTCAGTCGTCGGGTGCTCTGTGGGAATTCCCACCGTGTCATTCCGCGACTGTTTACAGTCAGTGGTGTCCATTGAAAAAAAAAATCAGGCCCAACTGTGTCGAAAGGATATTTGCCACCAGAGCGACTTGGCTGCTAGAGTCAGTGCAGTCACACGTGAGGGAGACGCGTCACCCCCGCCAGCATCCCCAAATGGTACGGCCCTTTTTCCGGAAGCAGGTCTGCCTGCTCTACCTGTTCCTTTCAAGGTAACCCGCAGCCTGTGATGCCACGTGGATTTTTATCCTCTCCGCTAATCTGTGAATGTGCGAACGCCATCTGCCTCTTCCTCCCAACCCCCACCTGACGCCTAGCCTCCCCCCGTACGCCCGTCCCTCTGTCTCTCACCCTCATGTGTCTCTGTCCATCTCTCTCCCTCTCTCTATTACTCCCTCTTTCTCTGCCATACTCTCTCAGTGTGAAAAATCATAGATGGGAACATTGCAGTTCAGTTATTTCCTGTTTATTTTTTTTAACTATTGCATTCATTTGACAACTTAGTAGACTTTGTTTTTAAGTATGTATTGTGTTAAAAAGCATCAATTATATGCATTTTAAGCTTAGTTAACATTTTATGATTAGGTTTTTGTAATTATTTCCTATTTGTTTAGTCTCATCATGAGCCTGGCAATGATTTAAATTTTATTCCTTCGTCTAAATCGCGGAGATTACTGGGACACGATCTGTGTGTGTGTCTCCTCTCCAGATATGTTTGCTTTGGCTGCGTCAAGCGTGAGATTATCTCCTCAGATCTCGTGTTAAGAGGGGGCCTCATTGTGTCTATCAGCTTTTGGGGTAGGACTTAACCATGAATGCAGTGCTTTTGCCATCTATAATCTCCTGCCACATTAGTGATTAACAGCAGATAGTTTGAAATCAAATTTAGCAAAAAAAATATTTTATTTGTTTACACACACAAACACACGCACACACACACACACACACATTTGTAATTATATCTTTGTGGGGACTCCATTCATTTCTATGGGAAAAACTCTAATCCCAACATGGCGACCGTAACCCCTACCCAGCCCTAAGATTAACCATAAGTAACCAGACAAAATATGACCAGGGGGGCACCCAGGCCTGTGGCTGTGTAACTTTTGGAGCATCATTAAGATTGCATTGATGAACGACCATGAAAAAAGTACCTACAATTAATGAATGCAAACCGAAACAATGTCACTAATAAAAGTCTGAATTGTATATTTGATTTTTGGAACAAAATGTTATATCTTAGTTTTTCAAATGGACACATAGACATGACAATAGCCCCCATGCTCCCCCCCCCCCCCCCCCCTGCCCTGGTACTGATCCGCTCTGATCAGTCCATGGTGTATGTCCACGTCGTTGTGGAGGAGCTGAAAATCACTATCTGAAGTTCTCCACAGTAGTGATGCAACTCCCCGGAGTTATGGCGAGACATACGTCAGTTCCCAGAGTTCCCTGGTCAGGCACGTCCAGCACGTCAATGGAGCTGATTCATTCGCTGGCCTTCACACTGGATTTGCAACCCAGAGTGTGTGGGGGGGGGGGGGGGCTGCATTGAAATGCGCCGCAGGAAACTCTGCGACTGCATGCTTTTCCCCGAGTTCCACGCTCGGTGGGAAAAATCCGAACAATAAAGCAGCTCTTTTTACTCAGAAGCCCTATTTAGTGATGATGCCGTATCCCACCGGAGGTTAGCAGGCTGCGTAGCACCGTAAGCCTGGTTCCTGCGGCCGTCGTGGGCCGAGGCAGACGGTTGGCCTGGTCCGGGGTTGGCGGTGGGGGATTTCCTGTTAGCTTTTGGTGGCAGACACGGATGCGGCTGCCCGAGGTCAGCCTGCCAAGTCTGCCTGCGCCTCGGGGCTGAGCGTTCCCAGTGGCAGCAGTTTGCTTCGACCTGGGGAGTTTTTAATTAATCCTTTTACTGAGGAAATGTTATCGAAAAGCCGTCTTGCCAAAATGAAATCGCGAAGTGGCCCCCTCTCTTTGCCCTGGGGTGTGCGTGGATTCGGAGGAATCAGCCGCGGTGACCTCAGGACGTGCTACCTGTCAGCACGGGGCTGCTCGTTCTGCCGATGAGTCACTCGCGCATGGAGCACCTCGATGCAGATCGCCGCATGATGCGATGCAAGGCGCGTCAGGAGTTCGTCAGCATGGGCACACAATCAGTCCCCTTGTTCAGCAACGCATCACACACTAAAGATATACCAGGAGCAGACATCACGCATGTTACAAGAAAAAAAAACCACATCATCCAAAGTGATTGAATGAGATAACTGCTAAACTATATTTAAAGACACAGAGCTGGAGAAAATATAATGACTCATAATGGTATGAGTCATGTGACACATTCAGTTAGAGTCTTTTAAAACGGGGACACCTTCAGGGGACACGCTGGCTCAGGAATGTCTGCCTGCAAAGGTAGGACAGGAAAGTACAGCCTCACTCACACTTTGCCCTAAACCACTTCAGCCATGTTGTTTTGATGCCGCAGACCAGGATACATTGATTATGTATTAATAAATGCATGTCAGTCTAAGTCTTGCCACCTCTCTGACTGATATCTACAGTAAAGTCCTTCAGATTTCATGTTTGTTAGTGCGACTGCATTATCAAGCATTAGGAAAGGAATGATTGCAGCGAATTAAGCTAGTGTAATTGTGGCTTAACCTACTAGTCGAGTTAACCCCCAAATGGCCGCCATCTGGACCCTCGAGTGCTTTGAAGTGTCCCACCAGCAAACAGCAGGAAGGTGCAGTGGAAAGAGGCGCGCTGTGGCCATCAGGCTGACGAGGTGCACAGAGAATCAGGTCAGCGGAGAATGCAGAGCTGAAAATTGTGACTCCCGTGTATCATAACTGGGAGTCCCTTTAACCTCATTTAGATAGTTTAATTGCCGAAGTGCCTTTTCCCCGGTCGACGAGGCCCCCTTTGGCAAGGCATCGTGGGGGTTCTGAGCTTTTCTCTTAGCACTGATTGGACCATTTTGCGGTGTGGTTACAGGGGGGAAATAACCATCATGTGTGTCGTCTACCATCTTGTTTTCTGATAATGTTGTAATTCCAGGGGAAGCCCCCCCCCCCCCTGCAGTCGCACTCACATTCCACATAGGTTGGGATTTCCTAACTATCATTGGAAATTTTTGAGGGTTGTATCTGGTCATCCAGACACCCTTTATATGCCTGGGATTAGACGCCTGTTTCCTTTCAGCAGTCCCCTGGAAGCCAGTGAACGTGGTTCTTCATGACTCCATAACCTGCTACTATGACTTTAAATAATTAATGACAAACCGGTCATTTCCCCAATAATTAAGACTTAATTAAGAATATGTGGAGCGCTCTTGCTTCGATAAATTTCACATGTAGTGTCTCAAAGTTGTCCTCAATACAAACCATCAAATCTACCTGTCTTTCTGTGTCTCGCATACCGGCATCTGCACTTCTGCAGATTTAGGGTATTAGCCAAGCAGGATTAACCCATACATTCAGCAAGCGTGCTTCTCTCCCTGGCTGAAATTTTGGGCAGTTTGGAAATCAGTGTAATTGTAGCGATCCTGACAGAACGAGTCAAATGAATGAGCCCATAACTGTAAAGTATAAGGTCTCTCACAACCAGCCATTACATTTAAATGTATTTATTTTACAGACTCTTTTGTCGAAAGGGACACACTAGCAAGGCAGATAATACATCACAAGTTTGTATAGTGACACAGCTGGGGATGGTATTTATCAAAGTCACATTCACCAGACACCAGCTGAAGGAAGCGAAGCGAAATAAATTTCTCAATAGTAGTCATTTCAACGTATCACACATACCCACTGTTAGCTGTTTTCAAGCCCTGATTAATGCTGATAAGAAAACAGTTCACATACAAATTCAATTATTTAATACATGCCACATTCTGTATCAATAGTGATCGTTCATCAGTAACCCTGTCTGGATCTGCTAGCTTTGTTAAGCAGATGCAGGATGATTCGTACTCTATGTAAAGTTTATTGTCTTGTAATAAAATTAAGCCAACTGACCAACGTGGCCTCGAATGTACTACAGGGACTGCAGCTTCTCCTACCAGTAGCACAAAGAGGCAGCCAAATCTTACAGCAGGTCCATAAATTATCAGATTTTTTTTTCTTTCATTTAATTTATGGCGCTCCATCTCTGGTCCTTGACAACGCCGATTCGGTGACAGTTTTAAAATTGTCCTCTGACTGACACTCGAAACACAGGTGTGATTTATTCTCCAAATTACTGTTTGGAAAATGGAAATCGGAGCTGCAGCTGAGAGAACATTGGAACACGGCGCCAGGTCGGATCGCCGTTCATAAGTCAGTGTTCATGAGCGGAATGTTCACATAATGTCTGCGGTCGACATGATAGCATGTTTTTGCCCTGCTGTCCATCGTTGACGTGACCAGGATGCACAGGACAATTGGACATGACTGTGGTCACATGTGAGAGCAGAATTCCTCAGGAGTCACGGTTTGAACTCCGGGAGTTAGTGCGGAGCGATTCACCGTCGCTGAAAGCCCCCTCTCTGGAGGAGAGACGGAGGGCCTCGGCCCGTGCCCTAGTGTCTGCAGATAAGTGCCACTGACCTCATTAAGCGCTCCCCTGACTGTAGAGCTGGACAGATCAGCCTGACAGATTGCGGGGCAGACCGGCTCCCAACCGCGCCGGCGTGGGACTCCGCTCCTCCATTCACGGCTGACTGGAAAAAGCTCGGCGGAGCCAGCGCTGTCCCACGCTCGTTCGGGGGGGGGGGGGGGGGGAGGGCAAGGGACGTGCGTGGGGGGATAGAGGGAGAGACTTCACTTCCTGTCATCCAGCCTCTATCAAAATGAACTGTCCCATCTTTTTTGGTTCTTGTGGGCCGACTCTGCGAAGGGCGCCAACTGGCTCCTGCCGCCCATCCGCGTCTCCCGTGGAGGAAGAGGGACGGCTGTTGACCTCAATAAAAGCCTCCGCTGCAGAGGGGAGATCGGCAACTGTAGCCAAAGCCTTAGAGAACCTGCCTGTGATGATGGCATTCAGATTGTATTGGGGGGGGAGGTGCTCTAGGGGGACCTGCTGGCCAGGAATTTCAGGATGACAGAGCCCTCTGCAGGGGAACAGAGTCATTTTCTCAAGTGACTTTGATTCAGGCGAGAGACGATTACACTGCCACCTGAGTTGCCTACTCACTGCGACCATTATTCCCAAGTGGCGAAATTAAAAGATTTTATCTCACCGGGCCGCTCTGTTGACCCGCTGGACACCTGTGAGCTGGTGAATGCCAGCAGTGAGTGTCATGTTGGCCTCTAATCAAAGCTTGATGGTGTTTTGCATGCAGCCGTGCGATTGGCTGGGCAAACGGAAGGCGGAGTCACAGAGATGAGTGGGGATGCCAGACTGGGAGCAAGTTGTGAACAATGTTCTGCACGAGAATTCGGAATGATAAGCACTGCAGAGGAAATCTGAGGGAGGAGGTGGGTTTGGGCATATTATACTTTTATTATTTGCTCCAGGCCCCAATGATCTTTTTTGCTCAGCAGGAAAATCAACAGAAAAAAAAAACAAAACTGTAGAAGAGAAAAAAGGCAGGCAAAACTGTCTTTTTTTCAATCCGCCCCTTTTCACCAGAGGACATATTTTAGCTTTCACCCTTATGAGCAAGAATTACACATTCAACGAACTGGACATGCATTCTAATCAACCACTCAAAAGCATTTATCTTTGCCGCGTTAAATATTTCCTCTATTTCGCATCCCTTACTATCAACATCTGGAAGAGAATTCATTGACGTTAGTTTATCAGGAAGAAAAATAGCAAGTGGCAGGAAGTAAATAGTACTATCAAAGTCCAAGATTTCTACATTAGGATTCCTTTAGGGAGAAGAGGCCTGATTCCTCTTTTGTATATAGATTCCCAGTTTAGACACTCGTCCCAGTTTTCCTAAGGCCTTTCTTTTAACCCTGTCTTGGAAAATGTTGAATACGTGGGAGAGGAAAATGATTGACTGGCAGGAAGGGTTTTGCAAACGTAACAATTCTTCGTACATTTTTTTTAACTAGCCTGTTTGGCATTTGCCTATTTCAATTAATCTACGGACTGTTCGGAACAGAAAGGGAAGTTTAGTGCCTGCTTTTTAATAATAAGCTTTTTTATTGATCCCCATAGGGAAATTCTCTTTACACCCCCCCAGCTTGCTTTCTGTAGGTGAGAACAAGTTGGCTGTGAAGGGCAGCCACTCACGGTCGTACCCTTGGAGCTGGGGGTTAAGGACCTTGCTCAAGGACCAGCGGCTGTGCTGAGGCCAAGCTCAAACCGGCGACCTTCCTATCACAGCCACAGGGGTTTAGCCCACCGAACCACATGCTGCTCCTGTTTACTTATGTTACTTATTAAATAAGCAATATATATTAATATAACCCTGTTTGGTAGATTGTTAAATGTGGTATTTGGGAGCAGGCAAGATAGTTGTGCTATTTCGGTTTCTCTCTGAACAACATATGTACAGCCAGTAAACAGCAATATGGCAGAGTTTTTGAGGACGGAAAATTTTAACAAACGAGAAGTATTTCATTTCTGAGTCCAGTGAAGATGTATCAGCTTATGACTGCAGTCTGTTTCCTCGCAAATCCCAGCCCTTCCCAGTAAAGAATGAGTCATATTTACTCTGTTAAAGGCATCTTATCACCCTCTATCTGCTCATGGTTTATATTGTCTGTTGTGTAAATCAGCTGCATTTTCTTCTGATCCGAGCTGTTCCCCCGAAGAAATGACTCATATTTATTTTGTTTAAGACTTTGTGTCATTCCTCATTTCCCCTAGTATTTCCTTCTCTATAGACTGGGCATCCAAAGTAACAGCTAACCATAATCTGGACAAGCTTGTACCTGGAGATAAATCTGTTTATCAAATGTCTACATACATAAAGCCTAATCACAGTATGCTAGGGGGATAGTGCTGACACCCTCAGAAAAGCAACCAGCTGGCAGAATAGTTTATGGGTGTTTATTTTTACATTTCTTATTTAGCAAGCACTTTTATCTAAAGTGACAGGCATTTACGAGCAGGCAGGGCCAGCTAGTCCCGGGAGTAATTGGCAGTTAAGGGCCTCGCTCAGGGGCCCAGTGGAGGAATCACTCAGCCATCCACGGAGTTGGAGACGGCCACCTTCTGATCATGGGTGCAGAGTCCTAAGCCGCTGAGTCTTACACTGCCCCCAAATGCAGTTGCCCCCTCGATGGGATACTAACCCACAATCCCTGCTGTGGGGGGCTAGCGCCTTATCCATTTTCAAAATTAGATGTTAGTAACCCCTGCCTTGCGCCCGTGGCCTCCGGGATAGGCTCAGGACCCCCCGCAACACTTAATAGGACAAGCGGTTTCAGAAAATGGATGGATAAATGGATGGATGTTGCCAACTATATGGCAGTTTTTCCATTAATACTCAATGCTACTGAATTGCGTATGTTTTATAAATTACATATTTAATTATTTACTTTAGTCTTGAATTGGATAAGTGGTTTGGAAGAGGGAGGGTTGGATGGATTTTTTTTTTTTTTTTTGAGTAACCAAGTAGCTTTCATTCTACTCAGAAGTCTATCTCTGATCTCATGACTGTGGTGATAAATTCATCGATGCCCTAAGGACTAGAGGAAAGAGAGGAAGGACTGGCTTGTGAAGTCCTCGTCTATGCCGACTATCTGCACATGATTGCTGAAGAAAGTGCCTTGTCCTCTGTGATGGAGCCCTGGCACAGCTTGTGCCGCTCCACCTGGTGCCGTGTCACGTGATTGGCTTCCCCTTTGTGGACCGTGCTCTCTGATTGGCTGTCTGGTGCCGGGCTCCGTGATGTGTCTGCCTTCCTTTCCTATGGTCCATGCAGCAGGGATGACACCCCCTATTTGGTCGTAGGATAAAGCTAGCTTTGTTGGGGGGTAAATAAACTCACTTGGTCAGCATCAAGTTTGTTTAAATGAACAAGCATATGCAAGAATTTTCTTTGGTTTGTTGCCTGGCAGTGCTAAACAGTGTTTTTCTTTCCTCTATCGATGTTGAAATGATTACAAATAAATGATGCAGATATTTATTTGTTGTGTTCATCGGCATACAGTTTTTGGCTTTCAGTCGACTGTTCCGGCTCTTACGGTTGCCAGCAGACAAAACGAGCCGGGGAGCAGCAGCACAATAGCCTCGCTGACGCGGGAATGCTCACGCGGCACATTCCGGAAACCCGCCCCCACGGGTTTGAGCGCATCCCGAACTAGTGGCCTGCGGCGACACTTAAAGAAGCATGTTGGATAATGAGGTGTTTTGTCATTCTCACCTGGAATTCTTAACAAACCTCTCCCACCCAATGGCCTGCTGTGGGGATTGAAGTCCTCCCCTCCCCCGCTGTCACGTGCCACCCCCATTGAAATGGAAGTTCATCTTTATCAAGGAACGAGTCATTGTCATGCAAAACATATTGCCTGGGGGCTTTTGTACATCAGCCAATTGCATAATCAGCCCAAAGGAAGAGCCGCCATTGTGGGTCTGTTCCCGGTCATGTCGTGCACAGCCCCCGGCATGAAGGGGGCCATTTTTACTCGATGAATGTTAAAATAGTTTCGAGGGGAAGTGCTGTACTGGGATTACTAACAAGGTGGCCAAAGCGGGCAGAGCTACATATACACTATGCAAACGCGACTCGGCTGATCCACCCTCGATCCGCGGACTGTGTCGCACTAAACCTTTATTTTTTGTACCACCATATAATTCCCATTACATAACAACCACAGCATTCACTCCCCTACTGAACACTTGCCAGCCCTCGGTGTTAAATGGGAAGAAAAAGGAAATGCACCAAAGGAAAATTTCAGGCTTTTCCGCAGAAGGTCCTCGCTCCCTTGGCGACGGGCAGAGTGGAGGGCAGCCCTGGTAATTGGCTGTGGAGGACCTTGCAGAGGTGTGTCAGTGTAGGACCCCTTCCTTGGATTAAGGGTACAACTTAAAAGACAGTGTCCCTTTGTCATCACATGGCAGAGAAAGGGCTGGGAGACAACTGAGCAGTGCTTATCGCATTAAACAAAGGTCCTAAAACTCCTCATATCTATCGCATCAAAACAAGGCATTAAAATTCTTATAATCTACATAGAGCCAGTATTAATTTAAACTTTCTCCTGTACCTTAATTGGTCCAGGTGGTACTTAATTATACGTGCAATTTATGCCTTATGCATGCTGTTCTTTGAATAAGTAAGAAAAGTACACAGTATATCAGATGACAAAACTGGCAATACTGCAATCATAAGATTAGTTTATCAGGTTTTGTTTATCAGGCTTTATTACTGGGTGCTGTGTGGCTCAGTGGCTCAGGGATTTTTGTTCAGATGGTGATGGGTTTGAATCCTGTAGCCGGCAAAGTAATCATATCACCGTTGGGGCCTTGAGCAGCACCCTTAACTCCACCTGCTTCCAGGGGCACTGGATGACCCAGTACTCTGACCCCAGTGCTCTCTCGGAGTGCAAGAATTGGTTTGTGAAAACTCAGAATTCCAGAGTACGTTGTACATATGGCAATCAAAGTATCTAATTTGAAAAAAAAAAAATCAAAAATGAATTCTGCTGATTGAACTGTTGCTGAAACTGCAGCCTGATGGGGTTTTGAATCTCGCCTGTGGTTCTGTGTGTTTCTGGAGAACCCGGTTTCTCCCTGTAGTTGCACCAATGACTGCCAGCTGCTCTTGATTTCTTTACAGTCTATTGGCAATTTAAGGGACACCGAGTCACCTAACCATAGTACAAAAACATCCAGTTACGTGAATCGGTGCATCTAAATTTTCCATAGTTTATGGTTGTGTGTGCTGCGATAGACTGACATCTCCTCTAAGCTTGTGTCCTTTACTTCCTGAGCTCATTGTGCTCCTGGAAGATATTTGCCTCTCCACCTGCTGAATTTCAGACCCCATCCCTTAAACATCCCCTGCACCTTTAAATTCTAGTTCTAATTTCCTGCCCTCCCCCCCCCCCCCCCAGTCCAAAAACATGCTGAGGTTAATTGGACTTGCCAAATTACCCGTAGGTGTGCATGTGTCTTTGAAAGGTTTGTGAGTGCGATGGGTTGGCACCCTATCCTAGGTTGTTCCTTGCCTCGCGCCCTTAGCCTCAAGGATAGGCTCCTGACCCCCCCCCCCCCCCCCATGAGCCTGAATAAGACAAGTGATTTCAGAAAATGGATGGATGGATGGCTGGATGGATGGATGGGTTTAATCACAATCATTGCCAGAAGTCACTGAGCATTTAGTGGTGGTTTGGTATGGAGTCGCCCACTGGGGCTGATTCACCAGTGTTCGTTTGTCAGTGTGATGATGCATTTAGTTTGCCTTTGGTTGCAGCTACGATATAAAGACTCGAAGCATGAATTGCTCTGCTAGCTACACTCACAATTGTTGGGCACATTTCATTGTTGATAAATCTACCTAAAGTGACTTTTGCGGTATTTGTAATTCTTTTTACTTTTTTTATTTTGCCATTTAGAAATTTGGAAAGATTTCTAAAAGAGACGCTTCTAAATGCATGACTTTTGTTGTGGCATGATGGCATTCAGTTTGAAAGACAGGATGTACCCTTCTGCATATTCATTATACCTCTTCTCTGTTGACTTATATTTATAGCTAATTAAATATTAACAATGCGTATTTTGTAGTTCTTGTATTTTTTTGCCTCTGGTATCACATGATAGTTATTCAGCGCAAATTAAATGTTTTTTTTTATATATATATTAATTATTCATAAGTTGCTATTTGAGACCTATGAAGGGAAATGTACGTGGGGCCACACTGACTGCGTTTTGGGGACTTTTCTGAAATTTTTCTGAAAGCATCACCACAGTCTGAAATGTTCACACCTGAAGCTGCTCTATGTGTGTGTGTAATGAGATGCGTGTGCATAGTGACAAGCGTGTGCATAGTGATAAGCGTGTGCATAGTGATAAGCGTGTGTATAGTGACAAGTGTGTGTAGAGCTGATCAGAAAAATAGAGGAAGCTGGGAATCTCTGGAGAGGAAAAGAGACACAATCAGACAGAAAAAGAAATCGATCCGGGTTTTAAAAATAGATTGGCTGGTAATTTCAGACCTTCCAAATGCTTCATTATGGTCATAGCCATGAAAATGTTACTATGTATTGCTACTCTTACAAATAGCTGCATTAAAACTGTCAGGCTATGGCCACCTTAAACATTTATGAATCACATCTGAAGTGAATCGGGTTTCTTTTCTACTGAGATATACCAACTAGGTAGGAATGAGGAAACCCTTGAAAACTACATGTGTGCCTACTGATGATTGACAGCCCACAAATTATTCGGAGAGTTCAAAAGCAAATGTAATTCAGCAAATAAAATTTAAAAAGCAGCACAAAAACATGCAATCAGACGTTACGAGCTTTGCACTGCACTAAAAGCACCTATTTTCTGTACCCGCTTGTCCTATGCTGTGGGAGCCTAACCGGAAAACTATGGATGCAAGGCAGGGACACAAGTTGGTCTTCCTATCTAAATGGGGACCTTCCATTCATTTCTATGGGAGAAACCCTGATCCTAATTACGACACCCTTAACCCCTACCCACCTTAACCATAAGTAACCAAGCCAAATACAACACTTTCGTCATTTTTACATTTTTGATTGCATTCAGTTTTTTTTTTTTTTTTAATAAAACTGAGGTTATCCAAATGGGGGCCTCAAAAGTTGTCCCCAAAAGTAGGGAAATTTCAGGTTTTACTACACTTTGGGGACAATTTGGCCCTCAAATCTGATCTATGCAAACCCCAAAAGGTGGGGGGGAGAGGAAACCCCAGGATGATAAGGGGAGAACATGCAATCTCCACACACAGAGAGTCAGGGCTGAGAGGTGTGAGGCAGAAGTGCTAACCACTGCATCAGCACGCCACTGCATCAGCACGCCACTGCATCAGCACGCCACTGCACAAACAGCATAACTGCTTGAAAGAGTATTGCAAGAAAAAAAACAGCCAGCTTACTAATTTTTACACTTTATGTGTTGGTGCCGCTGCAGTAGCTTTAAAGAAAGTGCTGGCTTTTTGTTTTATTCTTGCATGTGAGTTACATTATTTAGAAGTGATAAACCACTGAAAAAAGAGAAGTCAACAGATCCTCTTGTAGAGGAGATAGTGTGTGTGTGTGTGCGTGTGTTTGTATGTGTGTGTACGTATATTTATGCTTATCGTGTAACATTAGGATACCATCTCCTAAATATAACAGTATATATTCATGCTAATTATAAAGACCAGTAATCAATATCATTGGCCGATTTAAAGCCAGTATTGTTACTTTGTCACAACACCTGTAATCTAATTATATTTCTTTGAAATTAATTCCCTGGGGAGAGGGGGTATTGTCTTTGAATGACATTTTTTCAAAGTCCGATCAGGTTGCATGTTTAAGTACTACGTACATCAAAAACCAACATGCACATTAAGGCGGTATGATATTTAAAAACTGAGCCTTTTTAAGTCAAGAAGGAGCCTATACAATTGCCCATTGTTTGACATTGTATGTCGCTGTTCTTTTTGTTCTGTGCATAATTTGAACATAAGTCCAGTGCATTGTTGTGATGGAAAATTGATAAGTGGGCCTAAATAAATATGCTGGTGTCTCACGTTTCTGAGAAATAAAGTTTGGAAGTAAAAGTAATGTTTCGGGTCTTATCTGAATGTGTAACAGCACCAATCGAGCACCAAATAATTTATTGTTCTGAGATTGTAAATGAACACTATGTATCTGCATAGTTTTTTCAGCTGGTCAGACTTAACATTATGACTGTATTTAATGGGTTTTATTTTCTGAGATACTGAGATGAGTACCGTGATAGAAGGACTTCACAGTCATCAGGCATATACACAGTATGAATGCATGCACACACACGCACACACAAAAACACATGTTTGTAATTATATCTTTGTGGGGACTCTCCATTCATTTCTATGGGAAAAACCCTAATCCAAACATGACGACCTTAACCCCTACCCAGCCCTAACCTTAACCATAAGTAACTAAATTAAATACGGGACCTTTGGCATTTTAATTTTTTTGATTGCATTCACAGATCTTTGTGGGGACCTGAAAAATGGTCTCCACAACGTCAAAATAACAGGTTTTTATTGCATTGCAGGGGATATTTGGTCCCCCACAATGTAATATAAACATAATCCACACACAGAAACACACACACACACACACATACACACACACAGAGACTAATTTGTGAGAGCTTCTCTGTTTTACTTACTCAAAATGAATTTATCCAGGTCAATAACCTGATATGATTAACTGATTTTAGCAGTGCTTTGGGGGAAACGTGATCTATATTTATTTATTTATTAGTTTTGTTTTTATTTTGGAAGCTGCTGTAATTATGGTTTTGGGGACGCGGTGTGGTTGAGGCTGACTTAAGGTCATGACAGCTGCTTGTCGCACACTTTGAAAGGCGTAATTTTGGTAACGGTTGAGCACGTTGCATCAGCATCTTATTTTTAGGTCGGTGATTTTGTCACAACGAAAGCTCATAGCTGGACCCCGAGCAGACATTAGATACCCAAGTAGTTCAGTAGCTGTGAAATATATTTATCTGTGGACTAATGACTTAGGCATGTACCAGTATGACCGCAGACCTTCCGCTTTCGTTGTTTGAATCTGTCTCTGGCTCTGCGGTGCATTGATTTCAATTTCCAATTTTTTCCCCTGATCTTTGCATGCTCATATTGGGTTTCCACCACTTCTCCGCAGTCCGTTGATAAGCAGTTTCAGCTGTGATATTGACTCTGATTTGCCCTAGGAGTGTGAGTTCTCTGTGATGAACTGGCATTGGCTTTGGGGGGGACGCGCACCCCGTGCTAGCAGCAATAGTTATTGAAAATGGATGAATCGGTATCTTTCAAGCAGAAACACAGAGGGTACACTGAGGGGATGTGTCCCTCTCTTGCACTGAATACGTTACGTTGTCTGTTTTCTTGATTATTAGGCTGATGAATGTATGAATCTTGCAGCAGTTAAGGCCTCTCTGGCGTGTGGAGGCTCTGTTGCCAATAGTAACCAAATAGAACATAGTGATGCCCACTCAAAGGCACCAGGCTCCTTAGTCACCTCATACAGATCTGATTGGAGGCGAGCTCTCAGCTGCAGACTCATAAAGGCTTTCTTTGCCTTCCTTCCTGTGTTTGGGATGTGCAAAAAGTCAGACAGAACTTATTTCTCCCCCAGATAGCTCTATAGATGGTTGTATATGAAATTAATTAATTTGTAAATAAATGCATATTTAAAAAGGCATATGCTGGATTTCATGTTTGAACAAGACATTTTTGTTAGTGTTGCACTCTTTGAATTTTTGTACATTGTTATCGCTTAGGACTATGAATGTTTTTTAGAATTTAGAGTTTTTTACTGAACATCTCTTAATAATCTCATAACTCGACTGAATTAACCAAGTGCTTGCTTACACAGAAGCAAAAAAACTGTTTGCAAGGTCTCATAGTGTTTTTTTTAATATTCTTTATTTATTCTATACACCATACAGTTTAAATTGTTGATGAGATGACTGCCAAAGTTCTTTAACTGTCACCTAATACTGTAGTAACAACATCCAGGTAATCACTTAGCTAACCCGGCCTTATATATGGTAAAAAAAAAATTGTTAAACTTCTGAACAATAAACAAGCTTCCTGGCAATAAACAAGTTTAATCAATTTGCTGTGGATTTATGCAGGAAAATAAAAATCAATTAAAACTGTTCATTAATATGCTTAATAGGTTGTAAAAGTATTGATTCTCAAGAGGGGAGAACATGCAAAAACATAGATTAACATCTTTATCACGGCACTTGCTATCACTAGCAACTATTGCGTTGGAATTTTTAATGAATTTATGCATCTGTTTTCCATGGTCATATGGGACATGGAGTCTGTCCCAGGAAGCAGAGAGCACAAGGCTGGGGAAGATTTGGGATGCCAGTTCATTGCACGGCACACATTACTATAGAGACAATTTAGAGATGCCAGTTAGACTGAAGGATACGGAAATCCCCAGCAGAAACCCCTAAAACACAGGGAGAGAACGATGGGCTCAGCAGACACAGCAGCCCTGTATGTGTTTTCAACCTGCCCATACCATCAGTCATCGATAGACAGTGACACCTTTAATGGGGCTGAAAATCTCCAAAATACGAGTGATTGGTAGCTTTACTTAGCGTGATTTGCATTTTGGAACCAGCATGCTTGGATTTTTGGATAAATAATATAGTGGGTAGTAGTGGGCACAAAATAAAAAGCTATTTATGTGAAAGAAATGATTACTATGTGGAGACGAGGAGGTGGAACACTATCGCCGTTAATTCAGTTCACTTGCTGTTTCCTTATGTATCTGTAACTCCTGTCCTATTTTATTTTTGCCCCATGCACAGTTCTAACAAACGTGATTATCTACTATTACTATTTGACTGGCTCGCATCCCGTACTGGGTATTCCCCTGCCTCGAGCTTTGGGTTTCCTGGCTTCTGACGACTGGATAAGCAGTTTGGAGGATGGGTGGGCGGCTGATTATTTATGATTATTTACGCAGATGACTATGATTTATACTCTCAGGTAAACTGCGGGTGCATTATTTACAGAATTAAGTCAGACAGCTAGCTGCGTGCAGATAGCAAGTTTTCCCGCGCAGCGATGTGGCTACAGTTCGCCGCGAAACAGTTTCCCGCTGTGGGCTACAGTTCGCCGCGAAACTGTGTCCTGAGGATATGAACACTGCGCGGCAGCCGGCGGACATAAACCAAGTACAGAGGATGCCCCGTGATAAGATCCTTGTCGTTTCTCTGTACGTTGCGGTGAATAATAAAATAACTTTCTTTACCGCTCCGCCGCAAAATAGCTCGCTCGAAAGCGGACCCGAGCCGTTTTCTAAATGGCGCCTGCTGGACTACTGCGTTTTATCTTGAAAACAGCATGCCAGTGCCTGCCCATCAGAATTCCCAGTATAATCCTTCCTTAATCCCGCATAATACTGCTTGTGGCTCCGGATAAATTTAAAATCTGAGGCCATTTCCTCAAATGTAATTGGGAATGAATCAATAAAGCTTAGTTTGCAATCAAATGTTTTCAAGGTTTACTCCTCATTATACGTAATTGCAAAACACACGTTTTAAAAATTGTTCTGGCTCAAAGCTGTAAAAAAATAAAGATTTACATTTACAAAACCTTCACGATTTTCTTCGGAAGATAACATCCCAGGTATCATAACTATTTCACGGAAACAGAGCAATCAACCAAATAGCTATAGCTGTGCATATATATATAGGTCTCCAATCGCATGTGCTATTGTCTGAAACAGTATTGGCATTTAAATATTTTTGGAATTTTTGCGATTTTGGGTAATGAAATGAAGTCTATTCCTTTGGGTTTTATTGACTTTTTGGTACATACAGTACAGCTGAAAAAACATGCGTGCAGTGACGGGTGAAGGATGCCCGGTGGTACCAAATAATTCGTCATCTATCTTTGTATGCAGGAAGTAGGCTAATCTCAGTGCATCCAAATACCACCATTTTTATCATGTAGGAATGTTCTCCTGTGCAATATATCATACTGATCATGCACCAAGCAGCATGTAAGGTATTCAAATATTATTTTTCTGATTATGTAAATTGTCTTGGTGTGGCCTGGTTAGAGATGGTCATCCAAAATGTAACCTAGGTAACAGACCGGTTATTTTGTTAATGTGAGCTGGAGAGGTAGCCATGTGGAGCTATTGCCATCTGGAGGGAAAACAAATCAAAGCAAAATCTGACCAAATCTAGATGTAGTGGATGATGAAATATGTATCCTTGGGTTAAAGTACTTTTTAATGTTGCATTTTGATGTTTTTCTTAACATTACAACAAGGCATGTTATGTTGTTGTTGAGAAGATTTTCAATATTATTTTTCTGATGGAGTGACATGTAAATATTGTCTGCTGATGGTACTGGCTGGTGTTTTACACACACAAACACACACACAGGCAATATATTTTTATTTCTATTTTGCTTTCTTATTCTGTTACTTCCATTTTTAAAATTGTTTATGGGTCATTTACTGCCTTGCAAGATAACTAGTGCTGATTGGACAAAACCTGGCAACCTGCAGGTGCCTGACAACCTCAGAAGGGGGACATATGAAGTGAAAAACTTTAATTGGACTGGCCTTTAGTCCAAATGTAAGAAAGTTCTTACAGGTTGTTTTAAGGGAGGCTACACTGATAATTTCATACAATTAGTGCTTTTACTGTCTAAAAAACAGCATAATTTTTATATGAACTTAAGCATTGTCATTTTTCTATAGGACTTTTTGTAATATCTAGCTGTTTACTTAATTTGTTTGTTTATTAAAAAATTTGGAATGTACCCTTTTTATCATTGTGTTAATAGTGAGAGTTTGGTTCTGTTGAGCTTCACTGTACAGGAATAACAATCTGTTTCAAGTCGATTCTGGAATCTTCCTGTGCTAGTGGACCAGAGTGTGCCTTTTTTAATCCTTATCAGAAGCGAAGTCCTACTGTCTTGCTGCCTGTAATCCGCTTGTGATAACCACTGACGTGCTGGAGTAGGTCTTTATGACAATCCTGTGCTGTACAACTGCAGTCTTTAAGGGCATTTGTCAATGAACAGATAAGCTGACTGTACAGACAAGATAAAGATGTGCCCCGTTCCATCCATGGACACTTATTTACTTACAGTAGTTCCCTGTATGGCTGTCAGTTCATCGAACATTGACCGGAAAATGGTGTCTGCTTTTGTGTTTTGCAGTCTACTGGTCTGTTCTGAGCAGTGATAGAATATATTATATCACACTTCTGTTCAGTTAGCTGGGCTGTGCTCCCTGCGCACATTCATTATTCACACTGCTGACCTGCCAATCAGCATATTTATCTGTGACAATCTTTTTTTGCCCTGCTCAAAATACCTATTCTTCCTTGGCGTTCAGTCATGCCAAGAGTTTATGGGCTGGGTTGTTGTGCTTAGGTCGGCTGCTCTAAAGGCGTGAAGCATCTTGTAACATGCTATGTTTAATGGCCTTGAGAGTACCCAGAGATCTTATATCGATGTGTCAACCATGAAAGATTATACACCCCCACCCCACCCATAGCCTAGACTGAGACCTTCTAAATATAAAATCGTACAATCGGGACACGTGAGGAGCTGCTGGAAGGTGATTGATGGACAATTAATATGTATTTTAAAAAAAAGCTCTGAGAGGAGAACTTCACAAGAACCTCGTCCTGTGATTTGTGGCTGAAGTTTTCCAGGGCAGTTACTGCCATGATGCGTGCGTGAATTGCAGCCATTATAAAATTTCCTATAATTAAATTCATTCTGCCTTATTTTCAATTGCCATTTAGATCGAGTCTTGATTAAAACTGGGACGCCCAGACTGGGTCAAATTTAATAACGTGAAAGGAACTCCCAACTGGAGTTCCACTTGTAGAGCATGTGGGAAGGGTCCACTGGAGATGTGCTAAGATCCAGGTTCTGCACATGCCACTTTGCTGACCTCACCTATCCCACTAACCACATTTCTTTCTTGGTCTAATTCACAAGAGTCTTTGTGGTTGTGGTCATATCTTTCATGAGCATCTGGGGCAGCAGGTAGCTTAAGGGAAAAGAGGACTTGTAACCTCAAGGCCACTAACCTAACTCCCAAGAGAAGCCCCTGCTATAATACCCCAGAGAGCCAGGTAACCTGACCTGTCCAGTAAAACACCCAGCTGCACAAAGTCAAGACTCGCTTTGGCTGAAACCTTCAGCTGCCAGTTATACTTGACAACTTGATTAGTATGACTCCAGTCCAATGAAAAGGAAGCATCGTCTGGGCATGATGGATGATGGAGCCCGGTATGTGGGGAAATTTGATTTACCCCAGGCACGGGGATTAAAGCCCTTTCACATTTCAATTTTCTTTACAAATCCTGTGCTCTCTGGTGGATGATGACAGCTCACCTCTCTAATCTCATATGACCCTCTGTGGCTGGCGAAGACAACAACAACAAAAGATACTGTAGCCTTGAAGCATGGAGTATGAGAGTGGCACTTTCCTGACCTCTAAAGAGGTGTTTCATTCTGGGTCTGTTAACTGTAATGTCATAAGTTTGCATCAGGAATGATTGTTCCCTGTGCATCTTGTTAGCCGTGTAGTACGCTTATTGATTTTGAGTTGTCTTGAAATGGCTCCTTCGATTGCAGGAATAAACACTTGTATTATGTTTTTGGTTATTCTGTGATTTTCTTTAATATCTGCTTTGTCTCCGTCAAGCTTCATCTGCATGAACAGATGTACTGTGGAACCTGCGATACTTTTACATTTCATTTATTTAGTAGAGGCTTTTGTCCAAAGCGACATAAAAACAAGGCAGGTAATACATCACAAGCATGCAGCTATCAAGGAGCCAACTTAGGTATAAATACGACTGGCTATAAGTGAGTGACCAGTAACAAGTGCAAGTTAAAACTGGAGAAAGAGCTATATGATACATTATAGAACCTAACAGAAGAGCTGTACAAATTGACACATCGTGAGAACTAAATTCATACTAGCAAAATACATGAATATCCAGTACTGTCAAGAGATAGCAGATGAAAATGGACCATGTTAGTGGTAGGATGAGCTAGTTAAGGTGTTCCTGGAAGGTATTCTTGAGGCATTTCTTGAAGGTTTAGAGGGATTCTGCTGACCAGAATTGGTTAGGTGGCTTCTTCCACCGTCAAGGATTCACACTAAAACCTGTGTGTTAGGTTTATTTTCACATGCTGGACAGATCACCAGGTAGCATTGACTTTCTGATCAAAGAGGGTGAGGTAGAATGTAGAGTTTGATGAGCGGCAATAAAGATGGGAAAGCCAATTGCTTAATTAATGGCTAGTTTGCAAAACGCAGATCGGGAAAAAATTAAGAGGCCACAGCTTTTTTAGTTTCACTTATTTCTCAGTTTATGGGAATGCATCTGTGTAAAATAGACATTTTTTTCAAACTCCACCCTGGCTTTTCCCTGCATCACATTGATGAAGGGCTTCTTCCATTCTTTATGGGTCTTTAACAGCTTCTAGGAGTCACAGCAGTCCTAACTGTCCTAGCAGTGCACTTCACACCACTTAAAGTTTCCCATTCTTTTTGAAGGTCACTTTATGTCATCCTCCGATTCATGGGGCACTGTTTGATAAGTTGATGGCCGTCTCTGGCATTAGAAAGTTGCTTCTGCCCTCTACCTGGCTGGTTTTTTTGTCATTGCCGGTGTCTCCTGCTTCACTTTGTTCTTGTGTACTGGTGTTTTAGAAACTTTAAGCCTGGAAGTAACCTGCCTCGCAGTGTAACCTTCTGCCAGCAGAACCAGGATTAAATCAGTATATAAGAATGCAGATTTAAAAAAAATATAGAGTGGTCTTTTAATTTTTTTATGGTTATCAAAGCTGAGCAAGGCACAGATGCTGGGAGGTTCACAGATTTTCAATATGTCTGCTTTTTATCTCTGTGGATCTTGAGCCAACTCCTTGGCACAGTAGCTTCCATTAGACCTTCTGATATTAATGGAACGTGTGGTTGGGGACATTCACATTGAGTCATGGCTGTAACAGTGGAGGCGTGACTGCGTCTCATCTCCCCGTGTCCAGATGTCAGTGCCAGTCACCCAGCTAGGTCACTCATAGCCAAGAGGGAGCTCCAGTGCAGCTCTGGCTGTCAGGCTGACCAACGTCTGGTTGTGTTATAACACGAGGGTCACTCTCTGTTGGAGACTTTGCTCCATGGTAGAGATACACTGATCTGAATCGGCACCCATCCAGGCCTATTTGATGGATCAGGTATTGGCCATACGTGACCAATCAACATCCAATACTTACTTATTTAGTTTTTGGCAGTCTCTAAAAAGATAGCTCCTATTTCATGTTAAATCTATTTGTACAATTGCACATCAGCTCTTTCCCATTTTAGATGTGTTTTTTGCGGCATTCAAGCGGAACGCTAATGCTTATGGGAAACTGTTTTAACATTTAATTGCTAGACTGGATGTGTATTTCAGATATCTCTAATTCAATTCTTCCTAGTCAAAAAGAGTTGTTACTAGTCATAATTTTAATTTCAGATATCTGAAAGGATACACCATATTAGATATCCATAATGTAATTTAAAATATCCGAAATTAAATTTCGACTAGTAACAATTGGATTATGGATATCTGACATGGGAGTTTTTCCTAGTAAGAATTCAGTTGCAGATATCCAGAATGAACATTGTGGATATCTGAAATATAATTGTGGATATCTGAAATTAAAAGCCGAATAGACATGAATGGCAAAAATGACGTAATTTTTCCTAGGAAGAATGACGACGTGGATATCTGAAATGATAATTGTGGATAGGAAGAATGCCATTGTGGATATCGGAAATGCTCTTTTTTGACTAGTAAGAATACAATTCTGTCTAGGAGAAAAGCTATTGTGAATAACTAAAATGTAATTACGGATAGGAGTGTGGCTTGATTAAATGTTAAAACGGCTTGCCATAAACGCTGCCATTCAGTTTTTTGGCCTCTCGGTAGGTGTGAGCGCAGTGACTTCCGTCCGCGATGACGTCAGGCGCACACCCTTCGCAGTACGAGGAGCTTAAGAATGTCAGATAAGATGCGGGGGTACTGTACACTTTTTATAGCAACTAGTAGCAGATCGATTTGCAATATTTGTGAAGACAAAGTTTTGAGAGGTGGGAGCAGCGTTTAGTGAACATCCCACTAAACAATGATCACGCAATTGTGCGAGACAACGCGAATAATATGAAAACAGAAGTGTATGATTTTGGAGTCACTAGCATGCACTGTTTTGCGCACTTGTTACAGCTTGTGGAGAAAAATTGTGGGGCATTTTAAGTATTCGCCACTGGCGTATACTCTCTTGGAAGATATTCAAATTAAACTGTAAATTGCCTCAAAAAGCTTAAAACAAGATGCACAAACGAGGTGGAACAGTACCGAGTACGTTATGTATGTTTCTAGTAGCCTATTTAACGATGTTTTGGCGTACATTTTTTTCATCTGTATTTACTAATTTAAAAATATTACTATTAAATATATAATGTACATGTATAATTTAAAAATTATATTAAAATATTAAAGTAAAAAGCTCTTGTATTGGAATCTATATCGGTATCGGCAGCTGTGTATTGGAATCGGACCGGAACTCAACAACATGTGGCTCGACCCCTCTCTCCTCCATAAGTAGTGGACTTGAACAGCTGTTCTGAAACAGGTTTTCCTAATTTCTCACATGCCGCCGATTTCCCTTCTGCAGTATTAAACAGAGCCCCCAGATCTTTGTGGAGACTGCGTGTTCCTCCAGCGATTGTGCACGTTTCCCCTGGGTACTTCCACAGTACTTGTTTTTTTCCCCGCAGTCCCAAAACACTCACGTGAACTGGTGACACTAAATTGTCCACTGTTTGCTAAGTGCATCTCATTCAGGCAGTGTCCTGCCTCCTGCCCTGTTCTCTTACTGGGATCCACTCTAGACTCGCCATGACCCTCTACTGGATAAGCAGTTACAGAAGATAATTGGATGAATATTGAACACAGTACTTCAATAAAGTAAATCAATAACAGAGATGCATAATTTACAAATTTTACAATATAAGCAAAGTGCTTAGCTTTCTGTGATGGACTGACTTTGCTATCATTACCTACTCTTCCTGGGATTGACTCCAAGTCACTGCAACTCTTGATTGGATAAGCAGCTATTGAAAATGGTTCTATGACTGAACTGAAGGATGAAGTCTTGACTCTCTGTGACACCTGCTTCATTTTGGTAGAACACGTGTAATTGGCTCATTTGCATGCATATCATATCATTTCATTTACAGATTGTTCTTCCATTAGAAAAGCAGCTTCAAGGGGATGGAAGATGTGCTGAAATACAGGATTGCCTGAGGAGATACCAGCCCCCATCCTTTGTAATGTTATCCCTGGGAGGGAAGTTAAATGAGCTGGTGTTGATACACTCTATCGCTCTCTGTATTCCAGGACTTGCTGGTCGAGGTATATAACTGTTCCTTATTTGTGTCCCGCTTCACCTGATGGATGTAAAGTCTGGGTTCCGCCTTTCAGACACACACCTCGTTCCAATTAATTAACTTGTCAGCAGGCATTGAGCCCAATGTGGAAATAAAGGTGTGACGTGTTTGGCTAAATCTGACTTTAAATGGGATGCAGGCCAAACACGATGCTCAGCAGCTGCTCACTCTCCGTTCTCATCTCATTCATCAATCACGTGGCAGCACAGAGACACCGGAGGTTTCTTATGTCATTTGCCATAAATTAAGGTCACGCGAGCCATTGTGTTAAAATAAGGATTAGTCCTTACCTAAGCAGCACTAGGTTTCAGGACTAGAGCATTTTTCTGGGATTGTAATTTGTATTTCTTTATGTTTCCATGGGTTGTAGACTGTTGGGGCCACTACAGTGTTTTCCACCAGTAAAGTGCTATTAAATGTAGTCTAAAATGGAAAGTGTCTACAGTGAGATTTCCTCTGTATTGCTTTTCTCTTTGGTGTTTTAGTTTTGGTTCTACAGCTGTTGTTTCCCCCATCTGGACTTTGCAGAATTAATAAGGCTTCCAGAGAGGCTTCCACATCTGCTTCAGTAATTATTATAGCTGCTGTGTGATATGTTTTTTTTTCTTCTTTTTCCCTTTGATATTGCGCTCTCTCAATGGTGTTTTCCTCATCAGAATTTTAAACTCTAGGGATCAAGCGGCTTGCAATTTGTGTTTCCCTACTGAGGGTCTTCTGTTGATCCCATGATTTTTGTGTAAGTGATGCCTTCATTAATCTGTTGATGTTTGCATCTCATCTTTTCCATTCCATCTGAGAAGGACACGTTTTCCCATATAAATGTAGTATTTACATATGGTTACATGTCAACAGCTCTTTCGTATATAATTAAATCCCAATCCATCCATCCCTTTTGTAGGTCACAAAAAACGTAAAACTTTACACAAACGTTCTGCATTTTGGGTGCATTTCTACCACGACAACCCACAGCTCGGAATGATAATTTTTTTCGTTCATGCTTGCTGTAACAAGAAACAAGCTATTTAAATGGCTTAGTATTGCAAGATAAGAAAATACTGTATTTGTTTTCTGGCTATTATGAATACTGCCATCTAGTGTTTGGTAATAAAGAGCTTTTGCAAATAAAAAAGCGGCAACGTGCCATTAAGATGAGGGTAAAATTCACACATTCATCTTAGGATATTAAGGGTCCTATGGCAAAAAAAAACATGCTTGATGTAAATTCTGGTATTAATTTTTCTCTTGTGGGCATTTATTTCAGAGAGGGCATTTCTGAATTTTGGACGATGCAGTTGTTTACTATTTAGGCTGTAACATCTGCCTGATGTGTTATACACCAAGTAAGGGAAGGCTTAAGCATCTGAGCCACTTTTTCCTTTGGACTTGGCAGCTTTTCTGTGAGGTTATTCATAGAGGCTTCTGTGATGCTGGTTGTGCTAAGCTCACAAGGGCACTACAACAGGAGACAATTTCCCTGCTTCGAAGGAACACAGAAAAAAAGGAGCGTTAATTCCCCTTCGACATGAACAGCGGACTTTATCATTGCAGTCTGTGTGCACAACATACATATTTAAATTTTAATTTGAGAAGCAATGTAGGTACCTCTTGGACAGAATGAAAATTGGCTGGTTTGTAACTGTCCACCTTTTTTTGCAAAAAGTCAGCATCATGATGAGTGAAAGTGATGGTTTTGGGCTACTTTCAGGTGCTTCTGAATCTGGGCGTATAACACAAAAAAAAAAACATTATGTAAGTGGTGAAGTACTCGACAACCTTTTCTAAAGCCTCAAAATTATCCACAAATCATATATGGCATTATAAAACATTATCTGGGATATATATTCTAAAAATTTCAGGAAATTGCTGAGATAAGAGTTAGAAAGCTGAGTCTGTTTGGGTATATAATATATGTCAGGGTTATTTGAGAAAAGGTTTTCTATTTCAGGGGTAATGAGGATTGCCTCTGCTGGGTGTTTGGAGTTCTCCTCGTGTCATTTGCTGTTTTCCTCCCACAGTCCAAAGACAGACAGTTAGGCTAATTAGTGTCTGTAAATTGCCCATGGCGTGTGATTGTGTGTGGGAGTATGTGTATGGGCCTGGTGTATGGCCTCCTGTCTGAGGTGCATCCCTTCTCTGTGGCCTGTGCTTCTGGGAGAGGCTACTGGCTGCTCGTCATCCATGACCAGGTTAAGCGGATGGAAGATGGATGGGTAACATTGATTGGGATGAAGCATGACAATGAAAACTAATGGCAGAAAAAAATACACCAATCAGGTGTGAACGGTAAAAGTAAATCAAAATCTGGCTTTCTGCTCATACTGGTTTTAGACTATTGGTTTGGGTTATTTGTAGGGGGTGGAGCAAGGGACAAACATAACTAAGAAAATCTGCTTCTGTAATTGGAACGAGGCCAGATGAACTGAGCTGTTGCTGAAGTTAAATGTCAGACATCGAGCTCGTCCCACGTGTTTGGGTGGTGGACAGTCAGAGCATTGTCCATTGTGCTGTTCTGTGCCATGATACCGGTGTGTCTGTGGAAGATTGTTCCAGTCACAATCTGAGTGAGCAAAACAGCATGTCACAAAGGGCCACCTCATGTCGATTTCGTGATGGGGCACGATCGTGAGCTTCCCCGAAAGGGAAGCAAAAGTGACACACGTTGGGAATTCTGTGTCACTCTGAGAGGTCTCTAACGCTAAGGTGTGATTGTTCGCCAGACATTTAGCAGAGGTAGATGAAGTTTAGTGCTTTAGTAACCTAGCAACAGTGAAAACCCACACAGACTGCTCGTGTGCGTGCCTGCGAGTTACCTGTGAGATTATTCAAAGTGAAGATTTGAAAAAGGTGGCTATGCAATATGGCTATTTCCTCCATATATTTACAAATGCTGATTTTTTTAAGCTGAGGATCATTATTACTGATAAAACCTAAGTTGCGCACTTTTGTCAGTGAACCCCTCTTTATAGAGTACTGTGCAAACTAGGAAAAATATCAACCTTTTCCCCCCTCAAAGATAAGGCTTTGTGTGGGTGCAGGTCAAAAATTGTTGACATTTCCAGCTTCAGCAGCTGTGTTCTGATTTTTCTAGGCATAAAGAATGGCTTATGTTTGAATTTTGAAGGTTACTGCAATTGACTGGTATCCCATCCAGAATTTTTGCTGTCTTGTGCTTCCTGCGATAGACTCCTGGGAGTCTGTGACCCTGAACTGGCTAAGTGGTTAGGAGCTGGATGGATGTTGTATGTTATATGATATTGAATACAAGCCTTTACGAAGCAAAATGGTTGTATTCTTTCAGTTCAAAGGCATTCTTTCCACATGCATTATGTTTAACAATGCTCAATCCCTCTGTTGTCTGAGCCAAAGCTGGCAGCCGTGTGAAATAATTTTCCAAATTAATAGTTATAAATACATTTTGACAACAAGCAGTTATTTTAAAGCTTGGATTAGTGTGAGACATAAACGAATGGCTTTAAGCTTTTATTTGCTACTTATGTCGACAGCTCTGCTATTATGTCAGGTAGACTGCTCATGTTCAGAAGGAAACAGAATTCTGGGAACTCAGACATATTCTGCCATAGCAAACGCGTTGCCTAGTAACAGCACAAACTTTTTTTTCCTTCCCAAGCAGGCAGTAATGGACAAACAGTGCCATTGACTCTACTGGATGGCCAAGCACAGAGTTTGAGTCTTATGGGATTGCCACACATGGCCAGTGTAAACATATGCCATTTCACAGAACTACATGAATTAAGCTTCTGAAATGGTTTAAAGGCGCTGCTTCAGTCAGATTTTTTTTTTAATTGACAGGCAGGGAAGTGAATAAGGGGATTGTGAGTTGTGCCAAAAGAGGACAGTCCTTAGGATTCAGTCATATTGCCTTCGGCCCTCAGATTCAAATTCAGACTCTGATTTAAAGTTCTCTGTTGGTAGGACACACAGCAAATGTAGTCACACTGTATTATTGACAGATAGACAGACCGACAGATTCTTCATTAATCCTGAAGGAAATATCTGGTTTACAATAGTATAACACACATATTTAAATAGCAAAAAGACAATTATTAGTAAAAATAAACAATAACAGAAATGACATATCTGACCCTATCAGGGTCAGTTTTGGTCCACAGTCTTCAGCATCAAAGTTTGGTTTAAAAAAATTTAAAATACTGCGGCTCTGCTTTCTCACCACAAACATGATACTAAAAAAGCACCCATCTTCACCACCACCTTTTCCTTCACTCTTTGCTTCATTGTCCCCTGGGGATGAATGTTCCCTTGATACTTCCTGGAGTTGCGTTTAGCATATGTTACATTGCTGTCTTGTGATCCAGTGCTCTCTGCTTGAGATGTGAGAAGAGACGCAACATTCACGTCTGGTGACTCTTCCTGTGAAGTCAATAGGCAGATTGGGAGAGCATGGGGGGTCCTGGGGTCACTGGAAAGGGGCGTGTGGCTCCCGATATCTTTGCAAGCGGGCGAAGGTCCAAGTCTTTAGAGTCCTGGTGCTCCCTGTTTTTCTGTATGGCTGCAAGACATGGACATTGTCCAGTGACCTGAGAGGAAGACTGGACTCCTTTGGTACTGTGTCTCTTCAGAGAATTCTTGGATACTGTTTAGTCGACTTTGTCTCGGATGAGTAGTCGCTCAGGGAGTCCCAAATGAGGCACATTACCTGCATTGTGAGGGAGCGTCAGTTATGGCACTATGGCCATGTGGCGCGTTACCCTAAGGGTGATCCGGCTCACAGGATCCTCATTGCTGAGGACCCGAGCAGCTGGACCAGGCCAAGCGGACGCCGGTGTAACACCTGGCTGCAGCAGATAGACGCCCATTATTGGAGTATGGGACTGAACCGTATATTAGCCTGGGGGGGTCGCTAACCGGGTGTTTTGTCATGTAGTGGGGGCAGTAACACACTGTACCAGTGAATGCTCCCCAACCTGACCTAACCTGACCTGACCTGCTCTCTGCTTGACTGTGATTTTCCATACAACAAGGAATTAACTTGATGGTCACTGTGCCTAAAATGAGTTATGAAGCAAACTCTGTACCAGACAGTAAATATTGTTTAATGCAGTCAGAGTTATTAAAAACGGAGGATTAAATGCATTGAGGACATACTTGAATCACAGCTGCTTGGTAGTCTCTGTGATTTAATACCAATTGGAAGAATTCTCTGTCTCCACAAGCAGCTCATTCCACAGCTGCTGATAACACTGAAATGATCCAAGTTGAAAGATGTCTGTGGTGGTTTCCTCTCGGATGTGACCACGTCGCTCCCCAAGTGCTATGAGCCTACTAATGTTCTACTGAGACCTCCCCCTTGCTGTAGATCATCTCCTCAGGCATGTGATAACATTTGTAACCAGCTGTAGACATTCTAGTGCTACGGAATGTGGTCTCAATGTTTAATTCTCCAAAGCTGAAATGTAGCAGTTCCTGTTGTGATGTTGTTAATGTGTTTTTTTACCAGTTGAAGTTTTGATATCCTGATATTTATTTGAAATTACTTAATATTCATTTTGATTAAATTAATATTACTCATAATTTGAGTTTTTTTGCAGGCATCTGCAAGGAAATTATACATAGTTTTAATGGCAGTTACTGATGCAATTTTGTTCTTATTAGTCAAATGAGCACTTGTAGGTACCTGTAATTTTATCAGCTTGGGTAAATATAATTCCTGACGTTCATAATTTCATAATAACAGATGGCAATTTAATTTCTTTATCATCAGCATGGTTAAAAATTGCTCAATACAGTTAATTGCTAATTATAAAAATTTGACTTGTGCTATAAGCATTATTATTCTTGTAAAAATCTTTGCTTCTCCAGTTGTGTACAATGTGTACAACTGATGCAATTTGTAACTGATATTTACATTTTTATAATAGTATAGCGTTTGACGATTTAGATTTACAAATTGTTGATAAAACATATACAAGTAGGGTTAGGTCTCGCTGTCCGAGCTCCTGGTTTACGAGTTCATGCCTTTATGAGAATTTTATGCTGCAAAAATAACAAATACATTTTTTATAATTTAAAAAAATTAGTGCTGCCCAATAATGTGGTCCATGCCCAACATCACATCACTTTTTGATAATGCTCTGTGAAATATTTGACTGTGCATGCCCAATTTGTTCCTTGCACGTCTGCGTATTTGCAGCATTACACTTCACGGCATATTTTACAATGATGTCCAATTTGCACCAGTTTGTTTCATGACCCAACCAGATCCCCTTAATACACCAGGTTCGTTTTATGTACTGTTTCTGAGCGATCTCAGAAACGCCAACTTGGAAGGGGATGCATGAAGAAAAAGACCACCCCTCCTGCTGATATTCAAAGTGACCAAAATTAACTGTGAATGTTACACTTTTAGCAAAGGAGTGGTCTTTGTTTGTCTCCTAGGATTTTTTTTTGTTTAAATGTTCATATATTTTTGATTAAATGTTCATTCTAATAATACGTTTGTATTTCCTTTATTTATTTGACAAAAATATTTATGGTGGTAATTTTTTGGCTGGAGCTAAAGTGATCATTTTTGTAACATTTCTAAGGGTTCATACCTCTGGAGGTCTCGATTAACGAGTGATAATTTGGAATGAATTAGCTCGTAAAGTCGAGAACTACCTGTATTTTTAAAACGCGTAAAAGATTTAATTACATATATATTATGAACACTTTGAACTGGAGCAGTTATCAGTGGTTTTAATTTTTTGTAAAAAGGTTGGATTATGTATTACTTGTACAATTGCATTTCAGGGTCATTTCATTCATTCTTTGCCAGTGCCGTTAGAGACGCTGCACTAGAAGTGCTGCATGTTGATATTCCTTTCATTCTTTAACGCCTCCATCTCTCTTTCTCCGCAGTGATCTGTAACTTCCGGGGCTCCGTGTCTCAGGGTCTCACTCTAGAGATCGGCGAAAGCGTTCAGATACTTGAAAAGTGTGAAGGTAAGGTGCCTTTCTTTATAGATACCAGTCGTATATAAATCCAAATGCCTTTGTTCCAATGTGCCGGTTTGGTGAAGGCTCAGTGTATTTTAATTAAATAATAGTGGGTGAATAAACTACAAAAGGAGCAAATGTAACTGGTAACTCAAGGCTGTGGTCAGAATGCAGGGTGCATCTTCACTGCTCTGACGCTCAGGGCCTCCTGGGTCTGAAATCCAGTGTTTTAATGCAGCCAAAATGCCTGCAATTTGTTTCACTGGCCTTACTCTGGTGAGATTTGACCTCTAATACAGATTTTCACTGCTCAAATCAGATAGCAGGCCTTTTTGTGGGTGTAAATATGCAATATACTTAATTGCTTTGGGCACCAAGTTCCGACACCAGTTCTGCCATTTGTAATTTATAAGCCAATTTCAGGCTAATTCATCGGCCAGTTTATAACACATAATGGTAGGCTTTAAAAAATGTACAAAATAAATAGACTGTTTTTTTGCAATTCCGAATATATTTGCCATGGTGAGTTATCTTCTTGAAAATGCATTTGTGTATTTTATGACATGTAAAATAAAACCATAGTAGCTTGTTGTTGATTATAGATAGGTAAGAAGACATGGTGCACAGCGAGTTATTCTCTGAAAACCCTGTGATTGTGGCCTGATGTTATAAAAGTAGATTTACAAGAGCAGGCAGAGCATTAAACTCAATGGAGCCAAAAGGAAGGAGATGCTGAGGTCCCTGATATCTTTGGTGTTTGCTGCCCTAAAAGGAGCCCATTATTTTGCTGAAGGAGAGACTTCTGTCTGAGGAAGCAATATGAATAACAAGATCAACAGCACAACATTAGGTCTCCTTGGATGTCGGGTATTGATGAGATCCAAGATGGTCCACTTCTTAGGAGCCTTTTGGCCTTGGGACATACTGAGGGCTGGTCTTGAGGAGGAAAGCAGTGATGGGATAAGCAAGGCTTCGAAACCCATTGAGGATGTGATTCCTGTGCATTCTTAATGACTAACCAGTTTAATCCTGGGGGATGTGATGCAAATCAATAAAGTAACCAACAGGAAGCATGTTAAAGCTGGTCATGGCTTGAGAGTGTGTGGTAATACCACCCCCTGTGAGGCTGGGAACCTCGTTTCTGCATTACCTAGAAGAAAGTATCTGTGATGTCAAAGCAGATTTTCCATGTTGAGGTTGGAAGGCGGTTGCTATGACATCAGGAGAAGATCCACAAAGGACACAGTAGGTCAGCATAGCTTGAGACTTGAGAACATTCACATTTATTGACGTATATTACCAGTTTCAGATAAAAGAAACAAACAATAGCCTGGAATGTATCCACTGTATGATGCCCAGATGCCCATATATACCTGACAGAAAGTGATATGAAGTAGTAAGTATCTAATATTTAAGATTAACCGACCAACTTCACCTTGGTTAAGCAAAGAGGTGCTTAACAGTAGCGCTGGGATGAAAGACGCTTGGTTTCAAGTTGTTTGACATTTCCGCCAGTAATGGACATGCCATTGATGTCATTTCTGTAAGTATTGTGAGTCATTCTTATGGAACCCATCTCAAAGGAAAACAGGAAGAAAAAAAAGTCATCTCCAGACTCTGAACTTTAAAAACGGATGTTTCGCTTTGAGCATCATCCAGATGTAAAATCCTTTTTAATACAAATGTTTACAGTGCCATTGCTTCAGTAACACTTACTAATGCGGCTGAAGGACTCTTCACGTCCTTCAGGAAAAGTCACTTTAACTCCCCTACAGTACATGTCCCAGGAGATCTGGAACTGAG
Organism: Paramormyrops kingsleyae; assembly: GCF_048594095.1. Classification (NCBI taxonomy): domain Eukaryota; kingdom Metazoa; phylum Chordata; class Actinopteri; order Osteoglossiformes; family Mormyridae; genus Paramormyrops; species Paramormyrops kingsleyae. Next base: position 23,882,060 of record NC_132804.1, read on the forward strand.
ATTTCATGTTTCCTCCTCTGATCTCTTTTAATTATGTCTCCATTTCATATGTCAATAGTTGTCATTGATATCCTGTTTTTTTTTTTTTGTTTGTAAGTTTAATATCCAGTGGTTGAAATTGTTGAGCATAGTATCTGGAGCCTATTCCAGTGCATAATATAATATAATATAATATAATATAATATAATATAATATAATATAATATAATATAATATAATAATATAATATAATATAATATAATATAATATATATTGGATCCTATTAGTTTTTTTTTGTAAGTTAATTTTTCACACACAAACATACACACACACTAGGGGAATAACGGTACACAAAAATCACGGTTCGGTACGTACCTTGGTTTGGAAGTCAGGGTTTGGAACATTTTCAGTTCCACAGGGGTAAAAGAAGCAAAACTTAAATCGCTTCTTTTTTTCTTTATTAAATAGTGGTTTACTGACCAAAGTATGATTGTCCTTCTTAAATATAAGGTCTCTGTCAATACTGCTGCAACTTACTCATAAGAAACTAAAATTTAGATAAAAGTAAATCAAAATAAATATTTTCTCAAGTAAATAAAAATAAAATAAATATCCATTAAGGTGCACGTTTAGATCATTAACTGCACCTGATCTGTATTGTAGTTTCACATTAGTAGCTTTCAGCTTCATATTAAAAATATGAACTGGACAAATATTGTCTTAAAAATACACAGGATAACAAAATAATTTGCGGTTTGATACCTTATCATCTACAATGCATTAACATGGAAGGCCATACATGCACCATGTCTACAAAGAAAATATTTTCCTTCTTAGATGTTGCCTTTGTGGTGGTCTGTTAACAGGTTCCAGGGGGGGAAATGACACTTCACAAATGTGTAGCCAAGGTTTTTCATTGATGATGTAAAACAGCTAGAAATTCAGCTAAATACAATTTTAGAAGTTTTTTTTCTTTTTTGGCAGAATCGGTTGAAGTGTAATTAAAACTGGCCTCTCAGGTGTCAATCACTCTATGGTCACATAATTTTTGGGGACTGTGAAGCTTCTAACTGTGTTTTAGATCAGTATAGACTGATCGTGCTTAGCCTTTCAGGACAAATTCATTTTTTTTTTGATAGAGAGAGTGTGTGTGTGTGTGTGTGTGTGAAGAGTTTTGAAACGTTCTTGGGCAAGTTTATCTCAGACCTGCCAGCCGCCAGTCACTTTAGTTGTGCGAAGTGATGGCGATGGGTTCGAATGATTCAGGGAACAGGATGGGACCTTCAAAGTATTTCCCAGCTGCCGAGTGTCTGCAGGTTCTTTGTTTAAAGACGTTCTTTCAGGTTCTGGAGGATGTGACAGGTCGATTTTGTATGTAAAGACTGTCATCAGCATCGGGAGCCTTATTCCCATTCTAGTCCTGCTAGGCCGTGATTTTCAGAATGGTGATGAAGCGACGAGGCGATGCAGGATTAGTTTTTTTTTCTTTTTTTTATCTGTCATGACATAAATAAAACACAAAATGAATGAAGTTGAAGGAAAGTAGTTGATTGATGCACCATGTGAACCCTGTTAGCCAGCTTCTGTTGACATAGGGCACTCTGGTCATCCCGATAACATATTTGCCTGTTACTCCAGGGTCCTGCTTACAAATTCTGGCCCAGCTCTGAGTTTAATATGTTTTTTTTTCTGGACAGTTTGGCTTCTACCTGCAACCCTAAGGAACATGCTGTGTTAGTGTGCGTACACCCTGCGCTCCATCCAGAGTCAGCCCAGGTTCCTGCTCTGTGCTTCCTCAGCTGGTTGCAAAACTGTGATGATCCTAACCCTAAACACGGGTGGGTTTTTTTTTTTGGAAGATTTTCTGTTATTTTATTATGAAAAAAACAAAACTGCAAAGATATACAGACTTCTTGAAGGGAAGCCTATGTGGGACGTATTTGGGCTGGGAAGAAGCGAACAAGCACTAGGTCATGGTATAGGAGAGGTGCACTGTGGCCTTCGGACTTCTGATGGTGCGGATAACAGCTAAGCCGTTATTGATTGTTTTTATAGCATTTTGAGCTCCTGATGTATCGGATCTCACAGATATCAAATCCCTTGAACCCTGCAGGTGTGCCTCACCACCGCATTTCAACTCCCAATGCGTCAGAAAACACAAGAGCTCCTCTCTGCTTCTGACATCCTCTGGTTGGTTATCAATTAACAAGGCTTGGCATAATTGATGACGAGCTAATCAAAATAAATTCCTGTGTTTCTTCTTTCCATAGATAGGCAACAGAACAAGCTTAAACCGCTTCTAATCCATCACCTTGCAGACTTCCAGGGATAGATGAAATGCAGACATAATGGTAATAATATTGATAATCATGCTTTTGGTGGTGATGCGATTGAGTATTTAGGTATTATACATAATTGATGATGACAGCTAGATATCAATAATAAGTTATTTGGTTGGTTGTCCATATATACAGTACGTTTTATCATACTTCTTATACAAGTATTGTAACTATGCCAAGACTACAACAGTCATGTGAAAAAATTAAGACACCCATTAAATATTTAGTACTTTATTAAGAAATATCAATATTAAACTAACCAGAAAATATCAATATAAAATCTTGTTTCAAATTATATCTGTAGGTAAAGGTGATAAAATTGCATCACTTATGCAAAAACAAGAAACAAATTCACTTATTTAACAAAAGAAATTAAGTAAGATGCTAATTCCTACTGAAGAAAACGTCTGGACACCCTGTGCCCCAATGGCTAGTATTTCTCCCCTTGGCTGAAATAACCTCAATTGATGTTTCTCAAACCATATATCAGTCTCTGAAATCGCTGGGAGAAAGTTTTCCCCACTCTCCAATGTAGAATTCCTTAAGCTATGTGATGTCTAAACGATGTCGTGGCCTGTTTCAAATCACCCCACAGCATTGCAATAAGATTCAGATCCAGGCTTTGATTTGGCTATTCCAGAACTCTCAGTTTCTTTCTTCTAAACCTTTTCTTGGTAGATTTACTGGAATGTTTTGGGTCATTGTCATGTTCCACAGTCCAACCCCACTTCAGCTTCAACTTCTGGACAGATGATCTCACATTGTCCTCAAGCACCCTCTGATATGATGAAGAATTCATAGTGGATCCTGTGATGGTGAGCTGGCCAGGTTCTGCTGCAGCAAAGCAGCCCCAAACCATGACATTTCCACCCCCAAGCTTCACAGTTGGTACCAGATTCTTTTTGGTTTACACCAAACATGCCTTCTGTTATATTGTGTCCAAATAATTCAATTTTAGATTGATATGTCTAATGTACATTATTCCATGTTCCAAAAGTCTTGGTCTTTGTCTAGGTGGTCTCTGGTGGTCTTGCCCTGATATTTTTTTTTCAACAGCAAGGGTTTCCTCTTTGCACACCTCCCATGTAAATCAAACGTGCTGTCTCTTTCTGATGGTAGATTCATGTACCTTGACATCAACTGTGGCAAGAGCTTCCTGTATGTCCCGTAATGACATTGTAGGATTTTTGGAGACTTCCTTCCGCATCTTACAGTCTGTTCTTGGGCTGAACTTGCTAGGACAACCTGCCCTGGCCGTGTTGGCAGTTGTTTTAAATGTTCTCCACTTGTGAATTATTTTCCAGACACTTGATGTTTTTATATCCCTTCCCAGACCCATATACAGTACATCTACAGTCTTCTTTCTGAAAGCCTCAGAGAGCTCTTTGGATCTCATCATGGCGATACCACTCACTTCAACAATCAAGAACACACCAAACTAAACGTCTGTGGTTTAAATAAGACAGCCTCCACCAAAAAGCTCTGTAACGATGTTCTAATCATTTTCACCTGATGTGGTGACTGTAATGAACAGCGATGATAGAGGAGGCGGACCCCGGAATGCGGAGGCAAGCAGGTTTATTAGAAAACTCGGGTGCAACCAAAACCAGGATGGGAATCCAAAATCGAGGTCGAGTCACAGGAGTGGGTCGAGCACCGGAGAGATCAATCTTACAAAGACTGACGAGACGAGGATCCGATGGGAAGGGGTGAACGGGACCGGGCAGGACGGGCAGGACGGGCAAGACGGGCAGGCAGGAGACAGTAGGCTGGACAAACCGGGGAGACAGGAGACAGAAAGATTGCTCAGTAAGGCGCATTCGGAAATGGCAACAATACTTTTTGTCGACTTCTAGGAGAAGTCGGTTCAAATAGTGGCGCTATTGGCGCTATTGGCTATTGATTGGTCATCGGCGCTCGGCCCTGCCCTTGTGGGCGTGACAGTGAACAGGACTTAATTCTAGGCATTTTAAATAGTAATGGATGTGAGGGTGTCATAACTTTCTCCTCAGTGGAAATTGGCATCATAGTTAATTTAATTAAATAAGTGAATTACATCACCTTTATTTACATATATGATTTGAAAGAAGATTTAATACTGATATGTTGATATTTCTTAATAAAGAACTAAATATTTAATGTGGTGTCCTAATTTTTTCACATGACTGTAGGTACGACATTGATATACCTGCCAGATAATGTTGTCATACTAGGACTGAAGCTGTCGCGTGGAGTATATGAATGTAACCCAAGTCATTTCTATATTTCCATCCTGTGTCCATGTGAGTTTTCTACATCTATCCAAATTGTGTGCTCTTAATTTGCTATTCTCTGCCTCACTATGGCTATCAGTGTGAATAAGAACTCGTGTTCAGTTGATGACATCAGGTTAAGACAAATTGTCACATAATGTGGTTCACAGGAAAAACAAAAGGCGAGTTACAAACACAAATGCTTTTTACTTGCAAGTGAGGTTTTTGTCTCTCAGCCCATGGGGAAGCACTTCAGTAGTCCACTCTGGAAGATTTATGATAAAACTTTGGGAAAACAAACCCCACAGTCCTGTTAGTTGGAGTACCGATGATTAACTGACTTGTCAAACTTGGCAAGTGATCACTGACAGAGATTAAAAGGAGCGTTTTGTTAGGATGATTTTTGAGGTGGCTCTCTGAGTAGCTCATCACATTGCGCCTACTGGGCTGCTGGGTTGATGCCAGTTCAAGATGCATATATATGTTTGGTCTTTGGGAAGAAAGTAATGCAAAGTCAGGAGTTAATGTATTTGGCATTAACTGGGTAATTAGTTAAAGCAATTACACATGTTAATGGTAATTTTAATGGCAATTTACATAGAGATAGATTTAATTGTAGGGATTTACAGATGGTGCAGGTGTTGTCATTAAGAAAGTCTGCATTTTACGGTGTACTCACACTTAGCCCAGTTGTCTTAGCACCTATTGTCCCCCCTCTTCATTCCTCCATTGATCTGTGGAGGTGTGGGCAGTAAACCGGTGTCATAGTCATTACCGGTGTGATTGTGCGCCACAATATAGATTTGCTCTGTCCCGGTAACACCGTGTGAAGTCTACGGCCAAATTATACCACAGCCTGTTTATAAAACATAAAGCATTTTATTTTCTTCAAAGCTTCAGTTGAAATCTGAGTACTTATCCTTATACAGTCTTTGTAACCATTTTATCTGCGTTACGTGATTTTTCTATTACACACTCTGACGGGGTGTTGCGATAGCATATTAACAAATTCAAAAGAAACAGATTTTGTGTAATTGTACACATTAAACAAATTAACCTGGTTACATATATATAGTTTCAAATTAAAAAGTAAAACATATTCGGTAAATCAGCATATATATGCGCTGCTGCCTTCATGCAAGGTATGTGATAAAAGTTACAACTGCCCAGTTAACACTAGAACTGCCAGTTTCCCAATACCAATGAGCATGAAACTCCTTTAACCTCCAAGCAAGACGTACTTCGGTGTTTGCAGCCTTTGTCTGTGCTAATGTGCTATTAGTGTTAATAACAGCAGCGAATCTAACACCTTCAACAAAAACACTAAAATGTTCGTAACGCAGTCACTGCTCTGTCCTGAAGTCCTATAGCTGAAAAGTTTTCAAACACAGTAGTGTAGCACCAGTGAGGTGCATGTCCCAGCAGGCCCCGCGCGCAATTGTAAATAGCCCTTGTTGTGTTGTTGTTGTTAATGTTAATGGATACATTTCCCTATTGTTGTGCGTGTGTTTGCCCGTGTCTTGTGTGTACCCTGTCACGTGTATTTAGCTTGCGTCAATCTCCCACTGTGTGTGCATCTTACAGTTCAGCATCTGACAACCTTGTGTTTGCTGTGTCTAATTGGTTCGGTGCTTGTTGGGTGCCTGATGTAGTCCTTTTAAGGACTGCGAATAAAGAGTGTGTTCTCCCCGGCAAGCAAGTCTCCATGTCTTTCTCTGCTCCCGCGATGCCTCGGTCTGCCTAGCGCCACACTGGTGTCAGAAGTGGGATCCCGGAAGCGATCCCGTCGGTGCAGCTGGAGCGGGCGCTGATCACCATCATCCGCCATGCTTGCTCCAGCTTGGTGGACCTCAAGGAGGCAGAGAAGCGACAGCACCCCGGCATAGCTTGTCTGCTGGTGCTATGGGAGAGGATGGCACTGGGCTCGCCACTGCCCGGAAGCTCGCACCAGAGCCTCCGTCAGACGAGCAGAGGACGCCAGGGAAAGAGAGGCAACCTCCGCTCCATCCAGGATGCACTGGACTCATGCAGCGTGCCTTGAAGCCACTCCTGGGTGCGTGGGTGGTTGGGGCGTTATACAGGCCGAATGGCATAGATCGGAAGTGCCATAGTCCTTGGCTGATCGAGAAAGCAGTCTTGGGGTGAGCTTCTGGGGCCAGTTCAAACTGCCAGTAGCCAGTCCGGAGGCCTAGGGTGCTGAGCCACGTTGACGATGTAGTCCAGTGCTTCGTCGATTCATGGCAGCGGGTAGGAGTCCTTCCTTATCACCACATTCAGCCGTCGGCAATCGAGGCAGAACCGCCATGTTCCGTCATTTTGTCGACGAGGACTGCAGGAGCCGCCCATGGGTTGTCAGGCGGCTCGATGACTTCTGCCCCTGCCATCTCTCTCTCTGCTCCGCCTCCTGACGCCTCACCAGGGGCAATCTGTGCGGATGCAGGTGAATGGGTGGGGCATCCCCTGTTTCGATGCGGTGCTGCACCACGGAATTGGGTCTGCAATCCTTGTCTCTGGCGGCAAAGATGTCCTGGAACATGTCCAGTATAGCCAGGAGCTCATTCCGCTGTTCTGTTGTCAGATCCCGGCTGCTACGCTGCCACACTTCCTGTACAGCTTGCACCGTCTCGGGAGATGTCCCTGCCGCGATGTTGCTGTGTTCCGTGATCAGGGCTGGGCTTGGGGCTATATCGGTGATGCGGGCCGCCCCCTCCCCACAGCGAGTGGTCTTCTTCACTCTCTGTCATTGGCAGCCGCTGTCATGCTGGAGGGGCACCACATCTGCACCGAGGTGGAGGGCTACCCCCGGTATGTCAATGGTAGCCCCCAGTTGAATCTGCAGGTCCAGCCCAATGATGAGTCGGCGATGTTAGCGAGCCAGACATCCGGCAATACGGTGCGTCCGGCCAGCTGGACACGCAGTCGCCTTTTTCCTCTCATGGCCATGTGCACGCCAGTCACTGGTGTCAGCGCTATGTCGGTTGTTTGCCAGCCGGTTGGCGCTACTTCGCTGGTACCGGGTAACACACCCGGGCGGATCAGGGTGATGGGAGATCCCGTGTCCACCAGGGCTCGGCAGGATGTTTCCGCTACCAGGCAGTTGATGTACAGACCCATAGCCTCGCCAAGCCGGCCCAATATAGGTGCAGCTGTTGGGGTTAGACTGGTGTGCATTGCGGGTGGTGCCCTCCCTTACAGCGCCACCCACCCTTTGTTTCCCTGTTGTTGTTCGGGGTGAGAGCGTGGTGCCGGGGCGGGGCAGTCACGAGCAAAGTGCCCAAGCTCTCCACAGTAGTAGCGCTGGGCAGCTGCTGGTGGGTGGCATCTCCACCGTGACTCTGTGCGGGTCGCGCACGCGCTGTTCCTCCTCACTATCTGGGCCCTTGGGCACGCAGGTGCAGCTTCTTGCACAGTGGAGCTAACGAGCGGCTTGATGTTGCCGATGGGGACAGGATTTCTGAAGCACTCTCTGCCTCCGTTAGGGCCTCAGCAAGCGTGGCCGGCGCCTGCAGATGGAAGTGATGGCACAGCTGCCCCGGTGTTAGTGCCTGAATAAAGGCTTGCAGCGCCAGGTCTTCCTGCACGGCACTGGGGAAGTCTGGGTAGCCCCTCCGTATGTGGATGTGGAGGTCCACGGCAAATGCCCCCAGGGTCTCTTCATCTCTCCATTGCGATGTTACTCGAAACTTATAAAACAAGTATGAGAAAACATCACCTATGTCACTTTTTGTAGGCCTATCTTTTTGAAATAAAACTGCCCATACCCGAGTGTAATTAATGTGTAAATTAGCAATTAAAATGTACTTAATATATTATAAAATATTTCTTTTAATTTATATAAAGGGGCAGGACATACCAAAACTAATAATACCATCACCGTTCAAAAATTGAAAAATACACTGATAATAATTTTTGGTCATATTGCCCACCCCTAGTCCATACTCACATTGTGCTTAACGTTCCAGGCCTGATAATTATTTGCCATCACTGTGCAACTTTTTTTGTGTTGAAGAAAATATAGGAAGAAAAGTGCTATCACACACCACAATGGAATTCATAATGTCCTTATTTTGTTGCTTATTTGGAGTCATTTTGGGTGTGATGACACATTAATCTAGTATGCAATGCAGTGATTTTTATTTTTATTTATTTAAGCTGCACATATAAGAAGACAGTCCCATATTTTATATGATTCTAATAGGCCTGGATGCTGTTCAACCAAATAGTTAGTTCAATATTAGTTCAAGAATTCGTGGTCATAGGTGGAAATTAGCAGGAAAACATTTTTAACTGGATTTGAGAAACACTTCACCCCTGCCATAGACCAAAGTGATCCTTTGCCGGCATGTTTGTGAAATGTTTGTCGCTACACGATCTGTACGCATCATTTTTTTTTCCCGCAATACAGTTTTGCGTGAAAAAAAAGACACTATCTGTACAGCCTACCTGATCCATTCCTTCCGGGTCTGGTTAATGCATAGTGTATATGTGTGTATGCGAGTGTCAGTTAAATCACTGACGTCATATCTGTATTACGTACTTGGGCACGGTTAGCAATCACACTGGATGCGTACTGAGTCCGACTCGCCACGCTCGGGCCCTCCTTCACAGTGAAGCCTACCGTGCCTGGGCATGGTACGGAGCAATCACATTAGTCAAGCAAACTGGACTTTGGGGGTCAAACATGCTCGGGCACAGTATGGATTGCCTTCTGTGAGTACCACCTTAAACCTGGACTGTTAAAGTGGCAAATTTCATTGAATTTTTTTCTTGGATGTGACAGGTTGCGCACCAAAGGTTAATCAAACGAGAGCTCCCTCATGCTTCCTGCGCTGCTTTCAGCAAAGCCGATGCATTGGAGATTGGAGTTAAGTCCTGCTGATGGGAGTTTGATTTAATCTGATGCCAGTCACTCTTTGCTCAGCTTTTTTTTCTGAGTCGGGTCTGAGTCAGCAAGATCAGCTGGGGATGGGGGTGGGGGTAGGGGGGACTCCCATACACCTGAAGGACAAGCATACCGTACTACCTAGCTTAGGTGATGACTAATAGAGGCACACACTCCTTTACACACGCAAAGACCAAACACACTAACACGCTTTTCCCATCCCTCAAACTGAACACAAGCGAGGCAGTCACAAGGGCGGCCAAATGACACTTGCCAATTTCATCAGTCGTATTTTGTTTTAGGTGCAACATCCGGTTGAAAAATCTCGTTCACGAGAAAGGGATTTACCTGGCCTCTTTTCCTGTTTTTCTGTACGTCATTTGGATGCCAAAGGGTTGCATTAGCAACTGAGTCATCTGCCGGGGAGGTGTTGTGTTAGTGACTGGTGAAAAGGGGCGCATTGTGATGTAGATTTCAGAGTCTATATGGTTCGCAGTGCTCTCTGGAGGAAGGGGGATCAATGTGCCTCGCTTAGTGTGATCTTCTACACAAAGGTAGACTCAGACCAGCCACTCTCCATCTGCCCTGGCGATGAGCCTCCCAGAATGCACGCACACTCCTCTCTTTTACATTCAGATGAGGAATGGGGCTTTCAGTCTTATTGATCACCGATGTCAACCTTGAGATTGTTTGGACTCGTATGTAACCATGTCCTTTGTCACACGTTTTGGGCACTAAATTGAATCCCAACACAGACCAAGGAACAGTGGTGCAATGCTGCTAAATGAGAAGACACAGTGAGGGTGGATAAGCTTGGTCTGGAGCGGTGCATAGGTGAATGAGACTTAAAACAAGCAGTTCATTGAAGGAGTCCTAGATGTCCGAGCTTTGCACCCCCCCCCAGGTCCCACAGCTGAAGTGGTCTTCATGGCAGTTGGATCCTGTTCCCTCACATGACAGAGGCGCGGCTTTTAAAGCTGCAGGGGCACAAGATGAACATCAGCCGTAAAAATAGGCATTTGTCTAACAGGAAGAAGCCATTATTTGCATGTATGCCTTAATGCATAATGCATTCATGGGCGTGTTCCACTGTCTGAGGCAAACTAGTCAGTGGAGATTGTGTTTGATCTTTCAAGTGAACAACTTGACTCTATTTGGCAGCAATGTCTGGCAGCAAGGTCCTGTTGTGTGTTGGTTAGCGGGAGCAAACTTATATCTTCTCAGAGCTGTTATAGCCATTTATTTTCAAAAAGCTGCTCTCATGCCATTCTCATGCCCTACCCTATTTTTTAAAGCCTGCAATATAAAACCAATATTTTAAGAAGTAAATAAGAAACTGCGATATTTAAAAAATGTATGTAAAATTTGTGTTTGGTAGTCGAACTAGGGTGGCTCATGGGTAGCACTGTAGCCTTGAACTTCTCTGGTTGAGGGGTTGAACCCCACCCACAGCTCTCTGTGTTTGGAGTTTGCATGTTCTCCCCTTTGTGCAAATTTCATCCGAGGACTCAGACTTCCTCCTGCAGTCCAAAAGCTGAATGAAGTGTAGCGTAAGGGTGCTTCTTCTGCTGGCAACTTGTCTAGAGTGTTTCCTGTGAACGGGTCCATGCATTCCCCTTTGGACCTCTGTAGTGGATGATGAGTGGATGGATGTATGTTTATGAGAATCACTGCAGGTGGTTGGGAGGTAGATCATTAAATATGGATCTTTTTGTGGATTTTTTTTATCGTTTAAGTGTTCCATGATTGACAGGGATGTGGCCCACACAGGTGTTCCATAATTGTCAGGGATGTGGCCCACACAGGTGTTCCATGATTGACAAGGATGTGGCCCACACAGGTGTTCCATGATTGTCAGGGATGTGGCCCACACAGGTGTTCCATGATTGACAGGGATGTGGCCCACACAGGTGTTCTATGATTGTCAGGGATGTGGCCCACACAGGTGTTCCATGATTGACAGGCATATGGCCCACACAGGTGTTCCATGATTGACAGGGATGTGGCCCACACAGGTGTTCCATGATTGACAGGGATGTGGCCCACACAGGTGTTCCATGATTGACAGGGATGTGGCCCACACAGGTGTTCCATGATTGACAGGCATATGGCCCACACAGGTGTTCCATGATTGACAGGGATGTGGCCCACACAGGTGTTCCATGATTGACAGGGATGTGGCCCACACAGAACATTTTCCTGGGAACCACAATAACTAGAGCATAGTACTTTGTACCAGTTGATATTAACAAGGGGCAGGTAGAGTGAATAAACACAATCAGTCTCACACAGTTATTAAAGTATCTACCTGCTCTCCTTAAAGACTTTTTAATAGCGATTCTCTTAGGTTACACTGTCATCTAATACATGTTTTTCTGATATTTCTTTGCCACCCTAGAGAATGATGTAAATAACAGCTCATGACCGGGTGTTCTGTGACGCAGCCTCTGCAGTGGTAACCTGGACAACACGCGCACAGTCTGCATGCCATTTCTCATGGTAACTGTAGAAACAGGGCTATTCTGCACCAAATCATGCACTTAGTTTGCATAAGTGTTAAAAAATTTCTTTGTGGGAGGATCACAGCTGGAAGTTGGTGATTTTGTATTATTTGCAGTTGAAAGTACACAGTACTATATTGGAAAGTTTGGTCTGACAGAAGTGCTGATTCCAGGGTGAGGAGAATACTGATAATTTGCGGAGTGCATACATTTCGTTCTGCCTGGACTTTTAAAACAAGCAAGAACAGAAATGCCTCCTTGTGATGTCAAGAAGGTGAAACTTTTCAGAAATCAAATGAGGATGGGGCTCTCTCTTCACGGTGCATGTCATTCAATTTCCCTTGGGCAAGTAGGACATCCCCCGGTGATGATGAAAATTAATATTATTTTTGTATGGAACTCCCCTTTATGTTGTGGTGACAATATTCAAATTGACATGTTGCGCTTGTGTTCATTTCCATAATCATTCTCACTAAATTCCCTGCTAAATTAGACACTGCAGTGCTCGCAAATTATTTTCAGACTCAAATTAATTTGCACCTCTCCTCGTAAGTAACACAATTTCTGAAGTCATTCCATGAAGCATCGCAGACCTTTAAGCGATAAACTTTTTCTTCACAGTTCAGCTAAGGATTTTAATTTAGACCGCCACTAGCTGTTTAAGTCCACTGCAGGTAAACGGTTTCATTTTCAGTCGGTCTGCTGTTCTGATTCACATTCGGAAATGCTTTTATTATATGATTTTCACACTCAGCTCTTTTCCTAACATTGTACATTATCTACATGCTTTATGCTGCACATTAAGATTCTTTGACATTTCCCTCTTTTTAGATTTGCCTGTAATTTTAATCGATATTTTCCATCTTTGGTTTCTGTTTATCTCACATATTCATCTCTTGCTTTCCTCTGTAATATTGGCCCTTTGACTGTATGCTTTCTGGAAGCTCTTTGCCTGAAAACAAATTCTGCTGCATCATACTATTACATCATGGCTCCACACAATATGGAATCATGTGTTTCCGTTGGTCTTTGGGGCCTCTTGTTTATTTGTAACTTGTGTCGATATCACTTCCATAGGCAGACCCTTCGCTCACCCAGAGTTCAAGACATTCAGAGCAGCATTTCACTGCAAGCATGAGAGGTTGACAAACATGTCATGACAAAAGCCTGCGCTCTCCTGTCACAGGGAATCATGTCTCTATTATTTATTTTTTTTAATCTGGCAACCCCAACATAACTGTGCCCATATCAGTGACCATAATGCAGTCACATTCTCAGGATCCTCCAGAAACCGGTATTGTAAGATTACACCTTCTCTTTATCTGCTTGGGGATTAGACATACGGGGTCATTAAGAAAATTATTAAAGATATTATTCTTTATTAATCAGCGATAATTATTATGCCAAAAAAGACAGGCGACAACATTAGATTAAATGGTATCAGCCAATCTTGACTGAAATTCCATTATTTTAAATACTAGGGTTTCTATGCATTTTTTCTAATTTTAATCATGTCTGTTTTAAAAATAAATGGATCATCTAGATGAACAAGCTAGATTTTCGGGATGGAGTACTTCATCAAATATTCTGCTCTTTTTCCATATTTTTTTAAATTGACAGGAATGGGAGCCATCCGCAAGTCAGTTCCATTAGTTTTTGACCCGCTGTTTTTGTTCTTATCAAAGAACGTCTATGCGTTTGTGAGGGAGCGCCATCAAGCTTTCGTGATTAAGACATGAGGTTGTGCCAAAGACAGCTGCTCCCGCCACAGGATGTGAACAGCAAAAAAAAAAAAAACGAATATGGTGAAATCACTGTGCCTCGTTAATGTTCTATTGCGCTATGACGGCAAGCATTCATGCATTAGTCAATGGGCAGATGCTTCTCATAATTGTTCTGTAAAATGTTTCAATGTCGCCTATGGCTATTTACTGGAAATAGCTATTCGGATTTGTTCCAAACCCTTGAACAACTTCTTCACAAAACATAAGCTTAAGGAAAAGAAAAACCATAACAGTCAATTTATATAAAAGTAGTGCAGTGAGTTAAAGTACTGAATCAAGTTCACCACTTGTTTTGCATTAAATGCGCATGTTCTGGTCTCTTACAGGATGGTACAGAGGATTTTCGACAAGGAAGCCTGCAATCAAGGTAAACAACACCCTATTGCTTTTTTTTCCATGTTGTCTTGTGTCATCCTGCAATAGTTTAATAGTGGTTTCTGTACCAAAACTGTCGCAGATACTGCAGGACCTTTACGTCATGTTGCTTGGGCAGCCCCCTCTGTGAGAAGTTAGCTTCTGTTGCATTACCGTTAAAAATCTCCCTTTTATATGAATGTCGAGTTGCTTTATGTTCATTAGCGTGACTCCATTGAGTGTTCATTGGACACATTAGAATTTCAAATGAATGGGGAATGAAAAGTGAATAGTTGTAACAAAGGGGTCTGCTTAGGAAATAAAGGCTAATAGTCTTTGCCGTACGCTCAAGATGAGCTCCGCCTGCGTCTCATCCGCCACACACACTATATTAACTGTGCCATTTGGAATTCCTACTGAAATATGAGTGAATGTCTTGTGGCCTTTCATCTAAAATGGTTTTTCATCTATGGCATTTGTCAACAAAGTAATCTCCAAAGTTTTCTTTTGTTCTATACAACGCAGATCCAGGCACAACAAAAAAGAAATACACAACTATTCGTTCCAATTCGGGACGCTGAAGTGAGGGCAGAGTATGGACACATGTTGTTGTGTGTGGCCGGTTACTCAAGCTGACATGGCTCAATAGCGTGTTGTATGCTGGGAGGCAGCACTGCTGTGGTCTGGGTGTCTTTGGGTTGAAAAGCACTAATAACATATGAACATATGCCATGTATTAACCCAGACATGCATGTGCTAATGCTGCATTAGCATGCAGTTTCATTAGAATATTTTGTTGGAATGTTCCAAAATTCTAAATATGATGCCATAATATGAACAGCTGCCCATTCAATCATTGGCCACCATTGGCCACAATGAGATTGTTTAGCCTTTTCGTTGCAGAAGAGCATCAAGTTACAATCAGATGCAAGATTTGAACAACAGTCCTGAAGGCATTTGTATTGTTACTAAGGGAGTTTGATGTGAGGTCTGCTTTGACATGAACCTAGCTATCGTTTCTCATTATTTCCTTTTTTCATAAAAGCAAGTCAGTGAAAAGGACACTACCACTGACACAAGAATTCTGCAGATTTGCAAAAGCAGAGTCAAGAAATGAGCATTGCTATTTCTGGCATTTTTTGTGTGATTAATAAGTGAAACAGGCCACCATCAGCATATCTGAGATCTGCATGAAGGATGAGGGATTTGTTTGTGATTAAATATTTGTTAATAACCAGGGTTTTATGATGAAGTTTAACCTGCAGAATGCTGAAAATTTCTCCCACATATATTGAACCAGATATGCCTTCTGGATCACAGGAATTATTAGACTGACAGTTTCTTATTTCTAATAAACAGCTAATTTGCTGGCTAATAAGCTCCAGATTGATTGTCATGTTTATTGTGGCTGAGCTTGAAAGTCTTTGATGCTTTTGAAACACTGACAGTCTTGGAGGAGAGCTGTAAAGTTTTGATGGTTTTCTCTTAACAGATAAACAATGTATAGATTGTGGATGAGTGTGGGTGGGCTGCTCCTAATTAATGGGATTGATGTGGACTTTTTCAACAGGAGACAGCAGTACCCTCAAAATAGATCCATCCATCCATCCATCCATCTACCATTGGGTCTGCAGGGAGCCTATGGGCACAGATGCCAGTTGTTATATATTTTTGCATCTGTAATAGGCCAGGCTTTCATTTCGTTTTGCTGTGGATGCTGATTAGACTTTGCTTCCTGTTTCAGGCTCATTTGTGCCTCAGATCTACACCCAGTCATTTTATATAAAATGCAAACTTTATCAGGCTGTAGTAGGATATCGTTTTTATTGGATTTTTGGAGTAAAAATGTTTGATATGCAAATACCAAATGCAGCCTTGACAAAAATGTTTTCTGGCCTTTCTCTTGAAAGACTGACAGTTCCTTAGATGGAAAACTCCTGTGGTAAAAGCTTGCGAGCAAGTCTTCTGCTTCTGGTGACCTTTGTAAAATAATGGACGGTTTACTTACGAAGGGGCAGCTTGCAAACCAGACAAAGCCAAGCCGCATAAAGCCAGAGCCGGCCGCTAAGTGTACACCTTCAGAAAGTTCATATTTTTAGGAAGCTCCTCTGCAGTCTGGAGGACTTCCTTATTATTCCTAATGGTCATGTACTGGCAGAAACTGTCATCCCCGACGACAGGGGAAGCAGACGACAATAGAACGGGTCCCTGTTGAAAAACCACCTTCTGACTGTTTTATATCATATTTTTGGGGCACGTACACATACAGTCATACAGGGCGGTGACTCCTGGTGTCTGACTGTTTGACGTCGGGCTGTGAGGCTTGGAGGCAGAGATTATATGCAGATGCAACTCTTTTTTTGGAGCATTTTGTCATATGAAGGGAACTTGTTACTTTGTGGAGCTCACATGTAAGGATGGCTGCTGTGAAATATGGCCGGGGAGGGGCGTGTGGGGTTAGCCTCGCTGACCCCGGATGATGGGGGGGTCTGGGGAGCGGGTCAACTAGGCCCCACCCTCCTGGAAACTGATCGAAGGGCGGTGCTGCTGGGCTCGCTGCTCCGCCTGCTGCTGTGGCCCCAGGTCCTGCCGTCACCACCTCCGTCTGCCTTAATCTGCAGTGCTGGTGACACTCAGTTGGCAGAGACCGTGGGCCGGGGCTCAAGGCCAAGCCTTGGCGGTTCACGGAGACCTCAACTCGGCAGGAAGACGGTAAAGATGCGCTACTGCACCCGTCTGAGGCTGTGATGAAGGCCGACCAACCTTGCATATAAGCCCTGCATGTTCGAGGTGCTACAAAGCTGCTTCTACAGTACAAACGGTTTGAGTTCTGCTGATGGTATATCCTGATTACCCTAATGTCCTGTCCTCCGGAGATGCTGGAGGGAGAGGGAAACACAGTAATGACCTGGCTACAGAAAGCAGTGTCATTTTTTTTTCGTAATGCGTTCATTGGAAGCCTTGTTAGTTCTGTTTTGAAAGACCAATTTTTGAAAGTATCGGAAAGTTTCTAGAACTAAAACATGATATATACTGCAGTTCTGGAATTCTGCTGTGAAAGGCCTGTTCAGACTCATCCTTTATAAATGCAGGACTGTTAAACATTACATGCACATCCAACCAGGGGTGTGTGGGTGAAGCCTCTCCCAGAAGGAATAGGGAATAAAGACTGGGGTGCCCACAGGAGGAGATGTGAGTCTGTCATAAGACAAACACACAATCCTGTACTATGGGTGATGTAAAGAAACCCACATGACAGAGGCAGAGGCGTAGTGACCAGGCAGGCAGGGCGGACAATTGCCCAGGGCTCTGTGCTAGGAGGGCAGCCGAAATATGCTTTATTTGTGTATTATATTTTTCACAAAAGTAAAAAAAAAAACAAACAAAGGAACTTGCCATTTGAATTAAAATTGGCAAATACTTAAACCGCCAATGACTGGATCATTATTACAGCTCAGCAACGTTATGCAGCAATAAAGTAAAGTCAGTTGAGTACCTGAATCTACTGTCCAGGTTACACCTCCATCCATCATCAATTGATTTTTTTCTTTCCTGATGTCATAGGCATATTCCAGGGCGAGAAAGCCAAGATTCATCAGGCTTGAATTGTCAAAGAGTGGTTCAGGGAGCATGAGGAATCATTTTCACACATGAATTGGCCACCACAGAGTCTTGACCTTAACCCCATTGAAAATCTTTCAGATGCCCTGAAGAAGACTTCATGGAGTGATTCAGCTCACTTTGTCAATACATGATCTCAGTGAGAAATGGATGCAAATATGGATGAAACTAAATGCAGAGATGTTGCATAAACTTGTGGAAACAACGCCATGAAAAATGTTCGTCATAATCAAAGCTAAAGGCGGTCCAATGCAATATTCAAATGGCGACTTCTTTTTTGGCTGGGCAGCGTATTATTAATGTAAAGGCTAATATTATGATAATAAATTTTAACTTGCCGGGGGGTTGTGGCCCTCAGAATGCTTTAGGTAAAAAATGTGGTAACAATGCCATCCAAACAGGGTAAGTGCTGCTCAGGTTGCTGTTTGAACAGTACTTACAAATCACCTGTGGATTTCAGCATGTGATGAGGTCTTTAAGCGACTTTAAGCAAGAAAACATTGAATTCTTAATGGTCATTGGTAGCACAGAACACTTTTCAATAATAGAAACATAATCTCCATGGAAACTCCAGCTGGATTCTAACTATGTCGTCATTGCAGTCTGAGTTACCCAGACCTGTCTGTCTGTGGTGTATTTTTTTCCCTAGTTCTCCCACTGACGGATTTCAAAGAGGGAACAAATGTGACAGAATGTAATTCCACTTACACCCTGGCACATATTGGCAGGACAGAATACTGTAACTATCCAGGGTTAATACGGTAATGATGACATTTGTTTCTTAGCTTATAGGGTTAGGGATGTGTTTACTTTTTTCAAACATATGTCTAATGTTTTTGGCCGAACTGGGCTTCCAATAATTTCCCCTCTGCTCAGCTTATTTACACCTACATATTATTTTTATTTTTTTTTCTCCAGCAGTTTCTTGTTATATTTTTCTAAACTCGTTTTTTCGTATTTTCCGCCCACTCCGGGCCACCTACCCGCCGGCTCTCGAGCAGAAGGAGTCAGCAGGGTCGACTTTGGAGATGAAGCCCGTCATTCAGAGCTGGCAGATGGTGGAGACGGAAAGTGGGGATGTTTAGATGAAGGCAGGAAGGCAGGGCCCAGCTCCCTTACACTCCGAGCTCTGTCAGTGTAAGTGTGTGTGTACTTTGTGTGCACACACGCATGTGTCTGCGTTGGAGGACAGAAGAGAGGCAGAGGCAGACAGTTTTGTTTAATACACAGGAGTACCTCTCCTTCTCTTACATTTTCAGCTCTGTCACTGTTTTGAGGGGGAGGTGAGGGAGATGACTGCGAGAGGGTCTCTTACTCTGCAACCCACTCTGTCACCATTTAAATCTGAGCGTGTGTGTGTGTGTGTGTGTGCGCCCGCGCGCGCATTGCATGTGTGCGTGCATCAGCGTAGGCGTTGTGGCGGAGGAGAGAGAGAGGGAGACAGAGGGAGAGTTAGGGAGGGAAATATGGGTACTGAATACATATTTCTTCTTTCACGTTCCTTGCAGCTCTGTCACTATTTAAGTATCTGTGTGTGTCCTTGTGCTTGTGTATGGGTGGGGTGAGGGGAAACTGGACGGGCAGGTGGACAAGCAAGCCTGTGATGTGTCTCTTTTTGGAATCACATGTGTGTGTGTGTGTGTGTGTGTGTGTGTGTGTGCCGTCTTAAAGGTATAGTGGATTGTTACCCTCACAAAAGCAAAGTGTTTATTCCTCCTTTTCTTCCTTTTAGTCTTATATGTATTATTTTTCCCACGGTGCTCTTGTGCACTTTTCATAAGATGCAGTGCTGTGACATGTAACTGTGCTCAGTAAGGTGGCATCAAGTAAAGTTGTTGCAGTGTTTCCTGTTTGTATAGTTTCCACCATTATGTAACAAAGCCTGTGTCGATCTGGTCCACCTAACAAAAGGCAGCCAAGTGGTTTACGCTAGTATTTTATTGTCACTCTTCTTGACTAACTGTATATACATAAGTAAATAATTGATGCCACCAAGTAAAGTTGCAGTGGAGGGATTAAAATTCAAGTTCCCAGTCTTCTTTAGTGACAAAACGTCATGGGTTGACATGGTGATAAAGGTACACATACAAAAACCAGGGATTAGAATAAGAGCTGCACAAAAAGACTTATGAAAAGGGTCCTCTGATGGACAAATGAATGGCAAACTCTTTCACTGCCTTGAACAATGCTAAGCAGAAAACATGCAAAATAGGCCTTTGCCTTAAAAGATGAATAATCACACAACAGTGATATAATTGGTACTTTCTAACATGTTACATTTTAGTCGCTTCTTATTCTAAATTATATACTTTCACTTTTGCATGTTACAATTATATCTTTCTTCCCCGTTCACACCTCCTTTAAAGGCTAAAATAGAACAAGGCATTTCACGTATGTTCCTTCAATTATCGTGACATCAACAGTTCTGGACGTTGAGCTGAAGAATTTCTCATGTTCTTTTCTGCTCTTACCAAAAAGCATGACATCACCTTGGGCAATCAAACATGATACTATTAATGTGACGGCTGTGTAATACATGGAGGTGCTGTGGCTGGTGTTGTGACTTCGCATCTTTACGATTATGGTTTGATTCCCATACCCAGGTTCTGTGTGTTTGGAGTCTGCATTTGCCACCTGTCTTCTGGTAAATTTATTCTGGATAGTCCAGTTTTCCCTTCCACTCCAAAAACCTAGACACTAACCTGGATGGGTGAAATGGTGTTTCTGCATTGTCCATAGTGACTGTGTTATTGTGTGCCCTGTGACGTACTGGCATCCCATGCTATACTGGATAAGTGGATGGAATTCGGATGAATGGATAAGGAGCACATGTTAGATTTTGTCAAAAGAGATGTAAGGCAGATGGTATATCGGAAAGTTTGGTGAGAGTGAAGTTTGGTGAAAGCATGCACTAAGTTTCGCCCCTTGATTCCACCCTTCTTGGGCTAAGCTCCAGGCTCTTCGTGACCCTGTTCTACATAAATGGTCACAGTAAATGGATGGATGCTTTTGAGTTGCTGCCAAGTGTCAGTATGTTGGCGTGAGAGATACGGTCCAGATGTTCTTTATGCTTACTGCAAAGATGACAGAGTGTGCGTCAGAACTGTTACGAGGAGCCCAGAGTCAAGGGTTCGTGAATTCCCATGGAATGACATTCTCTTTCAGCTCAAGCATCTGAAAGCATAAGAGAGTCTCTCTAAATCCCATACACCTGCTTCATGTACAGAAGCTATATAAATAGACTGAGTAATAATGCTGGAGTTGGAAACCATCCTGCAGTATGTAATTATTCCGGTTTTGGTCACAAGCGTAAAGCATCAATCAGAATTATCCGCAGCAGCTCCTTGCATATGTTGCCATGGAAAGCAAGAGAAAACCGTCGGGCAGGGAGGGACCAACAGAACCACATGACAGCGGGACTCGATGGCAAACCACTGTTTTTATTTTTATTTTAAATCAGGGTAGAGACAAGGCAAGAGCAGCACAGGGAGAGGGGGCAACCATATGCCATTTTGATGGGGGGGAGGAGGACAAACCAAACTGCATTTGTTTTAGTAAGACAAAAAAAAACAAAAACAACAGGGTTTCACAGTATGTGAGCTTGGGGGGGGGGGGGTAGGCAAAACAAAACATGGCAACTATGTACTAAATGCCAGCTAGAGATGTGCAGAACGAATGAATGTGATAACCACAGCTGCGTGCCTCTCGCTCCCAAGAAGGACAGTGCCCCCCCCACCTGCTCTCAGTTGGTTTACTATAGGCGAATCTCCCAGTATATTCTGTGCCCAGAAGATGCTGAAATGAATGAAAGTTCCTCTCAGCACTGCATGACACCTGCAGTGCGGGGCAGAGGCGTTCGGGGAATGTGATGTCGGTTTCATCATTTCATCATCTTTTTCTGGTGCAGTGTTTCTCAACCCAGTCCTTGGGAACCCCCAGACAGTCCACATTTTTGCTTCCTCCCTGCTCCCAGTACAACTGTACTGGGTATTCTGTATTTTTCATTGCTTGATTCTTTAGTGGGAGCTGGAAAGGAACAACAATTTGGACTGTGTGGGCGTCTGAGGAGTAGGTTGAGAAACACTGTCCTGGTGAACTGTAAAGCATCAGATTCGGTCCCATTTCTTTATAGGTAACATCTTGCTGTAAAGACCTGCATCAGCTGCATCAACTTGTATTATTAATGAAGCAGCATATCTGCTGCCCTGTGCCACCTGGGAGAGGATCCTTGTGATCCTGTACTGGAAAAGTGGTTGTAAAATGGATGGGTAAATACCATATATCTGAATAAAGTATGAAAAATGTGCATCCGCTTGGTTTTGGTCCATTTGTCTTATTGAATGGTAAAATCCACGTTGTGTTATTCTGGTCCAGGCAGGCGGCTTTGGTGTCCGCTCCAGGACTCTGAGGGTGTAGTGTTTATCGGGGTGGACGGTGACTCCATGTGGTAGAAGAAGCGGAATTGACTGCCACAGACACACGTGCACATGCACACGTGTACCGTCGCATGCAGATGCACGCGTGTACCGTCGCATGCACATGCACTCATGCATGAATGCAGCTGCGGGGCGGCGTGACCGAGGGAGGGAGGTGGCTGCCCGTACATGAGGGCTGGAGGGGAGGTGCCAGAAGTGCTCCCACAGAGGAGGTGCATGGAGGACAGGGAGCTGGAGAGACGCAAGAAGCATGAGGGTTTAGGGGGTCGGGGAGGGTGGGGGATCGGCATAATTATGAAGAAGGCACTTAGCAATACATGCACATCATCATGAAAATATTTTAAGATGATCATTGAAATAAACGGCGACTGCTTGACATCATTGACGCTGTATGCAATATTTCCGACTGAGGCAATTAATAGTCCATGGTTTGTAGTGAGGAGCCCGAACGTCTCATTTTCTGGATAATTGTAATGTATGTTGGGGGACAGCATCCGTTTCAGGTGGTGCTATATTATTTCTGCTCCTCTATTTGTAATGTTAATAAATACTCCGTCTCCTGATGTCCCCGTGCCACTCCTGAGACCCGAGGCACCAAAGTGCCACTTTTGGTTTCTTTTCTTCCCAACATGCATGTAAGTGTTTGCTCATTTTTTACTCACCCACTGTCTCACTACCTCCCCCCCCCCCCCACCCCCCCCGAGACCCTTAGTGTGAAACACATTGATGCAGTCATCCAAAAAAAGTAATCTTGAAGCTGGGTTGACTGTAGGATTTGACTCTTAGGGGCCCTCAGCTCCCTGAAGCAATATGTGACACCCCCCCCCCCCCCCAAGCAGCCAGTAAATTATCAAAGCAGGGGTGGGAGTCCCCACCTTATCTACGAAATATTAGCAAAAATACAGGACAAATCGCAAAATGCTTTTAGAAAAATTATATTTAGGGGGCTGAGACAAATAAGGGGGCTGAATCCCCCATAAATGGGGTCCCGAACCGTCAATGTCTTGAAGCGGCATTTCAGATTTTAACACCTGTATTTATGGTCAGGTTTCTCCTTTTCGGAATAAGGGTTACAAGAAAGACGAGCTTTCAAAAAATGTAAAACAAATATAACTAACAAGAAGTAATCTTTTGACATGCTGCAGATGTCTGTTGCATTCTTCATTTTGCACCATTATGAACAGAAACCTGTTAATTGATAACCAGGAAATTCTCTTGAAAGGCAACTGGCTGAACTCTGACCATCTGCAATGGATTATCTGGAAGATGAGGTCGTGCTCCTCAATAGGGGGAGCCTTTGGTGGTGCTGCACTGGCTGCCGGACGGATCCCTGCTCCCACCAGGGGTCAGTCTAATTGGAAGAATGTAACAGCTTGGCTTCACAAACATTTGTTAAAAAACCTTGAAAACTGGTACCTCCTGGTGACGTTTCAGCACGATCCACACCGAAAGGCAGGCGTCTTCCCTCTCTGTAGTGGCCTGTCATACTACAGCAGTGTTTCTCACCTCGATTCTCAGGGACCCCAGACCATAATTTTGCTCCCACCCATCCCCGAACACACCTGTACCAGGTATTCTGTCTTCTTGATTGTTTGGTTCAGGTGTGCTAGGATGATGAACTAAAGTCTGTATAAGCAATTTAATTCAGGATCGTCATCTACGTGTAGCACTACTGAATTTAGATTACCTTATGAACTTGAACTGGATAAGTTGATGGATGCATGGATGGATTATATAGATAAGTGTGGTGTATCTAGCTTCTCACAATCAGTTTCTATTTCCTGTACAGTTTTCCGCTCTGACTCCAAGACTGTAAGCGGTTGTCTCACCACAGGACAGCACATACTTTAATGGAGGGGTGTCCCTGTGCGGTGACAAATAGTTTGCCATATTCATTTTTAATTATACTTAAAGGAAAACCAAGAAACTATTCAGGATGATGAATGTCCGTGGTGAATTGTGCCACCCAGAGGTTCCACATAAGTGACTTTTTCTCCCTGCCCGGTCATCTAAGTCTTATTTATCCTAACACTGACCTTCCTGCTAAATAAGCATTATGGGTATTTTCCTGCAAATGTAGGGCTCCGCTTCTTTCTTTTCCCTTTTGTCTTTGACCCATATATTTGAGAGCTTGTCTAGTAATTAGGAAGGACAACCTGAAAATCTAGCACATGTGCCACAACCTCAGATGCCAGAATTCAGACGCACAAAGAGAGTCATAGAAATCGCAACAAAAACATTTAAAAATCACGATGAGGGCATGAGTCACCACTTCTAGTGAATGGCAATATAATTCTGAGCTTATTTCCAAAAGCGGGGGGACATGTTCACCCTCATTGGGGTCCTAGGGCACTTAGAAGGACAATAAAGCCAATTTGGCGACACAGGATCTCCAGAGCTGGATGCCTTCAGACTGTCAGAGGAAACTGGATTGCCCAGGGGGAATTCAGTATGAGTGGACTTGGGGCTGGATTCGGACCCATAACCCTGGAAGGGACAGGACGACTAGCTGAAATGAGATGAAATGATACTTCATTCGCTACCTGCACAATTACATCAGAACACTTCTTTTCTTACTCTCCTTTGAGACGTACACACACATACAGGTGAGAGTGAAGTCTGGGGTCTGAGCACAGGGTCTGGCAACCCTGGAACATTTTGTGGAGGTTAAGGGCTTTGCTCAAGGAACCAGTGGATCTGTGAGTTTTCTGCCAAGGTCAGGGCTCAGTCCGGCAATCAGAGGCACAGAAGCTTAACCTGCTGAGCCACAAGAAGGATGTCACCTCGCATGCAGGTAAATCCTGCCGTGTGACAGAAATTAAGTATGAGAGAAGTTGTGCCTCCCAAAAATTCCCCCAGCTCCTGATTGCCCTTCCCTCCTGCGTTCGCACCTCTCCAGGAGGTCGCGGTTTGTCAGGGCAAAGGCAGAAAGCCACCACTGGACCTTATCTCCCCGCGTCCTTCACCCTGCACCTGAAAAGGCCCTGTACGCCTGTCACTTATTCAACCGGGCTGCTTGTCGCCTGCTCCGGTCCAGCCTCCGCTTTTATTTATCAGAGCATATTCCTCGTCTCCCGCTTTCCGTCAATGAGGGAAAAGAGCTAAGGCTGCAGATTGTACCGTCGCTGATGGCGGCGGCAGCGAGGCGGGGGCCGGTGGAGCGAGGCGGGGGCCGGTGGAGCGAGGCGGGGGCCAGTGGAGCGCCGCATCAGCACTCCGCACTGCAGGCCGGCGTCTTTGTTTTTCTTTAATTTCGGCTGCCGGATATGAATGGATCCGGGAAGCTTGTCCAGGAGGCGTCCTGTGTAGTTTTACATTTGTATCACCCAACACACAGTTGATAATGAGAAATGCGTGCAGGTCAAAATTCAAAGTGGAAACTGCACAACTTGCTGTGTTAGGTAATGTAGAACACTGGCTTTGCGTGGCAGGTTTTGCCTGCTGATGTGGTGAAATCTGAGGTTTGGAGGTATAACAGCATGCAGCATTAGCACAACCAGTGGCTGGGAGGCTCTATGGGTGGCACGGTGGTCTCGCACTTCCAAAATCATAGGTAACCTCCTGCAGTCTGAAAACATGTGGGTAGGTGACTTGGCATCTATTTCTATACACTATAGTGCAGGGTTATTCAACTCACGGTCCTCGAGGTCCGAGCACTGCTGGTTTTCCAGCCTTCCTTTACCTGTCAGTCAGGTGTGAAGCCTCTGACCAATCAGAATCAGTAATTATTAAACAACTACCTGGGAGAACTGAAAACACGGCCTGGATTTGGAATCGAGGTCCAGAGTTGAAGAACCCTGCTATAGTGTGTATGTGTGGACCAGTATCCAGTCCAGGGTGTGTTCCTGCCTTCTGTCCTGTCCTCAGGAATAAGCTGCAGGTTCACAGAGATGCCATCCTGGATAAATGATTGGAGTATGGATGGATGGATGGATAACAGAATCAGTTGAACAACTGATGGATTAATGTTAATAAATACAAAATGTAGCAAAGCAAAATTCTCGCCGTCCTAGTCTGTTCCTATAATCAAACTAAGCTGTTTTTCAGATTTCAGTTGCAAGGCTGTAAGCAGAATTACAGTGACTTGTACTTTTGATGATCACATGGCCAGAACACTATTGTGAACAGTGCGTTCTGCACTGTGCTGATTTGTTACACCACCATGGGGTGCCGGGTCATGTGATGCAGCTCAATGTTTCAGGGCACAGTTTGTCCCCCGGGAGCAAAGCCGTACAACATTGCATTTGCATAAGCAAAACACAGCTAATGAGAAATTCAGGGAGACAACAATTCGGAGTATAAATAGCATGAATATAACGGTACAATGTGAAGCTCCTTTTTAGTATTTATCTCTAAGGGCAGTTTGTCATAGTTTGAAAGTGTCCTTCAAAATATAGACAGACGAGGAATGGAACTGAACTGAAGTAACGAGATGCAGGAGGTAAGGAGAACTGACAGCAAAGAAATTCTGTGTTAGTTCTTGAGGATATGAAGTAGTTATGTGCTTAATTAGATAGGAATATACCATCTGGATAGCACAATTTGCTACAGTAAAGGCTTGTTATTTGTAGTGAAAGGGATTTCGCTGACTGTGATGGACTGGTGTCCTGTTGAAGGTGTACCCCAGCCTTGTTCCCCACTGCCCACCATGACTCTGAACAGGATAAGCAGATGGATGATTGATGGATGGATAAGCTTAATTTCTGTAATAGGGCACATTAAATGGGTGGAATTAAACAGAGTCACAATGGCAAGAGAATGAATTCAGAATGCGCACATTTAGCTGGGGCAATTGCAAGATCTGTCAAATTCCGAATGCTTGACAGAACTAATAGCTTATAATACGATGCAATGAGATGTATTAATATTAATTATGAATGTTCAGTTTATTATGCACATCTTCGGCTGATTCATTTATTAAAACACAAGGCACAAGGCATCAGCTCCTATTTAATATCACTTGTTACCATATGGAGTGAGGATGCCCTTTGTCTTTGGTCAGCCAGCTTGAGTTCTCCACCAGGCTGTCCGGCCCAGTTCACTGTGACTGACTGCATGACACATGAAGACCAATAACGCAGCCCGTGTTGTCATCATGGCCATGAAATCTGTCTGTATTAAATGGACAAATTGAGGAAAGTATGAATGATTTATTTAAAAATTGTCAGTCAATATAACATGATAATATAAAAATGACCTGCTTGTAGTGTTTCTATAGAACTTTCATTCCCATTTGTCCTATTTTGTTTCTCGTTAGACTTGCCTCTTTAACCTCCCCCGCAAAACCGCTACGGTTTTCCCGTTAAAAATCAACTGTGTGCTTTTTTAATTATTATTATTATTCAGCATGAAATCGAGCGTCCGGGACTTCATCGCATCCTTATACATACACAGCAGACCCCCTACTTCTCTATTCAGACGTATAGCCCTAGGAATCGTTCTGCATATATAACCCGTGAGCTCACAGTGACTGCATATACTGTATAACCCGTGAGCTCACAGTGACTGCATACATAACCCGTGAACTCACAGTGACTGAATACATAACCCGTGAGCTTACAGTGACTGAATACATAACCCGTGAGCTCACAGTGACTGCAAATATAACCCGTGAGCTTGCAGTGACTGCATATATAACCCGTGAGCTCACAGTGACTGAATACATAACCAGTGAGCTCACAGTGACTGAATACATAACCCGTGAGCTCACAGTGACTGCATATATAACCCGTGAGCTCACAGTGACTGCATATACAGGTATAACCCGTGAGCTCACAGTGACTGAATACATAACCAGTGAGCTCACAGTGACTGCAAACATAACCCGTGAGCTCACAATGACTGAATACATAACCCGTGAGCTCACAGTGACTGCACTGGAGATGTGGCGGTTCACCTTCAGAAGGCAAATATAACCCCTCACCAGGAAGTGGTGACTTTTAGGGTTGTTACATCTCACTTGTCACACCAGGAATTGGTGCATCAAAGATACCAAGATTTTCCTTTTATTTTGGACAATACTGTTCTTTTTAACCCTAACATTAGCGATATAAACAAAAGAAGGAGACTTTTGGTTGTTGTCAAGCAAAGGCGGCCTAATTTTAATCCTTTTTAATGAAAGGAAAGCTCTGGGAAGATGGTCCTGGCACAGTATGACCAGCAGAATTATTCACTTGAGAATTGTGTCTTTTGGCTCTTTAATATTGCCCTCTGTGGCCAATTATTATCTTTTAGTTTGCATTTAGTTTCACATCGGTAAAGCAGCATATCTTGTGTATAGTCAGTAAATGCTCTTTTTTCCCCCCTCGAGTGTTATTTCAGGCTTAGTTCAAGAATCCATTCTGTACATCCCCTGCCAGACAATATGTACCGTCTGGGCTAGAAAAAGACAAACCATGACAGAGAGAATGGACACTGCAGTGAGCCGTAGCCTGTAGCTTATCTGTGATTTTCGGTATATTATGGTGCAGTGGTTATTCATTGTGGCTTCATACCTCCCGGTTTTTGGGTTTCAGTCCCACCACCAGCTCTGTGGGTGTCGCTGAAAAGCTCTTAGTGTACAAGTCTGTCCCCTCACCTTTTACTGCAGTAACGGAAAACCAAAGGTTTATAGGATTATGATGCGTATACAGATTGAAATATGAAGGCCAAACAAACATGTTGTGCCTGTTTCCCTTACTGTCTTTATCGGACTGAACTCCTTTTTAAAAACGAATGTAAACAGGCCCCCCAGCAACAACACCAGAATGAACAAGGACAAAAGAAGGACAAAAATGGGCAACCGGGGGAAACTTTGGCAGGCTGGTGAAAACCGGCAGAAATGCCTTTGCCAAACGGGGCATTGAACCAGAGGTTCCGGACCAAAACAAAAATAAAATAAAAACCATCTCCTAGACTGGGTGATGTCACCCTCTGTCTCCGTAGTAGACCTCATAGTCCCTGCTGAGTTATCACCACACACTGAGCTCCCAGAAATAAAAAGGGGACAGAATCTGGGGAGTATTTTAGTGACAAAGAGTGACTCTCTTTGTTTATTTGAACTTCAGCTATAAACACAACAATGGTGCCCTGTGCTTTACTGCACTAGCACAACGTCTGACTTGTACCAGTGCTTTCTTCTGCATTATTATTCCAGTTAATTTTAAAATATATGGATCTATTTTTTTATGTATTGACAGTGGAAAGTGGCTGTAGACTCCCTGGAGGTATGATGGACAGCTAAAATAGGCACAAACTACCCCCACATATGCCACAATGTATGAGAAACTATGAGAAACACTTATATTCTAAAATCTCACCCATACAGCGGTTACTGGAGGCTCAGCGGGTAGCACTGTTGCCTCACACATCCTGGGTTGGGGGGATTGGATCACCTTCACTGTGTGTGTCTGTGTGTGTGTGTATGAGCGGGTATACCTTTCCTTATGGGGACACAATGTCCCCACAACGTCACGAATACCCATTTTTTTCCCTTATGGGGACCAATTTCTTCAATTTAATAAAAATCTGCGACTGCAATGAAAAAACTAGAAATGCAAAAACTCTTGTATTTTGTTAGGTTACTTATGGTTATGGTTAGGGCTGGGTAGGGGTTAAGGTTGTCATAATTAGCGTTAGCATTTTTCCCACAGAAATGAATGAGCGGTCCGCATAAAGATATGCTTACCCGACATGTCTGTATGTGTCTGTGTGTGTGTGTAATTTCTCCCCATGTTGTGCTGGTTTCTTCCCATAGTATGAAGACATGCAGTTAGGCTTCTCCCAACTGCCCATAGAGCACGACTGTGCATGTACTCTGCAATGAACTAGAGACATCTTAAATGTGATTTAATAGCATACTGCAACCTAAACATGAGGCAAGCATTAGAAGATGATCACGTGATGCTGACTTTTTCATCATTAGGAAGGACCTGGGGGTCAAACAGGAATGCTGCGTGTGTCTGTTTACTGCAGCCAGAAAGCCCTGAGATGTGGCTGCTGTGCTTTACTGTCCCCTCTTCTTCCTGCAGGGGATCTTCCCAGCAAGTTACGTTCACCTGAAGAAGGCCATTGTAACCAACCGAGGGTGAGTATCTTTTATTGGATTACAACTGACCACCCTCTCAGCGGGAATGGGGGTGGGGGGGGGTATTATTCATTTATATCACTCCTTTCACATCTTCTGCTCTCTCTTTACTCGTCCTGTCCTCCTCCAGGCTACGTTTCATACACGATTTATTTTGCTGTCCGCCTCCCGAACACCCTTTTCATTTGCGGCTGAGATTAGGATTTACTGCATCCCAACATCACGTACAGGATAGGTCGGCCCCGCTGCAATACCCAGAGAGGCTCTGAGCATGACTGATGCGGCACTGGCGGTAGCATGCTGTTTGGGGCGCAGGAACACAGAGTACACAGGACCCGAAAGGTCCATAAGCGGCGGTCTGTGTCGTCTTGTTTCATTGGTGTTTGTGTGCAGCTGAAACGTAGCATCCAGGGAATTGATTGGTCTGCACACAGCCCACCTTAATACCACCTGACTGAATGCCCCGCCTTCCTCAGGATGTAAAATATTTTTCTAAGTAGGAATCATAATACTTTTATATTATTTTACGTTTTCGCATGGTGTCAAATTACGTTTGTATTTTAATTCATGATGATCAGGATTACATACATGTATTTAAATAGTTTCTACACTAATCACCATAATCACATTTGGCCTAATTTTAAGCAAAGAATTCTATTTTTTGTAGATGTTTCACTATGCAGTTTGTTTCTGGGGTGGGGAGGCTCCAGCCATTTTGGAACTTGAGAACTGAGTTTATTTGTGTCCATTTGTCCTACCTTGTTGTCAGTCTGAGTGTATTGCTGTGCTCTGTTCCAGAAGCTCCCAGCCCACTGACACTAGTCCCTGACCAATAATATCTACGCATGGCTTCGATTTACTGCTTGACCTCCAAATGCCAGTGTTTTCATTTGATAAACTGTCCCAACTTGAGAGATTCACAATGATCTTCACCCATCCAGATAAAGAGCATAAATTCGAATTGATTCTTTGCAATTTGTCCACATGAAAACACAAGATATACAGGTCAAGTTTTTCAGGTTAAACTTGTTTGTGTGCCGCTCATTATGACCCTTAAAGGTAATAACCATATGACTAGAAACTCGCTAGATCTTTAGCAGCTTGAACTCCCATGACCTGTTATTGATCAGCTGGAAAATAAATGTGTGAAATGAACAAATTTTTAGCAGTGGGCTAAATCCTCACCGTTGTTTTTCCACTGTCGTGAGTGTAATTAGATTGACAAGCATTCAATGAGAATTAAATTTTTTTAAGCAGCTCAGTCCCTGGCGGTTGCCTGGGTTGGAGTAAGTCAGGAATCGGTGCTCGTTGCGACTCCCACGTACAGTGAGAACCGGCGATCTCTGTTGTGATGTCAACCCTGTGTTCAAAGTAAAACTAGCTGTTTGACACGCTTGGTCCAGACACCTGTACCGGGGTGGGGGGGGGGGGGGGGGGGGGGGGGTGATGGCTTATCACACCCCAGTATTATTTCTCTCCAAGTCAGAACTCGGATGAAAACGTCACGAAAAACGTCACTTCCCGTCGGAAACATGCCTCTTTTATGACGTTGAAGTCGGACAAGATTTTGTTGTCCGAGTTGCCCCTGTGACGTAATTTCAACATGCCGACTTGGTTTGTTTGTAATTTGTTTACCGTTCGAAAAAATAATATCGCTATGAATGTACTAAAATATTTTATAAAGCTTTTACTGTGGTTTGACTAGTTCGTGTTTTTTGTTTGTCTCTCGGAAAAATCTCAATTTCTCCAAATCTGCTAAAATATAAAGCAACAACACACAGCAACGTGTTCATGGAGCAGCCATGTTTGTTCCGAGATGTGGGTAGCTCGAACGGGAGATTGTCGGACGTGATGTCACTCAACTCGGAATTTCCGAGTTCCGAGAGAAAAACGAACGCACCATTAATCTGCTGGTACAAAACACCTCACTCACGCAGGGCTCATTGTCAGTGGGATATAGCAGCCCAGCACCAACTATCACTACTGGTAACTGTGAGGGACCAAACACAGGAGCTTGACTAAAGAAATAGGGCTTTATTGACCCCCAAAATACAGACAGTGACAAAACTCAAGACCTTAATAACAGGGCCCATAAAAGAGGTAAAACAAAACTTAATATTACAAAGCAAGATATTAACTGAAACAAAATGATCTTTCTATAAGGAGACACGAGGGAACAAATATAGTGGTTTGGCCAAACCAATTAACACACAAAAGGGGTAAACCAAATGAACACTACATATAACTAAAACAAAGCAAAACACAGCTAAACCCCAACTTCCCCAACTTTCAAAGGATTAATAAACTACTGATAACATTTCAACATTTCGATGTCAAAATCAGAAAGATGTTATCGGGAGATGATTCTGGTAGAGGTTGTTTTGTTTTTTCTTACCTTTTTTTTCTATGCATTTCTATACACTTGTTATGAAATAACAAGGGTTGATGTACACGTTCACCCAGTTAAGGGGTGTCCCGCTCATTAGTGATGTGCACAGATTTTTTCGAGGGGAGGGTGCTCAAACAGTTCCTTTTGCTGGCTGGTGATGTGGTTATCTGATCATGTCATTTATTGGAAAAAGGTACTTGGAATATCAAGGGGGGGGGGGGGGGATTTCATTCACTCATTCATGTGAAAGAGGGAGGTGCTATGACACCCCCACCCCACCACACCCCACCCCACCCCACCCCACCATATGTTAAAACATTAGTTTTATCCGTCTCCTTTTTCCTGTATAATTTTTTTTTTTTTTTTCTAGCTTCTTTTGATGTCATACCCAAGATCCTTTTGATTTTTTTCACTCTTTTCTTATCACTTTGAAATCACCTGTAATTTGATTTCTTTTCATCCTGTTGATTCTTGCCTTGTCTCCCAGGTAAAACGGTTAACTATGAGTCAAGTCTGAAATCGTTTACGTTTTGGTTTCTGCCCAAAAAGCACTATAAGAATTATACAAATGTAATTTGTAGATCTGAGGCTGCAATGGGCTTATTCAGAACTGATTTACAAACTTGCATTAGTTGTTTTGCTGCCATCCTCAGACAACCATTAAGATAATTTATTTTGTGCCTGTGCCTTATTTTCTCTATTTCTTAGTTAAGCAGCAGAATTTATAACTTTCAGAAAGATGGATGTCATCTTAGGTGGTCTGCAGATTGCTGTGAGTTAGTTTTATTTCTGAGTACTTATAACCATATTTGTGGTTGTGTCTTCATGTAAACAAACAAAAATAAATAGTTAAGCTAAAAAAACCCTGAGCCTTGTTTCCCTTGTGTAACCCCATCGATCAGTGATACTCCCTGTTCATCCATCCATCTTCTGACTGCTTGTTCTGGTTTGGTTGCCTGGAGCATCTCCCAGCACAAGAGAGAATAAAAAGCAGGAGACCTATTAATGAAACAGTGGCACTGACAACCGACAGCACTGGAAATCATTTTTGATATAAATTGTTTGTGAAGGTTAATTAATTGTAAAGACCCCTCCTGGGGGATTATAGAGGAAAGCACTCGTCTCAGTTGCCTTCAATCCCTGCATTACGGTTGAATGATATGATTTTCTCCAGGTAAGTTAGTGTTTCCTTATTTACAATAATGGCGCATGCTTCAGGGTTTGTACAGGCAGACCCCCTGAAATCTGACCTAACAACCAAGAGGTCTTCGCCAAGTGCTGTTAACAACTGCTGCCGATGATATTCCTGCATTTCCTGGCTATCCTCACAATGGACTTAAATTATCTGATGTAGCACACAGCTAACCTTTTGTTAATTGCACCTTGAAAAAAACTCCACTGGAAATACTTCATGGCTACTGTCCAATTCTTATCTCACATGATTATTTTCTACTCTGCTATTATTGGCTCAGGCACAGAAAAAGTTTCCTTGTTAGTTATGATATCATGTGAATTGGCCTTTGCTACAAAATAACAATTGTTATTTAATTGCTATCACATTAAATATCTCCTGTTTCTAATGCCCTGCATAAATATGATGTTGGACAACTGTTTGGTGTCTTGACAGTTTTGCTGTGATTAGTAGATAGCAAGCAACTTGGACCTCTTCGTGGGAGTCTTTGGTATGATGTTGCGCTGAGAATGTTGCTGTATCATCAGATTCTTTTCCAGATTTTTTTTTTTTTGCTTTCTCTGCCTTGTGGGAATGTTTTGTAGGTGGCGAGTATCTTGCTAAAGTGGCAAGTGAGCGACAGCTGTTCTCGCTGTGGCCCGTAATCAAAAGAGCTGTCGTATCCATTCAGCTTAGTTCGTTTATTTTCCTGGATCTGGAATAGCCAGTTTTCCCTATAGATCCCCCCAAGCAAGCTCTGGAGGCCTAAAGATCTGCACTCCAGACCCATGTGATGTCAGTTTCCCGCCTGGCATTGTGGTATGTAACACGCCATTCGCTCCTCCCACTGTCCTTTAGGCATTGTAACACGCCATTCGCTCCTCCCACTGTCCTTTAGGCATTGTAACACGCCATTCGCTCCTCCCACTGTCCTTTAGGCATTGTAACACGCCATTCGCTCCTCCCGCTGTCCTTAAGGCATTGCTGTAGGGCAAATCCAGATGCCCGCCATAGGACGAGTCTCGATTTAACTGCTGCTCAGGCAGGGAGACCCTGCAGCTTTGCGTTTTATCCCTCACTACATGTCAGATGAATCACAGAGAATACGGGGGAATTGCAGGGTTTTGCTCAGAGCAAAGACCGGCAGGCTCTGGTTGGTTAACTGCCATTTTGGAACTCAGACTGGTAACATGGCTTCTGACAACCAACTGAGATGAGTGTTAGTGTAATCCGTATTCCTCCAGTTTGAACTCAGACTAAATTATTTTATAACCCATATAAAATAATGAACCTCTACATATAACTAGTACTTTTCCTTAATTTGTGTTGATGATTTAAAAAAAAATACATTTGAAAATATTTTAACAGTTGATGCAACAGCGTTCAGTAATTAGTCATTCTGTAACATCGTGACATTCGGCTGCAGATTGAATTGGGGTACTCCTACAGTTTAAACTTAATTAAATTCATAAATGCAACTTCAGTGGGGAAATTCTCCATGAAAAGAGCATGAATATCTGTAATTTACAAGCATATTCACTCTGCAATTCATCAGTGGATCAAAGTGAAAAAGGTAACCTAATCAAACAGAGATTAGCAGTTATTTTGGCTGGCAAACAGTCATTCACCTATGACATGCAGTCGCTAAAGTTTTAGTGTAGTGATGTAATAAGTGGTGTCATATCAAAGGGCTCATAGGTACAAAACATATCCATGAAATTACTGTCAAAAGCAAAATTAAAATAAAAATCATGGTAATCAGCCATGATTCACTGGTCATCACTGTCTCACCAAGCAAATATTTGCTCTACTGATGAGACTGAACAATTATGTGGATTTTAATGGCTGTATGCAGATATCCTTAAGGGCTCTATCTTGGGAACTTTACCTGTGATGTGTTGCATTTCCTAAGAGCGAACAGTCCAAGCTACTATGAACTTGGCAAACAAGGATTCAAGGATGATGATGTGCCAGTGCATTATCTAGTTTTCCAGTGAAGGGGTACGGGGGTGGAGGTAGGTGGGTAGGTTGAGGGGGGACGTGGCTGGTTAAATTCTCGGGGGGGGGGGGGGGGCACTGCAGTTAACTACCAGTAGATGCACTTTGCGGACTCATTCTCCCTGAGGTGTTTGTGCCGTGACGATGACATACCGACCCAGGCGAGTCTCGTAGAAGCAGCACCCAATTCCCGGAGCTGCCTGCATGTTTTGGCACACTTGTGCCCCCCCCCAGCTCTGCGGGTGTGTGTGTGGCCCCCGCTGAGACGGCGCTACGGGGAGCACGCTGCGTGTCCGGACGGCAGGGAGCCCCGGCCTGCGCCCCCACCCGCTTCTCTCAGTGTTTCGGTATCGCAGCCTTTTTGCAGGCGTCGACTCGTGAATTATTCACGCGGCGGGATGTGTGCGCTGTGCCAGAGGATGCCCCCGCCGTTCCTGGGGGGGGGGGGGGGGGACTTCTCATTCACAGCGCGCCCTTCTGCCCGAGTACGGCCCAGCAGACCATGTCTGTTTATCTTACCTGCACCTGCATTAATATCTTTGCAGCTGGGAGTTATCCTACTCGTCAGTTTGTATATAATCTTATATATTCACATTTCCTGGACCTGGCTGGCAGGGTGAGGACATCATTAACCGCACATTATGTTTCTTATGTACCATTTGCCTTGTTTATATTTGCTTTTGACAAAAGCATCACCTAAATAAATAAATGTAAATGTGTGATTAGTATCCTACACTGGGGGTATTTCCCCGCCTTGTTCCCTGTGTGTCCCGGGAGAGTCCCTGGGTTTACCACAACTGCACCTGTATCCCGTATTTGATAAGCAGTACGGAAACTGGATGGAATATACTCATCTACTCATCCTGTCTGAGGACATGGTGGCCCAGAACCTGTCCCAGAAGCTACAGAAATTACCCAGGATGGGGTGCCAACACATCACAGGGCACACATACCACTACGACTCACCTTAGCATGTTCTCGGACTGTGGTGCTGCGGGGGGTCTTCAGAACCCAGAGGAAACCGCATGATGTCATGGGGAGAACATGTAAACGCCATAGACATGGAGCCTTGACGGAGATTCAGAACCTGAGGTGTAACGCAACAGTCTTAACCACTTATATATTTATAAGTATAGTGCCCTGGTACGTTTTGCTAGTATAACTGAAACATAATAATACAGTTAAACTGGTAATTTATCAGTGAGCAACACTGATCAGATATGGCTGTATAAACACAGGGAATGTGGCTTGGATTTATTGGGTCAGTTTTTCCAGTTTTCTTTGCATGAAGGTGCGACTGCAACATCCAGTGCTGCATGAAACTCTTAATGACAAGACGCCGGGTAAAATGGCAAAAGCGGTTTATTTTGAATAAATCTAATGGCAGTAAAAGGTGTTTAAATGCAGAACGATAATTGAAATGAAATTAGGTTTGAAGGACCAGCCGAGCTCAGACAATATGGCTTGCTGCTCATCTTCATCTGCTGATCTTTGACTTTCCCATATCCAATAAAAGGTCACAATGAACCTGCGGCCTCCTCGGGAAGCAGAGGGCAGGGGAACAGCCTGGATGAAAAGCCAGTACTGTCTACTTCAGACATAACAAACTGAAATTTACATAAGGAGCAAAGCCATGCAATGAAACACAATGAAACCATAACGTGTGAAGATAGTAACCCAGTTTGAATCACTTTTTTTGGGCTAGATCAGCAAATAGAGAATGCGGGGGATGATATGGCTTCTACAGAAGTTTGATACTGGATGAATGTATGATTGGCCAGTACAATTAGAACTTATTTGTGCTTCTGGTGGCGCAAACAGATTTTAGGACCATCTGCCTTATTTACTTTATAGCCATCTGGCTGATTTAGAAGTGGCACTTTGCTGGGCATTTCTTTGGTTGGGATTGACAAGCGCTCATTGAGAAGGCTGAGCTGAGCTGGCGGCATGGCGGCTGGGGGCGGGGCTCTCGTGCGGAGCGCTCTCTCTGACTGTCCATGTCTTCTGCTCGCAGACAATACGAGACCGTGGTGCCCCTGGAGGACCCCATCATCACGGAAGCCACAACCACACTGCAGGAGTGGGCTGTCTTGTGGAAGCAGCTCTATGTGGTGAGTATGATAAGGCTGATGCTTCATTTGCCCTTTTTACAAGTAGGAGTTCAGGTACATTGCAATGGAAGGGCACTATGTAGTACCTGGGGTATTTTTTGGGTGGGGGGAAGGGGGTTAAGGGCTTTACTCAAGGGCAATGTGATAATTATGCTGAGCATGGGATTCGAACCGATCAGAGGCACAGACGTTGTTTAGCCACAGACCGCCCCCCCCATCGGGTGGCTTCAGGCTCCATCTTCACTCTCTACAAGAATGATGGAGGACTGAGGTCAGAGTTACAGGCAGTCCTTTCGGAGACCTTGTGTATGCAGAACTTTCCTTTACTTAACTAATACAGAATTCATTTTTGAAGTCGAAGATGAATCCAAAGGCAGTTTCATGCCTATAATCGTTTGGAATATGTTTGGATGATGAAGAATATGTATTTCAGTGGTAGCAAAATTATGAAATGAAATTAGATTATGCTTTACTTGCCATTTGTACAACTGCAAGTACAGGTACACATGATTTCTTTCATTTTTGAGTATCCCGTCATTTTTATGAAGTAAATGTCTCCATCGTCAGAGAGCTCTGAAATACCTAAAATGTAGACTGTGAAGATATCCCTCCTATGTTGTGTTATTTTAAGCCTCTGCAGATTGGCTATTGGCATTATTTACAAGTTTACAAATGAGTTCACTTTGTCTGGGGAACTGGTTGATACCACCTGTGGTCAGTGCAGTGATCTACAACATGACAGGTCTGTCAAATGGCTTACTAAGGGAGCTGGCTACACTTGATTTTAAACAAATGACTATCAGAGTTGCCTGGGCAAATTACCAAGATATGAATGTAATATATAAAACAGATGGGCTTTCACTGATGATGCTGAGCAAGATGGCGAAAATTCAGATGAACATCTGTGGTAAAAAATAAAGTCTATGGCCTTTGACGGTGTGGTTTACATAAGCTTTTAGGAGGGATTATTTGGAATTAGCCGTGACAAGGAGGAAGGTGTCCCAAGCATGAATGAGATGTCATAGCTGGTCCCTGAGGGAGAAAGGCTTGAAGTAGTGACGTGTAACATTGCTTATATCTACAACACAATCGATGATGGCTGTCGGTATAATCAGGGCATTCGTGAAACAGCATGCTGGACCCACGATTGGAAAATGAAGGAAAATGCAGTTGTTTGTACTGGTCTTCATGAAAACCATGTTTGTTCTCACAGAATCATGGGATTTTTCTCCCAGGGCTTATTCGGTTTTCACCTGAATAAATCGATGCTTCTTGTTTTAGAAGGCAAACAGACAAATGAATGAGCTTTGATTTTCCTTATTGGCATGGCATTGTTACTCATCAGAGGTCAGACATGTATCCAATTAAACTGTACATTCAACAAAAACTGTGTGGCAGATCATTAGCTGCTCCAATGTGTGTTGTGACTTCTTTGTTATTTTTATGACAACCACTAGAGGGTGTAATTATTTTCATCCATCAATTTATCTATCAATTGATTTTTCCATCCATCCATCCTCTATGTGCTTATGCTGGTCATGGCCACAGGGAGACTTGAACCCATTCCAGCACAGGGCACAAGGTGGGGTTTTACCCTGAACCCCAGTCCATCACAGGGCACACACAAAATCTATGGCCAATTTAGAGACACCAGTTAGCCTACCTGCACCTCTTTGGTCTTTTGAGGGGAATCCCAGATGACACATTGAGAATGTGCAGCTTTCCCCCAAATGTAGAGCAGAAGCGCGATTTACTATCCTAAGCTTTCTAATTGGGTCTTCATTTAAAGCTTGGAGGTTCTGTGCATGGAATTTAAAGAGGCAAGCTCTAGTATAATGTACATAACATATCGGACAGTATAGCCTATTTCAGAAAGGAATGGTGCCTGAGAAAAGGAACAATGGCAATAATGCAGTGTGTTTTTAATGATGTCACATCTGTGTGCAGTGTGTTTTTAATTATGTCACATCTACAGTATGTTGCCATTTTCAGTGTGCATATTGCCATTAAATATGTTTTTATATGACCAGGTAATGGCCTGTTTACTTTGAAAGAAGCACAATGGTTTCTGTTCAACCACCGGTGAGCTACCCATTAGTCAAAAAGCGAAAAATGCCTATTCAGACTCTACATCACTGGTGTTTCACAATTGCTATCTATCAAAATACATGGTTGCGGTTACTGATATATTTCTGTTGGAACCTTTCTTGTGATCCATGAGAAAGTTGTGTTTCTAGATTCTCCTATGCATTCAAGCGCACAACGTAAGCCTTTTTCAATGTTAAATGTTGCAAATCGGAAATAGAGATTATCACAGGGGCTTGAAAATTGATTCAAATTGGCTATTAATCACGGATTTAATGCCTCAGACTGAGAGAAACCCGCAGCCGAAACAGCAAATTCCTCTGATGTCCAAAGTAAGCTTGTTAATTAATTTTTTTTCTGCCTAAATCAGACGATTCCTCCCTGCCTTTGTTTAGCAGAATACGCACGGGGATTATTTCGTGTTTAGCTGATCTCCATAGCTTGATTTGTAGTTTCAGGGTATGGATGATCATATATTCTACAAAAGCTATTCATACGTGTGTCACAATTGCACTACGGTAAAAAATGTAAACAGATTTAATTTGCTTTTGCAAACAGAATTATATGTGGTAGCAGTAGAAATGGGGCTTTTCATCAACAAGCTCCGTTAGAAGCTGAGAGCGTCTCGGCCTCACGCGGGCGTCTCACCAGCACAGCTCGAGGTCCTGCTCCCTGCCCCTTCAAGAACGACATTTTCTGCCTTGACGTGTGATAGATGGCGCCCTGGTGCTCGGCATTGCTGATGTCAGTAGTGGAGCAGGCTAAGAGGGAAAAAATATAAATAAAAAATATTCATGTTTTTGTGTTGCGTGCCACTCGAGTTATCTGTTTATGGGTGCATTTTCAGTGCAGACTGGTTCTTCAGTGTCACACTCGCACGCAGGTATGGGAAACCAGCTCACCTGAAGTGCATGTTACATGCCAACTGCACACAGGCACAGATGAGGCTGGATCTGACCCTCATCCCTTCCAGTTAGTTACTGAGTTTCACCGGAAAAGAAAATACCTGAATTTTTGGATACAAATTTAGCAGAAATTTGAAATATGAAAGCTTGATTTTTCAGTTACTTATTTGTGTGATATATAATAAGTAAAATCACCTTGAATGTTGTGCCGAGTTGGAATTAGCTATAGATATTGCACTCCAAACATAAATAAATGTCATGCTTGCTTACAAGGTTTTTATTAGTGTATGTGAATGGAGCTGAAATCGAGTATCAAGCGGTCGCAATTTTCAGTAAAAACTAAGTAGTTTGCTTTTTTTAACAGCTGAAAAACATGATCAGTTTCCACCTATCTGTGATAGGTTCATTTTAAAAAAACCGTACAGACTGGTGATCTGTAAAACAAGAAAAGCAGGTGAACTGGGATGAATGAACTGTCCAAATTTAGTTCTGTTTTACAAGATGAAAGTTAGATTGATTCATGTACAATATATTCCACCCCCAAAGCTATATATATATAAAACATACAATACATGTGTGGCCACACCGAGGGTGAACTTTTGTAAGAAGCCGTGGAAAAATAAACAGCTTACAGACTAATTGTTTTGTTCCTTTAATTTCGATTGAGAAGCAGAGTCGTGGAAAAAGCCCAGCAGAAACACACAGTTTGCGAAGTGCATGTAAATTAATTTCCGTTGGAGCACATTCCATTATAGCAGCTCCCCATGTACAAAAGATAAAGTTAAGTACACAACTTGCTGTTACTCTTGCTCTAGTTGGCACAGAAGAAATTACCAATGTACTTTTCACCTATTTACACAGTTGGATATTTACTGAAACAATTCACGAGTTCGGCAATTGGGCTATTTAACGAGTATCAGTACGTCTTCTAGGCTGTTTTTTTTCTACTTTTCTGCTGGTAGAAATAAACCTGAAACTTTATTTACGTGCTTTTCTTACTGGACACACTGACGTTTCATTGATGAGCAAGGTGTTTGAGATGCAAAAGTGTTTTGATGTGTGCGCTTGAAGTTTTGGAGTAAAATCGGCAATGTCTTGCATTGATTAAGTGATAGTGTGCTTGCTTTAGAGTTCCTCACCCAATGCAGTTGCCTGGATATGCTGTCCGCCTTCATATCATACATTCTACTCTTGGTTTCCTCATTATATCGTGTTGTTAAGGTGCTAAGCGTGCAGTACAATATAGCAAAGCAGATGATGCTTTGTCTTACATCCCATGATTAGGGGTTTGAAGAACTCGCTATTCATATGTATTCATAAAGACCCATGAGGGTCTTGTGGTGGAGTAATACTGTCCAAAGGCTGCCCCTTCTCACAGCCTGAGCTTACTGTGATATGTTTTCAGATCTCTGAAATTGGCTAGAAAAATGTTCAAAATATGTGGAGTTCTAGGGAGTGGTGTGCAGTAATATTATCAGTATCTTATGGCGATAATCATAATGTTCCTCATTTAAAAAAAAAAAACAACCTTTTGTTTTTCTTGCCATGCACAAATTCACAGGTGCTTAGAAGACATTTTAAAGTTCATCATAAGTCCATCCAGCTGTGTGACTTCATAGAATAATGACGTGAGCCTCACTCTGGGAGTTACGAGAACAGTGGCGTGGCGATTGCCATACTGCACGTATGCATGCATGTAGAGGTGATCGTACTGTGAAAAACGGATGGATCTTACATTGGAAAGCGCTCCATCTTGGCTCAAAATGGGGTGATGAAAGGGGAAGTGATAAGCTGTCAGTTGTGTCTCCTTACAAGCCGGTAGCTTGCAGCTCGGGTGACGACTGAGAGTGTCACAGGGCCTCGGGTACCGGAGTGAGGTGAGGAGTGCACTCCCTCTCTCCTCTGGTCTGTGTGCAGCTTTTCCAGTGTATATTAGATGATAATGATTGTGGCTCAGGGCCTGAGAGGTACCAGTGATGTGGGCTTCTAATGTTAGACATCAACACCTTCCGTCTTGATTTTTCCTTCATTCTCCCCAGTTTTTCTCCTGATGTCATTCTAAAAGTCGTTCCACTCCTGAGCTGTGAGGTTGAGCTCGGCCTGTAAGTCATGTAAACATCAACACGCTTGGAGCTTCTTATAATTTTGGCGCAACCCTCTTCTGTAGTGGATGCGATTCAGCGACCCTACATGATGTTCTTCAAATTACCCCGGCTCATAATGCCTAAAATGGCTGTAATTTATGGGAGAAAAAAAACAGTTCAACAAAGCTCCTGTTGTTCTGTATCGATCCATGAAGTCGTTTGTAGCACTGGGCCAAGTTGACCACATAAGGCGGTTTGTTGAAGCAGTGTCAAGTCATGATGAACACAAACACGTGATGGTTGACAGTTTTAAATTTCCCAGCATCACTTCCATTCAAGTTTGATGTTTCTTTGTAAAACATGGCCTCGGGTATTGTACGCTTTAGCTATGCTAACAACGCATTCATATTTATTAAAGACAAGTAGCCGAGATGAAAGCATATTTGATATCATTCTATTTAGTAGTATGGTGTCAACAGCATTGTGTGTTAATAAAGAGTTCTGAGGTCTTTCTTTGTAATCAAACCCTACTAATGACCTCTGCACGGTGGCTCAGTAGTTAGCGCTGCAGCATCACACCTTCAGGACTGAAGGTTTATTTCCTAGATCAGGCTGTGTGTATGGACCTTGCACGTTCTCCCATGTTAGCAGCAGTTTTCTCCAGTTGCTCTGGTTTCCTCCTGCAGCTCAATGGTGTGGTCACGTAACTTGGCATCTCTAAATTGCCCGCAGTGTATGATGGCGCTTTTCCACTGGCATACAGGAACTGAGCCATACCCAACCACCAACTGAGACTAGTTCCAGCTTGCTTTGGTTTTCCACTGCAGAATGGACGGCTTGGTAAAGGTGTTGCTGGCCGATAATGAAGTACACCTGAAGAGATGCTCATTTACTGTTCACACTGTGTACATCATGATTTACTATGTGATAAATTCTACTAGCATGTCTGTGACAATCTCTGTCTTATGTTAGCATCAAATGCTGGCAGAATTTTAGCATTTACTTGTGTAAATTTACATGACGAATCCATTCCATTCAGCTGTTCTGTACTACTTTTTTAAGTAAGAGTCTGGATATTTTCAAGTTCCTTGTTATCAGAAATGCCTCAAGACATTGCCATGTGTGATTCTACTAATAATGAATAATATATAGAATGTGCCCTTTTTTTCCTTTACATAATCCATGCA
Source organism: Paramormyrops kingsleyae (assembly GCF_048594095.1). Classification (NCBI taxonomy): domain Eukaryota; kingdom Metazoa; phylum Chordata; class Actinopteri; order Osteoglossiformes; family Mormyridae; genus Paramormyrops; species Paramormyrops kingsleyae. Next base: position 23,926,202 of record NC_132804.1, read on the forward strand.
TATTGATGCAGATCACTGGCATCTCCGTGCATTTCGACCAGTCAGATGGTGGTGATGCAGCCAGCTTGGTTTGGTCATACATTTGGCCCTGTCAGTAAGCCTGGCCATGTTAGCATGGGTCAGGTGTGGCTTGCATACTGCCAGGTCATGGAACACGCCGATTACATTTCGGTCCCTGATGGCAGTGGAAAATCACCATGATTGAGGACATCCCATCCAGCATGTACACTGCCTCTAGTTCTTGCGTCTCCAGCCCCTTCCTCCCCCGTCATGGATAAACAGTTATGGAAGATGGATTGATGTTTCAAAGAAGCTTATAGGCCTGCCTCTGTGCACAAACCTCACTGTAAGCTGCAGTAGCAAAAATCAAGTTAACCGAAGAGAGCCTGTGTTCATTTGCATAATCATTCTTCGTAAATACCCCTCAAAATTAGAACTGTAGGTTGCTGGGATAGTGTGGTGTAAAGTGAAATTGTCCCTGACCTGACTAAAACCACTCAGCAAGGCTGTTTATGTGCAAATAGTTGTATATCCGTTCCATTGCACTCAGCTTTTTATTTGACTTAATTTGCACTTTCATTTTACTGAATGCTTGTTTTTTTTATTAAAAGTGTGTTATTAGCACTCTTTAATCTGCTTGTCGTGTCCAACAGATTGTTCTTGGGCCTTGTCACGAGCCAGGAAATGCAGCTAGAGGAGGGGGGACACAAGCGCACCCACTTGCACGTTCTCTGTCCCGTTTAGTTGCATCTAGAAAGCACTGAGTCACCCGTTTTCTCCCCAGTGTCTGACCTTAAACAAACAGCCTTTCTCAGTGGCCCTGAGATGTCAGCAGAACTTTCATTTTTGTTTATTATCTTTTAATATTCTTGTGCTGTAGTAGCCGACATGTCAAAATGGTCTTGCTGGTGGAGTCCTTTAAAGTTGGCGAAGGAGAGTTCAGACGTCGCCTGGCTGTAATCAGACTTAGCCAGAGAGCACAAAATACCCCACAAAACATTCCGCTCTTGATGACTCAGGTCCTTGTGACTTATACAATGCAGGAATGCTTGAGGAAGGGGTTGCCCTCGGACTCCCAGATGTGTTATTTGTTTTGTACCTACTGTTAGAATTTCTTTTTTATCGACTTCTCAGTTCTACTGCTGGATGGGTTGCCTTGTTTGCTCTTTTGTCTGTCTATTATGATATTCTGGTAAATAAATCTCATTCATCTGTGCTTTCCAGCAACTGTGTTGGGAAAATCACTATGTGTGTGTGTGTGTATCCATCTTTCAATCGCTCATGGTTACAGGAGGGCCTAGGCTGCTACACGCAGTATGGGATGCCAGTCGTATGGGCAACCTAGAGACACCATTTAGCTTAACTGGATGTCTTTGGGCTATAGGAGGCAACCTATATGAGGAGAATATGGAAATTCTTAATTGAATCAACGGCAGAAATGGTTCTTATTGAGTAGTTCAGTGGTCACAATATCTTCATATTATGAAAAAATGTTTTGGGAGTGAAGATGAGCGCAAACCTCGGTGTGGAGCCAAGAAGAACTGGCTGTGGGTGTCAGAGGCCATGCCCAGGATTTAGCAGCAGCTGTCCTCTGGCCCTGTACCTCCTCCGCTGGCTATTAGATGGGAGGATAGGGCTGGAGATGTTTGAGCTGATGTGTCAGATTGGGCCACACGCTCTGGATCGTCATCAAGCAGCGAGCGGTTCCTGGTGTTAATTTCCTCCTGGATGGAAGCATCAATGGGGAGGAAAAAATCCAACGCTACACTCTTTCTTAATAATCTGCACTATGAATAATTTATGTGATTAATCCCCTATTACACATGTTTTGGACAGAGGAGATTTCCATTGTGAATGCTGACTAAATGCATTAATGCTCTTAGAGAACTGAAGCGATTGCGTGGAAGTGCTGTCATTTATTGGTTTAGCGCTCATGCTTTTACGACGTTCCCCACGTTGACGGTTTCCCTGCCACATTGTTTGTGGCACTGACATTGGAGCCTTCCTTGCCAGGGGGCGGAGCAGAAGCGGAAGCGAGGCGGCAGGACGGGAGCGATTCCGTGGAAGCATCTTTTGCCTGTCTTGCTTGCTTTGCTATGTCTGCCTGAGGCTTAACGATGAGGATTTTGGCAAGCTTTATTTTACAAAAAAGAAATACACTGGTATTCTGTTTGATTAAATAAGCGCCCTGCGTTTTAATATGCAGTAGTAACTTTGCAGGTAGATGAGTATATTCTGTAAGTGTGCAGATGGATGTGAACCTGAAAGAAAGATCTGGAAGGTCGCCCGGGCGTGACTGCTATAGCATGGCAGTGGCTGTCAGAAGACTTAAGGCCTGCAACATGAACAGGAGCTGACAAGCAACTGATAAAACAGATATAGAAAGGGCAGGTAGCGGAGTGGTCTGAAATAAATAATTTTTAGAGAGTCACTGTTTCATCATTCCCGCTCCCTGTCGTCTCTGAGTCACTCTTTCTACCAAAGCGCCCCCCCCCCATTCAGTTTCCCTATCTTTAGTAAGACGAGAGGCAGCTGTGACAGCTTTTCTTTGAGCTACAGGTTTGGGAAGACGTGGAGGACAATCGAGGAACCAGAATCTGTGCAGGAGACGAAATGGTCTGTCTTCACATCATCTCACATTACTGATTCAACCAAGTCTTTTGGTGATCATTAAAGGGACTGGCTGGAGTCCTCCTATGAAGTTAACTGGCCCGTGCTGCCCATAAGCACTGCAGTGGTGGTCTTTAGCAGTAGCTCCAATGCCAGGTTCAGTTTGACACTTTCACGGCTTTGGCACCATCTGCATGAGGAAGCAGCTGGTCATTGAGAAGAGAAGCTGATTCCATGGGGTTAAGTCCGCCTCAGTTGTTGGTCGGTGGAGTCATGTTCTTTTTAAAGACCGTCAGCACCTGCAGCGTGGTAGCTTCCTGTGTTTTTGATGCTCTCACTGAGCCCCCCCCCCCCGCCTTTGCTGTTCCGTCTCCCACACGCTCTCAAGCACAGTTGTCCGTTTGGACGAAACCTGAATTGCACAGTCGGCCGTCAGCTGTCGGGGGCTGGGGAAGCAATGAGGTCTTTCTTTAATGGATAGCTGGTCTGCATTGACCACCAACTCTGAAGCTGAATGCATTTATCCATGCATCCCGGACTGATTCATTGTTAGAATGGAGTCTGTCCCTGGAAGCGCAGGACAAGAGGCAGAGGAGAAGACCGCATGCCAGCACATTGCAATTCTTATGCGACATGCTAATGCTATGTCAGTACAATCTCGGTCTGATCTCTTCAGCTTTACCACCCTCCAGTGACCGGCTGTGCCGAGTTGGCCTATTCTCTTTGCTTTATAGATGTCTCTCTATTACAATACAATGTACTCATATCTGCAGCACAGGGGATTGATTTTGAAATGAAATTCCCCTCCCATGTTCATACATTACAACCTTTTTGTTTTCATTTCTATGGTGTACGCAGAGATTGGCTTTCGATTAAATCTGTATCCAGGAAGGTGTCTGCTCTCTGCAGACAAAATGAGGAGTGGCACCACCGTTTGAGCTCGCGCATGCACCAACGCATTTCTTGCATCCTCAGAGAGCCAGGTACAGCGGCTGTTGTTCACTCCTGCTTCAAATGCACTCCCTGCATATGATTGCACATCGCGCGGATGAGAGCAGAGCCTCCTACTCACACCTCCCTGACCATCCATTCCCGGTTGTTCTGACTGCAGAGTGAACCAAAATGAAAGCCTCTGCAACTCAGAAACAGGTTTCTCTGGATGACGGGAACTCAAAGATGGAGGGTATGGTGTGGGTGAGGCACGACCCCCCATTTGAGCTAGAAAAAAATTCTGAGGTTACAGTTTAGTGCTGGGATCCCTGCAGTTTGCTGATGCTGGAATATGTTCTGCATGTTCCATGGATTCCGCATAGCACTCCGCCCCGCCTGTGTTCCCGGGGTGTGCAGTGTGTGTGTGTGCAGTGGCATGCTAGCGCTGCCCACTGCATCCCAGTGTGAGAGGTCTGCTGGCCGCACTGACTTTGATAGAGGCAAAGGAGCTGACCTGCTTAAAGCCAACAAATCCTGTGAAATAGTGTGAAACATGCAAAAATGAACGGTCCGAGGAGCAGGGAGAGGTAAAAAAAACAAAGAAAAAGGCTGGAATGATAAACTGGAAAGTAAAGGAATGTCTTTGTTTTCCCTGCAGTTAAAAAGTAAAAAAAAACAGAAGGGCTCTCTACTGATTTTTGAATGTTGCTAAGCAACTGGTGTTGCGAGCGGTAACCATGAAGCCTTGGAGACACGCGAGCTGAGGACATGTCCAGGTGACCAGTCTGTTCCTCTGCTACATTTCCCTGGTCCTGCAGCCTGCTTTTTGCTTTAAATCCAAACCACTCAGTTTTCGGGGGTTTCGGAACAGCTAATGTCTGCTTTTTCGGGTTGGGGAGGAATTCACTAGATCTGTTTAATTCAAGTCATCCATCCTTCTTACTTAAATGTTTGCCAGTTGCGTTGAACCTGAAGCTTATCCCAGGAAGTGTGGTGCATGACACATGGGTCTCCCTGGATGGGACGCCAATCCGTAGAAGGGCACCGACTAACACATAATCACCCATTATGTGCAATTTAGAGATGATAATTTGCCCTTTGAAATTTGACCCTTGTGTGGTAGAATCACATTAGATTGAAACAGCTTGTAAATCACCCAGAAATGTGCACATTCTCTAAAAAAATAGCTGCCGAATGCTGTTACCCTATCAGTTCTCCTCAGGGGGGAGAGTAATTGCTGATGAGGTTTTTTTGTTTGAGATAATTAAGAGATGAGAAACTCTTCACCCAGAAACAACCCATGTTTTAACTGGCATTCTGGCTGCCATTTTTCTGGCTTCAGGAACTGTGCTCTTGCCCCCCAGCTCTCCTCTGTTTGTGTCTATCTCTCCTCCTCCTGTGGCTTCCTCCCTTCATCAGCTACTGCTTTTTTGATCCCATTTGCCAGTCTTGTTATATAACAACAATGCTTGCCATTTGTATCAGCACAAGTGCACAGGAACATAGAATCTTGCATAAACTGTCTTGCACTCTCTCAGGAGCTCTGGAGCAGTAAGGCCTTCGCTCTACAGCCCAACAGTGATGTCACTCCACTGCCAGCTGTGGGATCTGAATCTGCTTGACACAGACTCAAAGATCCACACACCACTGCATTTTGTAACTTGCTACCACAGGTTAAAGCCTTTTTCCACTCATTTTGATGCAACATTGATCTAGCTTTTCAGTATGATGGGATCTTTAGCAGCAACCATCCATCCAGATATGATCGGATTTTTCACCAGCTGCCGTCGATCCAGGTATTCAGTCCAAGTTTGATTGGATCTGTACCAGCACCATCGTGCCAGTGTCCCCTTGTGAATTTGAGGTCCAGTGACCTTCCAGTCAGGGGCACAGGTTCCTGACCTGGAGTGCCAAACACCACCTGCACTGTAGTACCCTCATCTTTTCAGGTTCCCTCTGTGGTCTTCCGCTGCTCTCTCTTCCTTTCTGTGGCTTCTGGCTGTTTCACTGTTTTTCCTTACTGTCTTACGTGCATAGTAGCTAATCCTTTTCAAGAAAAGACAGCCTGAAGGACCTGAGTTTTATGGGTCCGCAAGCAGTTTCCCAGTTGCTTTGTGGCTGTCGTGTCCACTACTGTATGTTCACCACTATGGCTTAAAGAGATCACAAGTCAAAGCTGTTCTCCACAAATCCCATTTTCCTCCTAATCACATTCTGCAGGTCTCAACCACACAACCAAAATGCCATTGTAGAATTACCCATTAAACTCCTCAGTAGATTCTGACTGCCAGCAGACAAACACCTACAATAATCTCTGCCTCATACCATTAGTCCAAACGAGCCTCACCCAAAAGGTTCTTACTTCTTACACACTAAGCCAGTACTAGAGATCTGCAGTCCCACCTTAGTCTTTGGTGGGTAGTTTTCCATCAGTCAGATAACCACTGATGCAATCCTTGCTGTTGTATTGCTGAGAAAAGTACTTGAATTGTTGAGTTTACCCAATTAAAGCATTCTAGCCAAAGGCCTGTGTATGTTTTAATTCCAGCTGAAGTCTCAATCATTAGACTTGTTTTAATCCCGGCTGATTTAAAGTATTTCAACTTTTCGGTCAGTATTTTCCTGGAGATATTTTTGTATAAGTGTTTGAATTTGCAAGGATGATTAGTATATTTTTTTTTTAAAAATGCATGCGGTAATTGTACAAGCAGGCAGAGCCGCTCGATGTCTGGATTAGGAGTGGGAACTGGCTTCGCTCTTCTTTTTTTTTATTGGGCATGTTTTCCATTTCTGCTGTTTCAGGAGTGAGATTGACACAAGCAGCACTGGCAGATGAAAACAAAAGAAATATGATATCAAGTGCAAATAGAAAACTCATTTACATGTGGGCTTCAGAGGGCTGGACTCTTAGGCAACAATGTAAGTCTCCAAGGAGCGGGATGGAAGAACGATGGGCAGTGCAACACAAAATAATAATTACCTAATTAATGGGTGCAAATGATTTATACAGATTTGTTTAAACATATAATAACATGCAGTTTGTGCTCTTCCATGCTCAAGGGTACAACAGCGGGTCTCTCCTGAGACTTGAGCTGACAACTCATTATTCATACGTCCAATTGCTACACTGTCTGCTGGCATGATTACTTCCTCTTAAAATAAAAGCACAATGGATTCCTGCCCGTCTGCCCTGTCTGGTTTAGGAGTAACAATCTGTCTGGCTCTAGCTGGATTTTCACCATATAGGAGAGCAGACCTCAAGATCAGCCATGATTGCTTCTGGCAGCCATTATAATAAACACTGCCTGCATTCGTTTTTATTTGTTTTCATTCCATTAGATTAACTTCAGACCAGCTGCGGCACGCTCCCTGCACCAGTGCTACTTGGCCTGTGAACTCGCAATATGACTTTTCTCCAAAAACGTAATGGTGAAAGGGACTTAATGGTGACTTTAACCTCTTAATGCATGGTGGAGTTGGCAGACATTGTTAGTAATGGTCCAGTTTCCAGTGTAACACTTTTCAGGCTTTAATCCCGAAAGCGCAGTCTTTAAGAGAAAACTCTAGCTTGTCTTATTCTCACCCAAGCAGGGAGTTTTTTGTTTGTTGAAGAGTTTAATAGAAGACTGATGTCATAAGGGTGTGGTGCTTAAAACTAATTTTACTGTTTATTACAAAATTGGCTTTATACTGTATCTGAGGTATTAGCATTGATCTCTGAGCATGTCTGGTTAGAGGATTTAGATTTGTGTATGTTTTCTTAATGACGTGTCTGTGAGAAATAGCCCTTGGATTTTGTACGATTTGAGGCAGATCTTCAGGGCCATGCAGAGATTTTTGAAGGGAAGGTTCTCAAAGGTAAATAAAAAAACAATCAAGCAGCCATCCTCATATGTGTGGATATTGTGCTAAAGCAACAAAACTCCAGAATTATGAATATATTAATTATAATTGTCGGCACTTTAAATAGCCTCGGCACTTACAGCTCCATCCCTCCACATCTGCTTTGATGATGTTGAGAGGATGGCCAAGTCGCTGGGCCTCAGGATGGCTGGCAGGTCTTGTGCCCGTACCTGATCTGTAGGGACCCACGGGCATCACCTGCAAGGCCGACGACAGGTGGCTCCCGTATTTTGGCGATGCAGTGGGAGAAGGTGCTCGTCTGCTGTAAAAGAAAATGAGAGTAGTCTGTGTCTGTGCGCCTGTGTGCATGGAAGGACCATGGTGAGGAGAAAGGAGAGCTATGGCACTGCTGATGATGGAGGTGGTAGTGGTGGCTGGGGGGGGGGGGGGGGGGGGGGACTGGCATCTCGTCCGACCAATGGTGTCGTCCCCCGGCTCTCGGCAGCTCTGCTTCTGACACGACGGGGGAGGGCTGGTGAAAAGCTTCATGCGATGGTAGTTAGGTAACTACACTACATAGATAGTGGGAAAAAGGGAAAAAAAAATGAAAAAGGAGTTTAGAAGAGAGAAGCGTCGTGAGCGACTGAGACAGACTGAGCATAATATTTGCCGTTCGAGCCTGAAACTGGAGGGACCTACAACAACATAAGAGAGGGTGCTTATTTACATACTGTTAGTGGGGGTTTGTGGAGGAATATCCTAACTGGGAAGACTGGTGCTGGAGGAGGGGGTGGGCGGGGGGGAGGGGGGTGATGTGGGGAAGAGGTCCATAGCCAGCGGAAGTGGAGGAGAACACGAGGGGTGTTTGAGCTGTTATTGACACACATCAGCTGGTGAGCTCATGTTTGCAGGCATGCTGCTGGAATGTTCTGAGACGGAAACGAGGAGCTGGTCAGTCTGAATCGGTAAGTAGCTCGGGCTGATTCTGAGGGGCAGGCTTCTTGACTGGAGGGGGGAGGTTCATACCGTCTGGCCTTACCTTCATCCTTAGGCCTTAAGGTTTGCAAAATTACAGATGACCAATGAGCCTTGCTGTTGAATTCTGCTTTTTTTATCTTTAAAAAAAAAAAGCCTCCCACAGTGCTATGGTTATAATCCTGTCCACGGGGGGGGGGGGGGGGGGGGGGGGTTTGGGGGGAGTTATGGGGTTATCGGTAACTAGAATGTATCGACTTTATCCATTGTGGCTGATCCTTTCTTATATGATGTTTTCTGGAAGCGTTGCTGCTGTCAGTGAGTCACGCATTTGGAAACATTCGAAGTGCTTCCTTTGACTCATTGCGTCGTATTGCCTCGGAGGTCTATGGCCGGAGTATCAATACACACATTTAAAAATGTATATTTTTGCATGGGGAAGCTGAGTATTAAAATGAACCACTGCCTTTTGCTTGCTTAAAAAATGACATTTGTGTTTGTATCGCAGTTTGACAAACTGTTCAGTAGTGCGTCGACCGTGGCACGGAAGGCTTCAAGGCCCCCAGGTGTGTGCAGAACATATAAATAGAAGCTCTGGGAAGGGAGGAGGTGCAGGATCCAGCAACAGGTGCACCCGTTTGCAGGTTCAAGACCCTGCTGAGACGTAGAATAGTACTAATAAAATGAATAGCTGCAGAATTTTTTAAAATAAACCAAAATCAACAATTTATGATAATGTATATCTGGAAAGTTCAATGTTTCTTAAACATTCTCTGCCTGTGATTCTGTGATTTTTGTACTCCGGATTTTATATAATAGTTTTAATATTCAGCTTTTTTGGCATCCCGTCCTCTGCCTTGTTCCTTGTGTTTACTGGGACACAGTCCAGGGTTGCAATGACTATGTTACTAAATAAGCAGTTGCAGAAGATGGATGGATGTATTCTTTTATAGTCATACCACCAGTTGGTTTTGTTCTTGATGCTGGTTCTTCAGGGCATTTTTTGAAGTCATTTATCCATTTTCGCCAGCCAGTGTGCGATTTCATTGGATGAGGCCATTCAGCGTCATATGTTCCCGCTCCCTTTAGGGAGGTCATGACTGGGCCATTTCTGAGAGCCGCAGTACTGGCTCACGAAATACATGTTACGGCATGTTTAGGAACCTTGGACCAATAAGGTTTTTGAACCATTGTGCTGTAAATATCTTTCCAGCAACACAACACAGTGAAGAGAGACTGAAGTTTCACTTATCTCTCTGTACTTGGCCTAATTCCAAGGGGGTGTTAAAAGGGCAAATGTAACATACCTGTGACTAGTATATTGACTGCTAAGATACAGTCTGCATCCATAGCACTACCAGATGCCCTGAAGGGGGCACTGCTGCTGTGGAGGGACAATAAAACATTGACTAAGGCTTGACTTTGACTTCTGATAACAGTTTAGGTTTGAACTAGCATCTGTTTGAAGTGCTAGTCTCTGAATTCTGACATGCTTTAATTCATACCATAATAATGGACTACCCAAAGCCCAGTGCTGTACAAGGACTGTTACCAATTCCTGTAGTACCCTCTGTTCTATAGTTTGTTGTTATTCAGATCTTGTCCAATATTTGGCTGATGATTGTCGTCAATGTGATTTTTACACTGATCAAGTTTGATTTTACACTGACCAGGTCTAAGGGAAAAGGATTTTATGTAAACGTAGGTATTTCTCAGTCTGAAACTGGGAGGAACATTTCACACCAACACCAAAGAGCCTTATGGGAAAGACCCAAATCACTGATACATTTCTTCATGTCATTGAAATCCCGTAGCAGCAGGTGGTATAGTAGTTAAGGACATGGGTCATTATGTGGTTTTATAGTCAGGAGAAGACTAGCTGGTGCGTTACATACGAATAAGGTACTTTTAGGCATGTCTCAGCTAACAGGAAAGTTTCCAAGCTAACATTATTTAGAGAACTTCCCAAAGCTGGCAGAGAAGGTTCTAACAGAAAAATTAATTGAAAGTTATTTACACGTTTTACAATGGTTTTTAACAAAGGTTCTGTCAATATTAGCATGATAGCATTATCATCTGAACATCATTTAACATAATTATGGTTGAAAAGTACTGTTTTATGATAAAAGTTTTAAAAGAGAGAAATATGTATATACTGTAAAAGCGCCTTCCAGCCTTGGACCCATGACCTTTGTAATGTACAGCTACAGTACCACTCTAGCTCTCTCTTAGCCTGTTTCATTTTGTTATTCTTAGTTGTACTAGTTGTTGCAATAGTAGGAAAATATTCTGGTGGGGGAAAACTGGACACTTTGAACTTTCCATTCTTTAATTATAACATTCGGCAAATGTTCCCAAATCTAAAAACGGTAACCTGAGTAGTCACTAACTAACGTTTCTGGTATTAATTCAACCAGTCAAAATGCTAAGCTATGTTAACTTGGACTGAATTTAATGGTAAACTTTTAAAAGGGTTTCAGAAATGAGGTTTTTCAGATTCCCCCCTACGCGACTAAGATAAGCTAGTCGGGGGGTGTAAAAACCCACAAAGCATTTTAATCTTAAGCCCTGCTTTCTCTCATCCTGCCTTCACTCCATCTCTAATAATTATCGTAAGTGATGGGCATTACTCAGGATTAAGATGAATCTCCTGAGCAACCTAGTGCTCATTTCTCTTTGTCACCTGATTAGTAAGTAGTGGGAGATGGGAATGTTTTTTTCATTTAAGTGACGCGGGGCGGGGGCTGCTGACCGATGGCATTACGCCTCGTGTGGATTTGACAAGAAATGCCCAAATTGGGGCTATTGGTGGGAAACTTCGCCGGATCTGTAGTGTAGAGACACGAGGGCCAGTTCCTCATTTGAGACTTCTGGCTCTTGTAGGGGAAGCGGAATAATTTAGGGCTTTGAATAAACTCCAGTGGAGCAGCTTCAAATGCCCAGTGGCTGCGTCACACAGACCCTCAGAGAGGGGGAGACGTGCCGACGAGGAGAAAGTTCACGGGCAGCCTGTGCCAGCCAAAAAGCTGATGCAGAGGAAAGAAAAGGAGGCAAGGTGTGAAACCGGCAAGCCCCGTCCCACCTCAAGTTCATGCTTCCTGGGAAACACAGGTATGTCATCCAGGTGGACACAGTCTTACCCTGTGCCTTTGGCAGAACTGTGTACATTCCCTGCCACCCTGCGCCGTGTGGGTACCAGAGCCGGTGGGCTGGCTGCTTGGGAACAGGCTGAGTATGTAGGTGCTGGGTGCCGATGTTGCTCACCAGGGTGCGTAGGGAGGTGGTGTGAGTCAGGACCAGGGGAGTAAGTGTGCACAGTTGCCTGTGCATTTGCTTGTGTGTGTGTGGAGAAGAGAGGAGGTTCCGCCCCCCCGATATCTCAAGAACGCTTTAAATCCGTTTATATCTCTCCATCTCGCCTGCTTTCAGTCTGCTCTTTTGGAAGGTAATCCATACTGCGGCAATCTTCTTGAATTCCATATGACTCCTTCGGATCGCCTTATTCATGGATTGCTGTGCCTTAAATATATATCCGAAAGTGGTATTGAGTGGGATATTGAGTCAGACCTCGGACTTTCAATGCTGTTACACTGCGGAGCCAGTTCCTGACCCACTGCATGTATGGAAGTGAGAGCTTCTGCACTGCCACAGTGACCTGCCCTTCACAAGTCTGACTCGTAAAACGTCGGCATGCCGTGATATATTTCCCGTCGGCTTTGGTTGGCGGTCTTACATGACCTAGCAAACATGGCAAAAACGAAAGACAGGCTTTCTCGTAAGCGGCCTCGTGGCTGTACCCATCTTCCCGAAATCGTCCGAGATCTATATGCACCATAAAACGCACACGAGCTGACGAGCGCTCGCATTAGTCATCGTCACCACTCGCTTCCAGCCCCAGAGACCCAGCCTTCCTCTCCTCCCGTTGATTACTGCCACATAGGTAGGAAATGCATAGATTTTTCTGGGCTGTCTAAGAAAACAACTACGGCCGTGTCAGCGATAATGATAAAACCCAGTGAGAATAAATGCCAAATCAATAATTAAAGGGATTAACCGGCTGGTGTGTGTTTGCCTGGCGAGGGGTGAATGAGTCATAGGTGCAGGCTGATGGGACCATGGGATTGGGCCACTTTTTATCTTGCTCTCTATCTCTCAGCATGACAGTGTGCTATAAATGTACATCACTGAGGTGGAGGCAGTTGTGTGGGGGGGGGGGGGGGGGTTTAGTAATCCAAAGTCTCACCTTTCTTCTTCCAGCGTCTCTAGCCATAGCTTAGTCCTCAATCCCGTGCTGCTGCATTATGGGTCAAAGACATGGCCAGTGACTGTGTGAGCCGTTCTCCCTGTGCTGTCTTTTGAACATTTTCGGTGGCACCCTGTGTCTTTTGTGTTTTGAATGTTTTCATGAACATCGACGCAAAGACGTCATCGCTAACTGGAGATCTTCTCTTTTTGGAGGAGAGGTGGCTCCCTCACCTCTTCCTTCTGCTTTTTGCTGCCTCCACTCACACCTGCAGACGCCTCTGAATGTGCCTCAGTGGCTCCACGTTGGACCTGGGGATTTCCTGGGGTGCCTGTGTCTCAGCCAGAGTCACGTGTCACCGTCTTCTCCAGATGCTCACGTGCAGAGTACCCTGTAGCTGTTACCAAAATTCACAGCCTTAGCCTTGATTTCAGGCCGGAGAAATGTTGCTGGTGCATTGTTTTTTTTTGTTTTTTTTTTCAGCTTTGGACTGATATCTATCACTTGAAGTGTCAGAGAAGCTGTAGTATCGAACAAACCAATATGAGGTTAGGGTGATCTGCAGGAACGACAAAGCTGGGGGCTAAATGGGTAGGCGAGACGCAGGACTATCTTTCTCATCGGTGGGAACCCCAGTGTTACTGTGCCAGAGGAAGGTACTGAGGTAGGAGATGGTGCTGATGAAGATGATAAACCAAAACTGCGTTCTCCTCTGTGGAGAATGTGGCACACTCTCATGGTGGAACCTGAGCTGATTTTCTAACTCATCGCTAGTCACACCCACTGGTTTCACTGAATGCTCAGTGATCAGTGATTCAGGTTCAGCTGCTTGGGAATGAGCACAGGGTGATAATCGCCCTGCTCGATCTATAATAGATGAGCTAGAGAGCCCACTGACACGTTCTGCAGGAGCCATCGTGCAGCCATGATGTCAAAGTGATGACATTTCCTTCCCAGATGGACAACTGACTTTTGAGCTTCGCTTTCTCAGATGTTTGTAATATGGGGGGGGGGGGGGGGGGGGACCAGAAGTGGGCTCAGGAATCTTTTTAGAGAAGGCATCTGAAATCTCGAGATCCATCTTCCGTGACATAGCAGTTTACTCACACTCTGACATATCACATTTCTTTGATGGATAGATACTTCGCATGATTTTTCAATAAAAAGTCTGCATTTACATTTTTTTTCTGCTGAGCTGTTTGCATCGTGACCTGAATTGATTCCTGTGGCTTATCCAGAATGAGCTTTGCAGATCTGGGAAATGTAGTATCTTTTCTAATGAGATTGTTGGTTCCAGTGTCCTCAGTTTAACCTGCGATGCAACCAAATCTCCTTATAGTTGCAGTAGACTGATGTGTGCTGTTTCTGTTGTTGGTCTATCCTGTTGATGCTGTTTTTCTGTTTCCACAACAGCCTGTGTGTTTATTGTGAGGGCGATGAGCTCCTTTCATGCAGATTTTTTTCACTGCACAGCACAACTAGGGGACACAACTTTGCTTCTCAAGCTGCAGGAAAATACAGTCTGAGGACTCAGGTCATGGGCATTGACACTCAGAAATCAACAGTACGTCCTCATGCTGAAACCTCCAGTAAATATCAAATAATTTAGTGAAAACCACACAGGCCTCACAGCAATACGCCCTGTACTCCCTGGAACAACATTCCACCCCCCAGGCTCACCTCTGCCAGCCACCAGCAGGTAGCCTGACCTTTCAAGTGACTGGCAGTTCATTTGAATTCAACCATATCTGCTTTTCCAGTGGTCACAGTAAAACGAAACAGGAATCCCATCTTAAAACACTGGTTACCTTTGACCTTCTATAATGTAAAACCAGTCTGAAGTGCAGGAAAACAGCTGAATTGTCTAAAAGCAAAAGCGGCTTTATTTCACTTGCACTGAATGCCATTAAAAAAAACACTTTGGCTTTAACCTGGTGATATTTAGTGGGGTCATTAGGTAAACAGGCTTGTAACGGGATTTCAGTGCCAGAAGGAGAATTCCAATCACAGCTTTTCTAACATTCTTGACCAGCTCCATCATGAAACTATTCACGTTATGAATGGTATGCTTTAACCAAACAAAATAGAGTCAGTATAGAAATAACTTTAATTAATAGAGAGTGACTCAGCTTTCAGGATTGCACTGTATACCATGATAGATTTTATGGATACGCGTAAATGGCCCATTTCCAAACGTGGATGTGTGTCATAGAGATTCTCATCAAATTGGATTAACCTTGCGATCACAATTTGACTGCATATTATTGTCCACTCAGACAACGAATCCACCCCTCCTCATTCACAGCACAGTTCACTGAATCGCAGAGCCACATACTGGAAAACATTTTGGCTGACTCAACCATTTACTGCCAGCCAAATCTGCCCTCCTGCCCCGCCTGGCTTGGCTGAACGTGTGTTATTCGGGTCAAGATGTCATTGTGGATCTGGCACCTACAGAAAGATGAGCTTATCATTAACCGTCCAGGAGGGAGGGGCGGACAGTCACTTACTTTCAAACTGGTCTGCATGGCGTCTGATCTTAGAGAACCTAACAGGGCACCAGAGATGAGTGTCCTGTGAAGGTTTTAAAAGGGCCGCCTTTGATTGAAAAATCGTCTGATCTTCCAAAGCCGGCCTCCTCGGGCTGGCGCCTGGGGGGTCTGCAATGGGGGAGGCCCCAGTGGTTTCTTTGCGCCAGCCTGCCCCCAGATGGAGTGCCATTCTGCGTGCCCTGTCAAAGGACTGAAACCAACGCATTTAAATTGCAGTAGCATTTTGTTGACGCTTGGGTAATTTCGTAAAGTTTCACACGATTCGGGGTGGCGTGGTCATCTTGCAGGTGGCGGTGTTTCCTAGCATTGCTAACCCCCAGGGTTAAATCCCACCTTCCTGGATAGGAGCTCTGCAGGTTATTTTTCTTTGTTTTACACTGCAGGCACTGCCACCTCATGGACAAACAGTTTGGGTGAACTTGAAGGCGTTTCTGAGTGTTTGTCTGTGTCCTGCCCAGGAAGTATTGATGGCCAAGCGGTGACTCGGAGAGGATGTTTAGATTAGTCAGTAATAACCTGACATGGACTGAAAGAACAATTGGTCATCAAGACATTAACGTGATTTTAAAAGCAAATTTGACATAAACATCAGGCAGCATATTTACATAAATCCAAAATAGTTTCACCGCAGTCTAGTTATGAACAAATGTGGTTCATTTCAGTAATTAGCAGATGTACTTGAGTCAAATAAACCTCATTAAAATCTTTAAATGCAACTTGCATTTACCCTGATATGGTTAAAACTGATTGTAAAAAGAAGTATTTAATTGAACAAAATATGGATTAAAAGGTTACTAGGATGTCTTCCTCAGTGGTTTCTTGTTCTCAAATTGTCCATCCAAAAAGTGATATTATTACAGTTTGTATCTGTTACTTCTTCAGGTGCTTTTACAGGTTCATTACGGGTTGTTGTCCTTTTATCTAGTTCCAGCCCCCCGACATTACAGGCAGTAGGACTCTTCTCCATTAGCGGCACTAGGTGAATATGGGGTCTGTTGCTAAGTTATTATATAGACATCTTAGATACAGTCAGTCATGTGTTTGGAATGACCTCTGCATGGAGCAGATGCTTTCTGAAATGTGCAGGCAAAACAATATCATGCCATTTTATGCCTGAGTGAGTCCAGAGAGGTCAGAACAGCCACATCTCCATCGATTTGGCTCCAGTCAGGAGCTCCGTTGAATTTTGAAGTCAAATAGTCAAAAAAACCTTCAGTGTCAGGCCACATCTACCTGTATCTCCATGAACCTTTTAGTGCCCTGTTATGAAATTAAAATGTAATGCTACTGAAGTATGCTTCTTTGATTATGCAGTGTAATTGCTGAGAATGCTTGAATGAAAAAGACTGCCATGCAGACTCTATATGGTAATAAGTACAAACAGAAAACACAATTTGTTTCCACTGCCTATACAAAAATCCAGATATGTATGAAAACAACTGTTTTATTGCATTTGCAGTGGGATTTACTAGTATTGCTTTCTCTTGTACATCTTATTGCTTGAAGTGTGAGACAGTCCCTCTGCTCTAGTCTTTGCTGGGAGGAACCTGAATCAGTTCAATAAAAAGGCATATCAGAAATTATGGAACTTTGGACCAGATGAATAAAGGTTTCAGTCTCTTGAGTCGCACTTCTAGACTCAACTATAAGGTGAATTGTGCCAGTGAAATGGTGCGATTTTAAGCTACATAAATTGGATTAAATTGACCGCTGGATAATAACAGTATGATGTAAAAGGCAGATATATTTTTTATGGGAAAAGACATTTGTCCTTGGCATGAAAATGCTCGCCACTTTCAGTAATGTCTAATATGCCTCTGAAACGTAAATATGCTGCAGTAAAAATTATGTCTGTGGGTGAGTTTTGTACAGGTGGATGTGGTTTACGATGTAAAATGGCAGGCTTAATGGATCAGTTTTTTTTCTTGGCTGCACTGGTGCACAGTGGTCATGATGCACCAGGATGATATTGTCACCGTCCATCCCCAAGGTCGCCCATCAGCACCAGAATCACCATGTACACTCAGTGAGAAAAATAGGCTACGTCACTGAAGGTCTTCCCTCGCCAGCCAGCCGCTAACAGCGAAGATTCGGAGCCTGTAGAAAGAGCAGGGCGTGCTGTGCTAATCGCACGCCGTCATCCGTGTCATACAGCCTTCATAACACTCCTTCAGTGTCTGAAGATTAAACTGTTTGTTCCATTTGCATGGTATTTGTGGTAAACATGTAGACAACCAAGTTTTTTTTGTAAAAGCATTTACTGCATTTGTCTGAAGCAGATGACTGTAATTACTTTTCCTTTGTCATACAAAATGGATTAGACAAAACGGAGCACAAGTAGGAAGGACACCAGAGTCGGGACCCAGAGTGCGGGAGACACCGGGTTTATTGCGGTACCGATAAACACCAAATCCAAAGGGCGGCACTGGAGATGTAGTCGGGGACGGAGCAGAAGGGTCGTAAGCCAAGGGGATCAGTCCTACACGATCACACAGGACACGGGGCAGAGCAGGACAGGAGGCAGGATGATAGGAGGTCCAGGACAGGCAGGCGGGGCAGGCGAGGAGGACAGGGCAGGACAGGATACGCGGGGCAGGAGAGAGAGACAATAGACGATCAAATGCTCAGCAAGGCACTTCTAAACAATGGCAACAATACTTCGCAAAGTCTGCTGGTCCAGGACCGTCCCTTTAACTAAAAGGGGCGGTTCCCTTCCGGGTTGCTTCCGCGGTGGGGCGTGGTCCAGGTCCCGATGTGACAGAGGGAACTTCAGCAAAACCAACGTCCCCAGTACTGAACGTGTCACACAATATAGGAAAAGACTGGGATGTGACTGAGAAAGGCTGGAATGTGTGAGATTCTCATTCACAAAGGGTAACTTATTCTTGTGATCAGCAGCTGAATACCCTGGAAATCTAGAGTTAATAGAATAAAATTCAAGTCATGCTGGGTGGTTTGGAGTTGTGTTACTCACCCCATTGAAATATTCGCTAAACTAATTTTACTAACGCTAAAATGAAAAAAAAAAACATTTAATAAAAGGTATTTTCCTTTTTATCCAAAACTCATTATTCCTTTTATACTGTTTTTCATTACATCGATACATAATTGAAAAGTCATCAGATTAGGGGTTAAAGCTATTTTATAATTTTATATACCTAAAATTATTTAAAATAAAATTTTCAGTGTGAATCTATAATATATTAAATGGTTTTCATTTTAAGGTATGACAAAATCATGGTTTAACATAACATATTAATGTTGAACATGGACCACATACACTGGATTGATACAGGATTATGCAAATGAAGTCATGGTTTTCAAAATACTTTTTCTCTTACCTAAATTGTTT
The DNA here is from genome assembly GCF_048594095.1 of Paramormyrops kingsleyae. Classification (NCBI taxonomy): domain Eukaryota; kingdom Metazoa; phylum Chordata; class Actinopteri; order Osteoglossiformes; family Mormyridae; genus Paramormyrops; species Paramormyrops kingsleyae. The sequence goes on from NC_132804.1 coordinate 23,944,707, forward strand.
TAGCTGTACTTTATGTATTTACCAGACGCTTTTATCTGAAATGACGTGGTTCAGCCAGTCCCTGGAGCAGCTGGAGGTTAGGGGTCTTGTTCTAGTGACATCATTCTGCCAACCATAGGATTTTAGGTGGTGAACTTCGAATACCAGGCCTAAATCACTGACTAAATTGCCGCTGTGTACGCGCCAAACACTTGTTCAGAGTATCTGGCCTCCTTGGAGACCTTGGAAGGGGTGCTGGAAGGGGTCCCTTCTGGGATTTTAATTTCCACGTTGGGAATGACAGTGAAACCTGGAAGGCTGTGATTGGGAGGAATGGCCTGCCCAGTCGGAATCCGAGCAGTGATCAGTTATTGGACTTCTGTGCTGATCACGGTTTGCCCATAACCAACAACATAAGGGCGTTCAAAAGTGTTCATGGCATCAGAGCACCCAAGGCTGCAACTCAATGATCAATTTCGTAATTTTATCATCGGATCTTCTTCCGCATGTTTTGGACACTCAGGTGAAGGGGGGAGCTGAACTGTCAGATGATCACCACCTGGTGGTAAGCTGGACCTGGTGGCAGGGGAAGATGCTGGATAGACCCGGTTCACCCAAACGCATAGTGAGGGTATGCTCTGAGCGTCTGGTGGAGGCCCCTGTCTGGGAGATCTTTAACTCACACCTGTGGCAGAACTTCTCTTGCATCCCGAGAGATCAGGGGATATTGAGCCTGAATGGCCAATGTTCCTGGACTCCATTGCTGAGGCAGCGGTGTGGAGCTGTGGCCATAAGGTTGTTGGTGCCCGTCACGGCGGCAATCCCTAAACCCGATGGTGGACACCAGCGGTAAAGGGAGCTGTCAGGCTGAAGAAGGAGGCCTTCGAAGCTACGTTACTGTATGGGACTCCTGAAGCAGCTGACGTGGACCAGCAGGCCAAGCGGAAACTGGCTTTGGCGGTTCTGGAGGTGGGAAGAAAGGTTTTACCCATGGTGTTTACAGCAGGGATGGAGAACTGTTGACATCAAATGGAGATATAGTCGGGCGATGGAAGGAGGAGTTCAGACATTCAGAAGGGGCTTAAAGGAGAGCTGCTGCTCCTCTGCATTGAAAGGAGCCAGTTGAAGTGGTTCAGGCATCTGTCTAGAATGTCTCCTGGACGGCTCCCTGGGGCAATGTTTCGGGCATGTCCAACTAGGTGGAGATCCTGGGGCAGACCCAGGACATGCTGGGCATCTGTGCTTAGACTGCTGTCTCCACGACCTGACCCCCAATACGGGGCAGATGATGGATGGATGGATGGATGGATGGATGGAAATTTTTAAAATGCTTAGGAAAATCTTTTCCTGACTATGGGATTTTACAATGACATAGCTGGTCAATTCTGGGACTCCATTCAATCTAAAATCTTATAGTCATTCAGCACTATGCTACCTGCTACCTGCCTGTAAGGCCGCCCCTGCAGGGCATGGGCTCCTCAGCATGGGTGCATTTTCACCCATAGACCAGTCACTCCTTGTTCTTTAGCATAGTGCAAGCGTTGTATCACCTGACTATAATTCCAGGTCTTTTAGGCTGAGACCTGCTTGAGTTTCTCTGTTTTTCCAGCATTTCCTGGATTTGCCATGCTGTCGCTAACTTAAATTTCCTGGTACGCGCTAATCCCGTTGTTCACTGCTACCCGCGAGGGGCTTCAGGCCGCTGTTAGTGAGATAAACGGTTCTCGGCCATGCTGGGTCAGTGACCTGAATCAACAACAGCTGTGGACCTGGCCGTCAATGTTAGCAAGGCCTAGCGATTAGCGCCGAGCTGCAGCGTGGTACCGCGTCCTTCCATCTCCAGGGTGACCTTCTTGTTCTTACGCCCCCACAGAAGCACAAGGTGGACCTCTTCTACAAGCTACGTCACGTGATGAACGAGCTGATCGACCTGCGGAGGCAGATGCTGTCCGGTCACCTGACACAAGACCAGATCCGCGACGTCAAGCGGCATATTACAGTCCGGTTGGACTGGGGCAACGAGTGAGTCCCGTTTCTATAAGTGTGCATGAATCCTCTTACTATTTCTGTATTTTTCATTGCACCCATGTGACAGGAGATCCTCAGTAAACTCCCTCTGATTCTGAACCTTGGCGCTTCCTTTCTAGGGTCTATTCTTCCCCCATTTGTGGACTTTTCTGGATCCTCTTAAAGAGCAGTTGTCTCACAATACATATTTTTTATGATTCCTTTTTTTTTATCATTCCTTTCCCTTATGTTTCTGCTCCTTTTTTCCCTCCTCTCTTGTCGAGCCATGGCGTGGCAGAAACTGATGCATTTTGCCCCCGTGGGCGCGCAGTTGGACACAGCAGCGTGTGGCTGCTTTTCCGCTAGGCTGACCCCACAACCAGGTCCCCAGGGGAATCTAGGGGGATGGGGTGGCGTACAGGGTGAGAAATGGGATTTTACACTACTCCACCTGCCTACTTGCCAGTCCTGTGAGGGCTACACGTTTCACTAAGGTGGCATCTTCTAATTCTCAGCCCATTAGCACACCAAGCACGGCATGTTGCAGGTCGTGCTGGGCTAGCAGGTGTTCGACGACAGTTCCCCTGCTTTTTAAATATGACTTATGTTTCGGTCATTGCTTCTTTTGCCCCTGCTGTCCTGTTACTGCACTTGCGATTAAAAATGATTGCACTGATTTAGATATCTTAATTGAGACACTTAAACCCCAGGCTGACCATGTCAGATGGCCACCATTTTCCTATAATTTTTGATTGCCTCCTTCTTGTACATAACCTATTGCCTCCACATGTCAGGTCATTAAGGCTGGTAATTGCGTGGAATACTCTGGTAATTGGCCTGGACTCCAGAGTAGAGCGAGGACGCCTCTTGGCCTAAGACACTAAGAGGCACAAGACACACCATGAGTTGCTGATAGCAGGACTTCAGCCAAATTTGCGCCCGATTATTCTACTGGCATTGCCACACATGCCACTGACGCTCAGTTAGCTGCAGTGCTGTCAGTTAGCTGGACATCCACGTCAAATGAATGCGAAACAAATTAACCTGTTCTAAGAACAGTATATGGAAACAAAAGGAGTAATTGTGTATTTTGGAAGAAAGTAGCATTTGTTGGTTGTCATTATTTTGCTTAGGTCTCACTAACTGCTGCTGTTTTAAGAGTATTTATGGCTGCTGCCATAGCCTCTCTCGCTCCGGGGCCCCGAGTTTAATTGCCGCTCAATTTCCCTGTCTTTTCCCTGGGTAATTGCTAGCGCACCCTTGGAGCGACTCCTTCTGCTTCTGTACTCCCCCACCAAAAAGTTGCTGGCCAGACACAAAGAGAACAAGAGAAATCAGCTATTACTCCTTCCCCCCCTTCCCCCTAGACGAAGGAATTCTTAAGTTGATGCTCAATAAAATCTTGCCAACTTAGGCTAATTAGTTTGCAAAAACTATACCGTACCGGGGATTGTCGAGGGAGACAGAGCTGCAGTGCAAGTAGAATGATGGCTGATCCGGATAGCTGCGGATGTCTGCGTATCATGTGGAATAACTTTTATTTGTGTGAGGTCCTGCAGGACATTATGGTCCCAGGGACCTGCAGTATACAGAGCAATTTGCGTTTACTGCAGGGACCCGGCTTGGACAGTCTGTCGGTTCCCAGCGTGCTGAAATTTTAATGCGAATGATGGGCTACCCTGTTTTTTTTTCTCAAGCGATGGATCATCTGAAGTTTTGAGGTTCAAGTCTCACATTTTCTGCTTCCTCTCCCAGGGGAAGAAGCCCAAACGAAACAAAACCGTTGCATCTTGTGAATTAGGGGGAAATCAAAACATGTTGGCCGCCCCAAGGAATTTTTGACAGAGATTTCTGTTTCTGAGTCAGCGACACCGGATCTGGCAACTAATGGGACGTGTCAGAACTTTCCAGAGTTTCTGTGGAAACGGACCCATGTTGGCCTGAAACTGTTATAAGCGCCTTTCTCATCCCAAAATAGTCAGAATGTTGGTGTGATTTCAAACATTGTTTATGTGAGTAAATATCATTATTGTTGTTGCACTTCAGTGGTAATTGTCTATCAATATATTACATTTAACACATTGACTTACAACATACAGACCTACAAAGAGACATAAGCAAATCAGCATGCAGAAAATTTAATCTAAGAGCGCTTTTTTCTAACACCAACTGTTAGTGTTATAAATAGTAAAAAGTATATTAAATTAAAAAATGAATCAGTGTTAGAAATTTAGCAACATTAAGCCTATGGATGAATTAACCTGAACTTTAAATACCAGATGGTTTCTTGGAATAAATCAAATGGGCTTTATTGTCATACCATCCATATTAGGGCTGGGCGATATGACCTCAAATCAATATCACGATTAATCAACATTTTACCTCGAGTAATGGACGATTATTTTGTTTCTTGTTTGTTTTTTTGCCCTCATATTTCATTGACAAGGTTTGTACTGTAAATATGCTCAACTGTTAAAGCTGGAATATTTTTTCTAATATGATTTTAAAATAATTGAAGGAAACACACACAGATGAGCCATTTATGGTTATTCATTGAATATTTTGATCAACTGAAATCAAAGCATAAATCTCTTGAAATGAAAACATCTTATGAACATGGTCACAAGTTCCCTAAAAAAGTAGAAAATGAACAGTTTACATCTCTTGCAAACAAAACCTTTTATAGTGATTATGTCTGTCTGGGTGAAATTGATCACTATGGATGATCATTACACCTGATTTTTTTCCTTTTTTGTCTCAGCCAGTTATCTATCTAATTGACATTTGTATTATATTTTATTACATGACAATAAGGTAATACAACGGACACTAAGCGGTCACTATTTACTGAATTTTATTGACTCTTTCAAAATACAGTACAGCTGTTTCAAATGCTCTTCAAATTACAGTACTGTACAATTTAAATTAATGAACTGTGTATAATTCAAATATGCTATAATACAGTACAGTACTGTACATAAAATATAGCTTATTGTAATTTAGTTTTGGGCAGTTTATCATAAACTTTGATGAGTCTATATTCATAATAGACAGAGAATGATTTTCTTTTTCCCCTCGTTCTCTGTACACGCAACATTAGCCTCAGGTAGCTATCCAGAAGCAGACACGTTTCTGCAAGGCAAAGTAGACAAGTAAAAAAAGAATTACCATAGCTGTAATTTTTTCTATATATTGTTATGTATAAAAAGACCCAAAATGAACACTGTAAGCGAACTACTTGATTACTATAAGCAAATTATATAAACAGTATTTGTACAGGAATGAAGCTTTTTGATCTATATATGCAGTTGATCACTATAACCATGATCACTATAAGCGGTTTCCACTGTATTTTAAATATTGTTAGTGTTGAAACCGGTTGGAGATATTACCTTTGGAAGCTGAAAATGTTTTTTACAATGTTTACATTTGACCCTTTTTTGCTTGGTGTCGTCTTCATTAAAGCCACAATGTGTCCAAATGACAGACACGGCATTTTTCTTTGGTACAAGCTGCTCCAGCTGCTCAGTTGGCTCAGTGTTTGAGTTCTCCTCCATGTTGCTTCAATGTCGCAGATTGGATGGGGCGGAGTCACGTGACCACACATGCAGTAGTATGTTTTTAAGGGGACAGTACATGAACACACACTGGGGATAATATTAACAGAACTTTTGTAAGTATTAACAGTATTTAAAAAAAATAAAAATTAAGCAATCGACATGGGCAGGATTACATCGATTAGAGGTTCTGAATGTTGGTTTTGATTAATTTTCGATTAATTGCTCAGCCCTAATCCATATACACATGTACGGTGGCACGAATGAATGTTTCCCCAGGACCATGGTGGAACATGCAAACACCAACATGCAAAAGTAACAAGGGGAGGGTTTTAACGTTGCCAGGACATTGCAAACTGGGTGAGGGACACAGGGGTTTGTATACATAGTGCAATATGTATGCAAATAATAATTAATAGAGTAGTAGTGTTATGAGGTGGAATGAGATTAGCAGCTGATTTTATTACGGGGGAAAATGCAGCAATAAGTATTATAAATGATTCAGTTCAGGTACGACTGTGTGATTTCCTAGGTAAGACCTCACCATATGCAAATGCCAATAGAATGTTTTTGCAGTTCATATTTACCAAATAATTGGGTGTAAAACCAGCAACCCAACAAGAGCAAAAGATGACCTGTTTTTGATGACTTTCTGTACTCTCACGTTTTCCCATGTTCCATATTTATGCACCTGTGATCCAATGACCACATTTCTCTGAGTTTATCACATAGAAAAAAATGCAGAATTAAGATAAATTCCTAAAAGAATATATTAATCCAGGCCCCTAGGACACAGTAACTGTGGCATTTTGATAACTGATATGTCCACAATTGGATAAAAAATATCCAATTACTAGTGAAGGATCCCTGCCCTTCAGCTTCCAATGACCAGCGGAAAAGATACAGTGGCCCAGTGTGACTCTGATGGTAACATTTTTGGGTTGACAAATTACTTTATTAATGTGGTTTCACCTTTAACCATCTCTGCCTTTTGGCTGTTATTTTTATCTTACTTTTTCATAATAACTTCATTCATGTACAGGTATGGATAAGTTGTATGGATTGTTGAAAAAGATTTTGAAAAACACCTCCAAACAGAAATGTTGGTAGTAATCATAAATCCTCCTTCATATTACCCTTATTGTAAACCTCATCACCCAAAAGAGAATGGGCAATGATGTTTAAGTACTAATTTAGACTTTAATATAATTAAGGAATGATGTCCTACAAAATAGTGAAAAATGTATTTTCATTGCCATGTGTTTGGGTATCAGTTTCAACTGTCCTTTCCTTCTTCAAAACCTTCAGAAAACTGGTTAACAGACAGGAAGCAGCGGTAGTTGATAGAGGCACAATGTCACAGTGGGCCTGCATTCATAGTGGGGTACCGCAGGGTTCAATTTTAGGACCACTATTGTTCCTAATTTACATTAATTAATGATATTAACACCAATACATACAGTAAACTGGTTAAAATTGCAGATGACACCAAGGTGGGTGGTGTAGCAGATACTGATCTAGCAGCAGAGAGGCTACAATGGGATCTGGATTTAATTAATGACTGGGCTGATACCTGGCAGATGAGATTTAATCTAGATAAATGTAAGGTAATCCATGTAGGGAGCAGAAATATAAAGTACAGATATTTTATGGGTTTCACTGAAATAAAGGTAACTGATTATGAGAAAGACCTCGCTGTGTATGTTGATGCTTCCATGTCCCACTCTCTCCAGTGTGGGGAAGCAATTAACAAGGCCAGTAGGATGTTGGGTTACATCTCTAGGTCTGTGCAGTTTAAGTCAAGGGAGGTGATGCTACGGTTATATAATTCCTTGGTAAGACCCGACCTTGAATATTGTTTGCAGGTTTGGTCACCATACCTTAAAAAGGACATTGCTGCCTTGGAAAGGGTGCAACGTAGGGCTACAGGAATGATCCCTAGTCTTCGAGGAATGTCTTATGAGGAGAGGTTAGCTGAGCTGAATCTGTTTAGCCTTGAGCAAAGGAGATTAAGGGGGGACATGATCCAGGTATATAAGATTCTAACGGGTCTGGATGCTGTTCAGCCAAATGGCTATTTCAATATTAGTTTAAATACTAGAACTCGTGGCCATAAGTGGAAATTAGCGGGAGAACATTTTAAAATGATTTTGAGAAAGCACTTCTTTACACCGCGTGTAGTTAGGGTATGGAATAGTCTTCCTGCTAGTGTAGCGCAAGCTAAAACCCTGGGTTCCTTAAAATCAGAGCTAAATAAGATTTTAACAACTCTTGAGCTATTAGTTAAGTTCTAAATGGCCTACCCTCGTTTGTAAATTCCTTATGTTCTTATGTTTAATGTTTTTTATGTATAATATGCAGTTTGCTTAATTACTGATACTCCTTTTGTGTAATGAAGACAATCACATTTGTTTTCAATGCTGCCCCAGTTTAGGTAATCATTTGATAACGATTTAATAGTAGTATTTCTTTTCGTTGTTGTTTTTTTAAACCACATTTAAAAATATGATAAAGTCACATACTGTATGTGTTTAGTTTTTTTCTGCACGCTAATCCCTGTAGGTGCCAAAACTGCACACTCAGAGCATGTACTAATATGTTTGGAGAAGGTGACACAGTTACTTGAGCTAGACTTGGAACTAAATTTATGTTGAAATTGCAAAAAAGGAAAAAAAAAACATTTGTTTTGCTTCTGTCAATATTGACAGTTTGCTTTTTTTTACTGAGCAACTGCATATCCTTTTGAAATGGTTTTGTACGTTGTGTTATTTGCTCTGGTGTAGGACTGAGCGATGTGTTTTTCTTTAAAAACAGCAAAGCAGCTCAGAATACAGGAACTTTTATTTTATCCAGTTTGTGCCAGTTTGCATGACTTAGGGAGCAGCCCCCTGCGAGAGTGCAAGCTGTACGCTTGGGGGGATTTATTCATATTTTCTGGACTGCAACAGTTTTTCGGAGGATGAAGTGGGATCGAACATGAAAGTCTTCGCAATGTTTGGTGACAGATGACGTTGTGCGACTCGCCGCAGAAGCATTTAAATACGGAGCCGGCAATGGACAGCTTTTCCTTTGGCAGCTGGCTCCTCCCACCCACATCCTCGCTGTTCCCACCCAGGCCTAACCAGCTTGTGAAAGCTTTTGCACACTGTTAAACAACATAGATAAGTCTTGCAAGAAGAAAGGCTTGAGGCTCACAAGCCACAGATGTATGGATCTGAGAGGCACCGCGGTGCTGCCACTGACCCGGGGACGTCGCATGACCCAAATCGCCGGGCAGCGGTCCAGTGATGGTGGCCGAGTGGTATAACCAGCTGACTAATAACGGGCGGGGCTTGTGTGACCCATTGCGTGTAGAATTTTTCCAGCAGTTGGATATTATATAAGCCTAACTGACACTTGCCAGTTGTTCCTGCTGGATATTTTGTTCTCACTGCGCCCGGATAAAAATGTGTGTCTTCTGCTCTTTCTGTTTCTCTCTGTTTGTCACTCACTCTTTGTCGTCCCTGACAGGCACCTGGGCTTGGATCTTGTGCCAAGAAAGGACTTTGAGATGGTGGATGCCGATCAGATCAGCGTCTCCGACCTCTACAAAATGGTAAGAGGATGTCAGTGCAGGGTCCCATCAAAAAAGCTCCCGTGTGTTTATTTTCTTTGATGAATTCTGACAAGAATTTTGGAGTAAATAAAACATGGACAGTAGTGGATTCAGCTCTGTAGGCATAATATAAATAGGCCTGACTATTGGGTTGTTTGTGTATGTAATTTTCTACTAAAATGTCATGGTATCATTGGTATTTGTGTGTGTTTCCTGTATTTGTCCTGTATAAACAGGTAATATAACTAAAATGTGAATTGTGGAATGTGAATGAATACTGGTTTAGTAAATTGTTAAATACTTTGCATTTCCTAGGTAACAACAGTCATGTGAATTTGTTCAGTGAAGTATATCAAATGGTCAAGTCAAATGGGCTTTATTGTCATACCATCCATATACAGGTAAACAGTAGCACTGAATATCGTTCCCCCAGGTGCGACATAACACAGCAGCAGTGGTGAGGAGGGTTTCACAATACTTTGAGTGTATAAACAGAGGAGGCAGGACACAGAGGTCTATGTACATGGTTCAGGAAAAATCTCACCAATAGCAAATACATATGCTGATTCTGGACAGCGATATATGTATAACCTCCTCCCCAATCCCCGGCACATATTCATACCCCATCACAGGCCTGTGTGGGACTGTGTCACGCCTTCCACCCTCTCCAGCGCTCAAGGGCAGACATGCATTTCTTCATACCTTCCGAAGCTGCCTTACATAATGCAGCAGAATCGAGGATCAGTGCGTCTCACAGCCCACAGCTTGGAATTATGGGAAAGGGGGCGGGGGCAGCAGCAAAGATAAAGGAAATAGATGGATGCATCAGCGCACCAAACCGGCGCTAACGTAAAATCCCGATAAAAAAAATAAACTATCCCCTAAGGCTTCAGCGTTGCTTAGTGACTGACTCTCTCTGTACTGGCTCAGGGGGATAAATGTGTGAACTGTTTCTCCAACTCGACGGGTATGGATGGGGTATCAGTATACACTTAGAAGATGTACCATAAACAGAGCATATTTGTTTTGTGGTTTCATGTTTTTTTTTAATCTAGGTGAAGCTGTGAGGGAAGTGGATGCAGGGAAGGAGGAGTCAAATCAATGCTATTAAATTACGGCTTTATATCAGTTGTTCTCTAGTCCAGACATTAGTTGCTAATGGAGTAGCATAGCGTAGCGTAGCATGCTAAATACCATTATTAGGTGCATGATTTGCTAGTGTAGCTAAAGGTTGACATTTGCATCATAAACCTGAAATATTGCATCCATCCATCTTCTAGCTGGTCAGTGTTGTGGGGGCGGCTGAAGCCTCTCCCAGGACACGCGGAGCACAAGGCTAGGGCACACCCTCAATGGGCTGACAGTTCATTGCGGGGCACATACACACTCCCACACACACCATCATGCTCTCCGGGCAATTCAGACATACCAGTACTGCATGTTTTTTGGACTGTGGGAGGATACTGGAGATCTGGGAGGAAACCTGTGTGTCACGAGGAACACATGCAAACTCCGAAGACACAAAGCGAAGGCAGGAGTCAAGCCTGCAACTCAGTAGGTGTGAGCCTTAGTGTCACCCCTGAAATATCTATACTGATGATAACTAGATACAATGAGGGATTTCTATTTGGTGAGCCTGCTAGTATTCTATGTTTTTTTATGGAAAATTTAGTCTTTGGCTATTTTGAACATAAGGCACGTGGCATGTTCAGTATATATCACTTTTAATCCTGATCTTTGTGTTTCATAGAGTTTGAATAAGGAATTATATCTTCAGATTTCTACTTATCAGTTAACAGTTAATGGGGGTCTGTGCGTTGCTTTATTAATGGACACTGTGATATTTGTAAATATGGGTTTTATTTAAGAGGAATCCTGTTCAGGGTTTATCACTGCGACAGTATATGCCCTGTGCGGCCCCCGCAATCATGACCAGCATAAGCAGTTGGAAAAGGGATGGATAGATTTTAGTTACTTCTGTAGGAAGCATTCAGCAGTTTTAAGGTAGCCCTTTTTTATTAATTACCCTAAAATATCTATTAATTTTTAGGAGTGTCCTTTTTTGATAGGGATATAAATGGGGATTTGAATGTTCCATTCCTCCTGCAGTTCAGTTCTGCCAAATCCATGCAGTTTTTCTCCTGTAATCACCTTACTTTTACTGTTATCTAATGGATCTTCCCATGTTTGCACCAGATTCTGATCAAACCAAAGTACCACTCTTTCACATAGCCCGGAAGCGGGTCACTTTTTAAAAAAAAAAAAAAAATCTTTTTTTCTAGCATTCTGTCAGTTCTTCTTTCCTTTCACATGTAACATTATAAGCAATTATGTTTTTGCCAAAAGCAGCTGAGATACTTGGATGATATTGATAAATGACATCCCAACAAATCTCACCTTATGTCCATGGGACATTTTGCAACTGTAATTAACCTTTGCACGTTAGGAAACCCCACAGGGAGGCACCTAACACCCAGCTCTAACCCCCCCACCCAAGCAGGCCTGCCAGTCTGTGGGCACAGCTCTAACCCCCCCACCCAAGCAGGCCTGCCAGTCTGTGGGCACAGCTCTAACCCCCCCCACCCAAGCAGGCCTGCCAGTCTGTGGGCACAGCTCTAACCCCCCCACCCAAGCAGGCCTGCCAGTCTATGGGTACAGTGCCCTCTCTGTCCTTCTACTCAGCTCTAACCCCACCCAAGCAGGCCTGCCAGTCTGTGGGTACAGTGCCTCCTCTGTATATCCATTCAGTCATACCACCCAGTTCTAACCCCACCTGAGCAAGCCCACCAGTCTGTGGGCACAGTGCCCCATCTGTCCTTCTACTCAGCTCTAACCCCAGCCAAACAGGCTTGCCAGTCTGTGGGTGCAGTTCCACCTCTGTACATCCATTCAGTCATACCACCCAGCTCTAACCCCCCCCCCAAGCAGGCCTGCCAGTCTGTGGGCACAATGCCCCCTCTGTCCTTCTACTCAGCTCTAACCCCACCCAAGCAGGCCTGTCATTCTGTGGGCACAATGCCCCCTCTGTCCTTCTACTCAGCTCTAACCCCACCCAAGCAGGCCTGCCAGTCTGTGGGCACAGCTCTAACCCCCCCCCCAACCGAGCAGGCCTGCCAGTCTGTGGGCACAGCTCTAACCCCCCCAACCGAGCAGGCCTGCCAGTCTGTGGGTACAGTGCCACCTCTGTACATCCATTCAGTCATACCACCCAGCTCTAACCCCACCCGACCAGGTCTACCAGTCTGTGGGCACAGTGCCCCCTCAGCGTTCTTCTTGCCCTATTGGCCGTACAAGCCAACAAACCTCAGGCCACTGAATGTGACAACTTGTTTCAATTAATTTGCATGAAGGTGTACCTCAGCACAGACAGAGCACAGGTGGGATTCAAACCCACATCTGTAGAGGTGTGATGCGACAGTGCTACACTCCAAGCCATCACACCATCTGTATTTACGGTTCTGTCTAGAATTGCATTTGTCAGCATAAGTACATGTCTGTACGTTGGATGAGATGAGGATTTAATGTTCACCTCATGTTGTTAATTGTTCCCTCTTGAAAGCGAATCTGTAAACAAACGTGTGCTATTCATTTGAATGTCCAGTCAAACATAAATAAACATTATGGCTTGTAAGTTTTGCCAATGATAGCTATATTGGGTACATAGTAGTGATGTTTCTGTTGAAGGGGGGAATCTCAGAGAGTCAGGTGTCTGAGTAATTCACTCTGCTTGTATAATTGATGTGTTATATTCTCTCTCAGCCCCAGTCAGCCTGTCTCAGACACCCGTCTTGCTTCCCGCTGCTGTTTATCTGCTCCTTGACACACACACCCAAACCTACGTTTCACTTCTTTCTTGCAGTGCCTAAGCTTTCACAGTTATTTTCTACACATACTCTTAAAGTCAGTGATAAAGATTGTTTTCTACGTTTAGAATGTGAGCTTCAAATGAGGTGCTACAAGTGTTTGCTTTGTCTTTGCGGGCTTTACAATACGCTTTCGTTAATTTCAATTGCGTCAGTTTGGCTTTTGGTTGGAATGATCCTTTCTGTAACCGAATGCCACCCCTGCCATTTCACGGTGCTGCCTCTCTATCTTTCGTTGTCGCTTCCTCACCGCTTCATTTCTGGATATCTGAACGCTCATTAATTCGCCAGAAGCATTTGATGACCATCTGCTCGTGTCGAACCCACCTACATTCTCCATCATATCCCGGCCCGTCCTCACCGAGTGCTTTCCAAAAAGCGAGATAAGCAAATAGAAATGAGTATATTTTCAACTTCGGTCTGCTGTCGTTCGACTCCGATTGGCATTCCCCATCCCTTAGCTGCGTGCGACCTTGTGGTGCCCCTCCCGATTCGACGCCTTGCCCACCATCCAGGTTGCTGTGCTCGTAAAGGCCAAGTGACTCGTGGGGGTTCTGATTAATGAGTCCCCGGAGGAGCCAGTCTCCTCCTCCCGATGATATAATCAGAAAAAAGCGACTGTTTCTCCTGAAGCGTCCAAATTACCCTGGGCATTCACAGTTAGCTGGATCCCGGGCACCGGGCACACTTTTGGAAGCTTTCCTGGTGTTGGCTTCTCCTGTGCACTACTAATAGAGTCTAACTGCATTAAAGCAAGCGTATTTTATACAGATTTTCTAATATTTTCTTCAACGTCCCCAAGCTGGTCTGCAGAGGCATCCGGCTTGTTTGTAGTTGAGGATTAGCATCAATTATCGTTATTATTTATTTATTACACATATTAATGAGAAGCGACGGATACTTTCATTTGAAAATGTCTGTAATCTACATATAGAGATGTGGCAACAGTACTTGAATCTGATGATCACTAGACAAGGCGTTACCCCTATGAATATTAGCCAAAGTTTTAGTGTGGTTTAGCGAGTTTGTCGAACTTATCCAAGTGCTACCCAAGGAATGAGATAAAGCGTTTCTGTGCAGCCAAGCTCTCCTAGGAAGCTCTATGGTGAGAATTTTTTGGGCTTCTTTGAAGGTTTGTTCTTTTTTATCTGACTTGAATGTGCGCAGCTGTGGAGGCTGTGGGGGAGGTTATGCCATGATGTTACTTGTCCCACTGTCAATGTTTTTGGTCACCTGGTTTTCAGTTTGTGAAGTCATGAGAGTCGCAAAGCATCATGAGGACTGGAAGTAGATGTGTGCTTGGAATATTATGCTTGGAAATGTAAAATTACACAGTCAGCTTGCCACAATATTTTATACTTAACAATATAGCCTGAAATGGAATGATATTGGATATGCTGAAAAAAGATATTCTGAAGATCATTTAGAAATCGAAAAAGAAAAAAAAAACTGTGCAATCTCACTGTTATATAAAGTTGTTTCCATGAACTGGTGTAGGTGTCTGAAAATAACAGGGGAGCAGACTGAATATGTGGGTATGGTTTACGAAGGGCTTTTTTCTGGGTTGGTCATGCATGCATGTGGGACTTGAAAGTGGCTTTTTATCTTTGAGACATGCTGTCAGAGTGAAAGATCAGTTTTAGCGCCTGCAGTCTGATCTTTGCTCCCGTGTCCAGCATTGCTGTGACAGGGCGACGGCCTCGCTGTAAAGCTCCGTGTCTCCGGCTTGTACCCGCATCTCCTCTCTCTTTCAGGGACCTGCAGCTGCTACATCTGCTGTCAGGAGGAATTTTGCTTCCCCTGGACTTTCTGCAACTTTTGTCATGCATTTTCCTTTAAACATTTCCTGTAGATGTTTTTTTTTTTTTCTTTATTACGTTTCAAATTAATTCAGAAGTTGCTTCTTTCAAATGGAGATAGTGTACCTCCAAAGCAGATAATGATACTATGAAACACGATTATGTGGGTTAAAAGACCACTGTACCTTTTTGATATATTGTATCAATGTTAGATTATTCCTCTGGATTATTCATGTGTTATTAACAAAGGATAAAGCTGAAGACTATTGCTAATGTTTCTTCCTTCACTCCATCCTTCCTTCCTTATGCATTCCAGCACCTTTCCAGCCGACACAGTGTTCAGCAAAGCACCTCCCAGGTACGTTTAGACTCATACACCAGTTTGTCATTAATATATACGGTGTTCTTGTGTCCACATTGCCACTACCGAGGGCCAGCTGGGTGACCAGCCAATGTCTCTTAGCGATCATGGCAGAATTGTTTGCAGAAAGCAGTGTTCTAGAAAACAGTTGCCATAGACTAATTATTATATTTTATAGAACTCCCTTACAATGCATTTTCTGTAGGGTACAGTATTGTAAAACAGAAGGTCAGAACAGAAATAAATCACTAATATTTAAATCTTAAGGATTGTGGAAGGAAAGTCTCTGTTAATGTTTTTGCTTCAGCTAGTTAAGGGTTTGGGTCCTTTTATATCTTTCAGTGGAATATATGTAAAATGTTTTTGAAACCAATTTAATAGAAATATACGATTGTTTTAGAAGTTTGGAATGTACTGTAGTTATGAGTTATTGTTTAGTTTGAGTAATGCAATCATTCGAAACAGGTGATCTCTAAGGGACTTGCGTACTTTTCTTTCATTCTACTACAAACAAACATTAAACATGTGCAGGCACATTATGTCACACTTTGAGAAGTACTTCATTCTCAGGTGTCACGTGACTGCCAGCCTTGTGTGGTAAAAGGGTTGCAGAAATGGATGGATTACAGAGGCAGTTATTGTGGGAATCTCATTAGGTGAAGGAGTCAAAATTGCCTTGTGTGTGACTCCTTTAGAAAGACGCAGGGCGCAGTTGAGTCAGACAGGCAGAGGGCTGCATTAAAGCATGCAGATGGCTCCCTCATATACTGCGCTGCATGTCGTCAGCTTCCACGTTGAATCGTTTCACATTTAATGACTTGAAAGGCAGAGAGGGAGACGGGCTTTGTGGGTGACTAATTCCCAAGGCAAGTAACAAGCCAGTGCATATTAGGCTGAAAGGAGTGGAAGTTTGTCCCGGCCCACATTAAGGATAGAAAAATAGATGCTATTTCTCCAACTTACACAGTCTGTGTTATACAGGAAAGTTAGGGTTGTGGTCATAAAACATGTAAGGAAAGCACATTACAACCATGTATTGCATTTCTTTTGATAAAAATGATATTGCAAAGTAAAAATAGGGTCTGTAAAATGTGTTGTATCCAGGTAAAGCTCGGTGCCTACCTTTCCACATACTCACCAGGTAGACAAGCTATGAAGTGTAGTGTAAAGATAGGGGCCATGCCTGACAGTAGCTGTTCCTGTGGCTTTGCGTTTCCAGGGCGACAGCATGCGGCAGCGTCACGGCGAGACCTGTCGCATCCCTGTTCCCCACCACCTCTTCGTCAGCTTGAAGAGCTTCACCTACAACTCCATCGGCGAGGACACCGACATATTCTTTTCCCTTTACGACATGAGGGAGGGCAAGCAGATCAGGTGAGCGGCATGCTGGGAAAATAATTTAGGAAACAATGCTAGAGATGCAAGAGGGGGCCAGGGATGGGGGGGGGGGGGGAGGAGGGGGGCTTGTTGTCTTTTTGATTTGGTTATATTTTATTATAAGATGGGGGGACATGAATATCCTAGGGTGGGGCAAAGTCAGGTGATGTGGCCCTCCCTTCAACTCCACCTAATTCTTAATATTAAAATATACTGAGTTTAATATACGCTCTGTGTCAGATTTGCCGCCCTTTCTTCTCAATTATGCAGTTTGAGTTTTTGTTTTATATTCTTGGTATACTTTAATAATACATTTCACATTTTCTGGGTCGGGGGGTAGCATTCGTTGTCTCAGACCTCCAGAGTTGGCCACTTGAATCCCAGCTCTGCATATGCCTTGCGGTAGACAGGCATTTAGGCTAATTAATTTCCAGTTTTGTATGAGTGGATGTGCTTGCAACCTGTGATGTCGTCCCACCCCTGGTTTCCCCTTGCCCTGTGTTCTATCCGGCCTGGGATGGTCATTATTTACCAGGAGCAAATGACTGGAGAGAATAGGAGTAACGCGTTTGGCAAAATGAAAGTTCACATTAGCTGGACAGCATAGGGGCGTCTTGGGGAGGCCAAATGGACCTGCAGGGGCTCAGCATTGATAAAAGGGGCTGTTAAGGGGCTTTTCCCCTTATTACAGACATGGGAATGGGGTAGGGATGAGGCTACGAACAAAATTCAGACAAATGAAAGAAGGAGGTATCTTGATGAAAGGAAAGGAGAATACATAATCAGCAGTAGCTGCTGCTTTGTGGAAGTAGACGATCTAGGGACAGTTCAAGGTCAAAGGACCAACATCAGCAGTTGGTTCAGGTTATTAAACAGAGCACATCAGTATGGGCACAATATGGAGAACAAGGAAGAGGTTAAGCAGATGAATATGGACAGTCACGGCCTCCTGAAGGCCTCCTGACACTCCCCTAAACACACACATGCATTCAATAACAAATACTATATGTTATGAAACGCATCCTGTTTGTATTTCCTCCTTGCACGTGCCTATGCAGAGAGCACACTCATCATTTAGAGAGACACCAAAAATTCTATAAGAAAAAGAAGTGATGCAATATGTTATAGTGGCTGAGGAATTAAGCCACAGACAGATTAATTAGGCCTAGTAAAGTATACTAATTTGTACTGCTCTTCAGCATGATTAAGGATATCGAGCTAATGGCCATTTGCGCATGCAGGAATGCAGCTAGCATCCTTGTTTAGGGTTAGCATAGCCGGAAATCTCGACATACGCATCATTGTTTCATAGCGTCATGCATGATCTGTCGGTCACACGTGGTGAAGCGTCTCCTGGTTCATCGGGTATGATGGCTGGGTGAAAGGCCGTGGTTTTTTACACTGCAATGGGACAATCCTGTTATGCATCTATGGTTGGAAAGAGACGTTTTAGCTGCAGTTTGAAAAACATCAGTGCTTGGGATCTGATGAAAATGTGCAACTGCTTCACATATTGTACTACATATGTCATGTGCATATGTTTATTTACATTTTTATGGACCATAGTTGAGCAGTTGTGAATCATAAGTTGGATTTGTGAATTGAAGTAGATTTTTTTTTAATGAGTATGAGTTGGTTTGTCCTCATGCGAAGCTTAATAATATTCATATATTCATTTGGTAGATTTTATGCAGTTAGATATGTAATCTTTTAAAAAAAAAATTCAATTAGCATTTTCCAAGGTATTCAAAAGTAAAGTGTTCTGTGGGTGACTTATTGAGGCACCTTCTGGTCTTGTGAAGGGATCAGCCTTTGCAGGGTTCACCCTGGTCTCTTTTGGGTCCAGTTTGGGCTGACTGAGCTATGAGACTAGAAGGGAGTAGGAAAAAGTAAAAAAGCTTTGGTGAAGACCAACTATGTGTCCTGGAAGCCTAACTATAGTGAAATGGAAAGAGGAAATAAATAGGCTGTGGTCATGAAAGATAAAACTGAAGATACCCTTATCAGAAGGGAGAATGGCTCAGTGGGCAGGATGGTTTGGATTCAGGATACCGTTCTTTGAGAGCAAGGAAGATTGTTCTATTGATTTGTTTTAGAAAGAAGGCCATCGACAAAGACTGAGCATCGACTGTGTTTTGTCGGATGGAGCGAACCATTCCATAAATTTGATTTAATACAATTGATTGGTCAGAAGTTTAGCTAAAGCTTTTTGCCTGACCTCTTATAAGGAACGACTTTGAGAGACTTAATAACCCTGCCATGTGCGAAAATGCACAAATCCCAGACCATATTCCTAATGACAGAGCAAGGGGTCGGGGACTATGGTTCATTTGCTGGAGTAAAGCTATCGAATCTGTTTGGGAGTAGAAAAGGCCTTTTTTTAAAAGTTGAAGGTGAGGGTTGCAGAGAAGTGGAGAGGAGAAGAGAAGAAGAGAGAGATAAAAGCTTGAGATTTACAGGGCTTGACCCTGGGGATGGAGTTATTGCAAACTGAAGGCATTATCATGAATGGAGAATATTTTAAATAAGTTTATAACTCATACGTCATTCAAGTCAAAATAGCAATAGGGAAATAGCATACACTAAAAATATTTCTTCCTATGTTTATTATATATTTATTTTTTTCCATCGTTGCAATAACTCGTCTCGTGCTAGCATATAAAAATAGCACCACCATTAATGTTACTATTTTTTTCCCCCGAGTGCCTCTTTCATGCACACACACACACACACACCAGGCTGTATATACAGATCTGGAAAAAGACCAAATTAATAAACCACTCCATTTTTTTTAATCTGTGTTTTTAAATCCTGAAGTAATCCTGGTTCTGCTGGCAGAAGGCTACACTGTGAGGCAGTCTGTTTCCAGACTTGAAGTCTCTAAGACAGCAGTACACAAGAGCAAGGTGAAGCAGGAGACTCTGGCAATAACCAGAAACCAGCCAGGCAGAGGGCGGAAGCGACTTTCTAATGCCAGAGACGACCGTCAACTTATCCGGCAGTGCCTCATAAATTGTAGGATGACATCAAGTGACCTTGAAAAAGAATGGGAAACATTAAGTGGTGTGAAGTGCACTGCTAGGACAGTTCATAACAAGCTCCTAGAAGCAGGACTCAAGATCCATAAAGCATAAAGCCCTTCATTAATGAGAAGCAGGGAAGAGCCAGGCTGGAGTTTGCAAAAAAATGTATATTTTACACAGGTGCATACCCATAAATTGAGAAATGAGTGAAAAAAAAAAATACTGTGGTCTCTTAATTTATTCCAGGGCTGTATCTCTTTGGTTATATTTATTATTACAGGGAAGCTTGCCTGTTTCACGTCAATAATCAGCTAGGTGGTGATAGCTCACTTCAGTATTTACCACGGTAACGGCTTAAGCGATGGTGCGTGTCAATCACTGAACATGTATGTCAAAGGTTTTGTTTATTTTCCATGCTGTAAAGCAGCATGCTTCATTTTAAATTGTGAGCACATTGTGCTGCGTCAGATCTAGCTGTTCAATCGTGTCTGTTTTGACCTTGGATCAATCAATGGTTTTGACCCAGCATGCAATTATAAGCAGCATGTTTGGATGTTTTTTTTTATTTCTGCTTGTCAGTGTGTGTTTCTTAACAGGATGGATTCTGGTCCAGATTTACAGCCCCAGCTGGTGCTCGGAAGCTGTTATGAAGATTTAGACATCTGGAGGGAATGGAAAGGATGGTTGGGGAATTCAGCTGTGGGATGGGGTTACGCAGGGAGAGGGGGGCACTGTCTCCTCACACTGCTGTATGACTCAGACACCCAGCAGTGGAGCCCAGGAGAAAGCTGCTGGAGACCCTCACAGCCCAGAAAACCGCAGAAGGCCCAATGTTTAATGAGGCCTGGACCTCAGCTTTGACCTTGCAGTTCTTATAGAGCATGTTCTGTCCATAACGTACCCTGAGAGCACTTTTAGAGAGAAAATGAATATTGAACCAGGTTTTTCTAAGGGCTATTCCTGGTGGCTCTTTCTAGTTTTAAGTACAACAAGTTTGTCTTGGTTGATGCCATTTGAGGGAGCATATTTTCATAGGGAATCACAGGATTAGAGGGCAGGAAGTTTAAAGATATAGCAATATAAACAATGTGTAGCAAGCAGAGTGACCAGCTTACTCCATATTGCTGGAACAATAGAGATATAGGGATGGCCTACGGAAATAACATCCCCCCCTCCCTCCCCCCGCCCCCGGTAAAAACCATCCCTTAGTACATTCCTGTAGCTGCTGTCAGCTGTCAGGGATGGGGGCGCACAGAGGGGGGGGGGCGGCATTCTGAACACCACAGACATGGGAAACCCCATATGCCGGTGGCAGGCCTTTGGCACCATCTGCAATTGGGGACCCCCCCACTTTTCCACGAGCCTTCATGGTGACTCACAGAGTGACCTTAGGGCTTTGCATGGTCTCTGGCACATCCTTGTGTCAGGTCAGAGAACCAATAGCAATGCAGCTGGCCTGACTGTCAGGAGAGCCGCCTGACTTCTGGCTACACTTGTGGAATTTGAGCCTTTTAAAGAATTTTTAAATTATGCAACAAACAAACAAATTTATTTTTGTATAGCGCGTTATCACAACATTACATCGTCTCAAAGCGCTTTACAGCATCCCCACTCAAAGCCCCCAGTGAGTAAGCCATAGGCGACAGTGGCAAGGAAAAACTCCCTGGAAGGAAGAAACCTTGAGAGGGACCAGACTCAAAGGGGGAGCCCATCCTCCAGGGGCCGGCAGGGAGAGTCAAATCGGAGCGATGGCTAAGTGCCGAGTCATACTGTTCAAATCATAAAATTTGAGTCAAAACCGGGGAGCAGGGGGGAGATGACAAGCCGACGCTCCTTCCAATCGCCAGGCAACCAGAAGTAAGGCAGCGGGTCATACATGGAAGATGACACAGGCAGAACAGCGAGCCGGATGCAAGGACGTCATGGGTAGTGGCGACGTCACATGTAGCAGGGTGTGCTGGACATCTTGATAAATTGAGGTCTCCAGGCAGCACAACCCAGGAGGAATAGGGGAAATAAAATGTGCAATTAGTCAAAGTAGGGGATACTAGTGGCAGTGCTAACAGGTGAGTGCAATATGAAGTGCAATGTGCAATATACTTCCATATTGCATGATGAAAACCTGATCTTTAAGTCTGATTTCTATCTGTTTATAACCCTCATTATGAACGCAAATACCTGCAGTGCTTCAATATTCTTGTATTGTAGTGCACTAACCACACACATTGACACCCTGTCTGTATCTACCTGGAGCTTCGGTACAGTCACTGGGAGCTGAGTGATGCTTCTTATATAGCTAATACTAGCTGCTGAAGAGAAGCCCATCCATGCTAACTCGGGTTCACATAATATCAGTAACAGCATCATTCAGTTTGAAATATCAACACTGGCATTCACTGCTCTATATGTGCACTACAATGCATGTGTCAGCTGTCTGTGAAAGAATCGTAAAGCTGCAGGATAAAAAGTCTGTCTTTTCAGTATCAACTCTACTTTTTTAAGCATACCACTAGGTCAAAATCTTAGCGTTGGATAGCTCTCTCATGGGGGTTGTCTACATATTAATCCAGGAATGTTTACATATTGTCTGTTTTCGTATTGTCTGCTGTGCTAGGGTTTAACGCCACATGATTGCGTTAGGTGGGCAACATGCAGTGATGCAAGACTGGACACCCTTCGGGGTGGCGGGGGGTGGGGGGTGGGGGAGGGATACTATCGCAGAACAAATTATGAATTAACTGTGATTAGAGAGTCAGAAATGAGTCCAACAGAATTTTCTACATTGCTGCCTCATTTTAATCCACTGATTAAAAACTAAATATTATCGACAAATTAAGACAACAGAAACATTCTGTGCATGGTTTGGGCAAGAGGACTCCTCCAATGAGTCATAGTGCCTGATGAGTTTTCAATCTTTGTTAGCATTTGTGTTACATAAAAAATAACAGACAATGGAATGGAATGATTAAAGCTTTTTTATTTGGCTGTTCATTCTTAAGAGAAGCATTTATCATGGTAAAGGTCAATGATTTGAATCTGTAATAACTCTTTATTATTTCTTGAACTTCTGCCATTACGATATAAATGCCCCTGGCATCCCTGTAGCAGAATTTTGATAGGCCTCAGTTCCAATCCTTAGTCCTTGTTAAGAGATGTTGTTACTGAAGTACAATCAAATAGTCTGGCACTGTAGCTGTAGCCGGCATTTGTGAATCACATCTTTATAAAGAGAAATCAATAACTTCAGTAGTTATGTATGCAAACACAAGCATCCGTCTACCAAACACTTATCCCAGACAAGGACGGCCTGGAGATGGTATCAAGCCTAACTTCATTTCTGCGATGTGAGAGGAAGCCTGTGTAACAGGGAGATCATGCTAACTCCACACAGGCGTAAGAACATAAGAAATTTACAAACAAGAGGAGGCCATTTGGCCCATCCAGCTCGTTTCTTATCTAGCTCTGATTTAAAGGAACCCAGGGTTTTAGCTTCCGCTACACTAGCAGGAAGACTATTCCATACTCTAACTACACGCTGTGTAAAGAAGTGCTTCCTCAAATTCATTTTAAAATGTTCTCCCGCTAATTTCCACTTATGGCCACGAGTTCTAGTATTTAAACTAATATTGAAATAGCCATTTGGCTGAACAGCATCCAGACCTGCTGAGCAGTGACTGAATTACCAGCCTCATCCCTGCGTATATGAAGCGACAGCGTTAATCACTGAACCATGTGTAATCACACACAGTTATCTTCTAACGTGGACTCTTAATAGAAACCAAACATTGTTATTTTTAAACCATCTGTAGATTACCAAATAAAATGAAATGTGAAGCTGGTTTGGCCAGCCCTATATCATGCTGCCTGACTGTTTCGAATTGACAAATCACTAATCGTCATTATAGTGCATATCTGTGTTTGTATACTAGACGTTTAATCCAGGTGTGATTCCATGGGACCCTCTCAGAATACACGTCGAAGTGCAGCCATGAGCCTGTTGGTAGGAAGTAAAATTGTGCAATGTTGTGGCCTCTGTGTCGTACCCGTGGGTCGAAATACATGTGTGCGTAGATCTCGTGTGCGTAGATGGGGGTCTGATCACAGAGGAAAGTCCATACACAGTGTCTCAGTGCTTTGACAAATCCCCATCTGTCACACACACACATGCACACCACGAGCATGACAGAGTACTGAAAACCCACGGGGATAATAAAGTGCGCTGTGTACTTTAATGGGAATAAGGTTACAGTGGGTACCTGTATCTGTCATTTCATCTCATCAGCGTCTGCCGTGAGCCACTGAAGCTTGCCGGCTGCTAAATGGTGCGAATCCCGTGAGCCTTGAAGGAAAATGCG
This sequence comes from Paramormyrops kingsleyae, assembly GCF_048594095.1. NCBI lineage: Eukaryota > Metazoa > Chordata > Actinopteri > Osteoglossiformes > Mormyridae > Paramormyrops > Paramormyrops kingsleyae. The sequence goes on from NC_132804.1 coordinate 23,968,623, forward strand.
TGGCTTTTTAATGCACAAGAGAACCACATAGTCATAATACCTCTTTGTGTATGATGTTTTTAAAAATGCCATTTTATCTGAAGCCGCAATGGACAGTTTGCCGTTTCGCTAAATGCTGATTGAGTTTTCGGTACTTGGTCTTATATTTAGGTTTACTTATGTGATTGCAGTTCACCTTGCGTTACTCTCTGCCACATCCCGTTGACGTGATGCATCTGCGCCATGCTTCATATGTTAGACATTAAAAATGATGTAGAATAATACTAAGTGTGAACTGATCACTGTTACATCCCTAATCATGCCACTTCTGTCGCGGTTACTGTTGCTGTAGCTGTCTTCTATCATCGCTAGGCGACAGTTTCCGGGGCTGAAACAAGGGAGTTAAATTAGCATTGCAGAGTCGGCGTTAGCTGTGGGCCACCTTACAGCAGCGTCCAGTACGGCTTACTTCACTGCTTGACTCTTCCAAGCCCTCTGCAGTTCCCAAGGTCTCGGAGCAGTACGTGGACATTATCGTTGTTTATGTCTCTTGTAATAGCTGTGTTTTCTGCACTGGTACTGCCAGGCACCTCTTCAGCCGGCACAATGGCGCCCAGCGTGTCCCAATTGCATTACCTCGGCTTTCGGGAGGGAGGCGGCCAGCGCTGTTTATCCGATTACCCCCCCATCTCCTCTCCTCCCCCTCCTGGGGACCCCCCCAATGCCACTGTAGGCTAACCAAGGACAGCAGCCTACCCACGGAGGGAGCAAATAGTCTCCCCCTTTTTTAAATTGGTATTTCTAGTTAGCCCTGAAGTTTATTTGTAGATATATGAATGGCAACAGTTGAGCTTAGGGTGCATTGCCCCTTTAAGCAGAGCCGGCCTTGTAGGGGCTCTACAAACACAGGCTCCTGTTATGTCAAATGTTACTGCTTTACTTAATATTATGATTCCTGCCATGAGAAACACGAGTGTCAGGGTTAATGTTCAGGTTGAAGCTACAACTGTAGTACATGATTATTTTTAATTGAACAGATATGAATGATTGAATTCACTAATTAATTGATCTATGAACCGTGGAACGAATCTGAATTGGGGGGAGGGGGGGCATAAGGGTTATGTCTACTCGTGTGTAGAGATATAAAATTTTGTTATAGAAAACATGGATATAATTCAGGCTTTTACTAATAATGTTTTAGCATTACATTATTTGTAGGTAATTTTTTCGTGGATGTTTTTTAATGCAAAAGTTATACCTAGTTTTTTACCCAAGTAAGGAGAATTTTGTCATTCAAGTCTTTTTTAGTATTTCTTAATGAGTTTGGATGTCTGCTTTGGATGTTCATGAGTGGGTGACGGCATGAAGGCTGACTGAGCGTTGCTCAATTAATGTGCATATATTGAGTTTTAGGACTCTCCTCGTACAGGAGTGCTTTATGAAAGCCCAGTCTGTTCAGTAATTGCTCTTGTCGCAGTCATGGATATGACTTCATCCCAACAAAAAAGGATTTTTCGCTTAATAGATGGTTTTTTTTCCTGTTGATATCGACCCTGGCAACTTTGTTAAATTTACTTATGGTTAGCTATTTTGTTTTCATTACTGAAATAATTGCAGAAGTTTCAAAAGCGTTCAGTAAGTTTTCCCTTCTTTCATGAAAAGACTGTTGCATAAGAAATCATTTTCCCCCACTATTATTATTATTGTTATTGTACAGTAACAATGTGCAATTGTCTGACTGAATCTGTTTATTATTTATAAACTGTTTTTGCTGAGATTTTCCTCATTCTTATTTGCACTAAATGCATACAGTAGAGCGTGTCCTCCCCGAAATGGTCTCGGTATCCCTGGTTGAGAACTGGGGGGGTAACATTGCCGTCTGTGTTTTTTCAGCGAGAAGTTCATGGTGAGACTAAACAAAAATGGAGGTCCTAAGAATCCTGAGAAGGTCGACCGCCTCTGCTCCCTCTTCACGGTAAAGCCCTCAGGCACCTTGATTATGAGTGTTGACCAAAAAAAAAACATAGATTACAGGGTTAAACAGGGTGCTCTCAGGTCTGAATATGTGGAGTAGGTGTGGGATTGTTCAGGATGCTGCTCCTCCTCTCCTACTCCAAAGAACGTCTGTGTTTCTCCACCCTGGTCCTTGGGGACCCCAGACAGTCCACGTTTTTGCTCCCTCCCCATTCCTAGCCAATCAGGAACATCGAGTACCTGGTTCCGCTATGTTTGCAGGCGGGAGAGAACAAAAACGTAGACTGTCTGGGAAATGCTCAAGGACTTGGTTGAGCGACACTGATTTAAGTGAATTGCTGATAGCGTGTGACTTGTCTGCCATCCAGAATGTCCCCTGCTGTACGCTTTTTCCATCCTTGTGATAGGCTGTAGATGACAGTGACACTAACAGAATATGTGATCATAGAAAATGGTTGGGTAACTTTTTTTGTTTGTTTGTTTGCAGGATCTAAGCAATAAAGATATGAAGAGAGACCTGTATATTGTGGCACATGTCATCCGGACAGGTAAGCCGCACGCTGAGGTCTCCAGAGGTGCTGGAGGTTGTCTGATGCCATGATGAGCCCAGGGAAAGAATCCCTCTAACTGTCTCATGCTGATTGGCTGCCTGTCTAGGCTCCCCGTGCCGTGGAAGCTTGCCTGCTATTTGCCAGGATGCCAACGTGTTCTCTCCATTCAGCGCCGCAAATGACCCCTCCCCCCCCCCCCCACCCCGCACACCTGCTAATGTGCATTTCTGGCATGCATTCTGATACGCATGTAATATATTTAACAGCTTAGCAGATGTCCTTAGTTTCTCTCGATATGTATAGTCTATTTCTGGATCTTTTTCTTGAAGTTTCTGTAGCGTTAATTCCTTGGATCAAACAGCATCCCCCTCTTCAGAGGAATCCTTGCCATTAAATTCCCTTCTACACCCCCCCCCCCCTCCCCGGTTGGCAGACCTGGTGTCTGTGCCCATTTGACTGACGCCCATATTGGATACCGAGGAGTGATATAACCTCAGAGTTGGATGTGCTGGGAGGGGGGGGGGGTGGGGTCACGAATCCCTCTCTATTGCTCTATTGATTGGAGAGGCAGGGGGCTGTGCACTGCTAGAAGGCCCACTGGCCCCCCCTTCACTTGTCCTAAGTTTAGATTTCAATTCCAGCCAGCCAGGCCCAGTCTTCACTAAATAAATCAGGAGACGCGGCGCGGCAAGACCGCGGTACTCTGGGAGAATGTCGGACCGTGTCGGGGCCAAATTATTTTAATATAGAAGCGAGCTATTTTATTAAGACAAAGATGCGGATGAATGAGACCCGACGCACCGCCCAGGGCCTTTAGTCCTGGCGAGAGCCTTCCTGTGAGTCCTGGAAGGTTAAATTAAACCAGACCTGTGTGAAAGTCGACCCACAGGCCAGATTTTTACTTGATGTTTAAAAAACCGGTAAACTTTTATGTTTAAGTCTGAACGGATTTTTGCTCACAAATCTTTCTTTGAGTTAAATAAATAATATTATTATTGTAGCTTTCATGATGCATGAAAATAATCATTAAAAATACCCCCTGCTGACATGATGAATGTTGGATTTGACCCTCCACATAAAATAAATCCTAGGCCTGTATTAAACATACTAGCTGTGCCTTTAGCGTGTGAAGGACAGCGTGGGTATATATTGAAAAGAGCATTTCCCTCAGAATATTACCTCATGGCAGAGAGGAGGGGTGCTAGTTCATAGCTCTGTGTACATGTGATGCTCTCATATAGAACCGCATTGTGGATAAATAGTCAGCACCGGCCCAATCTGACCCGGATGTCTCCACAGGCCGGATGCTGCTAAACGACTCCAAGAAGGGCCCACCACACGTGCAGTATCGCCGGCCGTATGGGTGCGCCGTCCTGGCCATGAGCGACGTGCTGCAGACCATCTCTGAGCTCAAGGAGGAGAAGGACTTTGTGCTGAAAGTCTACACGTGAGCAGCGATGCCCGAATGCGCATCTACATGCAAGCGCACACTCTCATGCACGCACGCCCGCATGCTTTCCAGCCTCCGCGAGGACTTCCTGTTGACTCTAATTGACTTTAATTGCCATCTGTGTCAGAATAAGTAATGAAAGGTCCATTTTCTCTCCAAGGCAAATACGGCACTTTGCCATTATGGAATGATGATAGCCAGAAGGTTTCCCTTCCCCGTTTCTCACCAGATACATATTTCAGTCGTAATTTGAGAACATCCATTATGGAAGTATGACTCTGAGTCACACTGGGGCCTCGTAATCTTTCCACTGTTTCCAATGCAACTTTCTCTTGCAAACTTCTTTTACCCCCCCTTGTCACTAATGCTCGTTGGTACAATCCGGGCTGCCAGACTTGCTGGATTTTGGTTTATCTGCTGATAGGTTTTCTGCAGTCTTACGGTTACCATGTGTGCTGGTGAAGGTTTCCCAGGAGAAGGAAAATGGACCAAGCTGTACTCCTGCCGTTGTTACCACATGGAGTTGAGAGATGGCGCTTTGCCTACTCGGGTGTCCAAAGCCTTTAAATGGAATTTAATACATTGGTCCATGCTTTGAAGCTGCAATCTATTAAATCCAATATTGTGGCAATTTCTGATTAATTTCCTATATCTCCTGATGTTTTTTGTCTGCTCGAGTTCATTTATTCCCCAGTCTAAAAATTAAGACTCTTTGCTGTTGGAGCAGATAAAGCATAGAAAGGCACAGCAGTGACACCATAGTAATGCCTCTCCTTGACCACTCAGAGAGAGCCAGTTTGAGCCCAAGTCTGCGGATGTTTCTCATTGTAGATACTTGACCGTACTTGTGTTCTCGTGTACCCATCTTACATCATCTTCCATTGCCAAAGACCAGTTCCAATACCAAGAACAGAAGTATGAAGGATGGTAAAAATCCATGAATGTCTTTCTTGTCCTGCCCCAAATTTCAAGGATGCATTGGTTGCATCCTCGCTAAATGAGAATGATTCATTGTGTCTGAAGTTTGTTCTTGGGATGTTAACAGGACCGCACTTGCCAAGACCACAAGTACGATCTTTGAGTTATTGGTATTGAGAAGCCCCCCTAATCTGCCAACCTGCTGGGGTTTCAGACTTGGGTCTCTGGTAAAAGGAGCCTGTCTTGTCACACGTCCTCTCCAACCCAAGGTCAAGAGAGCCAGTTGGAAATGGTGAGGGGTAGCCCTAGTTCCTCACTGTAAAAGGACCCAGACACAGGCCTGGCTGGAAGTTGTTCCGGACACAGAGATTGCTGGATTAAGTTCCAGCTGGAACCCTACTGTAATAACCTCGAGAAGATAGCTTTACCTGCTGTAAAATATCCATCCATCCACCCTTCAATTTATTTTCCATAGCCAGTTATTCAATGCAAGCATCACAGTGAACATGGAGTCTGGTTCAAGAGCCACAGAGCACAAGGCGGGGGTACACCCTGGATGGGGTGTTGGGCCATCTCAGGGCACAAGGCGGGGGTACACCCTGGATGGGGTGTCGGGCCATCTCAGGGCACAAGGCGGGGGTACACCCTGGATGGGGTGTCGGGCCATCTCAGGGCACAAGGCGGGGGTACACCCTGGATGGGGTGTCGGGCCATCTCAGGGCACAAGGCGGGGGTACACCCTGGATGGGGTGTCGGGTCGTCTAAGGCGGGGGTCCTGTTGGTAGAAGTGTCAGCTGAACACTCCACAGTAATGAAAGTTTTGTCTGCAGTGCAGGGTCACGTTCATTAGACAGGGCAGAAGAGCAGCTGCCGCCTGTGTCCTAACGTTGCTAAATTGGTGCTTAACCTGCCAGAGGCTGACTGAGCGCCATCTCAGTAAATGCTCAGCTGCAAGACATAATGATGATCTCCTGCATGAGCACGCTGGGGGAGTGGCCAGCGAGAAGACCCTAGCGGCACGGGGATGGTGCGGCTTATTCGGGACAGGATGTTCTGGGGTATCGGGTATGGATCGAGACGGCGAGTGTGGCAAGGAAATGCTGAAAATAATGCTTCCATCAGGGTAGGAAGGGGGGTAAAAATCAAACTCAGACGTCTGGGTCAGGGACAAAATAAAACTAAAATGAGTTTTTTTTAGCTGCTATAGGGATCTGACTGGTGTTAGGACTTCAGTTTGAGGCAGAGGGTGGGGATTAAAGAAAGCAGAACATGCCACATTATATCTATAATTGGGAACGAGGGCGGCTGAAGCCAGTTAGCCCTGACGATTGTGGTCACCTGACCCTGTCTCTCGAGATGGACAGTGGCCACGTCTCCCCTGTCCTCACCCTCTTTTCTTCCAGTCTTGACCTCCAAGTGTGCGTTTGCCATTCTGGCAGCCTCAAGTAAAACACTCTTAATGTTACTCAGTCTGCTAACTGCTAATCTGTAATCTGTTAGCTGGTAGGTCTTTTCCTAGGCAAGAGAAATCTTTGCTTGTTGCCATAGTTTTGTCGTGTCTCGGTGCCGAGCCTCCCACGCATATGAGGAAGCAGAGCAGCAACAAACACTGGGGGGGCGTGGGGGGCCTGCCTGCTGTTGGACCTTTACTTGGAGGGCAAGTAACAGTGACGGGGGGGGGGGGGGGGGGGGGAATTGGACTGTAAGTGACAGAAGCATGTTGTGTCAGTGATATAAGGACATCTAGTGGAAGAAAGTAATACAGAAATTGCAGTATGGCCATCGGAAAGAAGCATGTGTTTCCTGTACTTTGTATGACATTTAAGCTGTAATATGTACATTGATTTATTTCTCAGCGACATATTTTCTTGACTAAAAATTGCAATAATGTCAAGAGTTGTTATATGTAGCTTCAAATCCTTCAGGAGTCAAGCCACAGGATTAGCCTTTATTAGGGCGGCCAGTAAAACGCATTAATAACACGTCATATAGCTTTGTGGCGTCACTGTGGACCAGAGCGGCTCTCACTGTTAGATCGTGTAGCAGTCGGCGTCCCAGTTGTAAGGCCGCTTGTCTCCTGACACAACGCCTGATGTTTTTTCTTTCCTAGCTGCTGGCGGTGACACACTCCAGCACGTTTCTTGAATGCTAACGCAGCTAGCGCTTCCCCAGGCCCGTGATGCCTCCTTGTGCGCTGGCTAATTACACTGTCATCGTCACGGCAAGCTGCTCGCACCGTAACACCACACGGTGCTTGGTGGCCTCTGTCACGTAAAGCAGGAGTGCTGAGCAGTTTGTTCAATTTCTGGAGCTGGGAGACACATGTATGCTGTTACTGCAAAAGGTTTGTCCTGTGATAGTATTTAGGGGAGTCTCTAGAGGGCAGGCAAGAAGGATGGAAAGCTCACTCTCCAGGTGACGCTGTAAATGGATGTGACTGAGAGCGTTGCGGATGTGGCCTTGTGGCAGCATGGTTAGAATGTTTGCGTCACACCTCCCCAGGTCTGTGTGTGTGGAGACTGCATGTTCTCCATCATCGGGTTCCCCCTGGTTTCTCCAAAAGCATGCTAAAGTAAATTGGAGATGCCAAATTACTCATCAGTGTCAATGTTTGTGTGAATGGTGTTGGTGCCCCATCCTGGGTTATTCCCTGCCTTGCGCCTGTAGGTTCTGGGATAGGCTCCGGACCCCCACGACCCTGCACAGGACATGAAGGAATGAGAGCGTCGCCAGTCTCAAAAGACATGAGGACATTTAAAAGCCTGGATAGTTTTTTTTTTTTCCAGTTTTAGTGCCAAAGCCTTGAAAATGCAACAGCCGGGATCAATAATAGGAAGTCTTCAGTATTCTACAAAGAGAAATTAACTGAGGAAATGAGAATGTAGGAAGCAGGAATAATATAAATGCAAGGATTCCACCTGAAACAATATCAATACAACATTAAGTGGAATAGAGGTTTCTAAAACAAACTTTAGCAAAATTAAATGTGAGACTACTGACTGCACTACATGGACGTCTTACTGGTTTATTACTAATTAGTTAATTATTATAATTACAACTGAAATACTAATTTACTGTAGAAAAATCACTTCAGTTTGCCCTTATTAAAATGGACCAAAGGAGTTTTCCTGTGTAGAATATACTAGCAGAAAGCCATCATTTGGGTGACCTGCCCAAGAGCAGAGAGCAGTAATTCAACAGGAATATTTTGGTGACCATGTGAGCATTATACATTTGCTGGTCTCTGAATTGCCTGGCGAGTGTGGCTGTGTTTGTGAGTGTGTGCCCTGTGTTGGCCTGCCTTGTGTCCCGTGGTTTCTGGGATTGTCTCCAGGCTCTCCACAACCCTGTGTTGGGTATGCGGTCAGAGAAAATGGATAAATAGACAAATTCATTACTCTCTGTTTCTTTTTTTAAACTGAAAGATTTATAAATCCAGCCTACTATTATATACAAATAACATCCAAGCAAAAACGAAAACAAATATATATGTATTATTTGGTATATTCAATTTATGTATTCGGAGCATAAAAATGTTGTTTTGCAGCTTTACTTTTGCATTTCAGTCCAGAATTCTAATTTCATGGTTTGTTTCATTTTAGTTTCCACATTGCCTTGTTGGATTGAAAACGGAACACCACTCTGTCCTCTATTTGCGTGATAGCAGAGCTAACGAATATGCTCCGTAATTATCACTGCAGCTTATTCAAGGGAAATCAAGTACCAGATGTTTTCAGGGAGCAATATCAGGCTAGGCTCTTTTCCAGGGCAACTTACCCAGCCATTAAACATTGGGAAAGTTTAGGTTTAGATTACATCCATCCATCTTCTAATTGCTTATCCTGACCAGGGTAACCTGGAGCCCCCCATAGGGCTCAAGGCTGGGGTACACCCTGGGTGGGGTACCAGCAAGGGCGTAGATTTGGCTATGGACAGTGGAGACATGACCCTACCAGGATTGTGGGAGTACCGTGTGTGTTTAGGAGGGCGGGGGGATGGCATGAACTTTGTCCCTACCAATGTAGACACCAAACCTGTGTCCTTAGGTGCCAGTCCATCACAAGACACATACAGTATATGAACACACAACGTACGGAACACGATGGGCCTTTTGCAGACACCAGTTAGTCTAACTTTCTATTCATCTGACTGCAGCAGTAACCGAGAGAGCATGCAAAGTACACACACACACACACACACACACACACACACACACACACACACACACACACACACACACAGGGTGGAGGTGGGACACAATCCTGCAGCCACAGGGGGGTGAGGCAGTAGTGCTGCCCATTTAGATAACATATCGCAAAAGTAGTTCTTTCACCGCACAGCAATCTGCATGTTTATAACCTTGAGGCGAGAAAAGAAACTAAGATGAGATGAGATTGGATACTTTTATTCTCACCGTACAGATGCAATGAGATGTCGCTTGGAGCTAAAGCCTGTAGAGGCCTAGTTAAGGATAAAGTATAAATACAGATAAGATATATGATAAAACAAGGAAAATTAAATATATATAGGCAGAATAAAAGGAATAAAAATAAATGAATAAAACGCCAGTACTGGAAGCAAAGAGCCTAATAGCCCATCATTATTAGAATGATTTTACACAACAGAATAATTTGCTTGGGGGGGGGGGGGGGGGGTAGAATAAATAAATTATTACACTTGCGGAATAGGGAGGTAAATAAGTAAAGTAAATAGCAAAAGAGTAGTCACAGTTATTAAAGTTATGGCACCTTTTGTAGGGGGGTCCAGTCACTGAGGAGGTGGGGCTGGGGGGGCAGCAGCTGACATAGTAGATGCACTGCAATCGAAAACCATTTTTGCCCCGAAGACCAAGAAATGGTTTTAAATACGATCTGAGGCACAACTAGGAGCTGTAAAGGGACAGGTGTGTGTGTGTGGGGGGGGGGGGGGGGTGCTTGGGACGTGGGGGTCAGAAAACACAAAATTCCTCCTGGTACCAACTGATCTGGAGCAGCCAGGAGGAAGGTTGTCCAGATTGGAGTCACAGTCAGTCCGAGCTAGATGGGAGGGGGGCCGGATCAGCGGACAGGGTCACTAGGAGCGCGGCCGCCAAGAATAATCTGCATGTCGTACCCGCCGGTGCTGCTAGGTAATCGGATGAGGGAACCTCTGAAAGAACATCGAGGTTGTGGACGAGCAGATGTCGGCATCCTTTGCCGGCGACTTGACTCCTGACACCGCGACACTCAGAAGCGCAGCCAGAAGAGGCTACACAAGGCATCAGAGCCAAGCGAGGGGCGAGACGCGGAAGGAACGGCGGGTGGACAGATGGACGCGGCGGGAGAGCGTTACATGGAATCAAACAAAATCCTTCAGCATGACCTGCGGGGCCGACTCCTGTGTTCCTGTGCCCTTCCCACCGCCGCCACCCCCGAAGCTGGACGAGCCGAGGCCGAGGGAGGCCTTGAAGAAGACAGTATACAGAGACCGCATCTTACTACTGTACATTTAAGCCTTCTGGATTTTCTGGTAGCACTTCACAGTTCTCGGCACAGACACTAAAATGAGTCTGCAGTGTGATTCCAAATACCTCTTTCTGTGTGTTTTCTGCGATGACTGGAGTCCTGTACAGGGTGTTCCCCTGCATTGTGTCCTGTTCTTCCAGATAGAAGGCAGTAGGATGGGTGGATGGGATATTTCCTGGGATATGGGACATGCTGGAAAGTTCTATTTGTTTAATGACATGCCAGGTGAGAGGAATCCACGATTGTACATACAACGGAAAACAGTTTGGCTCGCTCCTAAAAGCAGCATCAGTACACAACAGCAACGACACATTTACGCACAGTAAAACCGGGCACAATAAATAACAGTGATATCATTTATTTCATAAACTGTTAAAGTAAAATGTAAAACGCTGCAGGCATGTTGGTACAAGATTCAGAAAGAGGCGATTTGAAGCCATCTCTCCTTATTACCCTTTCAGAAAAGAGGAACCAGGAGCTGGCATAGAATAGGGTGGAACTTTAGGATGCAATTGTTGCCACTCTTCTTTCGTGTCATTATCCATTACACATGCATTATCGCAAGAACTGCGGCAATTGCCTCAAGAAGCCGCTCGTTCTAAATCAAAGGGCCGCAACATCACCATAAAAAATATAAATGTCTTTGTATATCACCTTATTCCTGAAAAACAAAACCACAATAGCGTGTTATGAACTTATTAGCCCTGGTGTTAACCACTAAAGCTTTAACTTACAAGCAGCATGGGTATTGAACAAGACCTGCTTTTATTGTTAATGCAAAAAAAAATGTTTATGCGGGTTAGTAATGTATCTCTTCACCTTTTGCAGTTGTAACAATGAAAATGAGTGGTACCAGATCCACGAAAATATCATTCGCAAATCCAGCACCAAGTACACGGCTCCTAGCACAAACTACGGTAAGTTCTGTCACTACAATAAGTTGTTCTACTTGTACATTACATTGATGTCATCGAAGTAAAAAAACAAAAAAAACAAAACAAAACATTGAACGGGTCATAAATCAAGATGTTATGGAGTTACACAGTACTGTAATGTTGTAGACATTGGCAGATGACGGTCAGTAGGTTGTGCTCAGCAGATCCGCCATAAGGTGGGTTGCTGTCTCTCCAACCTCCCGCCCGTGCTTCTGGCTTGACCGTAATGACGGCAGACGGACTAAACGGGCAGGGAGGACGGCGAGCGGTAGCTAAAACTCGACGGCCATCTGAGCTTTGGGTTCAAATCTACCGGCAGTAGCGGGAATCATCATGGGCTGGCCGGGGGGATGAGGGGGCCGGCTCAGCTGAATGACTCCCCCTGACAGACGGAGGCGGAGTCATATGGTGGCGTCTTTGTTTGTTTGGTTAGCCTTCGCCTGGAAACAGCAGCGTGTCGAGCTCATCGCTGGCATCCTGGCCCGTGCCAGTAACGGGCTGTGAAGAACCTCTTTCTACTGAAGCATAGTCCGCTTGAGAAATATACCTCACTTATGATACAAAATAAAGTAGTTTTTAGCCCAAAATGCTTTTTCCAGCCTGGTTGTATGTCTGGGTAACTTAATATAAAACTAAAATGATCTTTCTTTCCAACGTATCAGAAGTTTTCTTATTAATTAATCACTTAATCAGTCAATCAATCAATCAGTTGTCAGTTAGTTAAATACCCTGCAAGGTGTCTGGTTCATCTATGCATCCAGTGTCCATCTTCCAGTGTCCATCTCCCAGTGTCCATCTTCCTCTTACTTGGAAGAAGAGCCATTGGGGGGGGGGGGGGGGGGGGACTGAAGCCTAACCTATGTAACAAAGGGAGAGAATACAAACTCTGCACCTTTTCAGCTCATGACCTGGAAAATTCATATGTCTGCAATGCTGTCAGATGGAGTTAATGGCAGATTAGGTTACAGACGATGAGAGGATGAAGTGCACTAGCATCAGCAGGTGGGAAGCAGTGCGAGGACTCCACTCCCCCCCCCCCCAACCCCAGCACCCACTGCTTTGTCTGACTAAAACCATCAGGATGGGGCACACAGCTCCATCGCTTACGTCAGCCAGTAGTGAGCCCACATGGCAGATTTAAAAAATGGATGCCCCTCTTCCACGGCGCTCTTCCATACTCTGCCTGGTGACTCACAGGTGCTAAGCAGGGGAGGTAGTGGCAGCAAGGCTGAGGGGGGGGCATGCATGCGGGGACCACGATTTCGCTGTGCGTCACAAGAGTTTATGGCAACCGTCTGAAGACGTAATGAATGAAAACATTTCCGCAAATAATCTATGAGTTTATTCACATTTTTACAACAAAATTCCAGATTTCCTAAGAACCTCCAACTCTCCTAGTGAATTTGTCATTCTAATTTAGTACAACCTAACAAATGTACAAGCTTAACTAACTTCAGTCTCAGCAATCTCAAGAACGTTCATCCTCAACAAACTCTTGCGACACCATTTATAGTCCAGAGCTGATTTTTAGCTTCTCTCTCAAAAACAGACCAATTTTTGGATTTTCTTTGGGTGTTTTAATTGTGGTGTCATGTCCGTCTTGACACGTGCCCACACACGGCCGAGACTGTACTCGTGCCAACAAGGCTGGAGCACATGTGAGGGAAATCAACATAAAACATCTGGGGCTTTCTGCGAGCTCATGGGACTTTTACTTCAAAATGTTCTGAGGGCAGATTGTAGAGGAGGCGGGTCCAAGCAACTAGAGGAGGCAGGGGCAAGATATCTAATTGGGTGGTCTTGCTTCTACTAGCCGCTTGGACCCACCTCCTCTATAATTGGATTGGTTATCTCTCTGAACCAATCATTTTTCCTTCTGCCCTCATAACATTTTTATGTAAGTGACTGACTTCCACACAGGTGTCTAGGGGACCTAAATTTCTCAATAAACTGAATGTTTCGAGAAATTTCCGCCATGTGTCCTGCGAGTCGGGGCCGCAGGATGTAAAAGAGCAACGAGTCACACAGCCTGGGAGTCTGGGTTTTCACCTTGCTCTAGAGATTTCCTTCTCCCTGCAGTCTATTCATTTATCTACATTATCCGGTCATTTATCCTTTTCGCCCCCCCCCCCTCCCCTCCATCTTTCATCTCCATCTATTTCCGCAGGCCTGATCATTTCCCTCCAGCTCCTGCGGGGGGAGATGGAGCATGTACGCAGGGAGAATCCGATGATATTCAACCGGGGGGCGGCAGTCACACGCAAGCTGGGCTTCCCTGACGTGATCATGCCAGGTGAGAGAAATCCACCAGAGCTGGCGGCGCACTTGTCACATGCGTGTGAGTTTGTCACTGCAGATTTCAGTAAGAGGACACATGTCTCACTGCTAAACATGAACATGCACTAATAAACTATGCCTTAGCAAACTGGATACATCACTAACTACTCGGTGGTATTGAAATACCAAATTTTAAGTAATTCATTAGCTTGTCGGTAATTAGCTTGTACATGTCTAGTTAAATAACGGGCAAGATAGCTACTGAATAACGATGTTATTGTTGAACAGAAAGAGAAACTCCCTTGGAAGCTGGATATTGAACACATAATTCACCATAGATAACTGCACATACTGCAAATTGTTTACTTCTGGCACATCATTCCATAGCACATTTAACACTTAAATAACAAAACTGGTACATGGTACCTATCTGATGGAGAAAAGAAAATACTTTTACAATGGAGGACGGCAGCGGCTAATTTGTCATCCCCTTTAGGTGGTGATGACACCACCGTTACCAACATAACGGTCAATGTCTTCGTTATATACCAATAAATAATAAATCATTTATACTGTAGTTGATGTAATGCATTGGTAACCTAAGGTCAGTGTATGGTATGTATCCATAGGTAATGCAGTTCAGCTGATAATGTGGCCCATATTTTGTTTAAAACACATACACTTAACATGAGGTTAGAATGTTTTACTTCATTTGGGTGTAATAAATAGGCTCTGTCTAACAGCAGTAACTAGATTGTTTTCCCATCGATTTCTCAGGATGTCAAGGTATTGCTACTGAGAAAGTGAATCTTGTTTAAATGTCCGCCATAGATTATTTACTGTGTTTCTTTGGCGGTGATGCAGCTGGTAATGGTAGAGTATAATATGCAAATAAAAATGAGCCAGTTTCCAATGTTTCACCAGCTTGTCTAGTAGCGTAAGATAAACACAAATATACCAGAAAATGTCACACGAGGTTAATACCTGTGTCTGTCATTTAATGAATTTATAATGTCCTTTTACCTCCATACAAAGAAAACATGCATCAACATAGGTTACAGTGTATGCAACTGTTTTATGATGCAGCCATATCGCCATGGGCAAACTAGAGAGGGAGATCATTATACACGTTTGAAAACATCATTTAAAAACATGAACGAATAGAGAGAATTACAAAAATTACATACAGCTGATCATAATCATCGCAGGCAATATTTCAAGTGTGTGTGTGTGTGTGTGTGTTTGCACAGTATGTGTTAGGTTAATGACTATGTGTATAAGGAGAAAAAAACTAATTCAAAATAACTAGGTGTGATTTACTTCAGAAACAGAATAAATCTAGGTAATTATGGTCAAGATAATCACAGGTATATCGTGTTGAGAATATGGATAAAGCTACAGACGGCAGCTGCATTTTTACGTTAAAAACACTGTAAGAAGTAAATATATGGTTTTCTCGAGCCGTTTGTTGCTTTCGCTGTATGTATGATTTTCGATTGAACGCCCTGCTTTCAGTTTTATCCAGGTTTGGTGCGCCACCCGCATGCCTACATTACAAAGTGAAAGCTATTTTCCTCCTTTTGATTAAAATTTTTATTTTGCGAGGTTTCATCTGTGTGCCCCGTCCTCCTCCAGGTCAGTGGTTTGTGCTGTTTCAGGTCTGATCACTGGTGATGACTGGCTTTACTTTTAAGATGGCAGGTTTATTTATTCTAGACCTTGGGACGTATCCTGCATCAGGCTATCAACAGTCATATTCCTTCACTTGGTTAATGTGCTTTTATTCGCCCCTGATCAAAAAGTCTGCCCCTTATCCCAGCAGAGACCCTTTCATTTCTGCCCATGCGTTCAGTGACACGTGTGTGTCTGTATGTGTCTTTTTCTCTCTCACACACTCTGCTCCCACTGTCCCGGGGCACCTGCTGTACGTCTTGCCCCCCCCCCATCCTAGAGGTGAAGATAGCTGGGTGTAAGTGCCAAGCATGACTGCGCCCGTATCTGCTTCCCTGGCCAGCCGCCTTGACCCGCTATCCGCTCCGCAGCCCCGTCTGCTAATGCCTAAACGCGGCCGTAGCCTAAATGTCTCATGTGCCCGACGCATATTTAATGGCTCGGCCGGTTTCCCTTGGATGATTTGCTCCGTTGATTCATGCTCACGAAAAGCCTGACAGCAGCGATGCACCGCCGCTACTCGCAGCCGATCCGTGCTTTGTTCGTGCCCAGAATTGCAGCATGTTTTACGGTTTTAAGGTTAGCGTTTCAAAACGATGACTTATTTCCTTTTTGCATTTTTTTTTTTTGCGAATGCACACTAAACACTTGAACTAGATGAAATAGAATATTATCATCACTGTCTTCCACTCGTCCGTCTTAAATATTTTCCCCGTTTCTGTGTTTGTTTGCAAAACAAGCAACTGATTCGTGCTGAAGTACAGAGTTAATGAATCAATCGGCTACCGAATTTAGGATTCATGCTTTTGTCGCTAAATTTTATGGACTTGCGGGCTGGGCGCCGATGAACTCCATAGCAGCCTAAGACACCCTCCTTCCTTAATTAACCTAACCAACACCGCCGCAATCTGCGGCTGCTAGATAACTGAGGGACATTGTCAATAAAGCGTACAAACACAGTGCGGTTTATTGAGTTCATCACGCACATAAGCAGTCTGCAGCTTCAACGGGGGGAAAGAAAAGCCGCATTCATTCCTTATCAATGAACTTTTCAAACGGCTCACAGGCTCTCGGTCGCTTTCGAATAACTGCTCTGTTTTCCGGCGGCGTAAATGGAAGCAACTAAAGCCCACCGCTTTATAAATGCGGCAGGAGGACGAAGTTGTTGTAATCCGCTGAAGTTCTGCCGAGTTTCGAGTCTGCGTATAACTCAGTAGTGAGTATGTGACGATATGGGGGCAGCCGCTGCGATTGACACTTTGAAGCTTTGTGACGACAGGCTGCCACGCGCAGAGCTGCTGCATTGTGCGTTTGGCCGTCTTACGCATGTCAAGCCTGATTAGCGATTTATTTTCCCTTACTTCCAAGAAAGGCCAGATGCCTTGTTCTGAGCTTTTTTTTCACAAAGCAATGAACCAACTGTGATGAAAATGACATCATTTGCATTCTGCGGCATCATTTTACTTCATAGATAGATACATTGCTGCATTCACTGACAGGTTGTTATGCTTTCCTCTGTACCCTGTCTCCACCCAGCTGTGCCCTTTGGGACTGAATTAGAATGGTGATTGATCAGGGAACTACCTCTCTTTACACAATGACACTTCTAAAACGATGCTCTAAAATCAGAAATTCGATGAGCCTAATTCATGTCTGGGACATTATAATTTGTCCCAAAGCACAGAACATAGTTTGGACGCAAAATCTGCCAAAAATGTAAATAAAATGGTTTCTAATTCTGATATGCATTGCCAAACACTGTAGTGAAAGTAGCAACCAGACAACTAAGACTATCCATCCATCCATTTCCTGAAACCATTTATCCTGTTCAGAGTAGTGGGGGCTATGGCCACAAGGCAGGGAACAACCCAGGATGGGGCACCAACCCATCACAGGGCACTCTCTCTCACACACACACACCTATGGGCAATTTGGTAACTGCAATTAGCCTCAGCATGTTTTTGGACTGTGAGGTATTGGAGTACCTGAGGGAAACCCCACAACGACACGGGGAGAACATGCAAACTCCACACACACGGAGCCCTGGCGGAGACTCGAACCCAGGTCCTAGAGGTGTAAGGCAACAGTGCTAACCAATGCCCCCAAATAAGACTATCGGAATGGTATGTTTATTTGTGTGTATTGAAGTTATAATACAGAAAGGCATCACCACCACTGCTGATTCCAGGCAATTTTCCCTGTTACCCAAATCCACTCAGTCGTCCAGTGGTGCAAAATATTGGACAAGGAGGTTAGTCACTCTCAAGTGATACTTTGCAGGAAGTGCAGTGCAGCTTATAGGCCGGGGGCTTTGTTTACTGAGAGAGAGAGAGAGAGAGAGAGAGAGAGAGAGAGAGAGAGTGGTCATGGGGAGGGGCAAAGTAGGGAGGGTACAATAGGTGTCACACCTCGATTTTACAGTGTTTACAGTACAGCTTTGCTGTCATAGAAAAAGCATGATATCTAGTGTGCAGTTTTACATAACACTTCATATGTTGGGTGCAGTGCAGCAGTGGTCTGGTAATACAGAGTAGCAGATACAATGTTTGACTTCTTTCTTTGAGCGTAGTGGGTGTTGCAGTAGGGAGCCTAAGAAGTATTGATTCAGATTTAAAGGTGCATGCATGAGGTTTAAGTGATGTGTAGCAGAAGTAATGTGGTGTCTGCAGAATAAAGTGACGTGGAGCTCTGCTTCTTTCCAGCTCTATGCTGATTGGAGCTTGCTGGAGTGGAATCGCCAATGTAGATATTTTGTGTCAATATTGCCACAGAAATACTGTCAGCTTGAAAGTACATCTCATATTGTGGCTTTTTTTCCCCTTGCTCTACCAAGTGACACCCATCTGAAAATGAAAGCGGGGATGCTGGGAAGGGAGACGGGTCTCAAGTAGGACTTTCGGGGGGGTGAAAAAATGTAAAAAACAGAAATAAGGGGGTGAGTCTGCTTCCAGGAATACACCGTGAAAATCACTGCTGTGACCTTGCCGGTTAATTAAAGCGTGCCCTCACTGTTTGTCTCTGTTAAATATTTAATTCGCATTGAGTTATCTAAATAAAAATGCAATTTCATGCAATTTAGCCCAACGAGGGAAAAGGGGATTCACATCTATTGCTCATGCAGTTTGATGGTGTGATGTGATTTACACTGAAATGCTAAGGTAAGTCCGTGCTGGAGGAAGTAACAACAATGTCAAAAATCAGTCATGTTTCAAGGTGGGGAATTAAAACTGGCCTGTTTTTGATCCTCGTCTGAATGACCCCGAGTTAGTTCTGTTTTTTATTTAGTCTAAATTAACTGTTTGGCTAGTCATTTTTGCACAAGTGTTACATGGATCTTGTCTCTGTCTCAGGTGACATCCGCAATGACCTCTACCTCACCCTGGAGCGAGGGGACTTCGAGAGGGGCGGAAAGAGTGTCCAGAAGAACATCGAGGTCACCGTCTATGTGCTGTATGCCGATGGCGAGGTCCTCAAAGTAAGATCGAGTAGATAATGCTGATCTGCCAGGGCATTGTATAGGGGGAAAAAAAACCATGTTAATTGCTTCTCGAAAAAACTAACACAGCAAAGTATGGGTAGAAATCAGATGTAGAAAAATGTAGAAATGTAGAAAAACAAACAGCATGTCAAATATAAATAGTTACCCTTCAACCTTGCATGTGTGCAAAAACACACATTAAATGCATACAGGCACCCAACTGAATGTATTGCATTTGCTCTTTTTTATTTCTGCTTTGTAAACGATTTTATTTTTTTTAAAAATGACTCCCACAGTGTCTGTGCTGCTGAGAGGATAAACTCCTTCAGGTATAAATCAAATTGAGTGCGGTGGTCGGGTTGTGGCGGACGGAAAGGGATGAAAGGTGGGTTATGAGTTGCCGTTGAGCTGACGTAGGCCCCTCTGCCACAGGACTGCATTAGCCTTGGCTCCGGGGAGCCCACTATCAGTGAGCACCGCTCCTTTGTGCTCTACCACAACAACAGCCCTCGCTGGAGTGAGCTGATCAAGCTCCCCATCCCCATCGATCGCTTCCGCGGCTCCCACCTGCGCTTCGAGTTCCGCCACTGCTCCAGTGAGTGACCTGTCCGCCCACCACCCTCATTGCTCCCACCCGCCATCTAAAGTCAGTCAGATGGTCAGAATGGACACCTGCCTTGTCATCAATGGCGTCCCTTGGTTACAATCCCTTGGCAACACTGGATGCTTCTGTATTTTTCACCTGTCAAGTAGGGACTTTGGTGCTCGTGGTGTTTCTGATTTGAACAGCTCTTCTGATTTTTGTTCTTCTTTGTTCTTCAGGTTGTTGCAATGTTTTTGTGAAGTGTCGTATAGCTGTTGCACCAATGCTGTGTTGAGCTTGTTCCTGGTCACTCACTGGAAGCTCAGCCTATCTGCATTTAAATCTAAGCCGGATCTTTGACAGATTTTGAGCTGCCTCAGTTGTATGTTGCTTCAGACCAGAGCATCTGATAAATAAATAAATGTAAATACGTTGCCTGTTCCAGTCTCTCAAGCCAAGTTACTTTAGCCAGATACTCTTATGCAGCATATGACTAATTAGTTTCAATTAATAATATAGAAATTTACAACAGTCAGACCCTTCCTGGGAATGTGCATCTCATCAGTGTCAAGCCCGACTACTTTCTCCGTGATGCTATTTGCTTCAGTGTTGATCTTGGTCTGCAACCGACCGTTTCAGGTGAAAGGAAACAGATGGTTGAGGAATGGCGTGGTTTGCATTTGGGAAATGTGTGTCTGCCTTTGCACACAGATGAGCCTGTGTTACTATGTTGCTCCACAGCTAAGGACAAGGGGGAGAAAAAGCTGTTTGGCTTTGCTTTCACCCCGCTGATGAGAGAGGATGGTACCACCCTGTCGGACGAGAGCCATGAACTTTACGTCTACAAGGTCAAGAGTCACTCTCTTCCTCTCGTTCTTCAAGTTTTATTGTCAATTGTAGTAACATGAAATTCCGGCCTGTATGTTTTCTTCATGCTGGTGGTGATACTTCATACTAGTGGCCTACTAGTCCTGGGTGGGATTACGGTAATGTGGTTTACTGCTCTCTGCTCCTCAGTGCGACGAGAACACCACCTTCAGCAACCATGCGCTCTACCTGGGTCTGCCGTGCTGCAAGGACGACTTCAATGGCTGCCCCAACATCCCCTCCAGCCTCATCTTCCAGCGCAGCACCAAGGAGACCCTCTGGATCTCCACACAGCTGTCATCCACCAAGCTGACCCAGAACGGTAACGAGTGTGTGTGTGTGTTGGGGGGGGACCAGAACTCAAACACAAGGTCAGAGGCTCCAAGAAGAGGCACAGCCAATAAACGGAAGGGCGTGTTATTTTTCAAGGCTTTGGTGACCATGCAGGTTAGTTATTTGAATTAATATCTTTTTGGAGACCTAAAGTTCAAGAGTCGAGACATTCAGAGGCTCAAGGAGACTGAGCAAGAAGCTGAAGTGAGAGGGAGCGCTATTATATTTAACGGAGTTGCTGACCATGGGAAAAGATCAGAATCGGGCGCAGCCGTTCAGAGACTCTCTCAGAATAGATGATCGTCACTCTGTCAAGCATCCAGTTTTTTTCCCCGCGTCCATGCAGGACGTGCTAGACGTTTAACATTCAAATGTGTTGCTGCTCCCAGTGGACCTCCTGGCCTTGCTGAAGTGGAAGGCTCACCCAGACAGGGTGATGGACATCCTGGGAAGACTTCGCCACGTCAGTGGAGAGGAGATCGTTAAGGTGAGAGTCTTCCCCCAGCACTGTGTTCCTATTGTGGTGCAGAGCAGCTCGCAGTTAAGTTGCAGTGGAGCAGCTTAGTCGGAAAACAATTCGGCAAAAACCCCCAAGCCGTTGTGCAGTTGGCATATAAGTACCCGAGAAGCCCAATTACAGTTCCAGCAGGAATGAAGAATGAAAACAAATATATATTTTTCTACTTTACATTTTGAAATATGCCTGAGAACGTTATAGATATCTGACTACTGCAATAACAATGTTCTCCTAAGCTGTTAAAAATTACTGTTGTCTCCTTTCTCTTCCAATGCAGTTTCTGCAAGATATCTTGGATACCCTTTTCTCCATTTTGGATGATAATACTGACAAATACGGCCCTCTGGTATTTCAGTCATTGGTAAGGAGACAGCTTCATTATATTTTTCCCCATGCGTTATATAGCCGCATGGGTTCTCTAAATGCTTTATATCAAGTTATCAGATCCTGTGTGATTTTTGTGACCAGTGATGAATTTTTGGAGGAGAAAGACAAGGGCTTTATCATTCATCTTGATGGCTTCAGAAGAGCAGGCTTCTCTTTTTTCTAATGCCCTTGTCTTTATGGCGGTGACAGGCATTTAACTGCCGTCGTGTCTTTGCACGTGTGCGCATGTGTGTGTGCGTGCATGTGGACGCACACCCTGATTCGTGATGCTCTCTACCTCCCTCGCACTGCCCATTTAACGGAGGCAATGTGGATTTTTAGGTCACTCCTGCTTGTGGAAGGATTCTGTAGCTGTTCCGCTGTCAGGCTCCCCGGGGAATGTTTAGCTGGCAGAGACCTCTTAAATAGAGTTGAGGAGTTATCTCCATTGTCTCACCAAAGATATCCATCACAATGTTCTGCAGAACTGCAGAGAAAAAATAGGCTTCTTTGGGAGTATTACAGGTCCTGTGTGTGCGTGTTCCTTCATACTCTGTCTCCCTAGAGTATTACAGTGCCCGTTTGTGTGTGTGTGTGTGTGTGTGTGTGTGTATTCCTTTACACTCCGTCTTCCTAGAGTATTACAGTGCCTGTGTGTATGTTCCTTTATGCTTCGGCTTCTTGGAGTATTTCAGTGCCTGTGTGAGTGTTCCTTTATACTCCGTGCTCCTAGAGCATTAAAGTACCTGTGTGTGTGTTCTTTTATACTTTGGCTTATTAGAGTATTACAGTGATGCCCCTGGGACAGATCTGTGCATAACATATAGTTTTACTTTCACTTTACTTTAACACCTCTGCCTCCCTTCCTCAGTTTGAGTTCTTCCCCTTGTGAAAACCAAGGTAAAGTCTAACATAGATATCTGTAACCCTAGCAAGGCACATCTCTGTTCATTGTTGCAGTGCTCTAACCCCAATTACGCTCTGCTCCCTCTTCTCTCCATGCAAAGGTCTTCATCATTAATTTGCTCCGAGACAGCAAGTACTATCACTTCCGGCCCGTCATGGACACCTACATTCAGAAACATTTCGCCGGTGCTCTGGCTTACAAGTAGGTTTCGTGATAATCCCGACTCAAAGGAAAATGCAGCCTGTAATAACGGCAGGCGTCTGCGGAGGTTGCCATTGCCCTGTCTTCGCTTGCCATTCTTGGTTATGAGAACTGGGAATTTGGTTTATTATATTTGTAGGATGGGGAAAAAGTGCATCTGTGTCCTGTCATTTTCTTGCTTCCTGGAGAAATAGGGGAAGACAGATTTTATTATAGAAAGCATGCTTCTTATCTGAAGTTAATGAGAACAAATGTTTTTAATGGATAAAATTGACCTGATAAAGGCTTATTTGAGTTTTTTCCACAGGGAGTTGATTCGGTGCCTGAAGTGGTACATGGATCGCTCAGCTGAAGTCGTTCGCCAAGACCACATCCAGGAGGCCATGAGGGTAAGGTGACATATCCAGCATCGAAGTCAGTGTTTCCCAATCCGGTCCTTGGGGGCCCATAGTCAGTCCATGTTTTCGCTCCCTCCGAGCGCCTGTGGACCGTCTGTGGGCCGGATTAGGAAACACTGATCTGAGGCATTGTCAGTGTCTGTGTACATGTTGTTGTGGTGGACGGATACTGGACTGAAAGATGGAAATATTAATGCAAGAGCCTAGAAAGTAAAATCAGGGCAGGGTCAACCAGTACAAGGAGTTAAATTTAGTTTATTTTCATTAGTAATCACCATTTCATAGGTTCACTAGGTGCATACATAGTCTGATAGGTATGATTAGCACTGCAGCACCATTATTAATGTTAAAAAATGATTTATAGTTGTATTTTAGGCTGATATTGAAAAATACTTCTTACTATGATTCCTGAAGTAATAGTTAGAAAGCTTGGTCAGGAATTAAAGATAGTTTGAATAATGAATTATGTATGTGTTTGTAAAGGCATATTTAAACTGTGTGCTTATTCATCATTCCGTGGGTTTATAGAGAGTGCAGTGATTGACATTCTGTAGTAGCTGTCATTGACATGTCCTTGTGCCAGGCTCTGGAGTACCTGTTCAAGTTCATCGTGCAGTCCCGCATCCTCTACTCCCGCGCCACCTGTGGCATGGAGGAGGACCAGTTCCGGACCAGCATCCAGGAGCTCTTCCAGTCCATCCGCTTCGTGCTGAGCCTGGACAGCCGCAGCTCAGAAACGCTCATCTTCACTCAGGTGAGCAGATGAGGCCGGGGGGTGGGGTTTGGGGGAGGGGGTATGTCACAGATGCGGTGCCTGGGGGTGTTGGCACCTCACGTGGCGGCCGGGAGCATACGGCCAGGGCCCAGTCCCGTGTGCTCAGACCATTTGGCATCTCCAGCCACGCTCCAGTTCTTCAGGACTGTTCTGAACTCTTGGCCTCTCTCCTGGAAAGCATCC
The DNA here is from genome assembly GCF_048594095.1 of Paramormyrops kingsleyae. Taxonomy (NCBI): domain Eukaryota; kingdom Metazoa; phylum Chordata; class Actinopteri; order Osteoglossiformes; family Mormyridae; genus Paramormyrops; species Paramormyrops kingsleyae. The sequence continues at coordinate 23,992,490 of NC_132804.1, forward strand.
ATTCACAAAATGTCCTGCAATTCCATCGCTTTTTGGTGCAACTCACTCATCACGTACAAATTGTAATTCTTGTGTTGCTGCCGATTTGCATTTTGTTCAATGAAACAAATAGTACTTTAAAAAGACATCAGAAGTTGAATATATGTATTTCAGTCATCCTCTGCCGGGCAGCTGGTTTGATGACACAAAATGGTTCATTCTGCTGACGGTAAGCTGAGAAATGTGTGAAAATCATACAACAAATTCACCAAAAAAAAAATCAAGAAACAAATTATTATTAATGGGATGCCTATTTTATATGAAATATCTGTTTGCTCCTTAGGATTTTTTCAGGATTGGGGGGCATTCTCCTACAGGATTCCAGGGTCACTTCCTTCTCATCCCATGTATTGTAGAAGCCCCCTCGCTTGTTTATAACACCTGTTGTCTTTTCAGTGGGGGGGTAAGGTAGGTAGCAGCCATCAGCCAGGGAGCTGCTGGCGACTGATGATCTGAAATTGACCTGGGGCACGCTCAGAATGGTCCTGCTAAATCTTCTCCTAACATCTCCTCCCAGCCTTCTCCTGCTCCCTGCAACTGACCCTCTGCCTCTGCATTCTGTCCTTCTCTAAATACACATTTATGACTCTTATAAACGTAGCTCGAGAAGAGAATAGTCTGTTATTCATCACGAAAGTCATAGCAGGTATGATGTTTAGGATTATAAGGAAATGCTCTTTTCAATCACAAAAGGATACTGTAATTTTGGAAGATTTCTTATCCACAGAAGAATCAGTGAAGACTCATGGGAGCATACTTCTCAATTTATTTCCATACTCTGACCATAGGCAGTTTTCCGAAGTACTCTAGAGTCCAGAAAATGACAGATCCATTCGACAAATCAATATGTTCATTATCTCACCATTTAACATTCAGTTTTAGAAAGATTAGTGCAGTTCAGTGCAAAGCAGATGGCTGGTTACAGTTAAATAACCTGTTTAAATTTATTCTTTTGGCTACAAATTAATGACCAGTTGATTTATTGTTGAACACAGTTGTCAGTGGTCGTTATTAAAGCCCTTAATTTAACTTTTCCTACTGCGAACTGCAAGACAGCTGTTTTCAATCAAGCTTCAACACTTACACTTCCACCAATAAACTGTCTTTGGCTGTAATTCAAGTGTCTTTTTTCCTTTCTCCCTCTTCAAATGCAACTATTCCGTGTCAGTTATAACTTGGTTTAGTTTCACTCAGTTCCTTGAGCCGAAAGTAATGCTTTGAATCATTGAAAGTGATTCTGTCCACTAGCTCTGTAACTAAGGCTAACATAGCAGAGCACATGAAACACCTCAATCATTTTGAGGAACTTTTCCCCCTTGCAGACCACAGAGCTGAAAGATTATCCCAATATATTTTTTTCCTGTTTTTAAATATGCATCTGCTATTGATTTTGTGTCGTATTTCCACCTTCCTGCATTGCTGCAGAAGGAAAATCTCCAATTCTCCTGATTTTCTAAATTGTCTGACTCTCGCTAGGGTTCATCACGAGCTCATCCTTCCATTGAGGAGTTTAAGGGGTCAGAGTGTTGAGGAAATAATAGCTTGTAGCCTCGTATTTTCCCCTTCAGAGGAATAACCCCCAAGATATATATATATATTTTTTTTTGGGGGGGGGGGCAGCTTTCTGTTGATCTTCCTCTAGGTATCTTTCAACTCAGTTCTTCAGTTCTGTTTATATTCGTATTGTTCATTTTCACAACACTGTCTCAAAGCGCTTTACATTATCCCTGCCCAGTGCCCCCAGAGAGCAAGGCAGAGGGGACAGTGACAAGGAAAAATTCCCTCGTAGGAAGAAACCTTGGGAGGAACAAGACTCAAAGAGGGAACCCATCCTGCCTGGGCTGGCAGAGCAAGCCCAAATTAACAAAGTCCCGATTTATAAAGTAGAATTGTGTGTAGTCCAGGTGTAAATGCGGAAGGTCCAGTGGAGTTATGGAAGCTGGGGTCTGGGGGGGCAGGTGAGGAATCTGCTTCCTTTGGCGGGACGGAGTGGTGATGCGGTCCAGCAGTGACCTGTCGTTGACTTTTGTTTTAATATTTAATTTTATTTGCCCCCTTTTCACCTTCTATCCATGGTCCCTGATGTTTTTCTCGACTCCTCCGACCTCCTCCTTTCACTGCCCCCCCTCACGACTGTGTCCCAGGACCCCCAGGCTCCCCCTGGGCAAAGTGGCGGCTCGGGCAGCTGTACGCAGCCGTGGGGGGGTGCTGTGCTCCGGCCTCTTTCGCTCTCTGTAAGTAGATGTGCACCCCCGCCCCCCCCAACCCACGTTGCACATAGTACTGCAAGGGGCCTCCTGTCATCCGGCCGCCTGCCTTCCCCACCCTCCCGAACCCTCCCACCGATCCTTCCTCCAGCAACCAAGAGGAGAAACCCAACCTCAAGCCCCTTCTTTCCAGTTTGATTTGGGTGCCAGTGTGATTTACGTTTCCTTTTTCTAAAACCTTCCCCCGCTGTCATATTTTCCCACGTCCCATTCTCTTCCCCAGTGACTCGCGGCATCCTTCGTGCAGCCCCGCTCGGAGGTCAGCGTCTGCCGGGAATGAATCGTGTCATGTGACTCGTCAAACGGCATTCTTGATTGCAAGCCCATTGCTCATAGAAATGTGACGGGAGCTAACAGAGGGCCGTTATTAACTGTACAGAGGACTAACAGGGAACCTCCTGACATTCTATTAGTATCATTAAACAGATCACTGAAGTGGCAACGCCACCTTGTGGCTGTTTACCTAAATACCTTTTACTTTGCTGCTATTCAGTTTTTTTCCCATTCATTTACAGATTATAAATACTTCATATGCCATTTCTGACTTAATTTCTGTGGGGCTGTGGTCTTTGGCAGTTTTTCTTTGCTCTTTGAATTTTGTGTAAACCCCCCCCCCCACCCCGGGCCTGAGAGTCCACCTACAACTGTTTGACCCAGACGCATGGTGCCCCCCCCCCCCCACTCCCCTATCCTGTCCACACAAAAAGCAGGGAAAAACCACTGTACAATTCTCCTCTCTGTGTGTCATACCCCTGTCTGGCCACAGGCGGCGCTGCTGAACTCCTTCCCTGCCATCTTCGACGAGCTGCTGCAGATGTTCACCGTGCAGGAGGTGGCGGAGTTCGTGCGGGGCACGCTGGGGAGCATGCCCAGCACCGTGCACATCGGCCAGTCCATGGACGTGGTCAAGCTGCAGTCCATCGCTCGCACGGTGGACAGCAAGCTCTTCTCCTTCCCCGGTAAGCTCCTTGACTTTCCCTTTCCAGCCTCAAGATTTTATTGTCACATGTGCCGTGGGACACTGTGAAATTCTTGTGCCACGGTTGCAGGAAAAGGGACAGGTCCACTGGGGACAATAGGACAAAAACAGTGCAGTACAGGACAGATAGCAGGGTAATAAGATATGAGTGCAATGCAAAAAGACAGTATGTGCAATTTGGGGCATGAAACAATAAATCTGCAATAAATATGTCATTAACATCAAGGCCCTTTTTCTCCATACTGGAGCGACTTTTGGTTTCTCTTTTCCATTGTCTTCTTGCGTGCTTTCTTTCCAATTTCCCTGTTTTACTCACAGTTTTGTATAAATGATGTAATAATGAGCTGCCACGTGTTCTGGTCAAGCACCTTGGGGTGACTCTGTTCGGAAAGGCACTATATAATAATACATTGAATTGAACTGAATTAAAAAAACTAAAGTGAAGCACAGCAAAACAAAACCTCACACTCTTCCAGCTGGGGAGGTGCCCTCCTTCATGCTCTCTCTACCACTCCTCTCTCCCAGATCCAGTCAGCTAATCCTGTATAACCTAGACCAGGTAATTAGTTCAATCTGGGCTAACAAGGTTCAATCAGTTGGGTGATCGGGTGACATGATGACACAAAAAAATCTGTACAGATTAAGTATCATGACACTTTGTTCCTCATGCTGGTTTATAGACATCTGACTGCTGTGTTTCTTCGTTGGATTGGACTTTATTTCAGATTTAGCGTATTTATTTACTGTAGCATACGGAAAACACTGTAATAGGCCATTAAGATATTTCCCTTATGAATGGTGTCAGTGAGCTCGTCTCTCCATTTACGTGATTTCTGGCAGCTTAAATGGCTTCTACATTAATCACTGATGAAATTTTTCTGAGTCGGGAAATGAGAAATGATGGCAATTAGGTTCTCACAATGCCGTCGATTATCTGCTCCCAGGAACAAGTCTACTGTCATCACATGGTAAAAAGGTGTTTGATTTGGCCCTCATGTGCCACATGCTTCCACAGGAAGTTTTTTTGACATCTCTCGGTGACCCCCCCGCTCCCCCTCCCCCCTGTGTCAAAGAGTCCCGCAGGATCCTGCTGCCCGTGGTCCTCCATCACATCCACCTGCACCTGCGACAGCAGAAAGAGCTCCTCATCTGCTCCGGGATCCTCAGCAGCATCTTCTCCATCATCAAGGCCAGCTCTCTGGTAATCCGTGTGCTCTGGACTCTGTTACCACCCCCCACCCTCCCACCCCCCAGCACTCCATGCTAAAGTGTTGTTAGCTTAGCGCCGTGGCGCTAAATGCTGAGACAGCAGCGATCATTTCAGATTAACACATTTGTCAGGAGTTGTTATGACTGCAGCCTTGCCTTTGCTGAAAATGACTTCATTTTAATTGGAGGCAATGGACTGATGTATGAGATAACCAGATAATTATGTAATTTGTCAAGCAGTAAACCAAGCAAAAAGGCATTTTGCTATTACATAAGGCTGTGCTGGGGAGGCATGTTGGCTCAGTGGGTAGCACTGTTGCCGCACACATCCAGGATTGGAGGTTCGAGTTTATTTTCTCTGCGTACATGGAGTTTGTATGTCCTCTGAAGATGTACAGTTGGGCTAATGCAGGGTGACCATGCATCCTGGAAAACCTGGATTTCCATGGAAAAGTCATGGAAAATGAACAAATTGTCGATATTTGTCCTGAATTTTTTCATGCATGATAAAATTATAAACTAGTCATAGTTTGAAGTTGTAGGGTTTTATAAAACTTGACCACTTCATTTGGATTTAAGTATTGCCAAATCCAAATCCTGCTTTTGGTAGCAAATGCAAGTGTATCTAGTCAGAATTACCATATTTGCCTGAATATAAGGGGAGGCAACAAAAAATCAATTAATTTTTTTTAAAAACAAAAACTTTACCCAGAAATTATATTTAACTGTTTACCTAAATCATAATCACCAAGCAGGTAAACATATTAAACATCCAAGACGTTATTTTACTTACGAGATGCATGCCATTGTTGAGGAGCCTGGCGTTGGTCTCATTTCCTTTGTTTGGGTACTTTGTAACAATGCAACACTGCAGGCAACGTTATTTTTTTTCTCTGCTTCCCTCGATCATTTCACAATTCTTTGTACAATTTTTGCTACTCGCCCTTGAAAATGAGTTACAGCCAAATTTCCGGGGTGGGGGGGGGGGTGTACTGAATGTATCATCATTTCACTGATGTTTCAGATGATGACGTCAAGGGAACCAACAATATTGGTAAAACTGATGTAATCGAGATTATATGGCATGTGTGCAATAATCACCGGGGATTTAGATGACGGGTGACACATTCGGCTTTTCAGTACTTAACGGACACTTACTTACATCGTGACATGATCGCGACAGCCTTAACTAAAACTCTAAAGTTAACTAATAATAGAACTATTTACTCACCTGGTAGTCACAGCGAGAAACCACTGAGGAGCTTCTATCAGATCCATTTCTGTCATTTTTATATATTGGGCAAATGTTTCCATTTCATGATTGCTGATCTTATTTAGTTTTAGTTTCTCATTGTGTATTCTCTGCTATTGGATTTTTTTCATAAACCAATAAATTCATTGTATAGTTAGAACATGCAACACACACCAATGCAAGATCTAATAGTACTAAATGATGAATGGGTTGCTGATGATGAAGTATTCTATAGACAATGTTTAAAACAAAAGCCATTTTGATTATACTGTTATTGTAGCATTAAATGCATAATAGCCCTTTTCATCACGTCAGCATGTGTGGATTATCAGTTATTGGCGATAGTGTAGGAAATTGTAAGACAAAGTGAATAATTAAAGAGTTGAAGGTATCTGGGTATTTTATAGGGAAGTTTAGCTTTTGACTGCAAAATCTCAAAGAAGCCCTCTCGGCGAGTGTAATGTAAAAATGAGTGTGTCATAAAAATCTCTTGGGAAAATCCTGGAAATGATGTTCTGAAAAGAGTGGGAACTCTGTAATGAGCATCTCCAAGCTGCTTGTAGTGTATGATAGTGTTTGCCCACAATGGACTGACATCCTGTCCAGAGTGCTACCCAGCCTTGTGCCCATTACTGCCGGGAATATGCTTCAGGTGACCAGGATGAGTGGTTACAAGATTGATCTATAATATTGAGTTGCAGGTATGTGGTTCTTAGGTCCCAGGAAGTTATTAAAAATAGAGAATCAGTTTTATAGCCATCTCTAATATAATGTTCAACTTAACCCAGATTCATTTCATTTAGGTCCTTAAGTGTTCCTTATGCGTTGTCTACTGCTGGACATTCTGGAAGCTCCTGCTTCATGAGATCTTCTTGGGGTACCGTTTTAATACTCCTATGCGCAGAGGGAGGTGCTGGAATCTCCAGAGTCTGAAGCTGCTCTAGCCAGAGGCCTCTGATGCCGTACAAAACTGAGCGACACCTCGCCTAATATGATAAAACGTGAATAAAACACCATTAGACTTGTAGTCTACAGATCACTGTTCTGTACTCAGGATATTTCTCTAGTAAGCGTGTTGAATTAGAAATGACTGCGTTGTTTTTATAGGACTTCTGGGCCAGTTTTTCAAATGATATTTCAAAGTAGTAATGTTAACATCGCAAGTAAACTAGGTGCGTTTTGGTTGGGGTTTTAAACAGACGTGGCCAGTTTGTTCAAACCTACTCTTCCAAATCTTAGTCATGCGGCTCAGACTTCAGTGTAAACTATGTCACGTCCCAGGTATTTTTGGTGCTTTGGCCAGCGGGGGTTTGTAGTTTGTGCCGGTTTTGTTTAGTGCCTGGTGCAGCTGCGCTCTCTATAGGCCACTCAGGTACCTGCAGGTTGTTGGTTGACTGCAATTCATTCATCTCTGACTCTCTTATTCTGGCACTCTTTCTCTTGAATATGAAAACACTTTTCAGAACGACATCTGTTAATTTTTTTATTATTCTCACGTTCTGGACTTCCTCCTGTCTTCTCTTCCCTTTTTTCTCTCTCTATATATCTCTCCCTCTTTCTCCCCCCTCCACAGGAGACGTCGGTGCAGGAGGAGGTGGAGATGATGGTTGAAAGCCTCCTGGATGTTCTGCTTCAGACACTGCTTGCCATCATGAGCAAGTCTCAGTCTCAGGAGGCGGTAAGAGGCCAACGCTGCCCGCAGTGCACGGCTGAGATCACTGTTAGTAACTAACAATCTGGTTCTTCTTTATTCGTCCTACCCACCCCTCCCTTCCTGGCCATCAGCCACCCTTGCCCCCCACCTCCGCCTCTCACCCCATACACCGCTCGACCTCCACTTTTGCCCCAGCATGTTCGCCTCATTGCCATCCAGCCCCTGGATGCTCGTCAGCCCAGCCTTCTGCACCTCTGTCCCAGTCCTGATGTACACGGCCGCGGAGCCATTCAGTCCTGCAGGTCATAAACTAAGCGAGCCGCTAAGCACAAGGCGGAGTCGTAAGCCAGCCCTCAACTTTGACTCCTTCCCCTGGGAATTATTCCTGACCTTCAGTTGCTCATCCTTCACCGCATAATGTAATACATGCGGCGACAAATGCATTTCCCCCAATTACTGTACTCTGAACTGGGAAAGTATCTGACCAGTGAAGTTGATGGAGCCCGAGTGGGAAATCTGATTGGCTAAATACAAGTGGCACCCAGGTCATCAGATGCCTCATCTGATGTGAACTCTAAAGTATTTAGAAGAACCAATTAAAGTAACAGCCAGCCTTAGCTTAGCTTGCCTTGTACAATGCTTAGCAGAATATTATTCCTGATTTGCTTTTATGATCGGCCGGTGTGAACTTATCAAGTTTCTTTTTGCTTGACTTATAGCTTGATTGTGCTGCTTATGATATACAGTAAGGCGCTGAGTTGTCTAGGACTAGGTATTAATTTTTAATTTAATTCATTGGACTACCAGACAGGCTACATGCTTGAATAGTAGAAAAATACTTAAGGAATTATCCTCTATGCTAGTGTTTCCCAATCCGGACCTCGGGGAGCCACAGACTGTCCATGTTTTTGTTCCCTCCCAGCTCCCGGAGGGAGCAAAAATGTGGACTGTCTTGCAGGGAGCTTGGAGGGAGCAAAATGTGGACTGGAGGTGGCTCCCCGTGGACCGGATTGGGAAACAATGCTCTGTACAGCCTGGCATGGTATTTGAGAGTATTTTTACCATTCCACACTTCCTTCCACCCTTTCTCCCTGTTCCCCATATACATTTTGTAAATCTGCCAAGCCTTTTGCCAGCAGGCAGCTGGATTGGCTGACGGGTACGTGTGTACCTGCTGTTCTTCTTGTTCCACAGGGCGAGTACGTCTCCTGCCTCCTCTCTCTGCTGCGCCAGATGTCAGACATACATTTCCAGCACCTCCTGGATAACTTCCAGAGCAAAGAGGAGCTGAAGGTGGGTCACTTGTCAGTACCTGGGTGCTGTTCCTTGTCGGATATCCTCGCCCTCTTGCCAGGCGTCCATTATGTCATCAAGTGAATTAATTTTGGAGAAGCATGAAAGTGTCGGGGTTCTCCGAGCTGAATGTAATGTATGTTCAGCACGTTTGCATAAATGTATCACACCAGCAGCTGTAAGGTTTTCAGCCGTCCAAGGAATTAAAACATCACCTGTAGGCCACAGACAAACGAACCTCAGCAGGGACCGGGGCCTGAATCTTGTGCTGTGATCTCTCCCAGGAGTTCCTGCTGAAGATCTTCTGCGTGTTCCGCAATCTCATGAAGTTGAGTATCTTTCCCAGAGACTGGAATGTGATGAGGCTGCTGACCAGCAAGTGAGTGCGTCTTTCACGGTCCGTGATGTTTTCAGGCGCCAATGGAGAACGGGAAGCATAGTGTTCCTTGTGGAACCGAACTCTGTACATGTGGTTGGAATCGGGATGGAGGCCCTGCTCTGTTGCCCTGGATGTTTGATGTTACTTTGGAAACACTAGTGTTTATGCCCAAACTATTAGATTTATTTTAATTAATTTAATTGAGAGAATTGGTAGGAAGTAGATTTTCCTCAGTAACGGATATAAAACACTGGAACTGACTGGACTGATATGCTGTTTTGGAATTTGAATTTGTTATCTTTGATATATAATCTCTGATGATTATTTTAAGTAAGGGGCTCTTTATAGATATCTTGGACAGTTCATGGTGAACTCAATTGCAGAAACTCAATCGCAGACATCAGATATTTTCCTGTAGTTATTGTGAGGAATCCAGAGACTTCTGAAACAAACAAGGTCAATAACCCTGTTCAGTGGGCTTCTGAAAATGGCCGTGTAAGTATTTACTTCATAAGGTAATGTCTGATTTTTTACATGTATATTTTGTTTCCATGTTTCCATCAGCATCATTGTGACCACCACCCAATATCTGTCCCCGGCTTTGCACAAAAACTTCACCGACGCCGACTTTGACTTCAAGGTGCGTGTGAAATTCCTGAAAGTTTAATTGTGACAACTTCATCAGTTGGCTGTGACACCAGTTTCCATATGGAAGACCAACTTCTACCCCCCCCATCCCCCAGTAATCTGTAAGACCCCAGCTAGAGTTTTGTTTTATCATTTTGGAGCACTAACCAGAATAAATGTCCTTTGAAGGTAAATGATTAATCATCATTACAGAAAAACAGTAACATAAAGTATAGCTTCAATTACACGTTGACTTCCAATCTACAAACAAATTCATCTTTTAAAGTAATATCGTGACTTCTGCAGTAAATAAATCAGGAAGAGTAAGGTTGATTGATCGTTGGGTCATCACAAAGGCCCGTCCTCTTCCTCAGTAGTCCTCAAGCCATGAGAGATGTTTATGCTGATCCTAGATCAGTAGGAAGGCAGGTGTAGCAGCCTGGCTGCGACTGGCTGGCATACTTCAAACTCATCCTCACCCTAATTACACAGTTGGATCATTCTCAGGGTGATAGCTTGTCTCTGCAGGGCTTGCGATGAGCTTTGATGTCCGTACCCAGCCCAGCTTCAGAGGCTGTGCCTAAGATGTCGCGCCTTTTATTCCTCCCCCACCATTTTAGGTGTGGAATTCCTACTTCAGTCTGGCCATCTTGTACATTAACCAGCCCAGCCTGCAGCTGGAGACCCTGACCCCAGCCAAACGGAAGAAAATTCTGGAAAAGTAAGACCATCACACATCACGTGACCATCGACGATCATGAATGAATGAAAGCATGAAAGAGTCATGTACGCCAGCTTTACTGCTGTAATTTTTTTTCCCTTAACAGAAGCTGAAGCCTATTTGTCTGAATGTGTTTTTTGGAGTATTTTCTGTGGGCCACATAATGATTCTGCTTCTCTGTCTTCGAAATGTTTATTTTACTTCATCAATCCAGAATGATTTATTTAATAATTATTCGCTTATGCTATTTCTCCGATTCCAAGCTACCAAACATTTTTGTAGTATTTTTCTAAGGAGGATCAAAGGCTTCTCATTATAGTAATATGGAGGTACATTAAAAATATATTATACTGAATCCTGTGTTAGCAAGTTGCATTGTTTGGACTTCTAGCCTTAAAATAAGCCTCTTTGTCAGCGAGCTGGACTATATTCTATTAATATGTGTATCCTGGGAGCTCTGCTTCCCAGCCCTGACACAAGAGCCGTAATGAGTCATCCTGAATCACGCCGCATTGCCGCATGAAGCGCAGCAGCCTCGGATCTCACACAGCCCACGATCCCAAGGCCGGTTTCCATGGGGAGTCGCATCGGAGCCCGTTTTTAGCGGAGGCGTGAGGCGCCGGGGGGATGAGGAGAAGCACGCGGAGACGGGTGGGATGGATGAGCGGAGGGTTTGCAGGCGAGGCAGTAATATGGAGAATGCGAGGCGTCAGCAGAAGCGAGGATTAGGGGGAGGGCAGGGCCCCTGCGACGGGCTGCATTCTGGAGCGCCATGGTGGTGACTTGGCATCCACGGCCATGTGGACTGAGAGGCGAGCTTGTCCATGGTGTTGCAGTGTGCACCTTAGTCACGGTGCCTATTAAAGCTTGGTTTGTGGCTGCAAGCCTGCTAGCCGCGTATGTCCATCGCAGTCACAAAAAGAGATTCAGAGACATCGGGCTTTGGGTTAATCCTTTTGCCTGTTTTTCTCTCTCTCTGATTTCGTTCATTGTTGGGCTTTCACACAGAACACCAGTGAAGCAGATGAGTACATACTCACTGGGTCATGTACACAGGAAGTAACAACCTCTTCCTGTCCACTGCTCCTATCCTAAGAAGGTCTCGTCCCACTCAATGAGGGATCTTCTCCATCCCATTTGTTTTGGAGCCACTGAACATATATTTGCCTGCAGCAATAATGGATAAAGTGAAAATTGCCTTTGATAACTTTATTGTCAGAAGTCCCCGTTGCCAGATTCATCTTCTGCTAACCAAAGTCCTACCGTTGCCTTGGCAGGTACGGTGACATGAGGGTGATGATGGCCTATGAGCTCTTCAGCATGTGGCAGAATCTCGGTGAGCCCCGTTGGCGCACGCCGACTATTCACTATTCTTTTATCCTAGGTAATGTAAGTATCTCTTTTTGTGTGGCTTGTACCCTTCAATACAAATTGCCTTTTATTTGTTGCAGTAGTGCAGTACAGTTTGGTGAAAAGGCTGCATGCTCAGCTACGTACAAAAGACATGGCAGTAAAGTTCCACAAAGCACCACAGAAACTTTGCGGTGTTGACCTCTATAAATGTGAAATACCGACACTACAAAAACATACCTGCATTCATCCTGCTAGCATTAGCCTTGATGGCTTTAGGCTTATTCTCTGCTTCTTTTTTATTTTTTAGTGGATGATATAACGTTGTGGATAGTGGGGGAGTTTTTTTTTTTATTAAAGAAGGATACAGCAGTACTGTGTCAAATCATTAAATTCTACCGTTGCCTCTTTGTTGAAGTCGTCTTTAAGCTTAAACAGAAAATTGAACTCTACTTGTTTACTCGTTTTACCCGGAGACCTAGAGGACCTTCAGGTCTGGAATTGCATAATAGCAGGTGCTTCCAAAGTGTTGGAATCCAAAGAGAATCTTTTTAAACTGTTGTCGTCTTCTTCCTCCTCACAGGTGAGAACAAGATCCATTTCATCCCTGGCATGATCGGGCCCTTCCTGGGCGTGACGCTGGTTCCTCAAGCGGAGGTGCGCAACATCATGATACCGATCTTCCATGACATGATGGACTGGGAGCAGCGCAAGAATGGCAACTTCAAGCAGGCCAGTCTTCTCCAATGCTCCACATGTCCCTCCGCACATCACCCCCGTGGTAGCTGGCCGACCCGCTTTGGTGGCAGCGCCCCCTGTTCTCCTTCACACTGCTTTTCCCTTTTCTCACGCCGCTCCAGGTGGAGGCGGAGCTCATCGACAAGCTGGATAGCCTGGTGTCCGAGGGCAAGGGGGACGAGAACTACCGCGAGCTCTTCGGCCTGCTGTAAGCACACCCCCTCAACCCGGCACCCCCCATTGCAGACGCACACTTCCTGCACCCCCCCCCCCCCCCCCCCGCCTTCTCTCCTGCCCGTTTCCAAAGGGTGGTGTGAGTGATAACCTGTCCCCAGCTCTCTCACTTGGATGGTAACCCTCTTGTCTTTGCTTTGCTCTCTGCTACCACGGCATTAGAACTCAGCTCTTTGGCCCTTACCCCAGGTAAGATAACACATTTCTACTGATCAAGCCTGTACTAATACCAGCGATGATCCCGCCCCACCGTGTGTATTGGCATGCATTCTGGGTGTGTTTCGCTATCCGCCCCCTCAGAATTGCGCTGACCTAATTTCCCTCCGGTCTGCCACCAGCCTCCTTGAGAAGATCGAGCAGGAGACCTGGCGTGAGACGGGGGTCTCCTTTGTCACCTCGGTCACCCGTCTCATGGAACGTCTGCTGGACTACAGGTGCGTAAGTCAGACGAGAGGGAGGAAAGCCACACTCTCCATAAGGTTATCTGTATAGATGTAAAGCCGGTGGAACACATAGGATGTAAACAAAAATGTCAAACTTTTTGCTTCTTTTACCAGGGACTGCATGAAGGGAGACGAGACAGAAAACAAGAAGATTGGCTGCACTGTAAACCTTCTCGTAAGTTGAAGGACCTCTCTTGACATTTATAAACACAACTTCTGAGGTGGTACACATTGATCTGCAGATTGGTGTTGGACTGAACCATAGTGGGTCTGTCTGTTGTGCCTGACAGTGCTTCCCGGTCTCTGATTAGAGCCTAGTTGATCTGTGTGTGCTGTCTCTTCTAGAACTTCTACAAGTCAGAGATAAATAAAGAGGAGATGTACATTCGCTACATTCACAAGCTGTGTGACATGCACCTGCAGGCAGAGAACTATACAGGTAGGACCGGCCTTTGTGAGGACACTTAGCAGATGTCCTGCTCACAAAGCCCCAGGCAATCTTGCATCTTTTCCCTTTTTCCCCTCTTCAAAACCACCCGAATCTGCAGAGGCAGCATTCACACTCCTGCTGTACTGGGAACTGCTCCACTGGGAGGACCGACCACTCAGGGAGTTCTTGCACTATCCCGCCCAGAGCGAGTGGCACCGCAAGGAAGGTCTTTGCCGCAAGGTCATCCACTACTTCAACAAAGGGAAGGTAATGAACACACACACCAGCATCTGTGAAGGGATGCCCAAATTTGTACAGCAGACGAGCCAAGATGGGCAGTTGTGGAACCAAGTGTAGATGCTTCAAGTAATGCATCAATAAGCACATTCTCCTCCAGAAAATGTATTTTTTATTGACATAGTAGCAGTTTTACTGAGAGATTAAATTTATGATTTGCTTTTTGCATTTATATACTATGCTTTCGTGCCAATACAAAACAGAGGGATTAACTGGAGTTGTATAATTTGCACATTCGGGAACAGTTTCATATTGTTCCCTCAGTAAGGCTTGCCTAACGCGCTTTCTTACAGTGTTGGGAATATGGAATCCCCTTGTGCCGGGAGCTAGCCTTCCAGTACGAATCACTCTACGATTATCAGAGTCTCAGCTGGATACGGGTGAGTGGCAGCTCTGCTGAGGGCTGTTTTCTTGTGTGTTTTCAGTGAAAGTGAACAACACGTCGATGGAGACCAGGGGTCCTCAACTAGCTTCCCCTAGTGCCAAATTTCATCAGCATCACAAAGCCAAAGTCCCCTGGCGATAAAATTTGCTGACTGGTCCTCTCTGGTGTAGACTATGTAAATTTATAGCTGGGCTTTGTTCCTTTGTTCATTTGTTCCTTCATTATAGTAAGCATTCATCTCTATAAGAAATGAAAAGCAAGTCAGAAGCTTTCTTTTAACAACTGTGCTCATAAAGATATTTTCCATATTCCCATTGGTAGAAAATGGAGGCAGCCTATTATGACAACATCATGGAGCAGCAACGGCTCGAACCCGAGTTCTTCAGGGTGGGGTTTTATGGCAGAAAATTCCCTTTTTTCCTCAGGGTGAGTTAGACTGCTTTTACAAAGTCGCATACATGCTATGCATGAAAGGTTTATTTGCTAATTTTTTGCTTCCTTTAATTTCTCTCATAGAACAAGGAGTTTGTTTGTAGGGGACATGATTATGAGAGGCTTGAAGCGTTCCAGCAGAGGATGCTGGGAGAATTCCCACAAGCTATTGCCATGCAGCATCCCAACCAACCAGACGAGTCCATTTTACAGAGTGATGCCCAGTGTATCCATAAATGTTAAAGAACATGTACGGTCTCTCTTATAATGAGCACTTTGTTTACATGTGCGTGTCATTCTGGCACGATGTGTCATTGTTCTCATCATGATACTCGTGCCCTATTCTCAGTATTATCAAGGAATAGTATTCTGAATGAAATAAAAGTTGTTATAAATGTGTTTTTGAATTTTGCTGAGTTGGCATCATTAATCACAGTAAGACACGAATCAGGTCAGTGTGAAGTTGATGTTCTCATAGTATCTACCACGTGCGTTTCCTTGACAAGCTGCCCTGCAGACCTCCAAATCTACGCTGTCACGCCAGTGCCTGAGAGTGCGGACGTCCTCCAGCTGGACCGTGTGCCGGACCGTATCAAGAGCTTCTACCGGGTCAACAACGTGCGGCGCTTCCGATACGACCGGCCCTTTCATAAGGGCCCTAAAGACAGAGAGAATGAGTTCAAGGTCAACCAAGATTCACCTTTTTCCACATTATCTGCTGTTTTTGGCAGGATGCTTAACCCTAAGGCTTCTGAGGATGAAGAGGAACCATGCTTTAGGCTACTGTCTCCATCTTGTGCAGTTCATTACATTTTTAATTAGGAATTGAGGCCTACAGACTTTGAGAGCTGTCAGACTAGATAGGAAAAGTCTTGGGGTGGGGGATCAGTGTCTGCTTCTTACCTAGTTTGCTCCCTTTTTTGTGTCCAGAGCCTTTGGATTGAAAGGACCACCCTGATCCTAACACACCCTCTGCCCGGCATCTCTCGCTGGTTTGAGGTGGAGAAGCGAGAGCTGGTGAGTAGACGGGTCCAAGATCACACACATAACAGTCCGAGGGCTTCATCCTGGTGATCTCAGTGTGACCAGTATCACCAAGCTGCTGACAGCCATGCCTGCCATGTGTCTGTGGCAGGTGGAGGTGAGTCCCCTGGAAAATGCGATATACGTGGTGGAGAACAAGAACCAGGAGCTCCGTACGCTGATCACACAGTATCAACACAAGCAGCTCCACGGCAACGTCAACTTGCTCAGCATGTGTCTGAACGGGGTCATCGATGCAGCCGTCAACGGGGGCGTGGCCAGGTACCAAGAGGTAGGTGGCATCCTCTAATTCTTCTAAAGACATGCGTGCCCTGGAGAGCTGTTTAAGAAGCCATAGTTAGTGACTTTGTATATTGGTCCAGGCGTTTTTCGATAAGGAGTACATTAGCAGTCATCCAGAGGACACCGAGAAGATCGGGCAGCTCAAAGACCTCATGCAGGAGCAGGTGAGGCTCGTTCTTCTGGTACAGTAACATGGGAGTCGTACAGTGGAGCAACTGCTTTTGTCATCTGTGCTTCATCATCCACATGTGGATGTTTTCTTGCAGGTTCACATCTTGGGAGTGGGCCTGGCCGTTCATGAGAAGCTGGTGCACCCAGAAATGCGGCCTCTGCACAAGAAGCTGATAGATCAGTTCCAGATGATGAGGAGCAGCCTATATCATGTGAGGGGTGTTTCTCAACTCACAAAACTCGCTTCGCTATCATCTCAGCTCTTGTATTTACACTCAGGTTGGAGAAATGTACTCTAGTGTGGACCAGCAGAGTGGTTGACACCCCATCCTGGGTTGTTCCCTGCCTTGCACCCATAGTCTCCAGGATAGGCTACAAAATGCCCCCCCCCCCCCCAACCCTGAGTAGGATAAGCAGTTATAGAAAATGGATGGTTGGATGGTATTAGAGTGCCAGGGTCTTTAGCCTAAAGAAAGTATGCATTAAAGACAGTCCTAGCTGCCAGTGTTGAGGTCACACCATGTTGTGACATCCAGTGAATCAGCCACTGGGGCAGTCTCAATATTCAGAGCAGTGTTTGTACGTGATCCTGCAGGGGCTTCCCGGCTTGGACAAGCTGAGTCCGGCCTACTCCGGAAACAGCGCCCCCCGGGGCTTCCTGGCGCCCCACAGCCCCATGAGTCCCGAGAGCCTGAAGATGATGCACAGACACAGGTGAGTGAGGCCGGGGAGCTGGAAGAGGTCACACACTGAAAAGCAAGCGTGGCGAGAACGGGGAACGCAGGCGTTCCAGTACAGAGGTGGGTCCCGCCCACAAATGTCTGTCAGGCAGAGTGAAACACACATGGTTGCAAAGACAACAGGTCATACCCAGCAGCATGAGAAGACCTTAGCAACGTGCGTCAAAATTCTACCACCCCATGAAGTATACATCCCACATAAATAATACAATATTAGTCCATTTCAGTTCCAAAGAAATCACTATTGTGCAAATGCAATTATGTGCAATAACCTGCTATAATAGTCACTTCTCACTTCTGCACTTTATGATATTGTTACATAGTCTACCTCAATATTTCTTTACTTTTTATAAATAATTTACTACTTTGTATATTACTTACATCTGTTTTGTTTTATTTACTTCATATTTGTGTTGCATCAGCTTTGGAAGTCACCAATATAATCTCATTGTGTGTATAACACAATGACAATAAAACTTTAGAATCTTGAATCAGTAGCTTAAAAACAAAGGGAGCTCATACTAATGCGTGTTACAGAAATAAACGGTATACTGGCTGAATTTGGCATATTAAAGTCAGCTGGTAATTAACATGCAGTTGTTATACACATGCAAAGGACACTGACTGGTTGCAGGACAATGGCTGCCTGGGTTCAGATATTAATGAAATTAAAACAGGTGTGATGTCATGGTGAAAATGCACATTCCCACCTCTCATTGGAGCGGAAAACCTTCTCTCTCTGTCTCTGAAATCCTGCTCTGCTTTCGCTGATGCCCATTTGCTTCAATCCTCCGCCGTTCTTTCTGGGCCTTGCTCACGTGCCCCCCCCTGTCTGTCTTCTGCCTCCGTCTTGTCTTGGCCTCCCCCCACACCCACCCCATCGGTCCTGATGCTCTGCCCCCATCCCACCGCCTTGCCCGCCCATCACCGTCCCCGTCTCTCGCTGTCTCTCTCTCCAGCCCGCTGAGCCTGCTGAGCTCTGTCCGCCAGTCCACGTCCTCACTGTCCTCTCACACCTCCAGCGAGACAGGCAACCTGGTCATCCTAACAGACGGCATGGTGCTGGAGCACCCGGAGGATGTGTACAGAATGCAGGTGTGCCCCCTGGTGTCTCTCGGATGTGTTCCCTAGCTGCTAATCACCACAGAGCAGTTAGATAACAGGGCATTTTTAATGGCTGTGAAGACGTTTTTGGGGCATTAGACTTTTATGTTACACTTTTTTGTAATTATTGTATCTTAAAACATCTTTTTATGTTTCTTCCTTGCATAATGGGCTCTTCACATGGCACTTGTTCTTGAATGCAGCCCAGCCCCTCCTCCTCCAGTCTGAGTTCCACTCACTCCGCCCCCTCTCAGATGATGAACTCCGCCCCCTCGAGCACCAGAGGTAGGTGACAGCCCCGTCGTCTGCGTAAATGAGCGCAGGTCTACACTGAGCTGGTGGATGAACTTACTGCACAAAGCCCGTTAAAAGGCAGGGTGTTTTCAGTGGGTTAATTTGTGCAAATCATGAGATTCTTTTAATGGCAGAAGGATACTTCATTTTTAAAGAAGACTCCATTAAATAAATGTTGTATCCTGATAACTGCAGTTAATCGCGAACGGCTGTGAGGACGGCAAGTGACTTCTTGCTAAAAACGGCCTTTATTCCTCAGTTAGAAACCACCGGAACTGTTTTTGACTTTACAACTCGATCGCTGGTGGCCACACACACTCGGCCGTGGTAAGCGGCCCAGTGGAGCCCTGGCCTGAGCAGACGGTACGACACCGTGGTCCTTCTCCGATGCCCCGGGACTCCCTGCTCCTTCTCTCTCCCCTGCGGCAGGTTCCCCGTCGCTGCCAGACAAATACAGGCACAACAGGGAGGTGGTGATGCTGCTGCCACCACACCGCGAGAGGCCCAGCAGTGCCATGTATCCGGCCATGACGGAGAACGGCCAGGTGGGGGCGTCGCATAGCTCCCCATCCTGCGCTTCAAATCGCATCAAATTTTATTTGTCAAACGTGCGATAGTATGCCAAACTGTGGTAGATGCAGGCAATGAAATGAATTTCCCTAAGTCCTACTTATAGTAAAGTAAAATGTAAAAAAAGTAAAAAATGGGTAAAAAAAAATATAGAAATGTTCAAATTGTCCACACTAAAAATACCCTACAAAGGCAACGTACAGTACACTACGCTGACACTGAAGCTGAGAAAAAGGCTGTTCTGCTTTCGTTTTAGTATAGATTTTGTAGTTATTGGTACAGAGTCTGTCTGCGCGTCCGCCGATACAGATTCTGTGATGGGTTTGGTCTTGTCGCCGTTCGGCAGTCCCTCGTGCATGACTCTCGGCTCTTCCTCTGCCTGCAGCCAACCAACTTCCACCGTGCCCTGTTCCACCAGGTGATTGGCCCATGCAAACCATGCAGCGACCCCAACCTTTCCGTGGCGGAGAAGGGTAATATCTTCCTCTCAGTCCTTGTTGTTGTTAATTCCTTTGTTAAATGTTCTCAGTAACTTAGACCTACCTTTAGATTGGTGTCCAGATCGTTATTTTGTAATATCTTGCAAAACAGACACAAAGTTTAATGCACACCCAACCATAAATCTTACTAATCTTTTCAGACCTTTGTCCACTGTTATATTATTATGGCATTGCTCTCCTTATTCAACATCTCCAAGCCCTAACATATTGTATTACATCCTAGCAAATGGTTGCTTTTTGTCCATAAAATAGTACCTTAGAGGTTATGGATTCTTTCATATATATATATTGCATATCTCTTCAGTAAAAGATATTAAGAGCTATGTAGGTTATATTAAACTGAGAAAGCTATAAAACATGTAATAAGGCTGAATCATGAATACTAGCAAAGGAACGTTAATTATTGTAACTACGAGACAGAAACACTACAATAGCCATTGTACTGTTGTTGTTAGCAGTAGAATATTAGTACTATCATCGTCGTATTTGTGGGGTATTAGTGACACAATAGCCTTGATCAATCTAATTGGATGTAAAGTCTGTAACAGCAGTAATGATGACGACAACCATGGTTTTCCGTCACGCATGATCCATGATTCAGAGGAGTATGGAGCCAATGCTTTGTGTAAGTCCTCACAGGGCTGGTGTTCCTTTGCTAGTCCTTGCAGCTCCCAGCAGCTGGAGTCTGGACAGTGGCACCAGGGAGGCTCTGCCCTTCCTGTCGGCCCACGTGGGGAGCGTGATGTTGCCCCCAGTTCCACCACGCAGTCTGCCTCCCGGTAAGACTCACTGTACCACTGTCAGCAGGCCCTGCTGTGGAACTGGAAGGCCTAGTCACCCTGTGTGTAGTGGATGTGCATGTAGCCCATCTATGTACAAACACATCGTTCATCTCACATGTAGCCCGTCCATGTACAAACACATTGTTCATCTCACATGTAGCCCGTCCATGTACAGACACATCGTTCATCTCACATGTAGCCCGTCCATGTACAAACACATCGTTCATCTCACATGTAGCCCGTCCGTGTACAGACACATCGTTCATCTCACATGTAGCCCGTCCGTGTACAAACACATTGTTCATCTCACATGTAGCCCATCCATGTACAAACACATCGTTCATCTCACATGTAGCCCGTCCGTGTACAAACACATCGTTCATCTCACATGTAGCCTGTCTGTGTACAAACATGATGTTCATCTCACATGTAGCCTGTCTGTGTACAAACATGATGTTCATCTCACATGTAGCCCGTCCATGTACAAACACATCGTTCATCTCACATGTAGCCCGTCCATGTGCAAACACATCGTTCATCTCACATGTAGCCCGTCCATGTACAAACAAATCGTTCATCTCACATGTAGCCTGTCTGTGTACAAACATGATGTTCATCTCACATGTAGCCTGTCCGTGTACAAACACGTCTTTCATCTCATGTAACCTGTCTGTGTACAAACACATCGTTCATCTCACATGTAGCCTGTCTGTGTACAAACATGATGTTCATCTCACATGTAGCCTGTCTGTGTACAAACATGATGTTCATCTCACATGTAGCCTGTCCATGTACAGACACAAACATCATCTCACATGCAGCCTGTCCATGTACAGACACAAACATCATCTCACATGCAGCCTGTCCATGTACAAACACAAACATCATCTCACATGTAGCCCATCTGTGCACAAGCACTGTGAGGGACTGCAGGTATTCCTCCAAGAGAAAACCCCACCTTAGACCACAAGGGGCTCATGAGTCAATAAACAGTTGTGGAAAATTGATGTAAACATCTAGATACGGTGTTTTTGCTATCAGCAAACAAATTACGAAAAACACCATGAAATCTTTATGAGCAAAGACGACCTTGAATGTGAGCCTATTTTTCAAGCCCCTGTAGTACTGAGGAGCGTTTATTGTAAGTGATGAGAGAGAAAAAACCTGTAAAAAAGACATTACAAAAATACCAGGTCAAATCAAAAAATGTTTCTTCTCCGTTATTAAAAAAATACTCTGTGTGAGAGAGATAGAGTGATATAAAAAGTGAAAAAGGGTATCAGTATCTTCACTAATCAGTACATTTACTGTGGAGAATATCGGTACGTGTCTGGATCTCGGATCTTGGCGATTTCCGCACTTTGCCTCTCCCTTGTCTCTTTGTGTTTCTCAAAGTGATCATCATACCCCACCGACCCATCCAAGGTCAAGCGAGCTTTCTGAGGGAACTTGCTGCCTGTTTCATATGTTCTGCTGCCCGTGTCGGTTTGGTGTTTCGACTGCACTGTCCTGTTGTCTTCCCCTTTAGGGCATTTCTCGATGCACTTTGATGCTTTCCACCACCAGATCGGCGACCTCCCCCCGGCTCTCCCTGCACGCTCTTTACGAAAGGTACCCCAGGAAGCTGTGCTGTCTGCCCCTACCCTACGCCATTCCTCACTCAATCCCAAGTGTCTCTCTTCCTTCACACCTTTTTCTGAGCCAGAACTGTACCACACTGACTTGCAGATATGCAGAGTGTGTTTGTGTGTGTGTGTGCGTGTGTGTGTATGTGTGTGGGTTGGCGCCATTGCTTTCATGCCCTGATCTTTTTTTTTATTTATTTTTTTCAGCATTAATGTATTGTGCACGACAGATCTGGCTAGCCAGTATATTCCAGTAATAAAATTGCATGTTAAGACTATGACTAAACATTCAGCCCCATACAATAAACTATTTTAGTTATTTATAACTATGAATGTACCAAGATTTGTATGATGTTTTTATACTTCTATGTATTAGACCAGTGTTTCCCAACCCAGTCCTCGGGGAACCCTGGACAGTCCACGTTTTTGCTTCCTCTCAGCTCCCAGCGCACCTTTGCCAGGTATTTGGTGTTCCTGATTGACTGGGAGCTGGGAGAGAGCAAAAACTTGGAATGTCCGGGGTTCCCCGAGGACTGGGTTGGGAAACACTGTATTAGACCATGAGCACTCACTCTGTCTGATGATATAAAAACATGCATGCCTCTGTATTTCAGAGTAAAAGTGTTATGAACACATTGAACTTGTCCAGCTTAACACCTTTACGGTTTCAGGAAGATAAGTGTAGTGTATCTGTAGCACCAACATCTTCTCAATGCACGTCTTTAAGACTTGCACTTAACGAGGACTCACTGATGCAATCCATCTTGCTTTTGTTCCCACGATGCTGCTGCTTTGTCACCCCCTGCAGTCGCCTCTGCACCCCATCCCTGCCTCCCCCACCAGCCCACAGTCCGGCCTGGATGGCAGTAACTCCACACTATCGGGCAGCGCCAGCAGCGGCGTGTCCTCCCTGAGTGAGAGCAACTTCGGGCAGTCCTCCGAGCAGCCTGCCCGCACAGACACCATGGACTCCATGCCCAGCCAGGCCTGGACCACAGATGAGGACGTGGAGTCGTCCTACATCCCCGTCCGCTACAGCGTGTCCGAGCCCGACGTCCTCGACTCCGTCAAACCACCATGTCGCAGTCACTCGGCCCCCGGGGGGGTCATCCCCGCTGGCCAGGAAGGTCATACGCACCATCACATCCACGCCCACGCCCATGCCCACGCCCACGCCCACGCCCATTACCACCATGAGCCGCCCCCGGCCCTGCCACCCAAGCCCTACCTGAGGGAGGGCTGCATCCCTGAGGAGGACCTCCGACCTTTGGCACGGCCCATCCCCATGCCGCGGAAGATCTCCCAGCCACTTCTCACCAACAAGGAGGAGCAAGCCAAGGTGGCATGGGAGCACGGCATCAGTGAGGAGTAGGGTGGCCGGAGCACAGGGCGTGTCTTTGTGGCCCGGGGTTCTGGAGGGAGATCCAGGAAACGGATGAGCCCAAAGTCATAAATGGAGAGGGGGTGAGGGTGGGTTTCATTCCAGTCCTCCAGCTCGGAATCTTGAGACCACCCACCCAACATTCCAATTGTACGGAAACACAAAGAGATCTTAAAAAAATGTCCGCATTCTCATAGGCGGCAAATCCAAAAGGCCGCCGTCGCCACATTTCCATCGGATCCATTTGCGCGTGGAACAGTAACTCCTGTAGTGAACATCCCGGGAAAACTGTATTCGACACTGGTCATTGGTTTACTCTTAGCTTGTGTTAGTAATGGATCTGGATCTCCATTAGGAAACTCAAAATGTTGTGTTTTTCCATTGTGATCAATGGGTACTTCAGCCATTAGCTAAAACCCAAGCATAGCATCCTTTCATAATTCAGAGTCGAGGTGTTTGAATGTCATTCTTTTGTGACACCTCTGGTTCTGTAAGAGTATTTCATTCTATGAACTGTTAAATATCAAGGCTAGTGTTTTTGCCATACTCAATGCACAAGCAGCCTGCATTTCAGACAGAACGGTCTACCATAAATCTGTTTCAGAATATATATAGTAAGCACTTAGTTATTTATTGTCCATACATATAATTTAAAAAGATTTATTAAATAAAAAAAAAATCTTTCAAGATAAACATTACAAAAACCAATACTTAGAAAACTATTGCCTAGATCATCTCTAACTTTATAATATTAGTTACATGTTACGCTTGTAATCTAAATTTAGAAGCTACATGGAAATTATTTAATTTATTACAGATGCATTAACCATTTACAAAGCTATACATTTCCATCAAGCAACTGAGACAATCAGACCAGTTGTTTTAAAGTATCTAAGCTACACATAAAACAAGATCTCGCAATTCCATGAGGCTTTATCATGTCACCCTCCTACCAAACATGTTATAGTCCAATTAAATAACATTTAAATAATGAAAAAAAAGGGACGGCTAACTCAAAAGCTTTTTAAAGATGTCACTTTACAGTTTGGCTGAGTTTTGTTTTGGGAAATTGAATTATTTTTCATTTAGCTGGTAAAATAAAATATATATTTTTAAAAAAATAAATCTAGTCCTCCGCAATTTATTATAGAAATAGATATATCGTATATTAATAAATCCCTATGTCATAGATTGAGGAGGACGGTGGTTCTCTGTAAGAAATATATGCAAGACGGGGCAGAATGTGCCCTTTAGCTGCTTGATGAAGTGCACTGGAAATCGGGGGGGGAGATATTTTCTGAAGGTTATTATTTAAATGAAAAAATAACTAACTTCTGTATATGTCATTTTTTCTAACTTTTTTTCAATTTCAACTTTTTGTACAATTACTATGTGTGCATGTTCCTCTCCTAGTGCAGAAATAAGTTATATTGCTCAGACACCGCCCCCTTCCAGATCACATGACTTCACCAGACCAATGGCAGGTGGCAGCTGAGCCGGGGGCGGAGACGAACTGTCATGGACCTCTTGTTTTAAAGTAGTTGTTGCTGTTTGTTACACGATTCCTCTCCTCTGAATATCGATACATGGTTAGCTCTGCGGGCTGACGTCGGCACTCTGTGCCCCGCTTCGGCAACCCACCTGTGAATCCGCTTTACAAGTGCTCCGTGATGCCTGTAAGCTACGTCAGTGGACGCTCAGACTGTCTTCGTCTCGCTTCCATGAGCTCTTGGTACTGCTGACACGTGTCGTGAACGTGGCTCTGCAAACTCTGCTAATGGATAACACAGCTGAGAACAGGAGGGGGGTCCTTCTGCCCCGTGCGTAAAGCTCTTCGGCTCGGGTCTCACAGCGTAGTTACATATGAGCTCGACGTCTGTGTAAATATCTCTTCTTCTGTTCTATATAATGCACCACATGCAACCTTGTTTGTCTTATCCGATTGTGAGTTGCTTATTTATTGGCGATGGATGAGAAGCCCTTGGTTGGCATTTAGAGTGGCAGCAGCTTTTCAGTTCTTTGTCAGGGGCATTATTTCGAAATGGAGTGGTGAGAAATGTCAGTGGTTTTGGTTTGGAAGAGTCCATCCACCTCCCCTCCCCTGATGCCTTTTAAAAGCTGTTTACTGGGGGGGGGGGGAGGGTTTAAAATACTTTGGCATTGCCATGAAATGCTCATGAGTAAAACTGCCTTTACCTTTTTGGCCACTTTGCTATATCTGCAACCACAGTGCTTGTCTGGAGTAGGGGAGGGTACTTAAACTGTACGTGTGCCTCTGGGTAAGATAAGGTACAACACGTCCATGCCATAAAGATGCGCTGGGTTTTTTTTTTTTTAATTACTTATGAGAGGTGTAACGAGGTTTATTTCCTTCAGGTGTCCTTCAGCACTAAAATGCTGCAAGCTAACACTGAGCATGTGATATGCATACATTTCATATACATTATATCTAACCGATTACTATACTTGAAGATTGTCCTTTTCACTGAATAGGGGCTGTACAGTCTGTACAGCTCATTTTCTTCTTGTTTTCTTAGGAAAACTGGGAAAGCACCTGGAATCATTTCTGTAATAAAACAAATTTCTCTAAGTAGACTTAAGTATAATTTGGCCATAACTTGAGCTAACCATGGGATAGGAGCTAACCGGGGGGGAACAATTCCAAAATCTGCATAAATTTTTTTAGTTTTTGATTCAATATATGCAATTTTCACTGCTATAAGTGACCATAGGTCCAAACAATCATAACATTTTAGGCTGTTTGGTTTCAAAAATGTGTCACTGATGCAGCACTTAATTTAATCACATAATGCCACTTGCAGTAAGGTTTCTGTTCCTCATTTATCCTAAAATATTTTATATGCTTTTAGGTACTAATTACTATTGTGGCCTTTTGACTTGCTCTATCATACAGATATGTGACAAAATACAGTAAGGCATGAGTTACTATGAAAAGGGCATGATTTCATTCACAACTATAGATTATAAAATGTGTCTATGACAACAAAATGGTAAACATCAGTGAAATATTACACTCTACAGATGAAAGATTTATGGAGAATATTTTGACTGATTTATTGGCCAAATTCAAAATTACTGATCTGGATTTGTTTTAAATGAAGTTTAATTTTAAAAAAAAATACACACACTACATTCTGTATGCAAAGAGTAAGGTTATGAGAAAGTCATTTTGATTTTCATATGCGTCCTCATGTTTTTGTTGACTAAAGGTGGAAAAGCCATTGTATTGATAAGGAACACTGACAGCTTTGACTTATTTGATTTTAATTTTAATTTGTGTAATTGTATAAGGTTAGACAGAACTTTTACTGCCTAGTTTGGCTGAACTGTAACTTTGTACAGATTAATGACGGAGGAAGATGGGTTAAGATGTGAATCAGGTTTTCCAATAATATAGCAAACATTTTCTTGAACTACTGACTATATTTATAGATCTATTATTATTAGTGGTAACAAGACAATACGTCTGTAAGTTTACATTTTTTAATTGAAGAGAATGGAAGCATGTTTGAGAATGGGTGGTTGGAGAAGGTATTTACAGGTCGGGTGTTGAGTGTGACAGAATTTTAAACTTGAGGTTCACAAGGGTAGGTGTGTGGTTTAAACGGAAGCAGTTGTATTTTTAGGTGCCATTATAAGACTAGATTACCAGAGTATTGTGGGAAATGGGATACCTTTCTGAGTACCACTGCAGTTGCTAAAACCATTCAGTCTGGCTTTATTTTGTGTAAATAATCCTTCCAAAATCTGTCTATTTATAAGGTTTAAGAAGGGAAACCCATGTATAGACTGTGATTAATTGTCTGCATTGTACTTTATGATGTAAATGTGTTTAAAAAACGGTGACACTTTCAAAGGCCTCCCGTTACTGTTATTTTGTGTATTTTGCGTTAAAGACAAATATGGTGGAGAAGCTGAAAACACACACAAAAAAAAATCTTTGTATACGCATTCTGAAAGGTACTTTCTTGTATATATTGTGTTAGCATGAATAAACTGTGATGTGGATTTTAGATGTAAATACACACATTTTTTTCCTACTCACTTAACCGCGTTGATGTGGAATTCATTAATAATGCCTAACATTAAAAATTATGTTTTACCGACTCATTTGTGCCGTGTATTATTGGAATTTGTTTATTGCTATCTGGTTATAAAATTTAATTAAATTTGACAGGATAAAAAGTACCAAAAAACTAATTACACAATTGGTATATTGATCAACTATTGTGTTTCCTGTTATCTAGTGTGCAGGAATGAACATTAAATTACTTTTACTTGTCACAATTATTAAACAATGGGTAATATTTCTTAATTACATTTCAAATGCATTTATCAATTTAAAAACTTTAAATGGGATAAAGCCTCTATTTTTGTAATAATGGAAATGTAATTTAAACAGAGTAATTATTTAAACGGGAAAATGAATAGATTATATAGGATACAATCCATTCGAAGGCTAGCATCATACACTACAGTTAAAACTTTCTAATTTCATTATGGACTGTCTTTATTGTTACTTAGAAAACACAACCTATCAACCTAGACCATTTGCAAGCACAAATCAAATTTACAGTATGTGGATGAAAGTACTGGGACACAAGTTCTTAATCATTGAATTTAGGTGTTTCATTCAGACCCATTGCCACAGGTCCATGAAATCAAGCACCCAGCCATGCAGTCTGGTTTACAAACATTTGTGAAGGAACTGGTCATTCTGAAGAGCTCAGTGAATTCAAGCATTGCAATAAGTCAGTTTGTGAAATTTCTTCTGTGCTAGATATTCCACGATCAATTGAGGGCTGGTATTATCGCAGAGTTTGGTGGAGGAGGGACAAGGGTATGGAGTTGTTTTCCAGTGAAGGAAACTCTTAATGTTTCAGCATACCAAGACATTTCGGATGATTCTGTACTTCTGATTTTGTTGGAACATTTTGGGAAGGCCCTTCTCTGTTCCAGCATGACTGGTTCCCAGTGCACAAAGCAAGGTCCATAAAGACATGGTGAGTCTGATATGTGGAAGAACTTGACTGGCCCGCACAGAGCACTGACCTCAACCCCATCTAACACCTTTGGGATGAAGTAGAACAGAGATTGTGAGGCAGGTCTTCACATCCAACATCAGTGCCTGACCTCACAAATGCTCTTCTCGATTAATTGGCAAAAACTCCCAAAGATACACTCCAGAATCTTGTAGAAAGCCTTCCCAGAAGAGTGGCAGCTAATAGAGCTCCAAAGGGGTGACCATATTGATGCTCAGTGGCCTTGCTTGAGATTTTGGGTCCCATGAAAGCATATCTTATTGGGACCCCCAGTCCAGACAAACCAGTTATTTTCCAAATTTTCTAGGCCCCCTGTCACTCAGGGGCCCTTGGAAGTGTCCTAACTTTCCCCCACCTTACGGCGCCCCTGTTGAATCATAATCAGAATCATAATATCTGTATTGTCATTGTAATGGGTATCAAATTAATTCAGTACAATTCAAAAACTTTGACAATATTTATTGTCACGTGACAACTGACGAATTGAACTTATATGTATGACTGCCGATATGTATAATGTTCTCTCATTTACTAAATAAAAGTAGGGCTGCATTTCAAAATAAGAGAAAATAAATAAAATGTGAAAATTATGCATGTTTAAATAAGGTGCTTAACTTCAGAAAAATATAATAAAGGGAGGAAAGCTTGAATTTCCCCTTTTTCTCATATTCTCATATTTGTCGGAGTAACAACGCAAACGGAATGACAAGCTGTTTCAGGGAACAACGGTGCATTTTACTTTTCATTTCAAATAAAACGCTGGGTTGCCAACTTCAGCCAGCTGGCTGGAGTTAAAATTTCAATTCGAGATGTCTGCACAAATATGTAACAGTTCTTACCTTGTAAATAGTCTGCTTTTGTATTGAACCGTGTAAATACACTTTTAACGTAGCTAATTTTAGGTTTATAATAGAATAATATAGATTTGCTGTAAGATTTCCTGCATGGGTGTCATGCCAGATGCTTGAGACTTGGCAACCCTGAAAACGTACATTTTTTATTTCACCCGAGTTGATTTATATAACAAATAACATTACTTCTTTAAACGGTTGTTAAAAATTGGAAACTTCAACAAACATGAAATCACCAATAAACTATGTCTATTTATCCAACATGTTATATAATACATACTGTAGTGTTTGAAAAGTGTAGCTGTAGGATTTCAGGACAGAGCAGCCACTCTGTCCGGAATATTACGGCATTTTGTTTGCGAGTGTTCGCTTTTCTGCTGTTAACACTAATGGCACATAAGCGCAAATAAAGGGCTGCATACGCCGAACTACGTCTTGCTTGGCGGTCAAAGGCATTTGACGTTCATTGGTGAGGGAAACGGCAGTTATAGTGCTAAACCACTACCAAAAAGACTACTAAAGCTGCGCCGGTTAAAATAGAAGCGCCCCATCCGGTTTTAAATCACAACTTTCTGTTTTGGCTATCTGTTCGGGTCCGTATGGGACTGCTTCTGGGTCCGGAACTGGACCACGGTCCGCCTGTTAGTGACCTCTGCTCTAGGGCATCCCAAATCCTCATTATCTTTTTCCATTCCATTACGGATCTTACTCAGATGGGAACTTTTTTTCCATTTTCAGCGATTACAGTACATTAATTTACATTCTTCATTCTATCAAGGTTACTACCAATATATGTATATGCATATGATGCATAAATAATGCTGTGATTTTTTCTTAAAGAAATTCTGTCTGCCATTCTGCCCGAAGAAGATGCCCTAATCCATTTCCTAAATAGCCTGAAATTGAAGTGATGCATTTCTATTGCATTATCACGAAGGGGCGGAGTTCAAAACAGTGAGCCTCGCTAGTTGCACGTCATCGAACCTAAAATCGTGCCTTGATTTAGCCAATTAAAGGGCGCCAACTGGACTCTGGCCCTGTATTAAACTAATTTCGTCCAATCGGCGTTCTGTTTCTGCTGTCTCTCAGAGAATGAGCAAATGGGATTGCGATGAATTAAAGCCCTTCCCTGTTCACCAGCGAATCGGAACGTTTCTGGGAGGCTCTCGAGACCGGAAGCTGTTGTTCAATCGAAACAGCTTGCGCTAGGTTCTGTTATACCGGTGTCGTAC
Source organism: Paramormyrops kingsleyae (assembly GCF_048594095.1). Classification (NCBI taxonomy): domain Eukaryota; kingdom Metazoa; phylum Chordata; class Actinopteri; order Osteoglossiformes; family Mormyridae; genus Paramormyrops; species Paramormyrops kingsleyae. The sequence goes on from NC_132804.1 coordinate 24,022,858, forward strand.
CGGGTGCGCTCGGGTGAGAAATAAGTGAATAAGTAAGCTAAATATTTTGTTTTATACCCAAAACTATAATATTATAGCTGGTAGTATATTTAAAATGTTGCGTTTAAGTGGCTTCTCTGTTGCTTTAGCTCTTGTACTTGTACCGAGCGGCAGTGATGCTTTGAAAGAGGGGGAATGTGAAGGTGAGTTTTTTCCCCTTAATTGCTGAATGTTAACCTAAACCGTTAACTAAATTAAACTGTTAGTTGCTGACATAAAGGGTTAACCCAAAGTATATTTAAGAATCACTGAAAACTTTGGGGGAGTCACACTGGCTTCTCGGTAATCGTGCATTTGTATAGGTATCGTTCACGTAGGCGTATAGCAATGATTTATTTCGTGACTGAATAATATTATATCAGTTAAATGGACGTGCGTGGTAAATTTTGTCAATAATAACTTGTGAAATCGCCGACTTTAGTCACATTGTGCCAGGTAATTCTGCCATTAGCATGCTATTTTGCTGGCTACCGGCTACCCAAGTGAGCGATGTGATGACATGTGTAGTAGTTCTGTCTTGGAGTGACACCCATGTATAGACGTATGCAGAGTCCGCCCGCTAGGGGAAACGAGTGTGTATTATTCCTACATTAGTTATACATTTTTTTTCTCTGCATTTGTAGTACATACAATTATTCCATAGGTCTTTCTTGATTAATCAAAACCGCGTATGAATTTGGGTTAAAGTCTGGTTGTCCAGTAGTTTCCTTCTTGAAAAGTTTGTATCCTCTTCTATAATTGAACACTTTAATAGAGGACAACCCAGAATAATCTTTTTCTTTTACTGTTCCAGTGTGTGTGAACTTCCTTAGCAGGTTTTATCAGTCTTTGAAAGACAGCGATGTTAAGTTTAACAGTGAATCCATAGAGAACGCCTTGGTCAAGACTTGCAATGATGCCAAGGGGAAGGAGAACCGGCTGGTGAGTCTTTTAGATGGGAATCCGGTGAAACTGCTAACACCTCGGAACTGTTACCGGTTAAAACGTGTCAGCCGCCGTGTCTTTTCAGTGTTACTACATTGGAGCAACAAATGACGCGGCAACCAAAATAACGAACGAAGTCTCCAAGCCGTTAAGCTATCATGTGCCTGTGGAGAAAATTTGTGAAAAGTTGAAGAAAAAGGACAGTCAGATATGTGAACTGAAATATGGTAAGTAATCTGAGAACCTCCTGTCTGTGACTGTTATATGCATATAATTCGGTTCTAATTATGCAAGTGTCTCCATTATAAAATAGTTGGTTATATTTAAGTAAACAAGTCATTTAATTAATCAAATTTATACATGTCCTTATATACAAGACATTAACTGGTAGTTATTCTATGTTTTGCTCCTATATATCTATCCATGGAACAGGAGCCTGTGTTAATTCAATAAAAACATGACTTGTATGTTCTTTATTTTATCATACATTCTTATCACGCTGTTCATTATTATAAATAGCCTGCATACTGGACTCATTGCATATATGCTTAAAATAATGATTATTTGCTGTATTTCCTCAGTTTGCTTTCTTGTGTAAGGGTTTATGCCACCTAAGAGAAACTTTTTACTGTTGACAGACAAACAAGTGGACCTGAGCTCAGTGGATCTAAAGAAACTGAAGGTGAAGGACTTGAAGAAGATCCTAGAGGAGTGGGGTGAGGCATGCAAAGGCTGCGTGGAGAAGTCAGACTTCATCCGCAAGATCAATGAACTGATGCCCAAGTACGCACCCAGTGCGGCAAAAGCACGGACAGACCTGTAACGACTACTCTGAAAGAGGGAGGGGGGCCAGAGGCTTCAAGGGTGGGGAGAGGGTTACCTTTTTTCCAGTGTGTGCTATGTGGACCACCCAATAGAATGGGATAGATTTTTTTATATATATGTATAATCATTTAAGTCTTCACTTCAAACCAAGAAGAGAGAAGATGAATTCATGAAAAATGAGCTCATTCTTCATTTATACTGGTCATGAATGCATACAATGTTATGAAATTTGGCTGAGAGTTTTTCATTAAAAATGGGAAAAGATTGTTGTTTGAAGCTATGATCATATTGATATGACTTACTGTTTCCTGAGTTATATCAGACTCCCAGTGTTTGCTGCATTAGGGGTGAGATTTTGCTAGTTTAAGACACTGCTTGTGATCTTAAACATTGCAGAAGTGTTACAACTTGCATGGCAACAAATTGAAACAATCTTGAGTATATCTGATGAATAAGGCCAGGCTTAATTCTCATATTTAGATGCTTTGTTTAGAACAAAGTAGCTTATAAAGGAGTGAGATGAACTGGTTGGTGGATTCTTTATTTATGATGCTCTGACAAACTTATAATGTATTTTAAAATAAGATTACAATACCACCTTTGCACTGCAGCATTGTCTTCAATATTTAATTTTGTGTGCATCTTGTGGAAGCAGGGGGCTCCGGTTTATGGTTAATTATCTTCATTAAAGCAACATTTGTGTATGCGATTTTGACGGATCTCACATATCCTATTCTCACATTGAACTGGGATCAATATTACATGGCAGACAAACATTAGTTTGATACTAATAAAATGTCCCAGTTCAGCTTTGCACAATAGGCACAATGTGCGTGTTCCTTGGGATGGTGTTTAATACTTTTAAACTGCTTTATCTGCTGAAATGGTCACCTTTTTAGCTGGTGAACCTGCTGTACACGATCGCAGTCCTTGTAATGAGTCCCTCATGCCCATACTGACTGAAATAGAAATGCCTTGATTCCTGTCCAAGTGCTGAGTCATCATAAATGATCCATTTAGTTTCAGAATTACCTGGCATCATGATTCTTAAGTTATTTAAATGCTGCTGGTATTCTTCCGATCAACTGTTTAATAAGGTTTGGTCGGGCTGTTGAATTATTAACTTGCACACAGCACCTAGGGGTAGAATGGGTAGTACCTTATTGGGTAGTACCATTGCCTTGGGTTTTGAGTTCCACCTCTGCTCTGTGTGACATGCAGTTAGGCTAATTGGTGTCTTTTAATTGCCTGCAATAGGAGGCTGATAGTTGGGCGTCAAATTATATAAAAGGATACATTTAAGTTATTAATAACAATTAATAATTTGTCAAAATTCATGTATGTTGAAAGCATGCATCCAGGGTTCAAGAACCACTGAAACACCAGTATGAATGACTAATTTTACTTATCCAATGAAAATGCATTACACTGATTTATAATTTTTTTTAGAAAGTATATGGGAAAACCTGGGGAAAAAAGGAAAAAAAAGGTTTGCTATAAATATTTCAATGTCGGTCCCACTCCAAATATTTCTTAGGTGTGACGTTATTTGTCTCATTTCAAATTTCTCATTTTTCTAAAAACACTCTGATCTCTTGTGTAAACTTATTTTTCAGTTCTTATTGGTATTAACTCAATAACGGTTACAGACGTAGCGAAAAGTCAGAAACTGGATTTAAAATATAAACAACGAAGTTTTTCCAATATTGGGCACACGTGAACTTAAGGCATTCGCTCATATCACTTAGATACAGCCAGTTTACTATCAAACAGGTAACAGGATTACACTTCGTACTGGCCCATTACTGTACATCGTCCAGCCCGAACTTGGACGTACGCTCCGTATGACGTCAGTCTCCACACGCTACGTCGAAACTAGCCCCTCCCACAGGCGAAGCGCGCACATTCCTTTTGTCCAAGATGGCGGCCTAGGTGCAGGCTCACTGATGCTAGCTAGAATGTTTTAAAATATATATTTTAAAATAAGCTCGAAAAAGCTTCTGATGTCGAAAACACGCGCTGCGGTTTGATCGTTTCTGCAGTTCAGTGCCGTTTACGGATATTAGTGGAATTGCATTCGGAGCGGGTTGTTTTTTTGCAGCCGCAAGAAAAAAGTTTGAGCATCATTTGAAGAAAAAAAAATGAAGAGGCAGGCCGAGCGGGACTCGAGTCCTGCTAGAGCTGTAGCTAAAAGGATGAGAGACAGGGATCGGGACCGAGATGGGAGTCGCCGAGAGGACGGCCCTCCTCCGCCGCTGGCCGTGCTGCTTGCTGAGAGCCGAAACTACCACAAGCACCAGGCTCGGAGTCGAAGCAGGGAGCGGGAGAAGCCCCGACTCAGGGAGGAACGCGGCAGCGGGGACCCTCACCACCGACAGCACCTCCACGACCTCGGATTGATCGGCCGGCCGCCCCTGCGAACCACAGCCGTACTACCCAAAAGTAAAGCGGCCGCGGAGCTGCTCAGCGCCCGGGGCGTCGGGGGCTTGGAGTACAAGACGCTACTTATCAGCAACCTGGGCTCACAGCTGTCCGACGAGCATGTGGAGGACGGGCTCTTCCACGAGTTCAAGAAGTTCGGCGACGTTAGCGTAAAGCTCTCCCACACTCCGGAACTCGGCCGGGTTGCCTACGTAAATTTCAGACATCCCGACAACGCGAAGGAGGCGAGGCACTCCAAAGCCAGGTTAGTCCTGTACGACCGGCCACTTAAAGTGGAGCCCCTGTACCTGAGACGCCGGAGCTGCACGCCGCCTGACGTCGGGTATATGCCTTTACACGGTGCTTACCAGTACAGACAGCGCTCCCTTTCGCCTGGGCCGGGAGTGAGTAACATTAGAGAGGGCAGGCTTCGGCATTACGCCGTCGAGGGACTTGGACTGAGCCGGGAGCGGGAGAGGTCTTTAGATTACTACACTATGCTGGACGAGAGGGGGCGGTCCTATCCGTACCAACTACCAGAAGAGGACTTGAAACCTGAGGATGACCAGAGAGCGACCAGGAACCTGTTCATAGGCAATCTGGACCACAACGTGTCAGAGGGAGAGCTGAGGAGGGGCTTTGACAAGTATGGCATTATTGAGGAGGTGGTGATCAAGCGGCCAGCTCGCGGGCAAGGTGGGGCATATGCCTTTCTGAAGTTCCAGAACCTGGACATGGCTCACCGGGCCAAGGTGGCCATGCAGGGCCGGGTCATCGGCGGCAATCCGGTGAAAATAGGCTACGGGAAGGCCAATCCCACCACACGGCTTTGGGTGGGGGGGCTTGGCCCCAGCACGTCTCTGGCGGCCCTGGCCCGTGAATTCGACCGCTTCGGCAGCATCAGGACCATTGACTACGTCAAGGGCGACAGCTTCGCCTACATCCAGTACGAGAGCTTGGACGCTGCGCAGGCTGCCTGTGCCCAGATGAGGGGTTTCCCCTTGGGAGGTCCCGAGCGGCGGCTGCGCGTGGACTTCGCCAAGGCAGAGGAAGTGCGCGGCTATCCTCCACAATACCAGTCGCCCGTGGTGCTGCCTGGGCACTACGAGACGGTCTCTGATGGATATGGCCGCCACCACAGCCTGGAGCGAGAACTCAGGGCCCGCGACCGCACGCCGACCCACGGGGTCTTTAGTGACCGCGAGAGGGGCCTGTCGGACAGGGACTGGACCAGCCCGCCCAAGGGGCTGGAGCGGAGGAACAGCTCGGAAGCCTTTGGCCGGGGCCGGGCCCGCAGCCGCAGCCGGGAGCGGTGGCCCCGTGAGCGGGAGGGCAAGGCTTGGGAGGAGCGGCGCAAGCGCAGAAGTGCCTCCAGTGACCGGCAGACAGAGGAGCGGGTGAGGCCCAAAGCCCGGGGCTCAGCCGCCGCCTCCCCCGATCACAGCCCCGACCGCTCCAGGGGGAGGTCCTCAGAACCTGGTGCGGAGCCCAAGGAACTGACTCCGGACAGCAGCCGTCACTCCAGCGAGGACCGGCTGGTGCGGGGAGGGGTGGAGGGAGACCGCAACCACCGGGTGGGGGAGAGTGAAGGGGAATCTCAGGGCAGCACCGAGCTTAAAGCAGATGGCAAGAAGCCGAGCACGCTGTCAGAGTATGCGCAGACGCTGACGCAGGTGTGGCAGGGCGCTCTGGTGCTCAAGAACAGTTGCTTCCTCACCAACATGCACATGCTGGAAGGGGGGGCTGCCTTCCTCAGCTCCCTTATGAGAGACAACAACGCCCAGGGTGGCAAGATCCTCCAGCTGAAGATCGCCCAGCGCCTGCGCCTAGACCAGCCCAAGCTGGATGAGGTGACTCGGCGCATTAAACTGGGCAGTCCAGATGCATACGCGGTGCTGCTGGCCGTGCAGGGCCCCGTCGAAAAGGACGCGCCCCCGCCGGAACCCGGCCTGCAAAGACGCCTGCTGCGCAACCTGGTTACATACCTCAGGAACAAGCAAGCCGCCGGCGTCATCGGGCTCCCCCTAGGGGGCGCCAAGGACCGTGAGATGAGTGGGATGCTGTATGCCTTCCCTCCTTGCGAATTCTCCCAGCAGTACCTCCAGGAGGCCCTGAGGACTTTGGGCAAGGTCGAGGAGGAGCATCTTGTGATTGTTATCGTCAGGGACTCTGTTTGAGAACCCAGCCTCTATCGGATGTAGTTTTTTTTTTTTTTTTTTTGTGCAGACATTTCCACTAAATAAGCTCATGGGTTTTTAGACTGAATGAAACTATCAAGCCTGTATCACTTCCATAAGGACTCCTGTGATGTATTGATGCTATGAGGTGTGGGCTTGTTCCTTCAAGGGAGATCGTGACACTGACCAGGCAGTTGTCTCCACTCAAGTCTTGATTACTAATATCAAGTTTCACTTTATTCGTTTTTTTTTCTTTTTTCATTATATTAACACTAATACATTTCAGTTGACTTTCATTGTTCCAAAAATGGAATTTTTATGCAGACTGAGTAGGGTTTTATTTCTGATTGTAGAAAAGGTGTTCCGTACCTGTACTGAGGTCAATCTTATATTTTATTAACATCATTCCAGAAATTAATGTACAATCTTTAAAAAACTTGTTTCAAGTATTGCATGCAGGAGGTTTTTGAATATTTTGGCAGACGATCCAGTTTAATGGATTCATATTGGACAAAAGTGTAAGCGATTACAGGGCTGTGGTTTTTAAAAAGCTGTTTTGTACTGTATCTCTACGTCTGTCTGTGCGTCAATGTTTTTAACTGTTGTCCTGTATTTTTTTAATTCTGTGTTTTTGTTCCTCTTCCACAAGATTATAGCAACCAGAATGTAACACTTAAGACTGCAGATCCCACTCATCTGGAAAGCAAACTGTTAATTTTATTTTTGTTGTTTTTTTTATTATTTAAACCGGAGAGGCAATTCAGTGTGAGGATAAGTCAGCATTAAACTACCTCTACAGTGCTTATGAAATGTTAGTCCTCAGTTATTATAAACACTATAGATAGGTTCTGTTCCTGTCCCTCCCAGAAACTTTCTAGTGCCGTGCCAGTAAGCCTAAATAGTCAGAGTGATTTATTATTCAAACACTATTGAATAAAGAAGAAAGAACACAGCATTTCTCCCACTTAGGAATTAAAATGTTTACCGAACCCTAAACAGACATGTGATCATCTTGGCCAGCAGAGGTCACTGTTTAGTATGCCTTTTGATTTTTTCTTTCTTTTTTTTAAATAAGGTTTTCCGTTCTCCACAATCTGATGTTTCCTCCGGCTGTTTTCCATGCTGTCCCATTGCCAGTTAAATAGCCAACATACTGAGGAAGATCGGAAGCGGTCAGAGAAGCTGAGGGTCCGTGCTGGCCTTTCAGGACTGAAGACGTGAAGTTTCTCCTGGTGCGATCTCTGCTGTAGTTGCTGCCAGCTGGCAGGTGGCGCTCTCTTCATTTACCAAGGGTTTCCGTACAATCCACCGTCCCCATATGCGTATTGCACAACACAGAGACTGCATCCTTGTTAACAACTGAGTAATGTTACGTTTGACATTTAGAAGAAATAAAAGGTCTTACACACTCTGTTTTTATATTTCAATTAGGTTTTTCTTTTGTATTTTAACTGTATGCTGTATGAAACTCAGTAAACATTTTAATGTTCCCATTTTTAATCCTTTTGCTGTTTATTTTGTCTAATTTTTTTCCTCCAGGTGGTATTTTAAACTTGGTGTGGTCACATAATGGGAGTTAGCAAAAGAATGTAAGGTTTTAATAGGCAATGAGCAGTAGGTCTGTCTCCATAGTTACCTGTTAGGATTCAGGTTGTAGTATCCAGGCAACTAGACCTAGCTGCTGTTGGTTACTGTAAAGAGACTGGGAGATGCTGTGCCTCTTAGGGCTTTGTTTTGGCAAAGTCGCGGCCACTAGGTGGCACTGTTAGGCACATTTCTGTTTTGCTGTCCTTTCCAGTGACTGTACGGAGGTTGTAACCAGACGGTACCTGAGCAGTACCTGACGGTACCGGTGTGGTGGAATTATGGTAAAATTTTACGGACAATTGTTCCCGAAAGCAATTTGTGGAAAGTTTAAATATAATCAGTAATGAGAATTGAATTTTGGGGTAGCCTTTTACAGAGCTCTGTGTTACGTTTGGGGAGCCTGTCTTCTGTATTCTCACATTCAGTTTGGGATACACCGGGAGGCTGCAATGCTGCCCTTTCTTTTGTGCTTTTCCTGCATTCCTGCAGCGTGGCCACATGATTTACTTTCCTCAGTGTCTCGTCCGAGGAACAGGTGCTCTGGGGAGGGTTGGTGCCCTCTGTGACTAATTTGCCTTTAAGGACACCACACTGGATTGGGACGATTATTATTTGTGTTTTTTTTTGGGGGGGTTGTTGTTCTGTGGATGTCAGGAATAAGTTCAGTGGGAGGGAAATGTCCTACTGTGGTCTGAAATGCTTAATCCTTCATTTTTCAGCTGTGTGCGGTTGTATGTAAAGTTTTATGATGATAAAAACTCAAAGTATATCAGCAATTCAGCATGTAATGGTGTCTTTTTCAGAGCTGAATGGAACAGGTTTGTATATCTTTATGGGAAATGTTATACCTAACAGTTTGTTTCTAACTAAATGCACCAAGACCTCCCCGAGAAAGTGTAGAAATTATTGTAATTTTTGTGATTTTTTTTTTTTTTTAAGGAACACTTTTTAAAATAATTATAGCTAGATGTAATACCTTACCAGATAACTAAAAAATTCTTTATAGACATTTGTGGCTATGAGGTCAGTGATGGTACAAATGAATTATTTTGGTTTTTGATAATGGTTTACCAGAAAGACACAAAGCTAAGGTCAGTAAATATGAGGTTATGGAAAGGTTTGTCACGGAATCGTTTGCCTCCATTAGGAAATCTGTCCAATGGTGTCTTTGACATGCAAATGAACATCAGCATGGCAACTGGGAAATGACCCTTGATGACAGGTGGCTTGCCCCACTTTGGTTATTTTTCCTGGGCCTGTTTGGTAGGTGTAGTGTTTTGTGAAAGTTCGCGCAGGTATGAAATTGCCTCTCTTATAGCCGTAGGCGTGAAAGACAGCCGTGGTTAAGCTCTGTTCTCGTTCCAGCTGGGTGTACCGCTTGTCATGCTTTGTTTCCTTCGCTATGGGGCGTTTCTTTAGCAGTAAATGTGTATGATGCCGTGTCGGTTAAGGACACAGACTTTTGACCTGAAGGAGTCTGCTTAATTTCCCAGGGGTGGCCCTGCTCTGCTGCCCTTCAGCATGGGTACTTAACTGAATCATTTAAAGAGATGCCATTGGGTAACCACTTCAGCGAAGCAGTGAGATAAATACTACATATATTACCTTTGTAGCTGTTTCTCTAGAGAATGTTCACTCCAGAGCCATGTGATTTAATGCGTTGTGTAAGTTTATGTGATTGGCCACTTTTTTGTGATGGGGCCAGATCATACATTTGTGAAAGAATCGCCATCATACCTTTAATGATCACGGTCAGGTTTAAATTCTCAGGGAGATCGTGCTCTTCTGGACAGGATCTTATCTGCCGGGGGGGGGAAGAACAGGATCCGGTCTTAGGATAAAAGTTACCATGGTTCCTGCAGAGGTCACACACATCTGCTTGAATTAACTGTAGTCACGTGGAGGTGGAGCTGCTGGTAACTAATTAAGGCTCGATGCTGATATTGGGGATGCAGGAGCTGAGCCTCCCTGTGATTGATGCAGTTTCCCCGTCCGTAAGGTGCGACCGGCTGTCATTTCCAAGGAAATGGAGGAGAGTTACGGCGATGAAAAATTCATGCGGAATCATCAAGTCTCTGGTGCCATCCATTAAAGAGGAATGTAGAGGGAACCTAGATGGTGCATTAGGCCCAAGCGGCATGGGCATGAAGTGGTGCGGAGGAATGAGTTTAGAGTCTGGATGCTGCGCTTCCTTGCATGACTGTTTTGGAAAGGCTGAGGCGCCCACAGAGAGAAGAGTGCGGAAAATACCTCTGGCGCGGATGACCCAACTCCATAGTGAGCCAGCAGATGTTGGTTGAGAGGGGAAGGCGACAGTGATGGCTGGAGTCAGCTTCCTCTCTCACTCCCCCCTGGGCTTTGCTCGTCAGTTGGATACTTCCAGTCTCAGCTAATGTCGAGCTTAGGGTATTTTCAAGGGACCGTAAAGGATGGACCCAATGCTTCATAATAAAGAGAAGTCTTGGCTTCTTTTCAGTTTTTTAGTTAAGTGTGAAGTGTTAGAGCTGTTTTCGTCTGATTGAAAAATGCCAATTATTTCCTAGGACGTGCAGAAATTTTACAGAAAACAATGAAATAAACACAATGTTTAACTTCATTCCAAGTTCTAAATTAACTGGCTCTCAAAAGAATGTGAGTTACATTTCTTAGGAATAAAAATTCTGGATTTAAACAAAATGAGAGCACTTACAGTCCTGAAATTCACCCACAGATGCTGCAAGGACCCTCATTTAGTTATTATAATGATTTTTCTGTACCGCACATCTGGTTTAGCCTGAGATGTGGAAGAGGCTGAGTTGGCATTGCCGGTATGAGCTTGGTGTATTGTCATTGTCCTTGTCACACAGGGTGGCAAAGAATATTACTTTTCTGGTAACAGCTGCAGAGTCTAACAAGTTGGCTCGGATTCTTTGCAGAATTTGGGGGGAGGGTGGGACTCCATCGATTTGGATGTTATATTTTTATTTATTGAATTTCTTCTGATGGCCAGTGTGATGAGTCCCTTTGCAAATGCTTGTCTTGTCAATTAAAACAGACATTAAGCAGCTGAAATATAAAATATAACATTTCCCTGTGCTTTTCTACAGGGAGTACAAAGGGACAAATGTGAAAAATCAGGATGTGTTTCAATTGTCATCCACCAAAAAGAGAAAAAGTAACAAAAAATTCTATGGCTTTGAGTATCTCGCTTTATGTGAAAATACTTGTCACTAGCCATGTTTAATTCATCATAATATTACAATCGTGTTTTTTTCAAATCCTGGTTACATAGCAAAACAGAGCTGTGTTTTTCTCTTAAGTAGTCTTTTTTAACGGGTTGCTAATTTAAATTGATATACTTGGGGGGAAAAAATAAAGCACTAACATTTTTGGACTGGACAGACTGAGTCAGTAATGGGAGGAATGTGCTCACATCTACGAATTGTGCTTCTGCTGTCTGAGAGCAAGGTTTGTGCATGCAGGTTAATCACACGTGTTGAGTCAGATTGCCCTGTGCTGAACACACGATTGCGGTTTCATGTTTGCGCTGCTAATATAATTGTTGGTGTTTATTCTATGCAGCTATGAGACCTAAGCTCTGTTTCATAGCCTTCGTTATTATGCTGTTTTTCATCATTATTAACTAAAATGTAATATATTTTTAATGAAATGTTTTAGCACATATTCATTAAAAACTATCTAATCTATCACTAAGCACTGTACATTCATACATAAATGCTGTATGTAGTACAGAACAAGGTGCTTAATTATAAGTTTTTACTTACAAGATAGTTGTATAAATGAAATGAAATATAAATGAGAATGAAATATAACAATCGCAAGCTAATCTGGATGAAATGAAAATACTTGCTAAGCAAATAAAATGCACTAGTGCCTCTTCCAACCCATTATATACTCTTAGTTGATTGTCGCCTGCCATACACATTCTTAATACCCCCATTTATAAATAGTTTTCCAAGGTGCATTTGATTAGTGTTTTTTCAGGGTTAGTTTTTTTTTTCTTTTAAAGATACTCATTATTAGCCGACTGGCACTTTTCCTACTTTCAAAAATGTTTCCCTCCAGAGCCCTGTCAGCGGAAACAGTTTGAAAGTCATTGATATTCATTATTAAAGCCGTCCATATCAAATGAACCGAAGAACCACTTTGATCTGGCGAGCTTTTCTTGTCTTTACGTATTCGTTTAATCTCTCATTGAATTGCAAAGCACACGGGTCTCTGCTACATGCTACCGTGCTTCCCTGGGTCATTCATGGCAGACAGCTAGCTTGTAATACTGGCGTCTCTTTAGAGGAAAAATGGTAAAGCATGACCTAATGCCCTCCTGTATTTCCCGAGACTTTGTTCCATTTTTATTAGTCTCGAATTCCGAATAGTATTTGTTGTTCATGCTAGACAGTGTTAGCACAAGACTGTTTGGCTCAGTTGCAGATTTAAAGTGAGCAGTTTTAACTCCAGGTTTAGCTCCAGGTCTTCCATTTCTGCATGTGACAACAGTGTGACAGAGTTCCATGGGCAGCCGGGAAAGTAGTGTTTAAAAATATGGAATCGTACTCTGAAGGTTTCCGGTTCAGGCCCCGGCGTGAGACATGATCACATTGCCCTTGAGGAAGTTACATAATGTGAATTCTCTAGTAAAAAATATCTGGCTGTATGAATGTGTAATTAATGCGGGTCACTTTGCTCAAAAGCAGGGTGAGACAGTCCCTGGAGGAACTGGAGGTTAAGGGCCTTGCTGAAGGACCCAATGGGGAAGTCTCTGCAGTCCCTAGGATTTGGGCCAGTGACCTTCTGATCACAAGGTTAGCATTCTAACCCACTGAGCCACACACCTCTCACTACTTAAATTCTTATCATTTATATTTATTGCAGTGTGAGTCGGAGCTCCTGCCATCGTGAACCTGTGCACTACTGTGCTTTGTATATTAGCAACCTCTTCATCCCTTTTCAGCTTTGATGCCCGAAAGAATCTGTTTGTGTTTGGACAGCTGTTGGGGGGCGCGCTGATTCATAGCCCGCTTTCATCCGGAGGCCGCCGTCTTTGTCTCGCCCAGGTGCTGGGAAGGAGCCAGAGGAGCAGTGGGCCAGCTCTCAGGACTGCTGCCGTGGGATCTGCTGTTAGATCCAGCAGATGGATGCGTTCTGCACCTGACACGCCTCAGCTCTCACACCCCAGTGCTCATCTGCGTGATGACTGGGTAGCAGGACCCTTGACTTCGGCTTTAATTACTTGCTGATATGGCATCTTCAGGTAATTCTATGAAGAATCCATTTTGGGTTTAACTACTGGTGTGAAAATGCTGCCGAATGTCTAGGAAAGCAGTGGGGCCGTTTTCTGACGTACGCCTTAAGTTTCACGTTGCCGACAAATACGACACATTTGAGCGCCTCGATCTGCATAATATTTATTTTTTATTTATGGCAAAATGGAGAACGGAAAACAGGAAGATAGACACGACAAAAGTCACGTGGACACAAAATGGCAGAGTTTTGTATAAAAACTTATTTTAGGGAAATGAATTCTTTTGGCCTTCGCTGCAACAAAAGAGCATAAAATTCAAATGCAGATATTGAGAGACAAGCATATCTGTCGTTACATATAACAATAACTTGTGTGAAGTTTACATGAAGTACATGACTAGCTGTTGATCTTTTGTTTCACAGAGCAGAAGGTCTGTTTCACACCTGCGACTCACCTTTTCGTACTCGTCTGAACAGCCCTTATCGGATAGCCCCCTTTAGCTACCGATGTTGCATAATTTGGAATTACTGCGGAACCGCAGGCGCATGGTTTGCATAGACGTTAAATGAAGTTGTGTGCATGCAAAATTCGCTCGAGTTAAAAAGAGGAGGCATCTTGTGAAACGGCAGGGCCAGCTCAGCAGGGAAAAGTCAGTGCTCAAGGACAAATTTACGGTTTCGTGACGCTGCAGACGCTCACCCGCTTGAAATAAAAAGCTGTGAACTTAGATAGAAGAGGGACCGATCTCCCAGCAGATCATAATGCATGGTGTGCATTACTGAGGGGTTTCTCCTGTGGTTTTTCTTGCATTACCAGTTTCTCTTTCTACATCATGAGACCCAGCACCCCCCGAAATTCATTATCTTATCGTTCGCATAGCTAGCCATTAAAATATCCCACTTATGTGACCCCACTATGTGTGTGTGTGTATGTGTGTGTGTGGGTGCAACAAGTCAACATGCAGCGTTATTTTCAGGGTGTAGGGCCAGTAACCTTTATCGTAATTCTAGCGGTTTCCCTCAGACGCTATTTCCTAGCTACTTACATTAGAAATGAAAAAAGAACCTGACTTTAATTTCTTTTTCAGGGCTTTTAATTCTAATTACATTGCAGAGGTGGTAACACACTTTTCCTATTAAAAAAAATAATAATAAAATGTACTGTTAGGAAGCACTGAATCTGTAATTAGAGGCAAAGAAAATCTTTTGTTCTTTCATCATAATCCGGGGCAGGAAGGACAAGGTAATATTATGTGTATTTTACCTGGTGTCAATTAAAAAAAATATTATTAATAAAAGAAATAATCACAATAAATATAATAAATTACAGTTTTCAAATAAATGTGACAAAACTACGTAAAAACATACCACAAAGAGAGGTTTCAGTTGTCTTTTTTTAAAAACTTGCTTTTTTTATACATCATTTATATATTAAAAAAAAACCTGTATAGAGGAGCATACACAGACACTGTTGTATAAAAGCTGATACGTTTAGGGTTTAGCATCAGTAACCAGTGTTTAATTTATAAACTCTCAGGGAATAACTGTTAATAAATAAAAGTAGAGAACAGACAAGAGAGACAGTCTATGGCTTAAGAGGCTTGGCGAATTACACGATCTATATTGGCCAATGCCATCTCATTTTTCTGTGGTTAATGAAAAAAGCTACAAAACAAAAAGAAAAAAGGAATACAGTCTTACTATATAGCTACATCAGGTGGGAGAGGAGAAGAACATAGGGGCCCATCCCAGATTTGTCTTAGGACAGATGTTGGGAATTGGGGGAAAAGATGGGAACATCAGTAGGGTGCAAACTTTTGCCTCTCAGGTTTCTTGATCCCGTTGGCAGAGGAGATTTTTGCGGTGTAGGAGGCCAGGGTCCCGTGGGCTGGGGCCGCGGCGGCTGTGGCAGCAGGGGCGGAGAGTGCTAGGAAGGGGACGGATTTCATTCCCAGGAGGCTGGAGAGGGGGAGGGCATAGGGAGCACCCAGCACAGGAGCATGGGGCAGGCCACCCATGGCTGCCAAGGCTGCGGCTGAGGACGAGGCAGGGGAGGTGGGCTGGGTGAAGCTCATGTTGAGGTCAACAGGGGTCGACATGGAAGAGGACTGGGCGGTGGATTTGGCGGTCTCTAAACTGCACAGGGGGAAGGGAGAGGAGGGAGGAGGAGGAGGAGGAGGAGGAGGTGGAGGGAGAGGGATAGGAAAGGGGTTCGGATGGAGAAGGGTTAGAAGGTTAAATAAAAGACATGTTAAAGAAAGAAATCAAACTTAAATCATAAAATAACGGAACGAACCAAAAAAAAAATCATAAAAGAGGTGTGTTTTGCTGGAGGTTGCAACAGATTATTTGAGGGTGGGCCTCATGGGGGGGGTGTTGTTTAATTCAGGGAGATGGCTCGGGTGGGGGGTTTAGGGAAAGGAAACAAAATTATTTTTAATTAATTTAGATTATTTTATTTCCTGAACCTTTAAAAAATAAATAGGTCTAAGTGTATCATTTCCAAACTCTGTACAGCTAGAGAGCGTAATTTAAACAACACGTTTTCATATATCGTTAATGGCTGTACGCTGATTGAGTTCCTCTGTAGCTAATTTCCGAGCAGCAGGTAGAGCTGCGGGAGCCTTCAGCAGTCGACGGTTCGGATGGAGCGTTTCCAGAAGAGAACTCCGGCTCTGCCCACTGAAACCCACTGAAAGAGTGCTGCTCAATCTGCCGGTGGATAAATTGTGTTGTGTTTC
This sequence comes from Paramormyrops kingsleyae, assembly GCF_048594095.1. Lineage (NCBI taxonomy): Eukaryota > Metazoa > Chordata > Actinopteri > Osteoglossiformes > Mormyridae > Paramormyrops > Paramormyrops kingsleyae. The sequence continues at coordinate 24,038,813 of NC_132804.1, forward strand.
AGAAGAATCTAATTTCAGTAACGCTATTCTGACATCAAATGCTACTTGGATAATGATCTTTTTGTAGAACTGCCTGTTAATACTAGTAATACACAATAGTTTAATTAATACTGTGTTCACCTCTATGTCACATACCTATGACTAATGTCACATCTATGATTAATATCATAAAGTGGTTCATGCAGCTACTGTAGTTAAGAATGAAACTACGCCATTTGTTTAAAAATACAAATTTAACATATTTTCATAATAATACTAATAACTGAATACTAATAATATGAAAGAAATTCTGGGATCTACGAACACCCAATGATGAAGTATGGATAGCACATTATTTTATGTAAATATTATTACTTTTTTTTATACAGAAATATTTTCTTTGGCATGAGAATATTTTGGAAGCACTTTGCAGGTTCCTAAGATAAACATCCCCTGTACATTTAACTGTAATAAACTGACTACTTGATTATGTTGGAAAAATTGAAAAAAATTGTCATATTAGCATTAGCAGTAGGATGAAGATATATATTTTTTGTATTTAACTGAAAGAGACATAAATATTTGGAAATCGGTACATTTCTGATCAAAGGTTACTATAAAAATTGTACAAAAATACATTAAGGTATTGAACAGATGCCTCAGTAGTTGTATTTCATACATTCCATTTGCATAAAACATTTCAAGTATTTCATTTATTGTATGATGCATGCTAAACCCAAAACCTAAAATAGGATCCATTGTATATAACAAGATAGTATCTCTTAAATCTATAATCAGTGTTTTAATGTTTGTGTAGTCGAACTAGCTTAACTAGGATTTCGGGGGTGGGGGGGGTGTAATGTTGTGTATGAACACAAACAAACAAACCACCAAACAACAACCTAGACATCTATGTGAGTCTCTGAACAGAACTGCCAATCATGTTGTCCACTTCTGAGTCCCCGGTGGCATGGTGACTTCGCAGATGGGAAAAAACAGGCTTTGCCCCCTCTCCAGGGCTAGCCATGAGGACGCCGCGTCGCGTCACTCTGGGGTCTGGAGCTTACCAGGAGGTGATGAGGTACTGGGCGAGGTTGATGCTGATCGGGGTACCGGTGATGGTGACGTGCCGGTCACTAGTGCTGTCCAGCTGGCTGCCGATCTTGATCTGAGCGCCTGACACCTGCCGGATTTCGTTGATCTTGGTGCCCTGTCGGCCGATGATTGAGCCGATGAGCTGCAAAAGGCGAGCAAAGACGGTCAGAGGGACGAAAAGGCAGCTCAGTCGTTAACTCAGTAATACAGGGTTATATACTGTACATAATAATAGCCTGAAAGGAAGCTTCGCAGTCCGGTTGATCCTCTTTGTTGATGACTAGCATTGTTTTAGCTGATGATAAATCCTGCTGTAATTATATTAACAGTATATATTTTCTGTTTATGTGCCCAAAGCGTGAGCTATATGGATACACACTCTGCATGTGTTATCACCCTAATGTCTGTCTCGATGAAGCTATCAAGGTTCAGCCATTCTACAGAGGTTAGCTAATACCCTCCGGCCAATTCCCTGGCCGGTTTTGCTTCTATCAGGTTCTGTAAAATGAGACAAACGACCGTGCATTTCCTTCTCGTCACTCCTTTTGGCTAAGTGGTTATTGATTGTCAGAGCTGGGTAACTTTGGAAAGGCATCACTTCCTCAGCAAGGTTCTGGGAATTGCTTATTTCGGCCAGTTAATGGAGTACCACAGAAATAAAAGGTGATACACAAAAAAACACACAAACTTTGTGTTTTCTGATTTTACTGTAGACTTCTCTAATGTTTTTATGTAATGTGTTTGTTTATTTTTCCCAACTATTGTTATTCGAAAAATAAATTAAAACCCCCGATTCAGCTTCATTGATCATTCAGATTAGTAAGAATAAATGAAATGCGTTGCCTTAGTGTTGTACAGTAGCGTCAAAAAAGGACAAAATCGAATAACGTATTTAAACCTCAATTTTATCGATGTTTTGTGCAGATTACGCCTCGTCCTCGTCAGTCCATAGATGGAAAACTGCTGCAATCCCCGAAGCATGCAGGAGGCCCCTGGACCGCAGCAGCGGCACCATCGGGGACCTGGTGCCGGCAGGTCGACACACTCGGGTGATGGACAGATCCCCTTTTGTTCCCCAGGCCCCCTATCTGCCCCCCCGCCCATTCTTTGCCCCCCCCCCACGTTCCGCCATTGGGGCATTCCTTTCCCCACCAGTCAGCCGCCTGCTCAGCGCCTGATCCCTCACACTGCCCATCCTGCACAGCTATTAATGGCACCGCCGATTATTTAGGGGCGAGAAAAGACGCCAGACCTGACCATCAAATAGAGGATCAATCTGGCTAACCACCCCCCCCCCCCCCGTTCCCTCCCCATCCATTCCTAGAATGATTACCCCCGCCCCCCCGCCACCTTTGTTCCGACGTTCCTAATTTCACAGTAGCATTAGCTTATTGGTGGTTTTGTTTAATTTCCTAATAACAATAATCACACAGGGAATTAAAATCTTCTACTTGACATGTCCCCTTATCATTCATTCCACTCCGTGATAGAGAGCTGTGCTCTGCTGCTCTATTTTTGGGATCCACTGTAGCAGTGACTTTGCAGGCTGCAAACATCACTGTCTTCTGCGGACCAGGCTTCATCCAGGGAAGCATTTGCTAAATCTTCTCACCTAGTGGCAGCCTGTTTACCTCCATCCTGTCCTGCCCCACAGGGGTGACTGTGATACGGAGATGGTGACATTGTACTATTTACATTCCTTGGTTCTGAGACTGCATCTGATGCTCAGCTTTGTGGGCTTACAAGCGGCTCCGTGGAGTGGAATTAACATTGTCAAGAAAATAGGAATTTGTTCTGCTTAATCATATTTTGACCTCAGCTGATCAATAACAGTATTCACTAATGAAATGTTTATATTTAAATAATTTACCTACATACAACTCGACCATATGACTTTTCTGCTTATGGAAATAACAGAATCACATGTCGTTTAGGGTGGCCACCTAATCCATGCCAGTGGGGACACTGAGCCAGGACAGGGTTTGCAAACTACCATTTAAATTAAAAAGACCTGGATTTCACTTTAGCACTGAGTTCTTGCTGTCTGTTGATTGGTCAGTTTCCTATAATCGTGCATGTTTATATGCTAATGTTAATGTGAAACTGCTGGACGAGTCTTGCAATCAAGGAAACCAACCAGTCAAAGCATAAGAAGAATTTAACTAATTAGCCAAGCGCAGGAGCCTTTCAGTTTTAAAGTAGTTTGTAAAAGCTGAAGTAGCTCATAGTGTCGCCCCTGACATGGATTAGGGGGGGGGGGGTCACCCTAATATAATTGCTTTTGAGGATCATGACCAGCTAATATGGACTCCTCTCTCAGCAATCTCTTCGTTTCATTCATTCATTATTTCATTCACACATTTATTTATTTACCATTTCATCATCTTTGTTTTTTAGATTAAAGCCAGTTACATATCAGTTAAAATTGGCTTTCTTGGTGGAATATACTTTATTATAATATGTGTTGATTATATATTAAGTTTATATAACATGCAATGATATATTTCTATGTATATGCCGGGCTGATTCTGACTCTCACAGGGCAGAGGGACCGACGGGATAAAAATAGTCCAACTATCGACTTAAAAAAACGGGCAAATTCTAGTGGTGTGGCCAAAAGCCAGCAGATTGATGTGTTCTCCAAGAGCGTCAGTGGTTTCAGAGGCAGGGCGACTTGGGCAGCCCCATACAGAAACCATGTGAGACATGCAAAGCTGTCCTGAGTGCGTGCAGGCCGCGCCGTGTGGAGAGGCACGCTGAAAGGCAGGCCGCCTGTTTATTTACTGCTCTGTTTTGACAGCAGAGTAGTACTAAGTATGTCAGACATCATGCGGGGGTTTAATGGAGACTCACAGAGGCCGCTGTGAGACTGCAGAACCTGACAGAGCGAGAGAGAGGGTGAGTGAGGGACCTTGTGTAGAAATCCCTGGTGTCCTTGGCTATATTGTGGGTCTCACTATCAACCTGTTACTGGAGGCCTTAAAGATATTAGCACCTGCTTCACCTGCTTCACCTGTCGCAGTGTGCCAGTCCACTGCCTCGCCAAAGAGTCTCTGACTCGGCACGTTTGCGCATCAAAAGCGTTAAAACGGACGAGGAGGTTGCTTACATCATTCGGAATGAGGAGTTCCTGGGACGTGGTCTGGGAGTTGGACTCTATTCCTGAAGGAAAAAAAGCAGAATATTATAATAAAAACAAAAAATGTGTAGTGTTGTCAGTGTTTTGGGAAAAAAAATAAAAGAGTCAGCAATTATTTTTTTGTTTTTGTACTTTTACGGCCAGGCATTTGCCCCCTCTGGCATCAGTACTGCCCTCCGTGAACTGAACTCCACCCGGACGCCAACTCCTCCCTTCCTAATGACGCCGGCCGTGACGCCAACGGGGGCGCGTCTGCTGCTCCGGCCCCGCAACGCGCAGTGGGGGGGCGCCACTCTGCCTCGCGCGGCGGGGTGGGAGAGCAGTCACGACTGACAAGCTTCTAACTGCAGCATAATCTGATTCCCCGCCATATCTCCAGTACAGTATCCCTGATTTAGCTGTCGTAGCCGTCTTGTATTTCTATTCCACGTTAATCCTTAAAACCCTTAAAAGCATTTAAAGTGCGATGCATATATTGACGCCAGAAACTCTTAAAAGCATCAACATGGGGTCATCATCTAACTCTTTTCGTACCGATTCATCCATCTGTCTTTTTTCACTTTGCACTTAGCACTCAGCTATCGCTAATTTTCACATACATATTTCTAATGAGACGTCCGCAGACGCTGCAAAAAGGAAATTACTAAGGGAATATATGACTCGTAGACTGCAGATGGCCAATCTTTGCTTCCTGTGAAGACCCTACGTCAACTTTGAAAGCCATGGTGCCGGCTGGAAGATCTCTGAAAGGACTGCCCCCTCTTTGCTGGGCTAATCTACCCGCAACACATGCCTCTGTAAGAACAGGTGTGAGTCTCTGGCCTTGTGCTTACGGGGCACTGGTAGGATCTTTAGCTAAGCCGCCTTTTCATGGGAGTAGCCTTGTCTAGGAAGGGGCCTGGCGTGCAGGACCTGCGACGCCGCGATAAGCATCGCACACGTTTTTGTCGCATGCAGGGCGGCCACTAATTTTGACTAGATTTTTTCATATTGTTTTGGGAGGGCATCCAAGACAAACCCAGTTTCTTAGCCGGGTGCGTTTTCCAGGGTGTTTTTACCAGGCTTTGAAAATAAAATAGAAGTTTTATTCTGAAGCTCAAGAGGCATTGATGTATGGGTGTGGGCCTGTCTTTTGGGTGTGTGTGCATGACGAAATATATCTAAACCTGAAAAAAGAGGAAGTACCAGTAAAACCACACTTATGTTTAGGACATTCAAGAAATTTTAAAAAGTGAAAATACCGTCACTTTTTGTATTAACTGTTGTCTATTTTCTGGATTAGGGAAAGCAATTGTACACTGCATGAAGCAGAGAGTCCCCATAAACATATCAGCATAATCTGAATGTGTGTGTGTCAGAGAGTGTGTCAGATTTCTTTTCTCCAGCTCACCAGTGGCCCCGGAATTAAGCGACCCTCCCTTGTGCCCCCCCCCACCCCCCCACCCCCCAAGGCCCTGGGCCAGACGGACACATACCAGGAAGGACAGGGGTAGCAGGCTGGGTCATGGGAGCCAAGCCTTGCTGCACCGACAACTGGTGAAGCTTGACCAGCTAACAGGAAAAGGAAAACAGCAGTTTGCATATGGAAAGGAGGCCTATGCCTCGTCATACAATCCAGTCTTTTATTTTGAAATATCCGTGCTACTCACCTCTGAATGTGGAATGCCGTATTGGTTTTGTAGAGTATAGGCCTAGAAATGGAAGGAAAGTAGAACCTGTGAACACGACCACTACATTTGATATGACTGCGATGATAATGTCAGTAAATACCTCTCAAACAATGACTTCTGAATTATAAAAAAGGAATAATATCCAGTTTATTTCATTATGTCATTAGTTGTAGTGGTGACCTTGTCAGAGAGACAATTAGGCTCTAATCGGCCATGTTTTTGGCTCTGCAATGGGTAGATATGCTTAAAACACATCGACATATGGTCACATGATGCGCATGCTAAAATGCGCGGAATTTGCTTAAGCTAACCTGGTTTTCAAGGAGTACAAGAGTTTCATCTTATAGTCTCTCCTGAAGTGGGGCACTAGCCCTTAGCACGTTAGCACCCTTAGCATGTCGCCGCGTCCCTCTCGGCCCAGCAGGAGGCAGTATGCGTGTGGGTTGCTATTCGGGGCGTTATTTCCATCCAAATCGCCTCACTTATTTACTGCCTCCTCTTCCGCTCTTTGCTTCTCCCGCACGTCCTCCGCACGCTCGTAAATAATGCATAAAAGCATTAATCGCCTCGCAGAACCACTTAGCGTGCTGTAATATCCCCACACCCCAGCCCCCCTTCTGCTCTCGCGACGGGCCGCCATTAGCAGCGGCCCATGTGATGATGATGGCGGTCCCTAGACCCCTGCCAAGCATCGGATGTCCATTCTCAGGCCACCTAGAACCATTCCCGGTGGTCCTGCATCGCCAGATGTGATGTGGGACTGTAAGACCCGGGGAGAAGGGGTGAGATGGGTGGAGTCAGTTCTACCCAATCACAGCCCTGTCTTTGAGTTACCAGACGTTATTGAGAATGCTCCCCAGTGTGTGACTCGTGCCTATGGAACATCTGCCATACTCCTTTTTCCAGAAATGATTCACTTCCACGTCTACCAGAGATGCGTTTCGCGGCGCGTCGTTACAAAAAAAGACTACCAACAGCCTGGCCACGGCCCAGTTTTTAACACCAAATTATAACCTTGTTCTTTGTTCATTCTATAATGGCAACATAGCTTTCTCTCTGGCTCAAGGTGTTGTCTGCAGCGCACAAAATAAAAACAAGACTAAAGACAACAAAAGCATCCACATTGCCCCACCCTCCCTCAGACATACAGTAGGCCATGGCAGAGGGAGATGGCGTTAAATGGAACAGGGAGGTCTGTGCCTTTAAAATGACTCCACATCTCCAAATATACTCACTTGTTGCAGATCCAAACCTCCCTGAGCCACTGAGAACAGAGGGTGTGACCCAAACTCAGAGGCTTCGAAAACCTTGAGATGGGAGACAGAAAGAGAACAAATCAGGGCTTTATTTTCACTATTTACACCTCGTTACTGCCGCTGCATCAGTCCGTCATCAGTTTGGAGCTTAAAGGAGGCTAGAAAGGAGAATTTCATCTATATCATTCAATCGTAAACTTAGAAAAACAGCTGACAAGTCCAAAGAACATTAATGGATTGATCATAAAACAAAGTCTTGTTAAAATTTGGCCTGGGTTCTCGCTCCTGTCGATCCCCATTCCTGAATTTGAGAAGCAGAGAAAATTGAGAGATATTCACAAGGGGGACCGATTCAATCTTACCATCATGCACACCTGATGGCTTGTAACACTCTTTATTCTTCTAGGTGAGTTAAATGCACATCAAACCAATCAGATCCCTGTGTGAAAGGTAGATTCTTCTGGAACTTGGGTGTCAAACTCCAGTCCTGGGGGGCCGGAGCCCTGTGTAGCTTAGTTCTTTCCCTGTTCCACCACGAATGATTCAGCTCAAGAGCTGTGTGGTAATTAGCACGAGGAGTTGAATCAGGTGTGTTAAATGAGGGGGAACCAGGAGTTTGACACCCCTGTTCTGGAAGGATGATGGTCCTAGCTTTCTCGTCTGAATTACTTGGGCTATCTGCCATGCTTTATAAACAGGTGTAAATAGCAAGTCGCTTTCAAACTAAAGCAGCTAAATGCAAAGGACTTCTAACTTCCTGCATGGCGGACAGCATGTGGACACATCGATGGTCTCTGTTGTGTTCTCACCTGATTTCCAGACAGCAGGATGGCTCCTGGGGTGGGATTGGGCCGGTATGGAATAGTGGCACCCTTTGGGGGAGACTAGCGTTTGGGGGGGGGGGAGGGGGCAAGGACAAGATAACATGGTGGGAACTATTAGAAAAACTGTGGCCCAAAACAGGAAGTAACTGCAGCTGACCAACATTTGAGTGACATGTGACTAAGTCATCAGGCATTATGTGCAGAGTAAAATCAGAAATTACCAGGGTATATATCAGTCACTATGACTAACATACAATGTGCTGTTGTCTGCTGACTCACACAAAAGCCCCAATGAAACTTCTGTGTAACACATTACCTAGGACACACGTGTCGGTATGTCGGGACACTAATGATATTACACGACAGAAGCTGCATAGCTGTAATGTAATATAATATAATATAATAGCTCTACTGTCCAGTTAATGCACGATATGGATCTTTTGGGGAGTAAAGCAACTAATGATTTTAATGACAGTTTTCTTTCCATGTTCTATTTTTCTCAGTGGCTATGGTACATTTCTAAAATCATCCTTAACATTTGCATTTCTCGGAACAATTCATACAAAAAGCACCACATGATGGAATACCTGCAAAAGCCTGTGACTTTCTCAAAATCCTTAGTTTATCCCTCAAAAGTAAATTTTTATGTCAATTAACTTGTCCAGTGCTACTAAAATGACTAGTACTTGTGTTGTTGTTCACGAACAAGATGGTCAAAATGCTTAGCCATGTTGTCAATATAACAGTGTATTCTGTGAGTATTTTCAGATGTAAACTATGGCTAAGGTTTTGATTACAATGATTGGAAATGCACACATTTGTACTTTTTCTATATGACATATCAATTTCACTGTATTCACTTCAGGTACTGTATGTGTAAGTTACACATACAGTACATATACATATGTATACAGATCCAGCCACTTAAAATTTCCCCTCCAGTCTGGCTGGCAGCCAAATCCCAGCCAAGTTCCTTCCAATTACCATCCGAAAGGTAGAGCCCCCCTTCTTCTAGGGGTGGGCCTATATTTGACTATAAACCCGCCCATTCATTCACTTGCAGGGTGATACCATTAGATGGCGCTGTCTTTACAAAAACTTTACTTTTCTTTTTACAGGGTTAAATGATTGAATGGTCTTTGCTATGAATTAAAAAAGCTCATTTTTGTTTTAATTTATTTTATTTACTTATTTTATTTTAATATGCTTTATTGGTTTGTTTATTGTCTATTCTTATTTATCCTTTGTACAGCACTTTGGTCCTACAGTATATTGATTTGTTTTAAAGTGCTTTATTTTAAGCATAGTCCACAAATTTTCAATAGGGTTCAGTTTGTTGGCTTTGGGAAGGCTGTTCTGATGTGTGTTGTGATCATTGTCCCTGTATCAACTGTCCAGCCATTGATTGTTGATACTGTAACTGTTGATTGATTAAAGAATTTGTAGGTCATAGGTCTCACCTGCTGCAGCAATCAGAATCAGAATCAGCTTTTATTCGCCAAGTGTGCTGGGGCACACAAGGAATTAGTTTCCCACAGTTTGATACTCTCTCATACACAAACAATAAGTTAGAGCTGGGCGATAAATCAATTTAATTGATTAATTCGAATTTACAGTTCAGGACGATATGTTTTCATGAAATCGATTTTATTACTTTTTTTACACACAAGCGCCAAATGCGGAACTAATGCGATGCACCATTCCTCACGGGTAAATTAACACTGTAGCAGATTCACTAACAACATGGCAATGACAGGGGAAAAGATGGCACGTGCCCAAAGAAAGGTGTTGCTACTTCTGTAATTTGTAATTGTAATTGTAATATAATATGTCAAACCCAATGGCATAAAGTATTTACTTAATACTAAGCTGACATGATAAAATTATGTGTTTTTTTTCTATTGTTATTACAATATTACTTATTACTTTTATTTATAAGTTTGAGGGTGTATTGTGTTGTTGCCAGTTTTAAAATAAGCTATAGAGAAACCTTTCTAAAAGTGTTCACAATAATAACTGACACTTTATTGATCCCCGTGGGGAAATTGTGTTTATGCCTCCCTCAACTTGATCTTTGAAGAATAAGTTGTCTGTGAAGGCCACCTGTTGGGGCCTTGCTCAAGGAGCTGCAGACATACTGAGGCTGGGCTTGAACCAGTGACCTTCTGATTACAAGCACACAGCTTAGCCCACTGAGCCACACACTGCTCCTAAAGGTGTGGTCTAAAGTAAAAAAAGCTAAATAAAGTAGTTTGATTTTGAGTAGGGGAGGGGAGAATCGATTAAAATCGGAAATCAGATTTTTTGTGAAAAGATCTGAGATTTTATTTTTAGGCCATATCACCCAGCTCTACAATAAGTGACACTATAAAAACAAAATACCGTATACAAGAAATACTGTACAAATACAGTACAATACAATACAAATACAATACAAATGTGAAAAATTATAAATATTATAAATATACACAGGTGAGTAACACTGTGCAATTTTAAGGTGCGAGGTAGAGTGTAAACAGTTTTTGTAAACAGATCTGTAGCGCCTGCCAGAGGGGGGTAGCTGGAGAAGATTGTGTCCAGGATGTGACGGATCTGAAATGATTTTAACTGCTCGTTAAAATCTATGCTCGTTTAGCCGAACTAAAGTCCACAAATCGGATCCTGGCATAAGTTCCTGGACGGACCAGATGTTGCAGGATATAATGCAGCCCCATATTCACTGCATCATCCACCGACCTGTTTGCCCGATAGGCAAACTGCAGGGGGTACAGCTGGTGTCCTGTAATGTCCTTTAGATGGGCTAAAACCAGGCGTTCAAAGGATTTCATGACCACAGACGTCAAGGCGACAGGTCTGTAGTCATTCAGTCCTGTAATGGTGGGTTTTTTGGGGACCGTGATAATGGTGGAGCGTTTGAAGCACGAGGGAACTACACACAGCTCCAGGAATCTATTGAAGATGCGGGTGAAGATGGGAGCCAGCTGATAAGCACAGGTTTTGAGGCAGGAGGGGGATACACCGTCTGGTCCCGGGGCCTTCTTGGTTTTCTGTTTCTGGAACAGCCGGCTCACTTCCGCTTTGTGTATTCTGAGTTCCAGGGGGGAGGATAGGGGGGTACGAGGTGTGATGGGGGTTATTGTCTCTGGAGTGGGGTGGATGGGGGGTGTGAATCTGTTTATCTCAAACCTGCAGTAGAAGTTGTTCAGCTCATCTGCCAGGTCTTTGTTTGCTTCAGCGGGGGGTAGGGGTCGTCTGTTGCTGGTGATATCTCGCAGGCCTCTCCACACTGATGCAGGGTCATTGGCTGAGAACCGTTCTTTCAGCTTCTCAGAGTAGCTTCTTTTTGCCACTTTGATCTCACTGGTCAGCGTGTTCCTGGCCTGCCTGTACAGGGCCCTGTCACCACTTCTGTAGGCATCCTCCTTAGCCTGGTGAAGATGTTGCAGTTTGGGAGTGAACCATGGTTTATTGTTGTTGTATGTGCAGAAGGTCTTGGTCGGGACACACACATCTTCACAAAAACTGATGTATGATGTCACAGTGTCTGTCAGCTCATCCAGATTATCAGATGCAGCTTCAAAGACAGTCCAATTAGTGCAGTCAAAACAGTCCTGCAGTTTCTGCTTTGCTGCATTGGTCCACTTCTTCACAGTTTTGACTACAGGCTTGGCACGTTTAAGCTGTTGCCTGTAAATTGGAATAAGATGGACCATACAGTGACCAGAATGTCCTAAAGCTGCCCGGGGGACAGAGCGATAGGCATCTTTTAAAATGGTGTAACAGTGGTCCAGTGTGATGTTGTCCCTGGTGGGGCAGTCGATATGCTGTCTGTATTTAGGAAGTTCCTGGTGTAGATTCACTCTGTTAAAATCACCAAGGACAATAAAAGGGAATAGGGATATTTTCTTTCCAGGGGGGGTGATCTGGTCAGCCAGCATGCATTTACATCTGAAGCTCATTTACATCTGAATGTTGGTGGTGCTGATAGACTGTGAGAATTGTATGCTTTGAACTCTCCAGTGCTTTTTTAATACCATTCAGTGACTGATGTTGGGAAGACAATGGATATTTACTGTACACCTCCATGTCTCCTGGATTACTGACCCCAAGTCATTTCTGCTACATGGCTTTACACTGTACAATATTTATATTTACATTTAAAGCATTTAGCAGACTTATCCAAAGCAACGTACAAGGTATCAAGGTACAATAAGCTGGGTTTAGAGGAGCTTACAGTTTTGATGGCGAGTCCGGCTCTGTGATGGAGGGATGTTAAAGTGTTTTCTGTCTTGTGATTTCTTCTATTTCTATTTAGCCGTTTAGATGGTGGACCAGACTTCACGAAATAGCACTCTAATGTGACTAGTCTTTTTCTGCGTATTGAAACTTTTCAGAAATGCAAGACTTTGCCAGTGCTTTTGTTCACCACCCGAGCGTATAGTCGTGAACAGATGTGAAATTTTGGCCAACTTTTTCATTGAAATTCGATTTGTATGTGTTCAGAAAAATTTGTGATCAGAGGCTTTAAAAGTGTTTATCCAAATAGGGACCTCAAAAAATGTCCCCAAAAGTAGGAAAATTTCAGGTTTTACTACACTTTGGGGGCAATTTGGTCCTCAAATGTGATCTATGCAAACCCACACACAAACACACACATACTACCAGTCAAAAGAGATGTTAATGACTTTCACACATTCAGTTGACCCCCCACCCCCAGCCCCCAGCCCCCAGCCCCCAGCCCCCAGCCCCCAGCCCCACCACTTTTCTTGTGCTTGTGGGCAGTTCCTTGCTCAGGGTATTTGCTATGGTGAACTTTCATGCAAAAAACATTTGCACTTTCAGGGTCCCTGTGTGGCTCAGTGGGCTAAGCCTGTGTGCTTGTGTTCCCCAGGTCACTGGTTCAAACCCAGCCTCAGCATGTCAGTCATGACTATACAGTGTATAAATGTTTTTGGTAGACGATCATACTTTTTTTCCACTATAGTCTTCTGGTTTCTAATTTACATGCCAACAACAGTTTTGACTGGTAGTGTGTAATGACTGTTTAGTAGTGTTTATTTAACCGACTGGCTTGATAGTCAGAATATGGAATAGTCTTCCTGATAACATAGTGCAAGCTGAATCCTTGAGTTCCTTTAAATCAGAGCTAGATAAGATTTTAACAACTCTGAGCTATTAGTTAAGTTCTCCCTAAGCGAGCTTGATGGGCCGAATGGCCTCCTCTCGTTTGTATAGTTCTTATGTTCTTATGATCTGAAAGCAGTGTTTCTTAGGTTAAAAAAATAACCTCACCTTGACCGCTTCAAACATCTGTCTCATCTGTCTCATTGTTTCATTGTGGCCAAGCAGAGAAGTTAATGACACATTCACACATCACCCCCCCCCCCCCGTGGATATGCAGCCACCAGCAGCCTATCCGGCTGTTAGCCAGACAGAAAGAAAGAACACACCTTTATTCTCCACAGTCAACCTTATTACTTTGTTTAGACCTGTAATTAGTCTGTCACACACATCTTGGGTCACTCTCTTCTCCCAAAATAACTCTTGGACATGCTGCTGCTTTGTACCTGGCTTGGCCTCCTTGCGCATGAAATCTTTCATCTTGTGCCAAACAAGCTTAATGGGCTTCAAATCTGATTAATTTTCATATACCTCTCATTGCTTGACAATATCAGTCTTAATACTTTGTTTAGGCCTGTAATTATTGTATTGGACATATCTTGGGACCGCCTCATCTCCAAAGAGGGAAGTAAAATAAAATTGTAATTTCATCAATAAACTGACTAAAAACACATTTTGACAGTTTTAGGCCATCTTTGCCTCACAACAGAAACTATTTCTAAATTTCACAGGCCATTTATTGCAGTGTAGTAAGTTTATTAATGAAATTGGAATTTTGTTTAAATATAGGGAAATTGTACTTGCTTAGATTTTCATTTTTTGCAGTGGAGTTACAATACCTGATTCAGGTATCTTACCTGATTTCAGGTAAGTCACTTCAGATTACTGCTCTCCCTGGTGGATGGATAGATCATTGCAAGTACTTTACACACAGAGAGTTGAGGGGTGGATCATGCCGGCCCCCTTTTTCATTACATCATCGTGGGGGATCTCATTACAGTCAAGGACCAGCCAAGAGCCAGTCAAGGTCCTGTCAAGGACCTGTCATGGAAAGTGGGGAAATTTTAAGCGGCTGGATCTGTACATATATACACACTGGAAATGTGTGCTACAGTATATGTCCAGTATGTAAATGTATAAAGTAAATGTGCTGCATACTATAACATGCAGTGGAATACTGTAATATGAAGCATTGCAGTACGTATACAATATTATAGTACAGGTCATATTGTTGGATTACATACCTGTTGTCTCTATGAAACATTTGAATGACATTCGGCTGCACCCTTTGACCAGCCTTGGCCATTGTAAGGCAATGACTGAAGAAATGGCCCTTATTTCATCAGGAACGTGCCTCTGTTCTTGGCCTCTTCTACCTCTGCCTCTGTTTTGCCTCCCTACCCTTCCACCAAGCACCCTCACTCCTCTTATTCTTACCAGCTGCTGACCCTGTTCATTTCCTTGTTGTTCTTCCATTGCCAAATTGTAACACTGTGTTGTGCTCTGTCAATATGTGCTGCCAACTGAAGGTTCGTGAGATGCACCTCTGAGCTGTTTTAGAGACCTAGTTGATCTCTGTTTGATCTAATGCCTCAAACATTCCCCTCTGTCGGTGACAGTCAAGATTCAGCTGAGAGCAATTCATCAGTTCAGGACACATTTATTTAAAAAAACTGTAATAGAGATGTACAGTGAATATGCTTAACTGATTATGACAACTAGTTCAACCATTTTTCATGTAATGACTTATACAATGAACTAATGCCTAGATGTTTTGGGAGGTAAGACTATTCTACAGAGTACCAGTATAATACATTTTGAACAACATGGCATAAACAATTGAAAATGTAGGAATCAGCAGATGATTATATGTAATTATTTGCATGCCTGTAACTAAGCATTTGCAATTTGACCAAAAGAATGAGACTGTGCATTTATGATGTGCACAAGTGACTCAATGATGTGGAGGTTGTACAAGTAGTTATGAGAATTTTATTTCTGATCTGAGGAAAGTACCAAAGCGACCAAGAATAACTGTGAAGTATATAGCAGGGGCTGCCAGGTAACTCTGCTCATTTAAGCCCACAGGTAGGCTCACAGTTCTAGCCGGACCTCCATCATCGGCTGTGTCTCCCTAATTTCCCGGGCACCTGGGCGCCAACGGAGAATAGTACCATTCCGACAATCGGATAAAGTCTTCCTGGGCCCTATCACATGATCCCCCTCCCTCGGTCGGATCAGGTGTCCATTAGCTGCCAAGGATGTGCGTTAGACTAGCTATTTTCCGACCTTGCCACTTCCTGGATAGATGACTTTCAGGGGGCGGGTGTAGGTAGCTTAATTGGGGAAGTGAAAATGAATAAATAAAGAATAAAGATTGTCTCTCTTCTTCCACTTTCTGCATTTCAATTTGTCAAGCATTGATTATTGGGGATCTTTGAACTGGCAGCATCAGCTTATACAAGACAAAAAAAATTTGTTTTCTAGTTATGGTTAAATATGAAGGCAACACATGTACCAACAACAACATTAAGGAAAGTGGGTTTAGTTTGCATATTTTCTGCATTCTGTTAAGTTGTCTTGAAATCAATGCCTTGCGATGTTTCTACTGTCACTGTCTGGGGTGGTTGTGGTTTTGTATGTATGCGTAGTTTGCACGGTACCTCAAGGATGACGGTGCATATGAGCTTGATGCATTGAATGATGGCTTCCTGGGTCCCGGATATCGTCACCCCTCGCTCCGTAGAGTTGGGTAATAAATCTCCTGCTACCTGTACTTGTGCCCCAGTGCTCTGTGACAAGAAATGATGGAAACTCACTTCAGAAAAAACACTCTCCTAGTTAGCTGAAAGTCAATGCATATGCAATTAAGTTGCTGTGTTTTTCAACCCATATTCAAGATAATAACATGTTTTGATGAGAGATGATCACACTTGTTCTCTTAAGTTTGTTCAGTTCGTTCAGTGAAAATTTAAGTGAGGCATGTTGTACCCTTAGCTGGCTGGCCAAAGGATACAACAGCAGGATCCCAGTAGACCTTTATCGTGGTGCTTTTCATAACCTCCATGTGCCACAGCTCACCTCTCTGATCTCCTTGATTTTGGAGCCACCTTTGCCAATCAGGGAGCCGCACTGGCTGGCGGGAATGACGAGCCGGAGGGTGACGGGCGGTTTGCTGGTGACAGTGCCATTGGCGACCAGAGCTGTGAGGTCCTGAAGAACCCAAAGGGATTGACAGTGAATGAGAGCAAGCAACTAAAAACCCATTAGCCATGTACAGTATAGCGCAGAGAACGTCATTACAAAGGCTGATTAGTTGTATTTTTTTGACATTAATAATGACCCAATACGATTCAACACTAGCTGGCTTTTGCCTGAAGTTTCTACACCAGATACTCATTTTCCTCTTCCATCGGCACTATGGGTAATATGTACTCCCATCACGCACAACTACTATCAGGACCTTGGGTGTTTCCTGGAGGCCGGATTTGATCTACATCATCACCAGACACACCCTTCCAGACCAGTCCAAAGCAGCTCATATCCCTTTAAAATTAAATTTGCTCTTCAGCAGAGGGCTAGAGCTCCAGCTTAATTCCTGCTGGTGTGGCCGAGGCTGCAGATTCAGGAAGGGCTTTTTCTTTAATTAAATCTGGTAATAAATATTAGGTTCAGCCGTGTGTGGTGACTGGCGCAATCAATTAGTGAAAGTCCTGCAGCGTTTGAAATGTAAATCGCATGTGCAGACCCTCTGCCCGTACTCAGAGACTCGGCTCTGTGTAGGAGAGCAGAGCGGTCATCCCCTCAAGCCAATAAGACGTAATGAGCAAATGAATCTGTACTGGCATAACTTATATTTTGACCAATTATATTAGCTGGGCAAACTTATTTATACAGTACTTTGCAAAAGTCTTAGGCAGTCAAAGATAATGATGTTTAAATGATCTTCATGTCTTGTCTGTCAAAGAGTATTATCTTAGCCTTTTCAAAACCTCCCCTAAAGTCACCTCAGTATTTGCTGCAACCAACCAATACACCCATGTATTTTTTTATTCAAACACTTACACACCTTTTATTGGCTAATCAATACTTCATGTACTTATTTAACTTATTAAGTTAGCTGGTGGTGAAATTTAACACACACATGGAATGGCTGAGGTGCCCCTGAGGAGACGTTTAGGAACTGAAGCGGTGTTCATCTAGCCATCCAATGAGATACCAATAACTTTTTTGAGAACAGAAGAAAGATCCTGTTATTTTTTATCGTGTTAATTGTGCTACTGTTAATTAGCACGTGTTGTACAGTTGTATTTGTATTTAAATTGTAATGTGATTGAATTGTATTTGTCTTCTGAGTTTTAAACATTTTCTGTGATTGCCTACGACTTTTGCACAGTACTGTATATGTATTCCTGGAGCAGTTTAGTTGCAATACCTTGTTGGATTAACAGTTGATGATTTACAGTTGATTGTTAAGCTGACACATTTATCCTGCGGTACCGACTTTTTATTACCCTTATGTACAGGTAGATATTTTATTTCTTGGCTTGCAATTCTAGCTATAGAAGACAGAACAATTGGGACCAGAACCCTCAAATAACTTCTCTGTCTGCCACCTTTCATATAATTCTGTCCCTTTAAACATCCTGTCTCAGTCCCTTGTTGGGTTGTTTTTCTGTGCTTTTTTAACATATTTTCTTCAAAAGGGATTTGCGCTTTTCGGCTCTTCCCACTCCTTTGAGAAGTGGCACATCTCTCCTCGTCAGGATCAGAGAGCCTTACGCATCACCTACTGGATTTAATTTAAAAATATGCCTTACATCTTAATAGCTGTAAACAGCATAATCCTCTCACTTCAGTAATGCTGTGAGTATATCAGCAGAAATATTTCAGTCCGTTTTCATACTCGCAGACATAGATATTCCCTTTTAAACTCTCTATTTACTCAATCAAGAGATGAAAAAATCAATAATTAATTGGCTAGGAATGTAAATGCTGTTATTTTTCATCATCTAAAAAGGGTTTGTTTATATTTTTGGAATGACAGAGTATTAAGTCTATTAGGCAGGAATCCTTCAGGATTATTGAGCACGATGGTTTCAGAGCTCATTGACAGGACTGACACAGCTCATTCTGTCTTCCTCTTATTAAAGCACAAAATAATTAAGCGGCAGCCATGAAACACAGATCAGACTTCTGCCACAACATTTTGTTCTGGAACCAGCAGCTCTCCGATTCTGTCAGAATGGGCAATTATTTAAATGTAGCCGGACAGGCCCTCAACAAAGTCCCTCATTGATTTCAGTGGTTAAATACATGCATACACTTGGGGCAAGTGGAGCGGAATGCTGACCCCTGTGTTACTATGACAACTCTGCCCTTATGAGTTGAGAAAGGAACAGGGTTAGGAGGAAGTGGCAGGGGGGTGAGAAGGGTGCAGTGGGGCTTTGGGCCAAAGAACCATGACAGATGTTTCATGCTTAACTGTTTGCTTGTAAAACACAACCCTTCAATTTACTTAATTTGCTTTACATTGATCAGATGCTTCTTGTGGAATAACTATGATTTATTCTTTAATCTGGAGGATTTATCAACACATACAAGGGGCATCAGAAGCATTTTGAATGTGGGGGGGGGACACACTGGCATAAAACTAATATTTTATGTTAAATGTGGGGGGGGTCCAAATTAATAATTATGAAATGTGAGGGGCACACGTCCCCCTCAGATTTAATGCCGGCGACCCCCATCAATAACTGCTGTGTGGAGTAGTATGTATGATTTTCATCTGACCGTTAGTTGCATGAACCACATCTGATTTATTCACTGCTGTGCATTTGAGCACCCTGATGTGCGTGCATGTGCTCATGTATGTGCTGGAATGTCTGACTATATGACTCACATATAAGTGCATTTCTATGTGTGCAGGTGATATTTTTGGTTAGGGGCAGCAGGGGGCGTGGCCATCCATGATCTCCTCCAGTTTTAATGTGATCAGGGTGATGGTTCAGAAGATGATGTGTAAGTTTGTGTATATGTGGTGGGCGGGGCTTGGGGGCGGGGCCATCCATGACCTCCTCCAGTTTTAATGTGATCAGGGTGATGGTTCAGAAGATGATGTGTAAGTTTGTGTATATGTGGTGGGCGGGGCTTGGGGGCGGGGCCATCCATTACCTCCTCCAGTTTTAATGTGATCAGGGTGAAGGCTCTGAAGACGCACTCCGTTGGGCCCGTTATGGTGATGATGCGCTCAGGACAGGAGCCTTCGGAGATGTTGATCCGTGCGCTGCTCTGTGAGGGAGGAGAGAGCCATGAATACCATCGCGAGACACTGCTGAGCAGCAAGGAACGGGCAGGCAGGCACTACACGGAACCATTTATCATCTAGCAGAACCCAAGCGTGCCGGCACCGTGTGGCCAGGTTTTAGCCAAGAAGCTGTGTTGGGGGATCAGGTGTTATTTCTCTGATAGGTGCATCTGCACATGGGCGACGGGCTGGCAGAGAGGAACTGAAACCAGACGAGGCCTGGAACTCATCCTGACAATAATATCACCCTCGGCCTTTTCACATGTGAGCCTTATTGCTCTCCAAGGCATCTCCAGCGGCCCGTGGAGCCGGTAGGAAAATCTTTGGCTGTAACGCCAAGGATCTCACTTACAGCAATGCAACAAGGCCGTCATATACACACCCTCCCCCCGATAAGGTTTCACTAATCTCTACATTTAAACACAACCCATGCATAGGCAGCATTGGGGAGCCCTGGAGTTGCTGGCCTTACTCTTGTTGCAAATCTTCACTTTGAATCCCTACCAGATTTCTCCATGGCCTCTAATTATATTAAAGTAAAACAGGAACTGCATACTGTGAGTTGGGTTATTATGCTTCTGTAGCTGTCTTTTCTGTTGTTGCTATGTTTAGCTTCATTCCACTTTGGTCCTCCAAGAGGTTCCTCCTAAATCCTGCCATGACGATGGCATGGTGACAAATTAATGGCCACGCAGTCCCTCATACAGTATACATAGTCCCCCCCCCCCCCCCCCCCCCCCAATCTTAGATCTCAGATGAGGAGGGTGTGAACGGCCGAATCCTTCGAGATGCGTGTTCGGAATGTTAACGGGAACATCTGTGCCTCCGACAATATTTACACTTCCCCCGATCCGTGTGGAAAAACAAGATCTGATCCAAACCTTTGTGGACCTAAAATAAGGTTAATGCCATAAATTATTACTTGAGTTACGCCCTCTAACTAGTGACATTGTGCTTTGTTCTCTGTTTATTATACAAGTGTGAGGAGTGAATAGAATAGGAAATATAGAGAGCAAACTTGCCTCCTCCCGTATTCTTTTCACAGTTTCTCCTTTCTGGGGAAGTAAATAAGAGGAAAAAAAAAACAGATGTTACATTTGCGTGAGCTTCAAACATACGTCCATTCAGAAAACTATATTAATGCAAGCGGTCTCTGCAGTCTGCAGTATATGCTGGATGAATATTAATAATATGCACAATCGGAACACGGCCTTTGTGCAAATGTGCCCCTCCGGAAAACGACTAGGACGGGATGAGCGCTGCATCCTGCCAAGTGCGCCACTCTCTGTGCCCGGCTCTGATCCGGTGGCCAGCTGAGTATGGGATGGTTTCACCAAGTAGCGTATCTACCCCACAAAACCCCCCCCCCCAAAACATCCCCACTTTCATCCCTTCCTCCTCGTTTGGGCTCCTAGCTCAGCAAAGTATGGGTGGAGGGGCAGGACACTGCCAGGGAGACTGTGAAACATGACCTCAAGCCCCCCCCCCAGGGGGTGGTATGGGGGGCGGCACGCGGGAGATAGCCCACACGCTCACGTGGACTGGCGATGCACGGCAAGGGCGAAGGGTACGTGGAGCCAGTCCCTGTCTGGTGCACTTACATTTCACATTAATTTAATGTGTCCCAATACATACTGAGCTAATGTTACATTATACTGCATGTGGGCCATAGTGAAGGGGGGGTTTAGTATCGCCCCTCCCCGCCCGGTACCTACCACCAGCTAATATCCATTATACAATTAATGACTCTGCAATCAACAGAGCACTTAGTGAATTACGGTAACCGTGGCGATGTGCGCTGGTATGATCCGCTGACTCCGCAGTCGCTGGGTACCGATTTGCAGAAGCACTCCACTGCGAAAGCTTTACTCCCTCTATCGGCACGGGAAAATAAAGATAATACTCCTGCTAGGATGGCAGCATTAATTTAGTGCTAATCCAGCCATACGAAGCCGTCCAGGGTCTGGACGTGCAGCACTGCTGCTCCCAGAGCAGTCCGCAGAAAATGCGGCCCAGAGGCACATCGGAGGGGTGGCCCTGGACAGTGGGGGGCCCGGTGTCTACGGGGGGGGGGGTTTGAGTGGAAAGCCTCGTTAGTCGCTAAAGGCTAGCCGTCAGCCGGGAGGTCACGGCTTGCTGAGACCCCTCCCCCGGCTATATTTGTGCTGGGATTTCTCCAGCCGTGAAGATTCCGGGATGCTAGTTCGGATTCCTTATCGGGAATAACGCTGCCTGTTATCAGACAGCTATTTCTAACTTCATTATGTAACTTTTGGGATTGGACATTCCAGTGCAGGGGTCATCATGTGACCAGCACTCCCATTCAGCTCACCTGTTCTATATTACTTGTCGTTATATAAGCTTGAATTTGTTTTCTCCCCACCGTAAACGCACTCAGACTCCAACACCTGTCCCCCTGCACCACGTCCATAGCCCCTTCCGTGACCTGCCAAAATGAAAGGCGGCTGCCTACGTCACGTATTGGGCACTGCCATGTTGTCTCATGGTAACATGTAATCGGGACGATTGCGTTGTGTTGATTGGCTTTCGGCCAAAAAAAAACAAATGGCAGAGTGAAATTCATCGTTGTCTCCGTACAGATGTGATGATGTCGCCGCGGAGATTGAAAGCCACTCACCTTGCCTATGATGCTTCCCACCTCCTGCAAAGCAAAGAAAGTAAATGTCATCATATCGATCCCCCCGTTCCAACAGACAGTCCCAGTGGCCCTTGGGCGCAATGTGAATCCTGTCCTTATGAATGAGACCTGGGATATGTCACCTGAACCCGGTCGGCCATGAGCTACGTGCTGTTACGGTTCCTGATGTGTTGGCCGACCTTGGTGAGAGAGTCCAATCCCTACATGTTCCCCTTCTCCACACTCCCATGCCAGGGGAGTGTACTGGGGGGAGGAACAGGGGCACTGGGCTGATCGGCTTGCTCCCCTGTCACTCACCAAGTGGAAACATGCTATTGGCTAATGATAAGGTAGGTCACTCCGTATGAATTATCGCCCCTCCAATGCCCCCCACCTGCCCTGTGGCCTTACCTTGCCATGCATGAGAAGCCTCAGGGTGAGCGTCACGTTCATGCCCCCCTCCCCAAAGTCCTGCTCACAGTTCATTCTGGCGTGGGCGTCCGACGTGGGGAGACGCATGAAAGAGGCTCGTTGGCGTCGGTGTGCACTCAGGGCAAAGTGGGTCTTATCCTGTCCCCTTCACAGCTGCGTGGGACACATAGAACAGAAATACACACAGGGCCGTCGCATTAAATGCACAAGCTGCCATACTTATCACACGCCTTGCATTTACTCCTCTCTGTCGTAGCCCAATGGGACGCGGTCATAGCCCATGTGACGCGCAAAGCAAGCTTCATCACCAGTGCCCCACCACCCACTTCACCAACCAATTTCACTCTGTACTGGGGGGGGTTGGCAATGGTAAAAGTTGTCAACTTTCCACCCACGGAGTGCTAAGTTAGTGCCCTGGGCAATTGCCCATCTTCCACTTCCCAGGATCCTCCACTGCTTGTACTAATACTCTGCCCTAATTGCTACTTGTCTATTGTCATGGAGTATCCAATGGTAGCAAGCTGCGGCAACAGAAATTTCCACCGGCCTTGGTCGTGTTGCAGTGACGATTCTGATTCTAAAGCCCATGTCCACCTTTATGGGCCCTGGACTTAGCCGCTAAAGCTACCCTCCCAGGACAGGCGACGGAACCGCTTGAATCGTGTCTTTCCTTCGGCTGTTTCATCAGTTTATCAACTCTTTTTTTTTTTTCCATCTGCTTCTATACTTGAAATAGTAACATGGGATTAGAAACACTGAGTTTGGGGAGTAGCAGTTTGCTCTGTCGGCTGAGGTAATTGCAGGTTTCCTGCATGCGTCTCCACGTGTATCAAAGAGATCACGGGTTCTCAGCAGAACAGTCAGGCT
This sequence comes from Paramormyrops kingsleyae, assembly GCF_048594095.1. Classification (NCBI taxonomy): domain Eukaryota; kingdom Metazoa; phylum Chordata; class Actinopteri; order Osteoglossiformes; family Mormyridae; genus Paramormyrops; species Paramormyrops kingsleyae. The sequence continues at coordinate 24,062,141 of NC_132804.1, forward strand.
GCTTCTGATCCCAGGCATGCATGAAGCTGGCAGTCACAGAAAACATTACTTATGATCTGGAGTGTACGTACATATGTTGTTCTCAGATCAGACCAGAAAAAAAGCCAATCTATCCCTCTGTCTATTTATCATCTTGTCCTTCGTGTTTGTTATTATAGGTTACCTTAAATGTCGTATCGATTGCCGAGAAGTCGCACAGCACGACATCGAAATCGGCGCCTTTGCGCATTAATTCATTTTGCCACGTCAAAACGAGGCGGCGTAATCATTTTTTAACTCAGTTAAAAGCTGGAGGGTGAATTAAATAAGCTTTTCGCATGAAAGATCCACTGCTGCATAAATACTTTGAACAATCCGCCAAGAGAGCAGCATACGCGATGCGCACAAAGCGATAAAACAAACCCAGACGGTCTCACAAGTATCTGGAGGGAGATGTTTAGACAAGGGCTCCAGCAAAATCTGGATTCTAACGATGGAGTTTCAGTCCCCATTGACAGACTAATTAAGGATTCTAGAGACATGCCTGCGCAACTACAGCCTCACTTATACAGATATTTTCCATTGATTTATGTTTACTTTTTAGCAAATGCTTTTGTCCAAAGCGATATGCAAGTGAGGATCAGAGAACAGAGTGTGCAGAGAGCAATCCCTGGAGTGATGGAGAGTAAGGGTCTTGCTCAAGGGCCCCACAGCACCATATCTAGTAGGGAAAGTGGAGAGACAAGCTATGTATAAGCAAGCAAGATGTATGGGACCCTGACCAAAGGCACCATGCCAATAGTGGGTCAGGAGGTTGATTCCACATCTCCATAATCAATATGTGTCACATTAACCAGACTGGTGGCGTATGTGATGAAAAAGCCACGTGACTCACTCAGGTTGTGGCTGATAGTGTCATTAGCCCATGCAGTGGTGAGTTCCCTCTAAATCTTACGCCCACATCAATCTGGATTCATCTGAAAGCATGGAGCTGGAGCTTTCAGCGGCAGCAGGTGGATGGACAGAACAGCGGTCTAAAGCAGGGACCACACGTCCCAGGACACCTCAATCCATCTCAGACTGATCCACAAAAAATCCACATCTCCGTGGCATCACGTTCTCCCTAATGAGGAACAAATGACAGCGGATAAATGACTTCCCTGCTTCCTGTAGCGGCGCGGCTCATGGGGCTCTGCGTAACGGATGACGGCAGCTCTGTGAGAACACTGGAGAACCTACCTTTAGCACTGAGGCTAAATACAGCCAGGGAGGCAGACATGGTTACAGACTTCATTGGCATTCATCGACAACCTACCTCTGATCTCCACATTAAAACAATAACTTCTCTCAACGCTTCTCTTGCAAATTAACCATAATAACATAATTCTCAGCCAGCTCGTCTTAATTACACGTATATGTGTCTGGCTGTAGTTATATATAATCAGTAATTAGTAAGCTTGAGCATTGATTCATGGATGTGCATTTACATGTATTGATCTAAACATGGCAATGGAGAGACATCTTCAAAAGCCACAGAAATGTTGACATAAATATGAATGAGCCAGCCAACGGCTGGCCCAGCCTGCGGATTTCATTGTGCTCATGGGGCTTGGGAAGAGAAACAAGGATCAGGAGCATCGCACATTCCTCCGGTGCAGCCAAACCTGTCTACCTGCTGCTTCGTTCACACACCATCCCCTTTTCAATTCCGTGTATCAAAGCTTCAGCGTGCTTTATAACCAAGTCCCCTTCATCCTATGCCCCTTGTTCAGGTATATGGTTGATTAGATAGATAGATAGATAGATAGATCTAGATTGGCCTTTATCAGAGATAGATAGATAGATAGATAGATAGATCTAGATTGGCCTTTATCAGAGACAGATAGATAGATAGATAGACAGATAGATCTAGATTGGCCTTTATCAGAGACAGATAGATAGATAAATAGATAGATAGATAGATCTAGATTGGCCTTTATCAGAGATAGATAGATAGATAGATCTAGATTGGCCTTTATCAGAGACAGATAGATAGATAGATAGATAGATAGATAGATAGATAGATCTAGATTGGCCTTTATCAGAGATAGATGGATAGATCTAGATTGGCCTTTATCAGAGATAGATAGATAGATCTAGATTGGCCTTTATCAGAGATAGATAGATAGATAGATAGATAGATAGATAGATAGATCTAGATTGGCCTTTATCAGAGATAGATAGATAGATAGATAGATCTAGATTGGCCATTGTTAGTAATACAGATGCCTACTCCCATTCCTCTGAAAGTGCCGGAAAGCATCCGACTTCCCATGGTTTCCGAGAATGCTGTAATGTCAGGTGTGCAGAACGCGTCCCAGCCACTCATGACCATCAACACTCCTGCCTTCACCACCATGTGTTTTTGACCATAGTTCTGCCTTCAGAAATCCTCTCCAGTGTGACACAGCGGTGTAACACACACATCGTGTGCCCAAGACTACTGCTGAGTCCACGTCACTCTGCGATGCGCCTGTACCATCCTGATGGCCCGCAGGACACAAAACAAAATGGGACACACTAGCTACTGATGCCCCCCCCTCCGAATTCCTCCCCCCTCTTCACTTACCTGGACACTCCTTTGCACATCTATGGCTGAGAGGTAGCATTGGCCTGAGCAGTTTTTTTTTATTACAGTACAGATCTTACTATTGTCCAAGTCACTCAGCCAAATAGCAAATTAATAATTGAAAAGCTTCAGAACGCTCAGCAGTACGGGATCGGCACTAAGCCCCCCTCCCCCCCCCCCGGCTCCTTAAGTGCCGACCCCATGCCTGACTGAGTCATAGCGACTCTGGGGTCCAGACATCATTGCTACTAATGGCCTGGCCTGCATTATGGCCAAAGGAGGGCTCTGGGGGAAGTGGGCTTGGGTTACTGAGCTCACACGTGGCGTGGAGTTAAAGCCGCAGCTACGGCCTGCACCTGCTTAATGGTGGGATCCCACACTAAGTCTGCTTTTCCTTATCATCAGACCTGTTTCATATTCATCCAAAAAAAAAAAACTGCGCATGCACTGTGGACACTAAACTACCTGGTAATTATTATTTTTAAATAAAATAAACATTCTTTTCAAATATATAACATGGATCGATGTATTTAAGTATAATTAAGTAGAATTTATATGTATTTATTCCTGGTTTCCTCTTTATGTAGAAGGGGTTTTACGATTATCAGAGTGTTTCTATGTACCTGCAATTGTATTAGCATATATGGATAATAAAAATATCATATTATTATTAGCAGATTAGCCAGCAGATCATGTGGAATGATAATAATAAGTATCACCATAATAAGGCTCTTTTCTCATCATACTTATTTACTCATTTTCACCACTCACATAGAATCTTCCCTGTAGCTTCCTATCCGATTAAACGCGGGGATCAATGAATCACATTTCAGCAGATCCGCACTTCAGGTTTAAACTTCAAAGCGGTTCACTATGAAACGCACGTCTCTCGCCTCGGATAAGCCTGCCGACGGTATTGGGAACGATGATGCGCGTGTGGGTTTGTGAAAGGGGGCTCTGGGGAGGGGGGGTGCCGTCATTTGAAAGCGGGGCTCGTCAGATTTCTGTCGCTGGCTTGGTGGCTCCCCCGCGATGATGTAATGGTTTGCTCCCAGACAATGAGGAGCCGCTTAGAAGGATGTGTGTGTCCACCCAGTGTGGGGGAGGGGGGGCGGGATGACTCCCTCCTCTATTTAAAGTGGCGGCGGCGGGGCAGTAACCCGCTGTTGATCTGATGGAGCCGTGACAGGCGGGACGGCACTGGGTGGAGATGCCTCCACCCCCCCCTCCCCCATCCCCCGTGTCTGGCTCTGTCACGATGGCAGGGGGGGGGTGATCACTGTAATCACGCTGATTATAAGCGTCAGGCTACAGCCGGCAGTGCAGCTACTGTTTAAAAACGGCCGTCCTCTTGCGGGGGACATGGAACAACATCCTTGGGGGGCCCGTGCCGCCCCCCCAGGCATTTTGCATTCGCCCCCCTAATGGATGCTCATTTACAGAAAGGCAATGTTGCATGTAGTTCATCATTAGTGATTCGCCGTAATGTGCCCAAGAGCTTGTTGTTGGTGCTTTTTTGTCATAACTCCTCAAATGGATTTAAACTGCCGGTGATGCAGACACACAGTTTTGTGGTTCAGTGTTCAGTGTTACACCGTGGCAGTAAAGTGCATTTCTCCGTTCCATGCCTTTGGAGTGAATGAAACTTAATACGCTGGAACGCCTTTTAGAAAGGAATGGAGGTGCGCTGGGTCTGGCAACCAAGAAAAACTGAAACTGAAAAAGCCGAAGATGTGGAAAACTGGCCAGTGCCAGAGGTCAGAGGTCATAGGCGGCGGTTAGAGAGGTTCTCTCGGTGAGGGACGATTCAGACGCGATGACATAAGCGGCTTGGGCAACTTTGGCTGCTCGAGGGTCACATGAAGGGTGAAGATGGATTTATGCGTGGATCTGTGGACATGCTCGGGGGGGTTGGATGGGGTATGCCATCCGTGGCCTGGAGTAAACAATGTATCCAAGACAGACAGAACTCAATGCTGTGCACAGACCATACAAGGCCTGAATTCACAATCAAACACACACACTCTACAAAAGCAAAAGCCAAAACACAGTGACCTTAACAGACTTTTAGATTTCATTTCAGTTGGTTTTAGATTTTTTTCTTTTTTTTTTTAAGGATCATGAAGCATTTTGTATCCATAATGTCACACACTCTGGTTAAGTGTCTGAATGAACTGCTTTTATATATCAGATATTTTAATGTTTTTGTTGATAAGAAATACATAGTGAAGTTTCAGAAATGGTAAATAATATAATTTGGATATAACATAATATATATTCTAATAGTAATGTTTACACCAGCTTATTTCCTTGGGGACATTCAATGTTAAGTGACTTTAAAGTACTATAAACTCAATACCAATGACAATAATCCTGCTGAATCCTCCTAGGTGAGCCTCAACTCTTTTGCTTTTTTTCATTCACTGATTTGTGTGAATTTTGTATTCACTCTTGAGATCTCAGCACTGGGAAAAACATCTATGCTCAATTCAGCTGCGTGTTTTTATTTTAAGGCATCAATGCCAAAGGTTGATCTCCAAAATGCATTCAAACTTGATAAATTTTTGTATAAACATCAGAACATTAAAATGCCATCCAGGCACTGATCTGTTTAAGGGACAGTATTTTTCTTGATAAAACAAATTCAAGATGATTGTCCTTGGTGAGCAGATGTTAATCTCTGCAGTCATTTATCAGGACTGGTGTATTTTGGAAGAGGACAAATACTTTGTCTGAGCCAGATTTTTAAATAGATAATTATTTAAGGTCTTGCCTTTCAAAGAGCATTATTTAGGAAAGGCCATTAAAATGACGTCTGGCTCCCACTGCCCATCCAGCTGGCATTCTTGATCTCAGCACCCACTTCCAGATGAAAACCCCTGGTTTGGAGAACGGCAGGCAGAGCCCAGCCCATTCTGTTACGCCCATCCTTCCTTCCTGCAGCCGTTTCTTGTTCCGCCAACATCAGTACGCTGAATAATTCATTACACAGTTACACAAGCCCGTCATGTTATCTAACACCAAACACTGGGCATTTGTCGCAGTGGTGTTTGGGCCTGCTTCCTGCGGTTCCGGTTCTGAAGTGCGCGGAAGAGACCCAGTCGACTTACCTTTGAAGAACTAGAAAGACGATATACGCTTTTAAGACTTTGACTGGAAAAGACCGAGCCCAGACAATATATCTCAAAGGAGAATAATGAACAGCATCAGAAACATTCGGGTACTTTGTGTAGTACAAGGCGAGACTAAATAGTGGACGCACCATATCAAAAAGGATTTAGCATTTAAGTAACTAAATTTCAATCACAACGGCTAAAATATAGAGTCATGTTAGCTTGCATGCTAATTATAATAATCTATCAGCTATAAAAGAGGTCTCACAATCAACACTTTGACACCTGAGTTTTCAGAGTGACTCTGAAAGAAACCAAAGAGTCGATGCCAGAATTATAGGAGCCTCAGTCACAAAAGCTGCAAAATTATTTACTAACAGACAACACGCACTGATGAAGAGTAACAGCAGCTCACTGACAGGGAGAGGTGGACACTTTCTAGGACAGACGCTAAACACAACAAAAGTACAGCTTCAAAAATGACTACAACACTAAAGCAGCAACTGTGTGACTTATTCTCAAGCAAATCTGTACGTTGTGAACTTGTGAATTTATGGCAAGGCCGCAATTTCGAAAGGGTTCGTTTCCAAAGCCAACTCAGGAAAGACAATGTAATTTCATAAATATGAGAAGGAAGTCACACACCTTATGTGGCCTCCGCAATCACCGTACATAAACATTACTGAACTTTGATGGAAAGTCCTGGAGTGCAGAGTGTGAAGTCGAATATCTACCTCTTTTATCCTTCAAAGAACTGGAAGCTTTTTTCTCCAAGAATGGTCCAATAATCCACTATGCACAGTTCAGGACTTACACCCTAGAATACCAATAAGGAATGAAGCTGTTCTTTAGGTACAAGTTAAGCCTAACCCTAACCCTAACCCTAACCCTATTCCATACCCAATCGTCAACATTAATGCATTGGTAGACGTTACTTATTTTGTTCACCCCCATACATCTATTTTTCCGTACATTACAAAATTCGCAGACAGGCATTGATCTTGACCTCAAGAATTACATATGGTTACCTTTATGATTGTTTTGGATATTTGTTGTCGGAATTTCTGAAGTACTCAGAGTTCCTTATCGAGAAGTACAACATTTGTGAATTTGTGCAATATTTTTAAAACTCTTGAATAATGACCCTTAATTTATTTTTTGTTTGCATTTATTTACTTATATTCTTTTCCGGAATTTTTTGTGTACAGTATATATTTTAAATTTGTTCACTCGTCTGCACTATGTGTCTTTGCACTTTGTCTTGTTTGACACTATATGTTTGTTTGTCTGCACTATACATACACTAGTGGCCAAAACTGTGGAAACACCAAGAACTATTGACCATTGCCTTTAAGAATTACTACACAAAAATTGGCAGTAATGTTAATAAACAATCAAAGAATGTTTACAAATATCAAAACTGAAGTAACTGGAATATAGTTCTGCAATCTCTAAAAATTGTTAGTCTTTCCACAGTTTTGGCCACTAGTGTACCTTGCTGCTGTATGCAGCAGAATTTCTCCACGTCAGTGTTCATGTTATCTTCATTTCAAGCGACGGTGCTCTTCATGGAGTTTCCAGCATTACTTTAAAATTCGCCTGTCCTGTGCATTATCATATGGATCCGTTAAGACATTGCATAGGATACCCGCTGTACTGTATCACTTTTCACTTTAAAGCGGGTATAGAAGACGGATGGATGGAGCAAAGCTCACTCATCTGCTCTTTACATTAATGATTTACACCCCAAGAAATCTCAAAGATATAATCAATAAAAATAATCTCGTGCAATTAAAGACACCATAAAAACCTAATAGGACTGAGACAGAAATACAAATGAGAGGTTCTGAGAGACACTAATGCACCACTTGCTGGTTTTGCTTAATGGACATTTGTCAAATAAATCCCGTGAAGGGGTTGTTTCTCTCCAGGCATTTTTTTTTCTAGAATCTAGAGCAGATGAACAGAAACGGCCTTTGTATCTTTGACTGAATTAGCATTCAGGCCTAAAGCTTAGGAATTACTTGGATAACAGTGACCTTGTTCAAGACGTGACTCAATCAGATTGGAAAGGGATTAATCAGGGGGATGAAAACACAAAGGTATAAGTATGAGGTGTCTGCTGCTTCTTTCTGAAATTGCGTCTGGCGTCCGCTCTCTCTTCTTGGAAACTGACACAAACACACAAATCATTCTCTGAGCCGAACGTACAGATCGGTTACTGTTAAAAAGCACATGTGTGCATCATTTATATAATGACAGAGACACAACATTTTAGGGTTATAATGCAGTTCCAGATCTCAATTTGTTCACTAGTTGAACACTAATATAGGGGTAGGGTCACCATCCAATGAGCGAGGTTAATATCCTGAAATGAAATCTTTTATTTAATTAGATGTTCTACAAAACCAGTGTAATGATTATACCTCATGAGCCTGACATTAAGCAGTAGGTTCTTTGCAAGAAACTTGATTTTCTCGCTCCTTCTCTCCTACCCCCTGACTACATTCCTCACTTTCTTATCTGCAGGCTGAGATGATCATTCTGTTGAATACTGAACGAGGTGGAAAAACTCTTTCTTGTTTGATGTTTGAGTTCCCAACTGCACAGAGAGGCTCAGGTATCAGCAAGCAATGCTGTGTTTTACCCCGTTTTACCCCTAGAGACTTAGGTGCTCTGAGATGGAACAAAAGAGAAGAGGAGAATGAAAAATCTGAAAAAAATATGGGTCATGTTTTCCTAACAAATCACCTGTTAGCGCAAAGACAGAGCTTCAAGTTAAATTATTTATATGAGGACATTAATGTAATAGACTATTAATGTGGTTTTCCTTATTAGATATTCCATGATACAGTCACTGTAGTGAGTTGGTATGGTCTTCCCTGATAATTAGCATTAAAATCACTCTGTGCAATTCTACCACTGCGTTACTTGAACCGAACATTGGTTTAGGAACGAGGATTTGCAGTTTGTTTCCCTGGGTCTCTGGAGATCCAGAAATTGATCTCTCTGCCCAGAATATTTACATATAGCGTAAATAAGAATTCTTTGGTCACACATCTGAACTGTTTGGGCAGCAGAGTCAGGCAGGCTTGGTATGCTAGATTTTGATAATCCTGTCAGTGGTGCGGGTGGGGGGTGGGGTGGGATTAGTACATCCTGATTTAAAATAAATGTGCAGTCATTTCTAAAAAGAGCTGATTCCATTTTGACATGCTTTTGGCAATACTCCAGAATGTCACACATGTGCCACACAGAAATGTATGTTTCAGACAATATCAAATAATATCTAAGCATTTTAATGTATTTCTTTACATGCATATGTACTGTATGCACACAAATGTACACAAATACTAGTGGAGAATTTTATTTGCTATTAAATTAGCATTTTTATAACATAATGATGAATTTTTTAAAATGCACTTAGCGGGATGTTTTTTTTTTTTTACATACAACTCCAGCTTGGGGTCTTGAATTAGCACTTGAATTGCTAATTTGCTGTCAAGATTTTTAAGGCTCCCCTTAATTTCTTGTCTTAGATTATAAACTGGAACTTCTTGCTTAAAGTCACTGCACATTTGGCTAAAGGTATTTTATTTTTCCTCAGGGAGATTGAGTGAGTTAGTGTAAGTCGCCGTAAGCAGGTGAACGACTTCATTAACAAAATCAGCCTCTGCTTAGCTAAGCAAGGATTACTTAACAAAACACTGAATCTCCGTCTTGCTATGTCTGGGAAAGCGTTTTAGTTAACGATCAGACAAGTAAGACACTCTAGGAACTTCAAATGGACTAAAGGAAGTAATATCCTGAGAAGGGTTAGTGCTCCATGTGAATTGCTAGGTGAAATGTGCTCTAGAGCCAGTATTTAATGCTTGGCAACAACAAAAATATGTAAAACAAATAATAGTTCTAATATTGTGGGCAAAACTGGAGAAAGGAAGGATCCTCACTAACATGTAAAAATTAATAAATTTCAAAGCTGGAAATTCTAAAATCTATTTGCTCAACATGACATTTTTAGTTAACGATATAAGACCGGATAACACAAAATCAAATATATGCAGCAGTTTGAGAAGCAGTTCTGTATTTTTTTCTCAAGCTTTCAAAGACTGACCTATATATCCAAATGTAGGATATCTTATTCAAAAAGCATTTGCCTTTTAAATTTGAGAGAAACCCTTTTAATTTTTCAGCAGAGAGCTTTAGATATTTAAGATATTTGCATGAGGAGCTCCTGGGCTTGTGTTTGGAGACACACTTGAGCCCAGGACTTGACGCCTGTGCCGGGCTGGTCAGAGCCCTAAAACAGCAACACATGCTAGGCACCACACAGGCAGATTCCGCCGTCGGGACCCCACAAAAGCCCAGAGAGGCTTTGGACGCATAGCCAACCACAAGGGACGGAGGCCGCAAAGGACAGTCAGCTGTGATAACAGAGCGAGACAGGCGTGTGCCTCACATCTTTTGGGGAGTTCTCAACTGCTGGGGGGTCGGGGGATAACCTGTTATGGGCTACAGGCTAACAAAACAGATCTTTGCCTCTTAGTTTTCTGTAAGTTGCAATAAAAACATCCAATTATCAATTATCCTGTATTCTGAATTACGTTTTTTTTTTTCCTTGAGGTTTCAAGTTCAACAAACTTTGAATATGAATTTTGCATAATTTATATTACAGTAGGCTAATTGAAGGTTTTCCTCCATCTCCACTTCTGGAGATGTGTATCCGAACCATAGACAGACTAGAGACTGAAGACTTCTACAGGGAATCGCTCACGTTTTCGGGGTGAAAAACAGATTGTATAAAAATAAATTACATTGCAATATATTTAAAAAACTTCAAGAAGCATTGCATTTACAACCTAAAATGTCGCAATTCCTTATGACCTGGTCACTGTATAATTCAATTTAATTAAATTAATTTTTTTGTCATATGACTTTTCGTGTCCCCGTTTCTGTTAGACCCCTGTCAAAATGATGCTTTCCGGTAATTAGCCGATTTTTCGGTAGGTTAGGTCAAATCGGTCCCGAGGCGGAGCGCAGGACGCCCCCATCCCCCTTCGGCGACCTTGGGTCCCGTCGGACGAGTCGCGGAAGAGCCGAGCGCGTGCGGAGTAACCGAGCGCGTGCCTTTGTGTTTATGAGGCGCGTGCCGGCGAGGTGTAGTTAATTAACTGAAGGTGACTCAGTCTATTTATCTGCATTGCAACAAAAACGGCGTCTATTCCCTGCGCTGTAATCAATCTTTTCGATGTAATTCTATTCCTAAAACAAAGGTTGACGCGTATGTAAATTAAGGAATGAAAATAGCAGCGCAAGTTTAAAAAAAAATATATATATATATATTATTTTTAATCAGGAGCTCAATTGCTTTCGTGAAAGAAAAGAAATTTTTAGAACTGTAGCAGTGTATAGCAGTAACATGGCTGATACAAATAAAAACAGCACATGACTTCTTTTTTTTTTTAACATAAACGTAACTATAGGCCAAACAGGACAAAATTCAAAGCCAAACAACATAGTGCATATAACAAATCCATAACATACACGATGTATTATTACTTATTTAACTAAATGAGTGAGGCAAATCACATCTTATGAAAATTGGAGTTTTGTTTTCATGTGTGATAAAATGCTGTTGGTATAACCCATGTGGCATCAGGAAATGCATGTTTTCCCCAAAAGTTTGCCCTTGTTAGCCAAAACTGAGGTTTGTGATGGTGTCACGTGTGTCATCTGAACTAGGCCTATCGACTAGTGGGAATCCCCCCCCCCCCCCCCCCCCCACACACACACACACACAATGCTACCACTGATGCTGGTGTCGAGTTGAGCCAGCCCCCATTTAACTGAGGTGTACATTCTTACGGAACACCCTTGCCCCTGCGCAGTCGCTGGGGGGGGGGGGAGGGGGGTCGGCCTACACTGCAGCCTGTCGTCTGCCACCACGGCCAGTTTACTGTAGCAGTAAATTCTGTGAGTGCAGCTGTTGGGACACCCAGCCAATTGTTCTGTGCAGCTCCCCATTAACCCCCTCAGCATTTATTGATCCCTTACAGTAATGTAAGTAGCTTTGATGCTATATGTCCACTGAGTTAACCTGACTAGACACTGCACCTTTGTCCGAGGTCTAAGGAGCAGCGCAGCTGTTATAGGGCTGAGTGAGGTGGTTAACAGGGACTCCGGTGAATAATCTGACTTCAGAGGGTAATATCGTAAATAGGTAAAACTCCTAATTGCTTTCAGATATCGCATCAGTAAAGTAAATGACCTTTTAAAAGCTAGGCTCATTAAATTGGTTTGGATTAGAACCAAGCAAATGAAGAACTTGAAAACAGTAAAATGTTAAATTTACACTAAAATTAAACAGGAAGGTAAATTAACCACTTATACAATATTTTCAATTCCCATATGTTCCAGTGGAAAAACAGGCTAAATTTTAAGTAAAATTCTAAAACAGCAAATTTATAAGTGCAAAGACTTACTGGAGACCCATTGTAAGAGTTTAAATTTAATGTTCCCCTTCAAAACACCACCAAACCAAACAAGTGACAAAACAATGGGAATATAATGAGGAAAACTGGAAAAGAGCTGATTAGAGTAGTAGCTGAAAAAGATCCATTCAAAAGACAGTGGACTTTTTTAAAAGGATGAGGGGCTTCATGCTTATGCATGTTTAAGCGATACATGAGCACCATGTTTTATTCAAAAAGAACTAGCTGTTAATGAGAGACCTTCCAATGGAGTGTGTTGCTGAACAGAGACTGATCAACGCCTTTAATGCTGACTATCATCCCTGGGGAGGGGACGCACTGCCACATATAAAAATAACTCGGTTCACCAGAATAACCCGAGTGCTTTTGCCACCCGTCAGTGACGGGGAATTTTTCTTGCCACTAAAAGTTAGCTCACGAGCATCTGACATGTTGAGAACAACTGAGAAATCAAACGGTTGCGTAATAAAACAAATGTTACACAGGCGGTACACAAGAGGGGACCAAACTACAAGAGGACAAGATGTCTTTTATGGGGTGAGACAACATTAGCACATTGCAGAAAGTTTATCATGTTAGCGCCTAGAATTGTAGCTAAAGTCGGACCTTTTCCTGGGTTTGGCCCCCTGCCCCAAACCCTCAGCCTTGTCCCCTCTCCCGAGACTTCCCCAGCAGAGGGATATCTGGCCAGCAATCACTTCTAATCTGTCTTCCTTGTTAAAATAAAGGACACTATCTTAAATGTTCTCCACTGTCAGGCTCTGCACTGAGGTCAGCTAAACTTGGTTGACTACTGGCATGACTAATAGTCCAAGCAGATTGACAAAAACTACCACAATATGGTTGTTGTCCTGATATCCTCATATATAGCCTTCACAAAACAGTTGAACAGTAGACCATATAAAGTTTGCTTCTAAAATCACTTTTCATACACATAGTATATATTACACATAGAAAATGGCTGTACCCTTCTTCCCTTCTAGCTACAGTAACAAGGCAGAGACAGTGACCCTAAACTGGATTTCTGGAGAAGGTATGCCATTAAAATGATTATTATTATGTTTGTTATTTTAGAACAAATTTCTCAAGTAGAAGAAGTCTCCTGGCCAGGGAACAGAACGCTATAAAGTAACAGCATGCACACAAGAAATAAGATTAAGATGGACTTTATTGATCCCAGAGGGAAGTTCTGTTGCACAGTAGAGAGAACATAGTGTACAGATGGACATACATATAGTGCCAAACAGACAAAGCGCAAAGACAGACCATGTGCACACAAATTGAACGTACTGTACAAAGCAAATAAAATTAAGACACAGTACATTAATAGAATATCCTTAATAATAGAATATTATAGTATCACAGACAAAAAATATAATAATAAATTATTTAACGGAAAAGTATGTAAAGAAAGCTATCAGTGTTACTCTTTGGCTAAAATGAATACTCTCACGAGGTCCTGCGAGATACAGGGTATGTAATGGACAGAAATGTTTAGTCTCCAGCTTTCTGCTGCGCTCCAGGCCTAAGAGGGGGTTGACAGGCTACCTTGACAGCTCCTTAGAGAGCAATAATCAGTTGGTTTCCATTGACAAATCCCTCTGGATTCGGTAATTATGTGATAAGAGCTTCTACCCTTGAGAGTCTGGGATTTTAAGTGTGCTCCTGTCCGACTTGAACGGGGACAGCTTTGGCTTTGCAGCTGGGCTCCCAGCAGCGCCACCCGCAGACGCCAGTGTGCTGCTGCACGTGGGCCTCTGCTCAGAGACACCCGCGCGTGTGCGACTGTGCATGACTGCGAGCTACCGATGATCAGTCTGAACCCCATGGGCCCTACGACCTTTCCCTGTCGTAGAAGGACACTCCTTCCTGTCTGCTATAGTAGTCCCCTGCCCCCTGCCTCTCTTTTTCCATTGAATAATGCGTCAGAGAACCTGAGACCCCACCAGAGAGGAGCCAGGGGGATGGGAGGCGGGGGGGGGGGGGGGGGGACGGGCTGATCGATAGCTCTTAACAGCAAAGCAGCCCTGGATCTGGGTTTTTTTTTAATCCCACTTACGGGAATGCTCATGCTCTCAGATGGTTATAATAGCTCCTTCTCCATATGCACATGTGTACCAATTTCGAAGCTAAGCCTCTTCCTATCACAGACGGAACCTACAGCAATTAAGAGTGTTACTGAGAATGGCTAGCTTGTTTTTTGCTTTTGTTTGTGGAGCAGTTGGTGCTAAACAAAAATAATTATGTTAATATAAGACAAATTGCAAGAAAAACTCCCTATATCATAATGTCAATAAATCTGGGAAACCTTTGATGAATTTCAAAAACTAATTCTAGGGGTCATGCTATGACCTCTTTGCTTCAATGTCCTACAGCATCAAGCTCTCAGAAGGAGGATGAAGGTTAACAGAGCCACAAGCAGGAACAAAGAGCAAAATGAGAAACGCTAGAGCTTGAGGGCAATATCCAGTTTTGGAGACAAACAAACAAACAAACAGTTGGCACGCTTTGAAAAAAAAACTGCAGTGTTTTCGTCTAGCTGTATTTCTTTGTTCTTTTGGGCCTGACATTTGTTATTCTGTGGGTGAGACTGAATCCATGTTGTCTTAATAAATTGGAAAGTAACAAAACAATTATTTTAAACATGCAAATATATACACGTCGTTTGTTCTTCTGTCATAACTGGGATATCATAACAGTGGCGGTTTATCCCCCATCGTTTCAATCTTGGATGAAGATTGGCTTGCGACTTCATCAGATTCATCATAGATAATGAAATGTAGCCCAGCTCAGGGGTTTACTAAAGGGCGTAGCTTTGGTTTCAACGTTGGTAGTGAGCAAATCAGCTCCGAAACTGCCACTCCACTGAACACACTGTACTCCCACAGTATAGATAGGGACATGTCCTTACCATCTGTACCCAAATCTATGCCCTTGGGTTCACTGCAGACTGGAAACAGTTGTGAAACCAACATGCTAATTCTTTTTGACGTGTCCCTAACAGTACATTCATTCATATCAACACACGACTGCCTTTAATTCAAGGATGCCAGTCTTCAAACGTTTAAATAGATGCCAGCTTATTTTTATATTATGCTTTTCTTGTTATTTCTTGAACTCTTTCACCCTTTCGCTCCTTCTTTCACCGTATGAAGTCTTGATGTCAGTATCATAACACTTGCCTCATCAACCTGTAAGCACAGACACTCGTTCATTCACCTACATTCTACATATGAAGTTGTTCCAGAAATACAAAGTAAATAAGCCTAATGATTTTCTATATTAAAAATCAGCCTGCGTCCATTGCTACATCCCCCGACACACAGGAGCCTACTCAAAGCATCAAATTGCTTAAAACCAAATGTTTCTAAATAAAACGTTTTTCACATAAAAAACCCCAAATGTTAATAACATTTTGTCGAAAAAAATAACCTTGAATGAATAATCCCATTCATTCTGCATAAATGTGAGGTCCTTGTGTCTAATGCTGCCTAGTGTTTGCTGCTAAATTAATAGATTGACCTTGAAATCCCCGAAAACCTGATGACGACTCTGCTCCACACACAGACACACACACATAAACCATTACAAAGCCCCATATTTGGCAAGTCGTAGGAGAAGCAGTAAAGACTTCTTCTTGGCGACGTTGGCATTGACTTTCTCCCTTAAATATCTTCTTTTTCGGAAAATGCACTAGAGTATATAGCGTAATCCATGCATCGATAGTCCGAGCAGGACTGTTCATTAACACAGTCTGGTCTTGTCCGTCAGCCAGGCTCCTAGGTCTGCTATTAACGCCTGGGAGGACAATCAATTATATAAAAAAAGAAACTGTATGTCTGATACGGAACTGTAGGAAATTTGCACACGCTGGGGGTGGTCGTCCGCATAATTTGTACGGTAGACAAATTAAATATTCAGGCGCACATAAACAAGGCAGTTCTCATTCAACGCACGGCACTGGTCTGCACACAAGGGTTCGGTGACAATGACCGTCAGTCCGCATAGTAAGTGATAAAAAGACCCAATTTAAGGTCCCGGGATCTCCGTTTGCATTGATTGCTTGAGCTCGACCTAAACCAGGCGAATGTTATTATTATTATTATTATTATTATTATTATTATTATGCGACTAAGGACGCTTAAATAAGCAGGTATCCGGGATACGCCACAGCTGGTTTCAGGTTGCTGTCATGTTGATGGACAGGTACGCGATTACAAAAAAAAAAAAAAAAAAAAAACTGCAACAACACTGATTATCATGCAGACTATCTATCTGAAACCTTGGTCGTGGACTGCATGTATAAAGCGCTCCCCTCATTATCCCGAACCTTTAAACGCCCCCAACTCCGCACCCACCCCATGATTAAACAAGTTTTTCACTTTGAGGTAAGGCTACAGGTAAACTCTCCACTTCAATCCGTACGACTGACTGTTTGCATCGGGATGTGCCAAAAGACGTGGCGTGCAGTAAAGCTATTGCACCATAAGCTTAAAAAAACGACTGAGCACAAATCCCAAAATAGCACGAGCCTTGTTAAATATTTCAGGCACTCCACAGTAGAAGGGAGAGGAGAACCTTTCCGCACCATAAACAAAAACACAAAGAGACGGAATTATAAGCACAACCTGAATAAAAGGGTTATACATTGATTATTCTCATCATGATGCTACATAAATACGTCGACCTCGACATTAATGAGTGTGCGCTGTTTTCGGGGATATGGCGCAAATGTAAAATGAGTACTGCTTTGTAATGGCAAAACTAAGTAAAATGACACAGCAGGAGCTCGCTTACGAAATCCTAGTGGCTCGTTTTTGAAGGTCTTACCCACCCATCTTTGCCCTTTTGAAAATGCAAATATGTCCCAGGTAAATTATATCTCTCTGATTATCAGTTAATCACCTCTGGGTCGTGGTGTAGCTCAACCTGACCAAGGGGAAAGAGTGGTCGGCTTGCGCTTTGTTGTTTTCTCTTAGGCCTACTTATATATGATGTTTACTAATATTAACATACCCAAAAAATGCACACATTATACCAGAAACAAACGCTAATGCTCAAATGTGTTCTAATGTTCAGCCAAGCCGAAGCTGAGATTCCCTGGTGTCTACAGAACACAAGGTTGTTTGTTCTGGTTAAAACCAAATACAGCGTATCGCTCTAGTATAAGAAGCCAAGACGTCGACTGGAAAGCAAGTATCATTTCAGAAAGTGACAGCACTTGTAATGGAACTTTAAGTAGCTGAAGTGACAGCTTGTTTTCGCTCACTCTGTATATGTACGCGGCTTGAACTAGGTCAGGCCAATCAATTCCTTTCACAGGAGCTATGATCTGTTAACGGACATATTTCAACACTGGGAAGGAGAGGAACAAGGGAGCGTGATTATATCTTTAAATGGAGGCTTTCAGTTGCAGAACTCTTCACTCTTTCGCTGTTTAATACTGACAGCGCTACCCTCCCAGCCCGAGACCAGCTGAGATCAGCTGAACGGCCACAATTACAGACACGTGAGCGGAGGACTGGAAACCATAAGAACTCTCGGGTTTCCGGGCACCTCGCACCACACTATTCAGCAGCTTTTTTTGCTGCCTTCAACCTCCCACCGCTGTCTCTACGGTGTAAATGAGGAGGGGTGGGCAGGGGAAGCGCTGGATATTGGTTTTTTTTCCCCGAGTCTTCGGATGTGCAAGCGTCAGTCCTTGAGTCTGTAATTTATGTGAGCCTTCACCCCCCTCCGTACCTCCTACCCAGCAATGAGCGACTTCCTTCGGCGTCGGGGTTGCTGGCTAGTTTTCATTATCGAAAGGACCCTTCCCTCTCTTATTAGATCTGCACATCCAGGAGCGCATTAGAAAAATTAAATACGGGATATGAGTCATCGTCTCAGCCTTGGCAGCTGCTGTGCTGTGAGTTCTCTCCATCTCTCTCTCTCTCTCTCTCGTTCTGTGCACCCGACTCTGGACCCGACTGATTCGTAGGACACTGGCGGCTCGGGCTAGCTGACAGTTCCTGTCCTCCATCTCCGTCCGAAGTGGGCCAGATCCGCGTGTCATTCTGTCGTGTCCTCCGTGGCTGGTGACGGCGACACAAAGCCCTTCCTTGTGTTTGGGAAGACGGACACGGGGGCCAGCACAGTGGCACTCTGTTGGCGTGTGCATTCCGAGGCTGCATCGGCGAATAAAGATCCAGATTCACATGCGCCCACGCAAAACCCCACCCCACCATCGCCGAACCACAGAAACGTTCTTCATCGCCCGTGGCATTTAAGCATCTTCTGGGACAATTTCATATGCAGAAATGTACTGTTTTGCTTCTTGCTGTAAGACCACATGTTATTTTGACAACAGAAGTGCTGTTTTGTGATGAAATTATAAAAACAATGTTGTAATGAAATTATTAAATAATCTGCCCCAAAAC
This sequence comes from Paramormyrops kingsleyae, assembly GCF_048594095.1. Lineage (NCBI taxonomy): Eukaryota > Metazoa > Chordata > Actinopteri > Osteoglossiformes > Mormyridae > Paramormyrops > Paramormyrops kingsleyae. The sequence goes on from NC_132804.1 coordinate 24,080,751, forward strand.
TAAATATGCATATATCAGTTTATATATTAAAACAGCACTATATTACTGGGTGAAAGTAATATATAGAGAATGCAATACAGACGCTGCCCAGGATACAATGGTCCATGTTACGATATTTTGAATTTTCGGTGTATTAATGTTTTTTTTTTTTACTTTCAGTACATTATTCAATAAGTTACATGAAATATTCAAGACTTTATTGTAAATCAGGCTCTGTGTTACTGATTTAGCCCGACTGTAGGCTAATGTAAGTGTTCTAAGCATGTTCTAGGAAGGCTAGGCTACGAAATTATGTAGGCCTATTTTAGGTTAGGTGTACTGTATTAAAATGCATTTTCGTCTATCGATATTTTCGCCTTAAGATAGGTTTATCGGAACATAACCTCATCATAACATGGGGAGAGACTGTATTCATTTCAACAAATACTGGATTTTTATACTTTTTTATTCAACTCATCTGTGGGAAGGTGAACACCTCATATGTTCAGACTAGTGTCTTAAAAAAAAAAAACTCTGCATAACTTTTCATACATAAAATGCACAGAATTAAATTAGATGTAATGTCTGTTTTAGATGATGAAAAGGCAAACTGGTAGGGACAGAGGTCAGGGGTGGGCGATCAGCTGCATCTCCATGGTGATTGATCCCCCAGCCAGAGACTAGAGCACTTTGGGTAATGAAAGCCAGCTGACCCTGATTAGTGTGGATTCATTAAGGTTGAAATAAGGTCAGTTGAACTGCTGGGTAAAACATATGTGCCAGCTTAGGTGGGTTCTGGCACCATGGCTTACTCACAGTGCTTTGGGACATTTTCAGTTTATCTTTGATCGGGTCTGTGCTAGTCCTTCATAGATAAAAAAAACAGAATTTTGCTCTTTTTGTTTGAGGACTCTGTCTTGGTCATCTAAGCTACAAGACTGAATGGAAATAAGCATTAATATAACCATACGGCACTTCAGATCTTGGGTGAAAAAAAATGATCAATATAATGGTAGTAAATAGTCTTAACCAACTATGCGAACTGAATGAGGACAAAAGGTACCAGAAAAATATCAAAAGGCTTAATATTACTATAGATTATAACTAGAATGATTCTGTTTCAAAGATTCTGAGAGTCAATGGACCCTGTGTTCTGGAGATTTTACCAACCATAGTGAATCACCCAATAGACTATCGTTAAACAAAGAGGAATTATTTTGGTGTAATGAGTAACGCTATAGCACAGTAACGTATGTTTTGGTTGCTTTGCTGCCGAAACGCAAAGCATTTACTTCCGCCACCCAAACACCCAAGGAAGGGGAGGAACAGATGTAAGTATCTGTGGGAGCACCCCGTTCATTAGTCACAGATGCCACAAAGTCTCCAGAGATAAAGCTGTCACCCCCCCCCCCCCCAGCAACACTACCTGTAAGATGTGCAATCGCACGACAGATGAGTGTATGGGTGTATAGAGACACAGTTAAAGGTAGCTCAAAGCGATCTGTCAGCTTCCATCTGCATGACAATGAAGGACAGGAGCTTGTCCTGATTCTGTACTGCATGAAATAATTGTGAAGTCATGCCTAAGGACGGAAGGACGGCTACAGGGACAGCGCTGGCTTTTGTTTTTCCTCAGCAGATGACCCGATTTTGCCAGTGCCCAACCACGACGCCTCTCTCCCACTTAAAGGGGATGCCATCTGACCCAGATCCTTTGCAGAACTGCACATTAGAGATGAAGAAACACAGCTCATGCTAAATTCAATTATGGGGTAGTTGCCAGCATGTTTGGTTTGTTGACTGTAATACGGGGATGTGGGTTTGTTTTTTGTTTTCAATTTTTGTTCAAGCCAATTTCCTCGGAAAATTGGTCCCAGGCTTCTTATGGAACCATTTTTTTTAAGCTTAATTGTGTAATTTTTTTATTAGCTAAAAAGGCAGGTGATTGATTACTTCTTAAAATTTTTAGGGCAACTACAACATGAGCGTTATTTATATTTTAAACGTGTCGGTTTGCCTGATGATAAATTCAAACTAAATTAGATTTTTTTTAAATCATATTGCATTTGTGGAAAATGCAAAAACTATCTACGACATGTACACAGAACATGACAAATGGCACATGTTAAATAACACAAAGGGCCATCTTTTAAAAGCCATTTGAGGGAAGGTTTTGACTTCTAATTAAACTGACAAGTATAGCAGACACCTGTTTGCAAATAGATTACCTGTCATTTCTAATTTCAGAAATGCAATGGGAATCTGTCAGTTTGCACCTGGAAGAAATAAAGCATGCATTATCTTAACAAAGGCATCTTTATTTGGTTTAGTTACATTCAACACTACTGTTGAAGTGTAAAATTGCAGTGGACTATGCTACAAGACAGTTATGTATGCAGAATTAAATAAAACTTTACATTTTAAATGCATGCCTGCACTTATATAATCCATACGAATTACTGAATTATAGTGTTCCGCAGTTTGTCTTGATTATTACAAAACGAATGTGTGCCCTGGCTATACTGGCCAACCAACAAAGGTGAACTGATAATGAGTCAAGGCTGAGAGATCATTAACTTCAGAGCACTTAGAGCTCTCTAAGGCATAACAGCTAGGAGGACAAGACTAGAGATTTCCCTTTAGACTTAGAAGTTAGTAACTCACAGGTTAGCAACTAACATTTGGGAACAAGAGGCAGAATTTGTGCTGCAGGCAGGATATTTTGCATAAAAAATCTAAGTGCAGCGCAAATAATGAGCTATGAAAGGGCCTGTTCTGTGAAGTAATGACGCAAGCGATGGGTCTCTGGTAAACTACAGGTCTTTGTATTTTTTTGACCATAGTTTGGTGCTGATTTCCACACATTAGCAGTATGACTGAAGCCTGCACCATGATGATCTACACAGTCATCAGAAAGAAGACAAGGTGTAAATTGAAGCGTTATTGGAAGCTGGGAAAAGCCTTCTGGGAATTACCCAGCGCTGAAGTTTTCAATTAAAGAGTAGCTGGAAAGTGTCACGAGGAAGGAGAGAAACCACTAATGTATATTTCATAGGACCACGTAGTCACAGAATCTAGACTGGGGAAATGCCAACTGGTCATGGTCTTTGTGGACAAACCACAGCAGCATCACCCTCAGTTACCCTGAATTATCCTGACTCTTTAAACTGAAGCTCAATCAATCCACATTAGTCCAATATACAGTAAGTCTGAAGTGCTAGATCATTTTCCATCTTTTTCTCTTGCAGACACATTTAAAACTGGCGGCTCCAGAGTACTGTATATAAAGTATCACATTTCCTTTCACTGTTTAGCCAAGCCTGTAACTGATCCAAAGGACATTTGGGTAACTTCATTCTAATTCCTCAATATTACAGTGATCTAATTTGACATCTTCCTAATCTGCTTCATGGAAAACTGAAATCCGTATACATCTCTAGATTTACATGATAGCACAGCTGATCCAGGAGTGGCCGCAAGTTCTGCAGTTAATAAAATTAACAGCTTTAATAAACAAGTCAGCATCGCCTGTAATGCGCTGGAAATGGAAATCTAACTCAGATGCTAAAATATATATTTTTAATTAGAAGAATTCAGCAGCAGATGCAGAAATGTTAAACATAAATTTAAATTAGCAGTACAATTCGCGCTTAATGAGAAAATGCTTTATTTTGATTTCAGATAGTGGTCCAGCAGTACACTGCATGGCATATTATTTTTATGATAATATTATCATTATGCTAATATCAGACATAGAGCGTGTGTGATGAATCATTATGTGCTACCATAATGCTGTGTAATGACTGTTTTCCCGGCGAATAAAACACGCTCCTCCATATGCGATTGTCGCCCTTCCTTTTGGCGCTGCTGTGCCTGAGGAAAGTTGTCTGGTTCAAGGTGCGCAGGCTGCACATCTCTTAAAACAGATCGCGGACTGCCAGGAAAGCGAAAAGGGACGGCGGAAAAGGGAAGGAAAAAAACAACTTGCCAACACCGACGGGTGGGTGAAAGGAGAGGTGGAGAGGGAGGCAGGAGTGGCAGGGCTGACAGTGATGGGTGTAGAATCCCAAGTGAAGCAGACACGAGAGACTAAAAACAACCCGCAGAAATCAGCTCTATGTATAGACCCAGATAAAAAGTGAAAAATATCTCCCATAAAACGATAACATGCTGATAGCAGGTATTGAGGGACAAGCTCAGCTACTAGCGAGATACAGTGAGTTTCTGGGAACTGTGGGTGTCGTTTCCCTGCACCTTCACCAATGCAGTATAAAAGAAACAGGCTGCGTAAGGATGCTTTTTGTTAATCGTGTTTTTAATTAAAATGCACGTAGGTGAACAACACGATGCATCGACCCTGAGGCCAGTGGGACAGGCAGCCGATCTGATCCGCCGCTTATGGCAACTAAATCAACGAGTCTGATAGTTTACTCAATGCAATATTCACGGTAGATGGCAATTTCCCCAGCGAAAGCACTGCCTTGGAGGAAATGGCTTAGAACGGTACGTGACTATAGCCACAGGCCCATCGCGTCGAATTTACCATGGCACCCCTTCCATGCGGAAGACGAACGAAAGGGAAGAATCCTGAGCTACAACAGTGAACAGTGAAATGATCTTACTACTTCCTTTGAGATTTTTGACACTTCGAGAAAAGTCTTCTTGCGTTGCAATATTCAGAAGTGGTCTCTGTCTTCTACAAGATCATTTAATCGAAATACAGGTACGTCAGATCTGGTTTTAAATTTACACAAGTAATGTCTGGTGACATATTTATTTTTCTAATCTTATAAATACAGCGTCTGAAACATGAAACAAATTCACTAAACATTTAACAGGACTAGACTACCTGAAACAGTCCTAGACTACCTGAAATGTTTGCCTATATAACTACAATATCGAAATCATACAGTAATAAAACTAAGGAGAAATAAAGCAATCTGCTTGCAGTTCTATGCTTCTGTATCAAGAAATGATCTGTATACCTTTAAATTATTTAAAGACTACTGTTTACTACTGATCAGTAGTACTTTGCCACAACGGTAAACAGATGTAAACATTGGTAGTGCATCTATAACTTTGAATCACAAAACAATATCAACAAACAAGAAAACAAACAAATATCAAGAAGAATATTAGCATTAATGATACTGATTTACCATGAGTCATGAATCAAAACAAATAAGTGACAGTCTGCGAAGCCGCATGCGCCCAAGACTCAAAGCTCACTGTAACCCAGAATCCCTTTCTTTGTTGTCCTGATGTACTAAAAATAGGACAGCACTTTGAAATGTAAGTATACAAGAAAAAAGATTCAACTTTTGTTATAATCTCTAATCTAGGATCAGATAAAGTCCGCTGCTTTTATGTCTTATAAATCCCGTCTCAGTTAAAACCATTCATGTAGCCTATCGATGCATCCGTAGTCTCGATTTTACCGAATTTTTTATTTGATTATGCTCAACCCACCCTTTTCAGTGTGTATCACTCTCAGAGACATCCCTCGTGCTTTTTAGCCTACATCTTGCCTTTGAACATAAACAGTACAGAGAAGATTCCACGATTTTCAGGTTTTATTCTAATAAAGTGGACGTTATTATTACTGCGAAGCTACAGTATGTATAGATCATTTTATACATATTAATTTGATGACAGTTTCACACATACAAAATTAACCCCGGAGAGCTATATTAACATACTAGGCATATAGCCTACATACTATAAAACAACTAATTGGATTAATATACTTTGCTATCGATTAAGTTTATCATAGAAAAAACATCACTGATAAATAGATATTAAATCAAAGACAGCGCACTTACTACGTATATTCATCGGGTGTACTAACTTGAGCGACGCAATTGTTAACCATGCAGCAACGATTGGGTCTGAGGATTTAAATGCTGTTGTTAAGTGTCACAATATGTTATCATATCATATCCTGAATTATACGGTGCCATTTAAAACTGCATTTACCCTTTGCCTTTCCACGTTTTATTATACTTTATTGTAGCCTACATTTAAAGATGTTATTACAATAAAAAAAGAGACAGAGGTTATGCAGATGGTATCGGAATTAACGATACGTTTTGATAAGGCATCCGAAAAAGCTAGAGGACATCTTTCTATAAATCAATGTTGTTGTTTTAGTTAAACATTCTTCAGTAATGCATAGCTAAGGATCGTAAAAAGCACAACACATCGTACACTGTATTACATTTATCGAAACATCAGTTGTACCCCAGAGCCGGACACTAATCACTCTAAAAGTCTGTCACTTTTTTAACCAGAGATTGAAAGTATTCCAAAGTTGATTTTTTTATGTTAATTATGCCAATGATATCAGGTTTTACTGTGAAATAACAGTTGCAAGTCGTTAGAAATATATGCAGTCTATATTTTATTTCATTATTTGGTCAGCGTAATCTAGTCGGGATTTCGGGTGCATAATAACAATTGGTTTGTCTGAATAACCAACGCCGCCATAAAGACTTTAAGTCCTGTTAGCTTGCATAAAGTCCAGTTCTATCTCTGTTGTTCAAAGCGACACGCCAGCGAAGCAAGATAATATTCAATTAACATAAAGATCCCCGGAAAAGAACAAAGTGACTGTTCGGCCTAATAAACCATTGTATCCCGAGAACATCTGCCGAGATGGAGCCATATGGCCGGAGAATCAGAGCACAGCTTATCCCCGATGCAGACCACTTTGCATCTGCTAAACAAACGGAGAGAGCCGTCGGAGCTTCCCGTAAGCGAAATATAAAGCAAAGGATTAGCGTAGTAAAAAAGCTCCAAAACGCCCCACTGGACTAGATTACGGCGGTCGCAGTCTGCATGAAATGATGGTTAAAGGGTAATATTATATGTAAGGCATGTCAGCGTCCATCTCCAGTTGTTGAAAGTTCAGCGGAGAAGGGGCTACTCGCACACAGGGGATGACGCTCCGGAGAGCGGGATGTGCTCTCACAGAAGTGGGCTAACATCACGGCATAGACCCGACACTCCGAGTTACGATCTAGATTGGACTAATAATAATAATAAGAAGAAGAAGAATAAGACAAACGTTTTGCTGCATGAAAATAAGACATCTACAAATGCGTTATTGTCAGTTTTTACGTGAATAATGCGATCTTACCTGTTTACATGCGGAGGTATAACACGGCCGGGACGACAAACAACCAGAGATATATATATATATATATTATATATCCTTAGCTGATCTCCACATTGTCAGTAAGAGGCTTTCACTGTAACAAATAATCCTGATGCTACTGTGTAACAATAAACCCCAGCAGACACAGAGGAGAGAGAGAGAGAGAGAGAGAGAGAGAGAGAGAGAGACGGCGGGGGGGCGGGGGGGAGGGCAAGGCTATAGAACTATCCTATCCAATTACAGCAGACAAATGAGAAGCTAAATGAAACATTCTGGGTAGGACCGTGCACCAAATTGTCATGTATAAAACCTGTCTCCCACCGTATGCCAAAAGCAGCCGGTGGGGAATCACTCACAGGTCCGATGCTTTCCATCGGCGTAGCCTCTGCCACCTATCTCACAAATTATCCTATCTCACGGAAAGGATGAGTCAAGCATTTCCATGTTACTGCCGTGTAAATTAGCCTAAAGTATACTTGAATATTATTGAATTTCACCACATGGATGCCTGTTGGTCTTTTAACTGTGTTGTATTTCCTTTGACGTTTACAAAGCATAACATGTTAGCTGATCGTGTAGGCATTAATCACCAAATTTGCGAATCGCCAACGCTTTTTAAGTGTATGCATCAAAGGTGTAAGCAATCAAACGACAGTTGTCAAACAAATCTGAAGTGACAGTTTGAATGACTAACAAAGTCATTCCATATTTGTCAGTATTGAATAATTGTGTTAGACTGAAGTAAATTTGTAACCGTATAGATGAAGTGTTTTTACGCAGCGTTAGCGAATCCAGTAGCAACCGTTGGTATGTGCTGCCATCTAGTGACCATAAATTATTTAAACTTTAAGAGAAGAAAAATAATTATTCTTATGATACAGGTATCCCTCTTGTGCATTTATTTTACCATAAAACAGCTAAGGAGTAATTCTCACACTAAGAATAACTGTAATTGCAAACGAAAGCTGTATGTTTTATAGGAGCAGATGTACTGAATGCAAATCAGGTTAGTTTTTCGTAATAGTTGTTGTTCTTACACAAACTGTATAATTAGCAGTATTGTCTTCAAATGGTTCAGTTTTCCTTCTGATTTATGTATGTTAGTCTTATGTCTTTAAAGGGAAGCTGAAGGAAATATTGATGGGCAGCTCAGACACTACTGTCAGTACGAGATTAAGTCAACAGTTAAGTGTGCAAGCAAAATTATACCTGCAATAGCTAAGCGAAGTGTGCTGCTAGCACATATGATGCCCATGACTGTCAAAAATGTCTCTTCCAGTGACAGCGATGTTTACTGTTGACTGATGCATTCCTATGAAAGGAGACCTCAACGATTCTGAGTGGCAGGTAGCTGCTGCTGGCAGGTCCTTCACAATGCTCTTGACGTCTGGGTTCATGTGCATGAAGTGGCAGCCCTAGGCCAAGTATCTAGTCAAGGGGGGATTTGGCATTTCCAAAGTGGGGGAGTAGTCTGTCATAGACTGGGTACAATTAGAAGATTGATGTCCTGCTGCGGCCTGCATCCCATGATGCAGCACTCATCTCATTTGGGGCTTAGAGGCTGTTTTCCTGGTTGCTTCACTCACCACATTGCCCGTCTGCTTCATCACGCCATCGTCCATATCCTACAGAGTGCCTCCAGGCTCATCTGCCAAGGTTGCCATGCCAGCAGTCGTCAAGAAACTGGTGTCAACCACAGGAACTCTTCAAAAGACGCCTCCAGATTTCAGCTGAATAGTTCCGGGCCGTTATTGACCCTCCTGTACAGAGTATCGTATTGATTTGCTGTTTCCGATGGACGCGAGTTATACAGAGTCGATTTTTCCATGCTGTACTTTCATTTGATAAATTGCTGTTAGGTTACAAAATGTTTTTGATTTCCATTTACTTGTTAATATCTATGTAGAACACATAATTGTAGATATACAGTATTGCCGTATGACGTAAATATCAAGCTACCATTTATTTGTACCTTTCTCACACATCAGATGGTTGTGATGGTGATTTGCAAACAAGATATAGGAGATTGTTTTTTGTTGTTTTTTTTTTCCACAAGGATTTGCATTGCGGTCACCGCACACCAGTACCACACAGGTGCAGGACGGGTGGTGTTAGGTTGCGATCTGTGAAGCGCTCCTCTCAGCGAGGCCTTTTGCACAGGATCAATAAAAGCCAGACAAAGAGCTGCATTTCCAAAGAGGCTTCTGATATTTCCCAGGAGACCATAAAAAAAAGAAAAAAAAAAAAAGTCAGAGCGTGCTTAGCTCTGAATGGTTATCCACGTTGTTTTTGTCCCAACAAGGCTAACATGACACTCGATTAGAGCGTCAGCAGTGACAGACTGGCCAACAGCTGGCCCGTGTGGGAGGAGCTGCTGGGCAGGCCGAGGAATAAGGTTTCAGGCCTGAAGGCGTGGTATCAATCATGAGCACGCAATAAGAGCTGCCTAAGCCCTTGTGGAATGAATGCCTGCTCCTTATGCCTTTTGTAATTCAGCCTAAACATAGCAGAACAAGAAAGGGTGTGTAAATAGCAAAGACAAAGGGTAAGAGAGAACAGAAATGTGGGGAAGGTGGTGTCCCCACAAAACAGACTATAAACCACACTCACAGCAATAGTATAAAACTAGCATGCTTGCCCTGGAGTATGATGCCCTCTGTTGGTCAGTAGAAGATTTGCAGCTTTCAGCTGGTGAAGTACAGGCTACAGACAAAAAAAAAAGAGGTGTCATATTACAAGCCGTGCCATCAAACGGAGAAGAGGATAACTGGTCACCTGTCTGTCTGTTATTTTGCATCTTCATAATTATGCAATTGTGATATGATTAGACTCTTGGATTTTACACATCTGTGGTCATCAGAGTCAATAACAACCTTCTGGAGGTGAAGTTTAGGATATAGACACCTATGGAAAGAGGGAACATATTTCCCCTCTTCTACTGAGACACTGATTTCTTCAGAAACTCCTCAAACAATCCCTGGAATGCTCCTCGAAACGTGCGGCCGTAGCTGCCGGTGGTTCATGGCTAACCTAGAGGCGGCCGCTTCGATGAGACGCAAATTAGTGCGTCTGAGGTCCTGCCGACATTCTGCTCAGCCGCGTTTCGCGTGACTCCGGCGTGTAGCAGTCGCCACCCCTGTCTGAGCACAAGCTGGAAGCTGAATAATTCAGGGCCAGCAGAGTGGCTGAGTGCCGTGGTCTGAATGCTGTAGGTGAAGTACAAAGAGTGCCACGGATGAAAATGCAAGCAGGGAGGGGGCGTGTGAAAAAAATTGAAAGAGTCAGTGCTGCAGTGTTAAGCTCCTCTGCATCTTTATATGCTTTGTAGAGGTGTAGATGACCATAATCTCTTCATAATTATGATGATGTGTACAGAAGGGTTGCTGTAAGATTTTAAAAATGAAATCCAATGCCTTTTAACACCTCAACAAAGACTAAATGGTGCTATTATACGTGTGAGGAGGAATATACCAGGCATGATATCTGTCCATGTGCAACAGCCATACGCCTCTCAGGAAAACCTAAGTCTCATGTTATGCCCAGAATTACTAGATTCAAATGATTTAAAAATCAGGGAAGAGGGTTTCCTAATGTTGTGAGCCTGTAGGTTATACTGCTGGGAGATATCAACAGTTTTCCACCTTCGATTTGAAGATTAAAACAGAAAGAGAGTGTTTGAGATGGAGAAGAAGAATTGAGGAAGGAGTGCAGATTAAAGGAGAAGGTGTAAATTTCAATGGAGTCAGCTCCCTTGTTCTTGAAATATGGCCTTTTAAAGGCAGCAGCTGCAGACTGGGATTTTCTTATTTTCTAAGTCCAACTCCTGGGAACAGAAAATCATGAAAAAATACAAAGTACAGTTGATTTGTGGTGAAAGAATCCAGTGTTCTTTTGATGTACCACGCAATTGGTAAATGAAGATTTTTCTTTGTGATTTTCAGTGAATTCCAGTCAGCCTGCATCTTATGCGGTTTTTGAACAATCATGGTTTGGAAAAAAAACACACACACACACACACACACACACACACACACATATACGTATGCGGTTTTGGAGTATCACGGCGGGTTGTGGAACCAATTGACTACATAAGATGCGGCAGCATTGTAACATTTCTTCTCAAGTGTCTGCACTCCAAATTTGGTTTTGCCCCTATTTTCACGGCCCTTTCGGAAAGCGGTGGGGGTTTGTGTGAATTCCAGGCAGTTTAAGACGAAACCACAGAGCAAGAATTTAATTAGAAAATTGTTCTGGCAAAATATGTTATTATTATTAAACCATATATTGGCCCTCAGAATCGCACTTGTTGAAAAACTATAGAACACTGAACTTGATTGAGCACTTGTTGTGATTGCTTCTGTATTGCATGCTATTGAGGTCCAGTAGGAGCAACAGATGAATAGATTTAATTTGAGAATTGAGTGTCTTAATCCTCATTGAACCTAGTTTGAATGTCTTTCAACATGTTTTGCATCTAGCCTCAAGCAATTGCTTGTCGATGCCAACCAGTTTCCCATTCATCCACCAGACGCTGCATTTGCATTTGCCAATTTTTACGGGCTGTTCCCCAACCGCAAAATTAGACGACCCAGTTGGAACATACTTAAGAATTGTAAGGAATGCAAACCTACAAAAACTGAAGAAATTCTAAGAATTATATTCTGGTTATATAGTACGCTTACTCAATAAGGCTTCAGGGAGAATGTAAAAAAAACAACAACGACATTTTAAAGCATTTTGTGACCTTAAATTTTGAAAAGATTTTTTTTTCCATGAGTTACAGGAGCAGGTATGGAGAGAGGAAACCATGTGCATCTGAAACACCCCCTAGTGCCACTGGGCTGCTAATAGAGTCCATTAGCAAAGCAGAGGGCAGGTCAACATTCCCCGACAATGGAGGATAACCTTGAGCCGATGCATGAGCATGTACTGCAGGACGAGCTCTGCAAGCATCAAACCTAGACATGTCCCGACATAAACATATATGCTGGTTTTCATTGACAAAAAGACAAAGCAAATTAGGCCTCTGTTTTTGGTTATTTTGCTGATGTTGATGTCTAACATTTCTGCTGGTACGTTGAAAAAAAAGGAAAAAGTGGAGGAAAGCGGTTCAGCAATAAGGATGGTTCCAGTGTGCCCCAAGCTAAGTGCAGTGTAGACCTACTGTAGGAACTGTGAGAGAAAAAATTCTAGTAGATAATCCTTACTGGGGGTGTTTCTGGTGTGTTTGGGTCCGTAGGCAGGGCTTCTTGAATGACATCCATTATTTCCCATCTGGCCACAACCCAGAAGGAAGATACCTGGCATTGAAACTGTGAAAGGTGAGTAAGTTGTTCAAATTGTTGAGATGAAGCATTAGCCTTGATGTTTTTTGAGCCTGTGTATGACCCTGAACCAAATCTCATAAACAAACGAGTGAACCACTACTTCCGACAAATCCATCTCCAGGAAATCCCTGGGTTAAGAAAGTCCGACTTACAGACAACTTGTACTTACAAATAGACTGAAAAAGCTTAATACATTAAAAATTAGAGTGAGATACAATGGATTATAATAACGAACGCATGCACTACTTTGTGATGTACGGGAAGACATTGCAAGGCTTCAGCGATTTGTCGGTTTGACGTACAGTGCAGCACCACAGTGTCCATATTTTTGTTCCCTCCTAGCTGCCAACACACCCATGTCAAGATTCGGAGTTCATTGGCTGGAAGTCAGGGGGAGCAAAAATATGCACTGTGTGGGGGTTCCTGAGGCCTGTGTTGAGAAACATTGCAGTACTATATGTAGTTACTTTTATTATTACTGTATAATAATTATTATTATGTACTATTATGTATTATTATGTTATGAACATTATTGTTTTTCTGACTTAACTACAAAATCGACTTTACAAAGACAGACTTAGGAAATGGATGTCATTCATAACATGGGGGCTACTATGTCACAATTCCTCTCCTGGCTGTAATTTACAAGAGAATAAGACACAGGAAAGAGTTTAGGAGGGGACTAGTAAACTTAGGTAAGACCTGCTTCTCTCCCATCTCAGAGGCATCTACCTTTTTTGACAAAAGGTATTGGGTTGCTTTAAAAGGAATGGAGAACAAAACAGGTTCGTTAAACGCTGAAAGATATCACAGACAGGTCATCCTACAACGCTGTCTTAGTGTTCTTATGAATCAGGCTGGTTTGTGGAGCGGCTACTGAGCGGAATTTCCTGGTTAAGCAAGTAGAGAAATTAGCAAGGCCTAAGAAGCATCGCAGTTCTTTGTTTTTCCTGGATTCTGGCAAGTTCCGAACTGCTGCCACACTGTAATCACTCATATATACTCACTCTGGTCTTAAAGCATCCCCAGGAGTGAAATACTTAATATATTTGGTTGACATGCTCAGCATGATCAGTAGAATACATGATAAAAAAAAAAAAAACTAGTTTACCATCTCATTCATGAATGACTGAATAACTAAAGGTGCATTCTCAAGACCATAAGGCATAAATAAATGTTCATAGTGCCCTCTGGTGGTAATAAAAGCAATCTACTTCACAGGGAAGATTATATGCACTTTGCTGGTTAAGATAATCACCTTGTAAACTTGTTTTCAAGCCACTGGGATCAATTGGAGTGGATATCTGAGTTTGACGGTGATGTCATTCAAAGCATGATAATCTATACAGTGACTTAGGTCCCCACCATTGCTCTCTACAAAGAAATAAACTGGATGCTGCAGGCAATTTTCGAGAGTCAATGAATTTTTGACTAAGATCCTTCTCAACATATTGGTCCATGGCCACAGATTCAGAGGACAGTGAATAAACACATTCCTGTGGCACAGAGGTACCTGCGATAAGCTATGACACAATCTCAAGGGTGATGCTGTAGAATAGTCTCCATAATTTTGCTGAATACATCCCATAATTCCCCAGCACCTTCACAGTGTTGGTAACCAGGGGACTCTCAATCGATAAACTTTGAGCAACCAGAGAAAGTTATACATGCAAAAATACTCCAGGAAACAAGCTGTTCCTTTTTTTCCATGATATTATTGGGTCATGCTGTTCTATCTAGGAGTGGCTTAACACCAGGAGATCTCTAGAAGAATATGTGACAAGTAATTGTATGTCTTCAGAATGCAGTACTCCAGTCTATAAGAGATGGGGTTCAGTCTGATGAGTGATCTGACCTTTCCCCAAGGGTTGTCTTTTCAAAGCCCTCACATGGAGAGGACGATTGATAATCTTACATGGCACTTTTAATTGTTCCGCCAGCTTTTCATTGGTGAAGCTCCCTGCCTTGACAGAGTCTATCAGAGTGGTGGCAAATCCATGGGAGACTAGGACAGGAAGGGTTAGGGTTAGGGTTAGGTTAACTAGAACTGAAATCCCCACATGTGCCTCAAAGGGTGTTCTCTCTCTCTCGCTCTCTCTCTCTCTCTCTCTCTGTGTGTCTCTCTCTCATGGGACAGAACAGATAACTTGCCTGCAGATGTCCAGCTGCTCCGCAGTACAGACACAGATGGTTTCATATGCAATGGGCACAATCCTCTTGAGGCATAGGGGATCGATCCAGTAACACAGGTTCCAGGTCCAATGTAGTGAAGGGTAAGAAAGTTGAAGAAGAGAATAATAGAACAGCCATGGGGTTTACCTGAGGGTCCAGACTACTCCTCTTCTCTCCTATTGATTAAGACAGACATGTGGATATACAGGTCCAGACTGCTGGTATCTGCTTGACAGGCTAATTCGGATTGCTAAATCGACTGTAACCCATGTCAATACATGGTGAGTAAAGCAGATTCATTCCAGCCACTCCCAGCTGTTAGAGTGTTAAATCCCAGAACATAATTAGCAGCAGTCTAATCTCCTTGTTGGAGTTCACATAATTGAGAACCAGTGTCTCTTTAGGCAGCAGAGTAGTCAAAAACGTTCTGGAAGAGTACGTGGAATTCATCTTCAGAGTTAGCTGCCCAATTCTGATGCCAGAGTGCTTTTTCCCACTCCAGGGCTCTGCCTGTAAGTGAAGACATAACTATTTAAATACTTGACTGCATTGGACTGAAATTGTCCTGGGTAATGGATCAGTCAAATGAAGGAGGAGCTACTGTACAACCGTGAAAACAGCACAAATGGCTGATCATGACAAACACGCATCATCGGCAACTTTTCTTTCTGGCTATTTCAAACTGCCCGCAACTCTGCAAGATCTGCCATGATCATGAGGCATTCTGTAATTAAACAGTCCAGAGATGCTTGTTGGAGTTTCACTTACACAAAAATGTTCTAAAAATTATTTTTTTTCAGAGAGATAACCAATCAGATTGTAGAGGAGGTGGGTCCAATCAACTACAGGAGGTGGCACAAAGACATGTGATTGGTTGGTCCTGGCTGCTCTAGTCACTTGGACCCACCTCCTCTACAATCTGATTGGTTATCTCTCTAAACCAATATTTTTTCTGTGTAAGTAAAACTCCCATTAGTTTCAAAGATCCAAACACAGTCGGTTTTAGTGATTCCCAGCAAGGAATGTCAGGCGCCAATAGGTAATCCAAAATTCAAGGTCAGAACAGGGCAATGCAAATACCAAGTCCATTTCACATCCCGCACACAAGGTCAGAAAAACAGGCCAGAGTTCAGAAACTAAATGCAGACAGAAGCACAAGAAGTCAAAGGTTCAGTAAGGAGCATGCTCAATACCTCACAGAAAAAGCTGATTCAGAGATTGTCCTTATAACAAACAATGGGGTGCTTGGTATTCTGGTGAGGCAGGAGGAGGTCTGGTTTGGCATGGCTGCAGGTCCTGTAGACTGGAGACAAGTGGCACATCCTCTAAGTAACCAAGAATTTGTGTTAACCTAGGTATTAAGTACTTAGGTGAAAATTCAGTTAGAATTCTGTCAATTCCTTTTCTTTTCAAATAAATGTCTGATGCAAATTGGGTATCGCAATGAAAAAGGAATATAATACTTGTTGTTTAATTTAAGGGATATAACATCAGACTAGGCTGGTAATGTCAGATCTGTTTAATCTGTCAAATTGATAAAAGCCTGAGAAGCTCTGTCACCTACACGTTCATGCTTTTATGATACGTGCAGTTATGTTACACTAAGCGCTGGCTATTTAGAATTCCGTGGGCGGAGTTGGTCGGGCCCTAAAGACGAAATCCACAGAACTGAATCTGAAGCCCGTGACAGAAACAGCGGAAGGCTCTGTAATTTTGACAGTCCTCAGAATGTTACCCTGGCACTTGGGGTTAATGGCAGAAAAAGAAGCAGGACATGCAGGATGATCTTCGCGGGTGGGGTTGATAGTGGGGAGAGTTGTTGGAAATCGCAGAGTGGGCGGCTAAGGCATCCTGAGAGGGGTTTCATGAGTGACGGTATTGTGGAGGAACATAGGTGCAGAGTCTTTCTTTGTTACATGGTGGTGTGAGCGTATGTGTCAACTTTGGGGATTATGGTAAGAAAAAAATTTCAAGTTGTCATAGACATTCACAACGGTTGACTATGCTTGGGTTTATATGGGTGGGGAGTGAAGCAGAATGTATTAGTACAGAAGGAGAAGAAGTTTAATGGAAATATAGTAATGTTTATTGTCTGCTTATTTATAACAGGATCAATAAAATCTGAAGAACACAAAAATTCTTCTCACCAATAAAGATCTTTAGGAAAACATCTACAGATGATACCCTCTAAACTAAAGTAACACCCCCACCACCAGGTACAAGGATTACTGCGACCTGGCAAAATAAAAAGGTTGAAAAGATAAAATGAAAATGGGTTAACCTCAAGGCCAGTACATTTGGGTTTGAGGATTTGCTAAATTAGTTACGTTAGTGCCACGTATGGAACTGAACAAAATAAACAGTAACAGGTGCAGGAGTTTCACTGGATTTTTAATCCTTAATTGATTTCTGTGCACAGTAAAAACAGAAAGAACTATAACCTACATTTCTTTTTCTTTGAACTGCCCTCATTATTTCATGGGTTTCAAAGAATCCTTTAATGTAGAGTTTTTCAACTTCTCTTAAAGCTGGGATTGCTGAATTTAATGCGGGTGTTTAATATTTTTGCCTATATTTACCCAGTACCCAGTAATATGTGAGAGCATTGACAAATCTTACAAAACTTTTCTGAGGACTCCCTTCAACTGCTCTGCAGATGTCGCTGGGTTGAAATAATATTTTAGATGTTCAAATGAGTAAGGAAATAAATAATTAAGACTTTTGATAAAGACACTTTGGTCTATGCTCACATGAAGAGGGCATGGCCAACATTCAAGGCTCGGAAGGCAACAGCTTGTGGAAGCCATGGTCAGGAATAGTCTTCCTGATAACGTAGTGCGAGCTGAATCCTTGGGTTCCTTTAAATCAGAGCTAGATACGATTTTAACAACTCTGAGCTATTAGTTAAGTTCTCCCCAAGCGAGCTCGATGGGCCGAATGGCCTCCTCTCGTTTGTATAGTTCTTATGTTCTGTTTGTTCGTTACGAATGTGTTCCACAGGTTTTTCCGAGTTTACATGAAAAATCAGGTGTCATTTGAATAAAATAGCAGATGCCAAAACTATTTATTAATAATAAGGAAGTTAGTGGCTTTAGTGCTCATCTGGTTGGGCGATTTGTGGTTCTATACATGATATATTATTTTGCAGTCAACAATGTGCCCCACAGTAGCATGTGTACAGAGTGGATACCTCATTGGGTTTATACTTCCTGGCTGTGGGTTTGGATCTTTGCCCAGGTCAGTGTAGGTTTGCATGCTCTCCGTGTGTTTGTGTCCATTTCCTCTGGGTATTCCTCCCACAATTCAGCATGCAGTTTAGTTGGATTGGTATTCCGAAATTGTGAATGAATGAGCCTCTGCCTTGTGATGGACTGTGATCCCATGCAGGGTGTCCCCTGCCTTGTAGCCTGTGGTTCCTGCCATAGATTACAACATCACTACAATCCGATCGATATATTGAGCATCGGCGAAATGCATTGGACTGGCAACGGTTTCTTCAATTCCGGTGAACACACGGCATATTACTCTGGAGATGAGACCACCAGATGATGAGGAGTGGGCTTTTTTGTGAACAAGAAGATTGCCAAAGCCACCGAGAGTTACCAAACAGTCAGCAACCGAATAATGGCTATCCAAATCAGAGCGAAACCTTGTGATGTCACGGTCCTGCGAATATACGGCCCAACAGCAGACGCACATGAAAAGGAAGTGGAAGATTTTTATGGGGAACTTCAGAACGTCCTACGTCAAACACACAATGTTATCTATATTATTGGTGATTTCAACTCCAAAGTGGGAACTTTGGCAGAACCCAAAATCATTGGAAGATTCGGTTTAGGACAGAAGATCGGCTGGCTCAATTTTGCCAAGAACATCGGCTAATGATTGCCAACACTTGGCTCGAATAAACCAAATGAGGATTGTACACCAGGACATCACTAAGTGGAGAATATAGAAACCAAATCTATTACATCCTATGTCAAAAGAAGTGGCAGAGTTTGATCTTGGCAGTGAAGACATATCCTGGTACGGATTGTGGGTCAGTTTACCAACTGCTGGTAGCCACAGTCAAAGTTAGATTCTGTAACACCAAACAAACAGCAGCAGCTAAGAAATTTGACACTGATAAGATCAGCCCCAGCTACAACGTGGAGGTAAAAAATAGATTCAACCTCCTCTTAATGGAAGAAAGGCAGCCAGATGAGCTATGGGAAGAAGTGAAAGCATGCATTATTGAAACAGCCTTAGAACATGTCCCATCTAAGAAACTATCAAAATCAGCCCAATGGATCTCCGATTTGACCATCAGCATCGCAGAAGAGAGGTGGAAGGCCAAAACAATGGGCGACTGAGAAGATTTCAGAAGGTCGGATACAGGATTCCATAGACTAGAAAGGACAAAGAGAATTATTAGAAGGAACAGTGCCAGAAGATGGAGCAGGCGAGAAGTCTATGCTCACATGAAGAGGGCATGGCCAACATTCATGGCTCGGAAGGCAACAGCTTGTGGAAGCAATGGTCAGGAGTTGCATGACCAGCAAGCAATATGCAATCGGTGGAAAAGATACACAGAAAAGTAATATGGAGGTGAACATCAGAATTGCACAGTGATGGAGAATGAGACACTGAAATTGGAGTCATGTTCTCCATGTTCTGGAGGAGGATTCTGTATGGGCAATGAAGCAATTAGCCGAGCAAAAAGCCCCAGAAATCGATGGCAAACCAGCAGAATTGCTAAAGCCCATACCAGCGGCAGCATTAACAACGTTATATCAACGAATATGGAGGACGTGTGAGTAGCTGAAAGAATGTAAAAGATTAGTATTTATTCCAATTCTGAAGTAGGGAGACACAAAAGACTGCTTGAATTATGGCACCATAGCCTTGATACCACACACAACTAAAGTCCTTCTGAAGATCATTCAACAACACTTAAGTATAGTTGTCGATAAGTCAGAGAAGAAAGTGAAAAGGTTGGACTACGCCTGAAGGAGGCGAGGGTGCTGGAGATGTCTGCTACGTGTTCCGTGGGCAACTAGAATGACAAGCCTAGCAGTTCTGGAAGGGATCAAACCTAAACTCTCATTAGAGGCTAAGATAACAAAACAAACTAACAAACTTTGGTCATATCATGTGAGGCAAATCATTGGAGAAGGATGTCGTGCTTGGAATGGTTAGTGGCAAAAGAGGAAAAGGGCACCCAAGAACTTGCTGGCTAAACACCATCAAAGAAGATACTGGGCTGAACATAGCAGAACTGAAAGAAGTTGCGAAAGATCGGAAGACATGGAAAGCATTGATCCATAGAGTGACCGGGAGTCATACTCGACTGAACGGATGATATATGTATGATGTACAATCCCCATGGCTACTTATACATAGTGGTCGAGATGTATAAATATTTCAAGGGGGATGGTGAGAGCTTGAGTTGGGGGCGAGGAGAAATTCATAGTCTAGATTAAATTGTGCTTCAGTCCGAAGTCCAATGGTTGAGTATCCCTGCAGTACTGTTAAAAAAAATTACAGTAATTTTTTTTTTTTAAATGGGGTATGATAAGGGCTGAGGGGAGGGGATTGACTATTTTGAAAGGGGATGGATTATGTCATTTTTTCCCCATTGGGTGGATGGCATCCACGTGCATCCCATGACAACTGCAGCCCTGCTTATACCTCAGTGTGATAGTCAAGGAAATGCTACTGTAAGTAAATATGGCCAGATGTCATTTTTAATTTAACCTATTTCACGATGTGTTGCGCCACACGAGAGGGTCAGAGACCATTGGCTATCAATTAATTTGGCAAAGAGGCAGCAAAAATAAGGTAGGAAAGATCCTAAAGACACACTTAGCTCTCAAACAAAAAAGGAATTACTATAAAAAGAATGCAATACTATGACAAATGCCACACACACAAAAACTGAAATTAAACAATAAACACAGAACAAAGAGCAAAATATTTTCTGTCACATGTGGGTGAAGAAAAACATCTCCAAACTCTCCAAAAGACTGCTCCTGCTCCCATTCTTGTTTTCTTAGTTTGCCTCGCTGAAAGAGATTAAAGGTTTAACTGCTAGCATCCTTAAACACGTAAGTGAAATGGAAAATACTGTGACGCGTGTCCTTCTGCAAGAGCACCAACAGCACAGAGTTTCTCCTCCATTAGTCTCTTGCTTCTGGAACACATTGTGACCACAGTGGGCGGCAATGTTGAAGGAGGTCAGGGGGGGTTCAAGCCCCAAGACGGCAGGCCACTTGATCTATTAGAGCATGCCAGGTTCTGGGAGGTGCCACTCTACCCCCTCCAGGCTTAGACCACGGTGAGCTTTAATCACATCATTAAAAGAACAGGTCAGAACACATACTCTATGAAGGAAAATTCCCCAACGCTGTAAAACTTTAATTAGGAAAGAGTTGGTAGCCTCGTTGGCAGATGACTGCCTACCCCTTTAAAGTTAGTTTGGATCACATAGGACATTGCATGCTTATGGATGCACTGTGACTGAGATTTAAGTTAGGATTTGGAAGTAGAGTGTGAAATACCAAGGGATGTGCTTGTCTTAGATTTCCATATTACATTTTAAATATTCTTTGAAAGCCCACTTATAATGCACGTCTCAGATTTCAGAATGCATATGCCTTCCATGCATAAGCTCCAGACGCGAGATAAAATGGTGATTATAATATAAAAGAGATATAATCTTAGCGCAGGAACACAGGGCCTTTCTCCCAGTGTATGAATGCTTTTACTGTAGATGAGTATTGATTCTGAAAATCCAAAAGTCGGCCAGAAGCGGCGATGCACACGCTGGAAGGGCGCCAAGAAAAACAGAGGCGCCACGCAAGAATGCAAATAACTTAGTTACGCGGGCCGCGGACATTTAGGCTGTGTTTAATTATTCACAAAGCTGACATTAACAGCTAGCTTGACTCGGGGTAATGGCAGAGTATGAGATATTTTTTTCTGCAGTAATGGACAAATCAAGGTAACGGATGAGTAGAACCACTCCCAGAATTTAACCTGAAGCCACTCCTTTAAGTTAAATAGAATCCGCACACATTTTTAAGTGTATATACAGCAAAAAGCTGCTTCCTGGGATTGAATTTGAGTCTCACAATTAGCCCAACAGAATGTCAGGTTATTATGTACTTATAAAAACCATAGATCAAGAAACACAACGTAGCCATAAGGACAGGTTGTGACTTATCTGGGGATATTTGTTCAGTTATATATACCCCATATACACATTCCCCGGAATAAAAATAGGTCACTCATAATGTCCCTGTACACGAAGAGCAAACATAGGCAGCAGATAGCTATTTCAGGAGATGTTATATAACGTTTAGGCCTATCTGCGATTGAAGGATAAACCAAGCCTCCCTGACAGATTGAGAGCATGCAGTAAATTCATCCCGATGTCTCCAGATGATAACTTAAAAATATACAATAATAAGGAGTAAACGGAACGACGTCGGCGATAACCTATTTCAGTTATGATTTGCATTGGTAATTATTTTATTGTTGATTCTGCTGTAACGTTTTCTATTTCCCTGAGAGCTCCCCAGTTATGGAAAATAGTGATGCTGTTTTCACTGTTTAACATAAATTTTACCGATGCCATACATCAGCAAAAATGTTCATTAAAGTTACGAATTATATAATTTCAATTGCCATTGGCACTAAGTGTAAGTAATTAAGTCAGCTCATCTTTAATTAAAATATCAAAATCAAGGTATTTGAATTTTACAGTTTGACATTAATTTGTTAACAGTGGAAGATAGAATTGTATGGGGAGTTTTACTGCAAGTAAAGTAATTCTGGTGTTTTGTTTTGCTTGCAACACCTGAAACTAATAACGGAAGATGTACGATGTAGTTATTTGCATAGAATCCTTTTTCTTCCTGTATGACACTATCATTTGTTTGGTATGTAGCTGACATTTTATACAGAAAAAGGGCCAAACCCTGAAGCAATGGGTTTAGTCCAGTCCTATTATTATTACTATTGATTTTATTTCATATATATAAAATATATGAAATGTAAGTCTTAAAGGAAAGTCCTGTTATACTTCGTATTTTAGCACCAATGTAGACGTAATGCTGGAATACATACGAAACTCCCAAAAATAACTTTCCCATCCTCATGTGTGATTGAAAATGAAAATGTGCTGGATGTATGCCTCATAATTACAGATGTTTGAATGAATTATTTCTATTCAAGAGCATAAATTACCCCGCAGAACTCAGTGCCGATATTACCCACATCACACACCATTTAGTACAGGTGGTGACACAAGGACAATTTGATATCAGTCCCATTCATGCATTTATTTACACAGTTTGATGAGTCACTCGCTCGTTTTTAAGAGCCATTAAAGTGAAGAACAAAAAATTTACACACACACACCCGCAAATACACGCACACACAAGCACATACACAGACTGATTTACAGATTATAATTACAGTTCCAGCATTGAGAGGGAGCCTAACAGCTCTTTCCTACTGAAGATTTATCCTTCTGGAACTTAATTATCAGCATCAGCTTGGCTAGAGCTTTTTGTCTAATCTGGGAATTGCTGGTGTGTTGATTACATCCTGTACCCCCCCACCCCCCCCCTTCAACACTCACATAAAGGTGTAATTATTATGATATTGACCTAGTTAGAACCGCTCCACATTATCTGCCGATGATCTCTGATACCTCCTGTAGACACTGCACACAGGTGATCTCACAGTGAAGCCCATCGCCTGGGCTGTGGTCAAAACCAGCGAAGAATGCTGTGCTGTGCTATCTATTTGACGTTCTTCTGTTCCCAGAACTAGACTCATTCCATGATATTGACTTCATAGAATTAGTTTAGTTTAATTTTAGTCTGGCAAACATTTTAATATGCAGTAATTTTCCAGGTTATTTTGAGTGAAGAATGTTGGTTATCCTATACAAACATGTAAAATGTAAGAAATTATATTAAAAATGAGAAAATCAATGGTATAGCAAACCTGCATAGGTGCAGCTGCACTGATCTTTTGTGCAATGTTGTATATAATTAAAATAATCTCTTTTTATAATTAATTATCAGCAACTAATTAAATTTACCATGGGGTAAGTAACTGGCACATGAACCTTTAAGTCTGAAATCTAACAGAAGCTTTTGATGCACCTTAACTTTGGTCACATGGTTTGTGGGATTCCACCCTTCTTCTGCACCAGCTTGTCCTATGGTAGCTTCAATTGACCTTAAATGTTTTTGGATTGTGGGGGGAAATGGGAGTCAAGCAAACTTACCCAGCCAGAGACTCAAACTGTGGTCATAGAGGTGGGGGGCACCAGAGCTGACACTTCTGCCACCACACCCCAGTTTGTGGGCTTTGATTGGCTAAATGAATAAATAACAACCAATGCTAATCATTAAAACATTTTCCCAGCCATTCTGAAATACATGAATATAAAATGATATATAAAATTCTCGACTGGCTTTTAGCGGAATATTAACAGTGTGTTGTATGCCATGGTCCATGTAAATAACTGGCTTATAACATTACCTTAAGCAAAATATGCTGCCTTCAAATATACATGGCATATTCTATAAACACCCTGCATGTCAGGTGACCGCTTTACTGTTTGATTATGCTTCAGTAAAAAAAAAAAAAAAATGTTTTGAATTAGCAGCACATAGCTTTAACGCAGTGACGGTGAAACTCACAAACGCCAACAGCTTGTTTGATGCCTTAATTAGCAAGCATATAATTAAAATACAGTTGCGTATTGTGAATTTAGTGGTAAATTACATTAATGCTGCCTGAACATTAAAAAGCAGCTGTTAAAGTATAGGACACCCTATTTTCGACTAATGAGTGAGAGCCGTAACGCACCTTTGGGGGTTGCAGTTTTGAAGCCTGTGTTTGTTGAGCGAATATATTGCCTTTGGCAACAAACATGACGTGAGGAGCGTGGCGGTTATGACGGCAAACGGGGCCACGTGAGGACGGCATTGGGGGGGTACGGATCCCATTTCAGGAACAATGGGGTCTGGGCAGAGAAGGGTCAGAATAACAAACCGGAACATAAAAAATAAATGAGCATTTTTGGAATACATAAAAAGAAAAGGCAACTCTGTTTGGTGTATGGATGATGGAACAAATCAAGCCGGCTGGCCGGCCTTCAGGAGGGGCATCTAGGTCTAACCTGGGTCACTGTGGAAAGAATGAATCTGAGCAAGGCAATTTAAGCCTTATACAGTGAACAAGGGCCAGGTGAAACTAATCAGTACCACAAACCCCCGACACCTGACCCCACCCTCCTGAGATGACCTTGCCCTCCCTTGCCCCCACACAAAATCTATAGAACTTCACCGTCAATTTTGGGCAGATACGTAAAATTTGTAGGTCGTTTTTAAAGGGCACCGTAATGCTCATTTATCCAGCTGCCACTGTTATGAAGTAATTTCCTTATATTCAGCATTGCTTGTTCTACACAGATTTATAGTGTGTATCCCTTTCCCCAAGAAGCTCTACTCCAGACTATTGTTACTGAGCAGCCATGTAGTAGGGTGAGCCTGGCGCTGCAGGGGCAGAGTGTAGAGCCTGGCCCTGCAGGCGCAGAGTGTAGAGCCTGGCCCTGCAGGCGCAGAGTGTAGAGCCTGGCGCTGCAGGCGCAGAGTGTAGAGCCTGGCGCTGCAGGCGCAGAGTGTAGAGCCTGGCCCTGCAGGCGCAGAGTGTAGAGCCTGGCGCTGCAGGCGCAGAGTGTAGAGCCTGGCGCTGCAGGCGCAGAGTGTAGAGCCTGGCGCTGCAGCTGCAGAGTGTAGAGCCTGGCGCTGCAGGCGCAGAGTGTAGAGCCTGGCCCTGCAGGCGCAGAGTGTAGAGCCTGGCGCTGCAGGCGCAGAGTGTAGAGCCTGGCGCTGCAGCTGCAGAGTGTAGAGCCTCGAGCCCCGACTGACTCTCAGGTGCCACTGAATCCGTGCAGCTTATCAATCGCTTCGTTTGAAAGGAATTGATTCACTGCTTTGCATGCATGCATCTTCGTTTATCTGAATATGGCCAGGTGCTTTGTGAGTCACCGTGCCTGAAGGAGAATGTCAAAGCCACCTTTGATGCCTCTGAGAATGCAGTTAGCAGCTTTCATTAATAAATAAAAAATATGTATATATATATATATATATATATATATATATATATATATATATATCACACAATAAAGAAAAATGAAAGCAGAGAACTCAGGGACAGAAGTGAAAAGAACAAACTCACATCTTCTTGGTATAGTAGGTTATGTAAGTGCAGTTAATGCTGAATCTCAGAGTAAGCTGCCCAAGTGATTCATGTGTTTCACAGAAATTTGACAGCTAGGGCATAGTTTTAATTTTTACTTTTTTATTGCTTCTTTTCTCTTCATAGGTTAGTGAAATAAAAACATTGCCTTTAGAAAGCTTCGCTGTAGGTTGCTTTGGGATTTTAGTTTTCTGGATGGGGTGTAGTTCATTAGAGAAACTCCAGGGGGAGCTCTGTAATTATGAATCTTACACGATGTTTCTATGCCCAAAGCTGGGAGACTAAAAGCACGGACCCCAGTCTACCTATAGATCTATTACAATCAGGCTATGCCATACTTTCAGTTTATAGCACTTTGGCTCTGAAAGGCTGGTTGGCTGCATTATAAAAATGTACATAAAATGTTTTCACAGTAGGATTTATGTCTTAATTATGTTTGGAGAAAAAATACTTTAAGTTTAATTAGCTACTGTAGCAATATATAGTATATAACATATGATAAGGTAATAAGCTCAATCTTCACAACTAATTGGCTTTTTACTGAAAAATTACAGACTTTAGAATACTGACTCCTGGATTACTTTACAGACCTTTAATTGCCATCAAGATAAGGAAAGGTAGGTGTGACATCATCAACATGAAGGGCCATTTCTCTACCCACCCAATGATCATATTGTGTAGAACAAAGAACCTATTGTTAGGAGCATTTTAGAAGAGCCAGCAGCTGAGTACATGTTATGACAATTTTTCATAAACAGCTCCTGGTTGTGGGTAACTGACAGGGTGATGATGGTTTGCACCTGAGCTTCTCTTCCAAGCTGTCATTACGCCTGTTGAGACAGTGACCATACATGTGGAATGTTAAAAAAAAATTTATAAATAAAATCCTGCACTGGTAGCCTAATTTCTGCTGGCCGTTATTTGCATTTCTCATATTTAATTTGCTGTGATGGAGAAATATGCAAAAACCTGAGGGTGCCTTGTATTACATGTAAAAACAGCAAATGGGATGAGAAAGACATGCAATTATACTTGCAGCTTTTTTTATGAAATGCAAAAGTAATTCTCCAGTGAAAGAAGCAGAAATTGCCCAAACAGAATTATTATGTGACAATCATGGAGGAAGAAGTATGAAATTGCTAGGATGTTAATCATGAATAGCTCCTGCAAGAGGCTTAACAATTTAAGATAATTAAAACTATTTCTGAAAACTAGGTTTCTGTTGGGATGTCAAAGCATTACATTTCCCATATTCCTCTGACACGTTCCATACCAACACATTCTTAAAAATTAAACCGCAAAACATTCTGTAGAAAATTAATGACTCATATCTTCAGTAACAAAGTAGTTTATTGTCCATTGCTGACGCGTGGGAGGCAGAGGGTTTGGGATGGGCTACTCCATGACTGCATAGCTTATTCTTCAAAAAGACACAAGAGAGCCCTTGGTTATAAAGTTTTCAGTAGTGACTGAGGCTCCAAGAATGCTGGAAGCAGGGACCTCTGTGGAAATAAAATAAGGAATAGAGACTTCAGTAGAAGACCTGCCTTATACTCAACGGCAGAATTTTTAACTATCCTTATTTCCAAAAAGACAACCACTTGTCCAACTAAACCCCTCCCCCTCCAAATGATGAAAAGAGACTTAACTATGTCAGATTTTACTGTGAAAAGAGGAAACTTTATTTCTGTTGATGTCATCAACAGCTGCTGAATCTTGTGCACACTTGTTTGAAGCAATAATTGACTAACTACTTCAAGGGAACTTGCAATCATACCTGCAGTCTTGAACAAAATGCAGACTGAATTGTATATGACTCAGAATTGTGATTTGTATTCATATTCCATATTTTTAGGAACAGTGATTTGTATTTATTTCTATTCATACTATTTATCATTCTTCTACTTTATTTTATAGCCTTACTTCTTTTTATTATACTGTGTTTATATTGTCCCTATATGTATGCGCCAATTCCACCAGGACAAATTCCCCGTGGATGATTCAGATTCTAATCTCAAACCTTTGGACAACAGACATATTTTTTTTTCCCCTTGAATGTAATTTTGGTCTTCCAACAGGACCTTTTCACATTGAGAGGTTTTTTTCCTCACTGAATTTGAATTTAATTATTCATCAAGAGATCAGGTGGCACAGTTGTCTTTCACCCCTGAGTGAATTTAGATCAAATTAGAGGTGACTTGAACCTTTGGATTACACTCAGTGGAACGCTGTATGATGAAACTTCTGGGTTGATGCGGCAGTGTTGCGTGGAAACGCAAAAACTGAAATTCACCTTTCCCCAAACAGGACTGCCAGGAAGCAGAACTGGCTGAGTAAGAGAATGTCACCTAAATATATAATGGATAAACTAAAATATTCTGTATTGTATAAGAATGTGTCATTAGGTTCACTGTCCTGCTGCTTTGTGATTTAACCTCCGCATTATTCCTTCTTGAGTTTAGAAAGGGCAAAGTTTAAGAATGACAATGTCTGAGCAAACTGTCGCAATTTAATTAGAGGTGTTTCTTAGCTGTATAACCTTGAGGAAATCATCCAATCTGAATGGAACCTTTTGAAAACTGACATGTGCTTCTATAAATAAAGAGCGTTACAGGCTTAGTAAAATTAATGAATGTGGTTAAAGGTGTTTTCTGAGGATGAAAAACCTGTATAGGACTGAGAGAGTTCAGAAGGTTAGAGCGGAAAACCCAGCAGTGTAAGCTTTTAGTTGTTTTTATGCTGGGTTCTAAGGGTTGCGGTGGGGGAATAGTGAGCGTTATTGATGTTTAACTCTGGCTTGCGTTTTTTGTCTCTGGTCCTAGCTTTGGACTATCATACCTTTCACTTTCGTTGGCAGTTTTTTTTTTCCCACTGTCGCACTGCTGCCTGGTGCCATTTCTTATTATTATATTTTCCTAACCAACCCGGGGCTACCTGCCTGGCCCCACACAGAGCCAGGTCTTCAGCTGGGACACTTACTTTCGATCTAAGATCGTGATGCTGCAAAAATACATCAGTGCTGTAGTAAGAGAGAGCCCAGGAGCACCACTCACATCTCAACACTGTCGAGGTGTAGTTTTGATCATTCAAGAAGCCTAATACCACAGAAGTATTTATAGGGCCATATTTTATTACTGTGCCTGTAGGTGTGTGTGTGTCAGTTAGAGGAACATCAAATTCTATGTACTAAAACAGTAGATTTAGCCTCCTGTTCCAAGGGTACGGTATGGTATGGTATGGTATGGTATGGTATGGTATGGTATGGTTTGTATGTGTCCCTCAAAAACTGAACTTCTAACACAAACAAAAAAATAAGCTAAACCTAATGAAAACAAAGGTCCATCCTGATGTTTGAAGAAAGTTCATTCTAGCACTTAGCGAAAGCATGAGACCTCATCTCTCCACCAGGTCCTAGCAAGTTAATGACCACAGAGTGCACCTTCTGATCTTCCTGAGATGGTCAGATCGGGTTTGACTGCTTGAGCAGCAGGAAACAAGGCATTAAAATGAATATAAGCTACAATACGGAGTCAGCCATGGGTGTAGAGGTTGTTGTGACTCAGGACCAGGTTGACGATGAAGGTTGGTTCCTGAGATGTACAGGGCAGAAGATCAGAACAGACTTCTTATCAGAAATAAAGTTTTGTAGGGAGGACGAATGAGTGTGTTGAGAAAGGAGTATGCTGATTTAAGTTTAGGTGGGTTAATTGCATCAGCATTGCTGTTAGACCTATAGACTGGGGGCTCTTTGTCACAGAGACCACAAAAGAGAGCTCTGGCGGGTATTCTCGAGAAAGTAGAGAGAACAGAAAACAGTTTTCTTCCACTTCCTGTGGGCTGTTCTTAATTTTTTGTTTAGCCTGCAGAATTTCTGACAGCTATGAAGAAGAGGACACAGTACAGGTAGACAAATGAGGGTAAAATGAATGAAAGGATGGGGCGAGGAATTTCACCAGCCTGGTGGAGTCTGTGCCGGTACCGTGAGAATGACATAGGGAGTCAGAGAGAGAGTGTGCAAAAGCAGTTCTGGA
Source organism: Paramormyrops kingsleyae (assembly GCF_048594095.1). Lineage (NCBI taxonomy): Eukaryota > Metazoa > Chordata > Actinopteri > Osteoglossiformes > Mormyridae > Paramormyrops > Paramormyrops kingsleyae. Next base: position 24,110,681 of record NC_132804.1, read on the forward strand.
AGGTCAACCTGGGTGAAGAGGTTAGCGGTGGGATATAAAAGGACAAAAGAGAGATTTAAGGCAGCTGGAGTAAATTGGCTGTCAATTCAAAGTCTCTGAGCAATTCCCATTGAATGCAAGATCCAAATTGTTTTCCTGCTTTGTGTGTAAGTGGAGATGTAAAAACGAGTGGAAATGAATCCAGCGGTCGAACAAGCAGAACCAGTGTAAAACAATTTATTCTGGTTCTATGTGATGCTCTCCTTAGGAAGGGCATGCAATGGAATTATAAAAAGGAGACCGCAAGGACGAGGAGTAGAAGACCATGGTAATATTTGTCAACAACAACAAAAAAAGTCATAATATTTCAACAAAACAGAGAGAATTGTGGGCAAAAAGAACTGTGAGCAATGCTGCATGGGAAGAGGAGGAGTTTAGTAGGATTTCTGCTTCCAAACAATTGAGGAATAAGCTGTAAAAAAAGCAGATGGATTTGCGGGTATCTGGGGATGGAGAGGGGGGTGTTCCCATCTCTGCAGACCCCAAAATCTGGAGGCAGTTGAGTGAGGCAGTAGAGCAAAACATTGGCGATTTTCGGGTAGCGTAGGTAAGTAGGTCAGACTGGTGCAGAAGTGGGAACTTGGTGGAGGCTGTATTGGTTCTAGCTGTTAGGTGAATGGCCAGTGATACAAGCTGCTCACATAAATAATAGAATTCAGCGCTGCCAACTTTTAAAAATAGCTTAGCGTGAGACTTAGCAGCTGAGGGGGCACAGGGGCGGTGGTGGGAGGGGTGGGGCCAGGGGCGGTTTAGTGCGGACAGGTATTTTCTGCTTCATTTAAACACATGTACTGTCTAGATTCACGACACAAACCATTACACTATAGTTGCTGCACAATGCGGCCCTGGAAGAGGTTCATCCCCTGCATGAGAAATCAGAGATCTGCAGTCAGTCAGAGCTGACCAGGGAGGAGTTTCAACTCCGCATGCGAGAGCTGAAGGCCGTCAAACTATAACACAGAACAGGCAAGCAGTGGGACCAGGGGCGATTCTAGGATTTTCTTAAGGAGGGGAAGGCATAAGAGGGGCCATAATTCATACAGAGAGGCCAACCTTATCATTAGCCAATGATATGTTTTGAATCGATGAGTGACAGGGGACGGGGGCACTCCAGAGGCCAATCAGCTTTCAGCTGGGACCCTGTGACCCTGTCTCCTTACGGGATTGCATCACACAGTACATCTCTGAGCCCCTGCTCTGTGTTCCCAGGTACAAACTCTTTGTGACTTAATTCTCAAAATCTGGATAATTTACTTTGACTAGAATCTACTTCACACATAGATCGTTTATATTAGACTTCCAGTGTAATTTCTCAATTCAGTTCTATTTATTTTTGATAAGATGCAATCATCCAGACTGCTTCTTCGATTTTAGAGTATCATATAAATATCATCGTACAGGAACATATTTTTAATGCATTAAGCACATCAGTTACCAGAAGAAAAACATAAATCTTTACCAACTTCTTGTGCGAACTGGGAAATAGATGTCTCTCGACGACAAGGTGACATTTTTCCGGTAAACACAGGGATCTGTGCTTGGATAAGCTGGAAGCGTACACAGCAATCTGATGAGGGACAAAACAAGCTTAATAACAACATTTAGTTGTTGGAAAAAGGGTCATGTGAGATGGGAAATGTGCATTTCAATAAAGTCATTAGATCTAAGGATGAGTACAATACTTACGCTACAAGCCAGAAGTTTCTGCTCATCACAGGTTTTTACCACTTTTCCATTTATTTAATAAAATGCATATTTTTAAAATTCTTGCTAAACACTGGAATGTAGAGTGAATAACTCTAAATGAAAATGAAAGTCAAACAAAACAATTTTCCATTATAACATGGAAAGAGTATGTAACAGTGCATGTCTGACATGTTATTAACTGGTTGTGTGGTGATGGCATACTCAAATTCTAGGCTGTCCTTTAACTTTAAATGCACTTGTTACCTGTTTCATCCCATGAAACAGAGCAGTATTTAATGTCCCCTGTAGAAAGAATGCCTCAAATTCTCATTATGACTGCTAGAGGAGGTTACTTTGATTAATCAAAGATATGACATTTTCTTACTAATAAAGGTACTCAAATGGTGAACATACTATGATTTTTTTTGCTAGCAAGGAATATAGAGTGCATGTTAAGCGAATAACATGCAAATGTATAAAATCTCAGTGTGTGCAAAAACTTTTGACTGTAGTGTATATAAGAAGAGAAATGAAAACAGAAGTATATAAAATAATGAGCAGCATGGTGGACTGTGAGCCACACTCATAGTGTGGAGGGTTCGAATACTGACTCTGCATGGAGTCTGTATGGCGTTTTCTCATACACTCTGTGTTGTTTCCTCCAGGTGCTCTGATTTCTTCCTGCATGGTAAAAATTTGCCTTTAGGCAGAATGGTGTCTGCAAACTGGGTGCCCTGTGATGGACTGACATCCCATCCAGCGTGTAACTCCAGCCTTGCGCCATACGCTTCCAATGATAGACTCCGGACTCATCACGGACTTCTACTGTTACTGGATAAGCAGTTATAAAAGATAGATGGTTATATGAAAAAAGTAAACTTCTACATTTTATGGACCGAGAATGACTTCCAGTTTAACCCAGTGGTACTATCATTCAAAATTATTATGGAAAAGGTGCTTTCATTAGCATGGGTCTCTGATTAAAGGAAATTTGCAGCGAATATTGTCCTTGGGCTAGCCACATGCTACATTTGTCAGCATTAACATGAATTGTACATATCCCTGAGCGTGCTCTGGTGCTAATTAAAAATGATAGGCAGTAGACAATACCACTAATCCTCACAGACAAGCTGAACACACCTTCTTGCAAGAAACACGTGTGCATTCTGCTCCGGCCTCGTGCGGCTCTCATCTTTTCCTCCTGGTACCATCCGAAATCTCTCAGATTTCCTTTTATGGTATTTCTTTTTGCTCTGTGGCCTTAATTTCAAGGGAGACTCAACTGCTGAGCGTAACACAATGGGCCGTAATGGTTTATGGGAACTTTTTTTTCTGTGGCTTAACCAGTTGTAAATTGACGTCAGCTTCTTCGGGGACGAGATCCCTGAATCAGTAACTGAGTTTAATGGCCTGTCAACCACATCAACCAGAAAAAAAAAAAATTCGATCTCAGAATCCCACAGCTCAACCAAGTCACACATAAGTCATATCTTTTATGTGTTAAAGGTGAAAGTACTTTTTTTTAATGCCCTGCCATTCAAAACCAGCTAAGAGGGTGTGGATTCTTCCGGAAGCAGGCCACGAGTTCTCACCCCGTACACTTTAAAAATAACAGAAGGATAAAAGGTAAGACTTCTGCGGCCGACTCCATTATACTCTAGCAGTGAAAGATAAACACTGATTGAAATTTACTGGGCATGCAACGTATATGATTTATTCATTTTTTGGTGCTCTCTGTATATAAGAAGGATTGCTAAATAACTCAAGTGTGTGCATTTTTAACGCCACTGTGACTCTGTAGCCGTCACCATTATTCTGCGTCCGAGAGAAAAAGCTGTATAATTTATCCAGTGGTGATTAATAAACATAATGTTGGGATCTTCGAAAGGGCCCTTTATATCCAAATGGAAAAGGAGGGTTATTGTCTTGGGTGGTAGCTGCTGTCAGTCAGTGTGAGGCGGGGAAATGGAGGTAATGTAATGGAATTAGCTCTTCCTGTCTCCCCACTCGGGCTGCTAAGGTCCAGCAGTTTGGTGTCCTGGTGGGGGGACAGCGACGGACAGGGCAGGTGGGTTGTCAGCTGGGCGGCATTCTCTCTGTGGTCGAATGCGAGGCCCAGGAATGCGGCTCCTAGCTGGAGCCCCACCAGTGAGAGAAAGGCGCTGACATTTAAACTGTAGACTTCATAAAGCAGGGCTACCTTCTCCAGATCTGGCCCAGAATTATCTGGCGGGGTGCTGAGGAAACTCTAGGGGAATGAGGATATTTTATGCAGTCGCTCACTGCATTCTTTCTTCACTGCATGCAGCAAATTAAAGAGTGCCATAGTGCCAATGCCAGCCAGAATAGCCTGCCAAGGAGTCTTTAAGTTTTATTATTATTATTGTATCAAAAATCCTAATTTACAATTATACTACCTGGCTTGGAGTTTCAGCAACATTAATCTTTTTTAGACTTCATGCGAACGCCTAAAAGCCAATTGGATAACAGTGACAATGCTATAATGTCCATAATGGAAGGCTGAGTGGAATATTTTTAAATGGCTGTCTGAATATATGCCTGTAGGTGGCAATGTCTATTGTATGTACATATGTTTGCTATGTATCTGCTGTTATTTGTTATTTATGTTTTATCTAGAAAGTTTAAATCATCTTTCATTCTTTCCATTCATCTGTATGTCTGTCTGTCCGTCCATCCATCCATACATCCATCCATCCAAGCCTCACTAACCCTTACAGCACCATTCCACATTGCCATTGCTTCTCTTTTCGACCATTTCCATGACTCGCAGGTTGGTTTGCTATCAATCCGGTGACCAATACCACGATCCCCCCAGGATGTCCAAAGCATAAGAGGGCATCAAACAATGCATAAGCACCTATTGAAACTGTAAATGAATGAATGGGATTCGGTTTGTTTATAATGAAATGTCATTGAGTTTCATGGTTGATCAGCAGAACTTGGTTATTATAATAACTTTGGATGGAGTTATCAAAGTATTTTAGGTTGTTCTTTTTCTGTGAGCGCGATCTTCTTTCACAGAAGGATGGATTTTCTAGGATGGAGAAATTGCTTCTTAAATAGGCGAAAATAATTGTGTTACAGAAACTGACAACAAAATGCCGTGGTTTTCCCCATCTGATACAGATTATTGTAGCTGCTCAGGAACAGCTGAATGTAGGACAGGCACGTGTTTCCTTGTACGCACTAATGAGCTGCTGAGCACTCAAAAATAAGAGCGGAATTGTAGATTAGTGTAATTGTAATCAAGGTGAAATTAAATGAGTCTACTGGAACAGAATGCACAATGTTCATTCCGTAGGCACACCTGGGGACTTCCCCACATGCAGACCACAGTGTTGACATGTGTAATTTAATGACAGAGACAGAGTATAATTTAAGGACATAGAGGGAGAGTGTAACATAACACAGAGACAAACTGTAAGTTGAGGACTGACTATAATCACAGAGAGAAAGGCAGACAGTAATCTAACGATAGAAAGACATGCGGGATGTAATTTTTGGACAAATGGACAGGCAATTTAAGGATGGAGAGATGGAGTATGATTCTGATGAGGGACAGACTGTACAATGTAATGACAGATAGGGAGAGAGGCTGTCATTTGATGAGACACAGACCATAACATTTACTGACAGAAGCCGACAGTGTAATTGAAGGACAGAGAGACCACAGACAGTGCAATTATGATAAGAGAAAGTAAAATTTAATGAAATACATAAATTATAATTTTGATAAAAGAGAGACAGACATCCATCCATCTTCCATACACTTATCCTGGTTGCTAGGGGGCTGGAATCCATCCATGACAGCATAGGGCACAAGGCTGGGATACACCCAGGACAGAAAGCCAATCTAATGCAGGGCACACACATACAAACTCAGTCACACAATATAAGCAATTTAGAGACGTCAATTAGCTAAGATCAAGGCTTTGGGCTGCGGGAGAAATCCCACAAGGCATGGAGAGGGTATGCTTTCTACACACACAGCTGAAGCAAGATTCAAACCCCTGACTGTGGACATGTGGGGCAGCAGCACTACCCACAGTGCGGATATATAGTGGTATAATGATATAGACAGGCATAAGAAATTTGATGAATGAACAGATGAAAGAAAAACCTACAGCACATTGTATATTCCAGAGGTAAGATGAATTCCTTGACACCTTAGATAAATGGATGGTTCAGAGTAGCAGGGAAAGGGGTGACATAGTCAGTGAATGCATTTCTTGGGAACCAGATATTGGTTTGTTTTTGCTTATCAGCATTAACAATAGGCCGCAAAAAGGCACATTGAAACCTAATTTATCTTGCCTGCCTAAGATCCAAGCAAAAATGATTTTGAATGATGTTGTCTGAGGGTGAGGCTCTCCACCTTATAGCACTGTGTACAATTTTAATTACAATAGCTCTTTTATTGTGAAAATTTGGATAGACATGATGCTAAAACTAGCATTATATACAGAATTCGTCTATGGTTTTAGTGAAAACTTATTTCACAGTTTAGTAGCCAGAGGGCATTGTGGATTTTTCTTAATCAATCAGCTTCAAGATATGCTTGAATTCTTTGAGTTATTGCTGCATTTTGCCGCTGTTTTTTACTGTCATGTTACCCTGTCCTTGAACTGATGCAACGTGAAATTTCTGTTCCATTTAGATGTGGTTTATAGAATTCCTTCTGTTAAACAAAACTCAGCAAAGTCTTTATTTGTTTGTATATAAATGCAAAGAGGTCTGCAGCTTATATTCTCTAGAATTGACAAGACAAAATATGAATGTGTTCACATCAGATTAAAGCATGATTAAACTCAATTCAATTTTATTTATGTAGTGCTTTTAGCGTGTAGAATTATCGCAAAGCACTTTGCAGTGTCGGGGCACAGAGGTCCTGAGGCAACAACGGCAAGGAAAAAATGCCCTCAGAGACAGAACCAAAGACAGAACGCATCAATCCTCCTTTGGTCAGCACGGGGCACTAAAGATTTATATAACTTAGTGCGATGTAAATTCAGGCAGGTGGGGGGACAGCACAGGTAGACAGAAACGCGAGCAGGCCAGCAGAAATGTGAGCAGGCCGGCAGAAACGTGAGCAGGCCGTTGGATAGGTAGGTTGTTCCCTCGAGCAGAAAAGTAACAATGTACGGCTGAGTATAATAAAGAAGGTCCAGCCGGCCTAGTTATGACAGCATCATTAGGGGGGAGACACACACATCATAAGGAGGGTGTGAACAAAGACATGAGGAGCCGCTGAATGCCAGAACTGCAGCACATGGCCACACACAAAGCAAGAAAGATACCACTGACAGTATAGTTTATTGAAAATCAATGACAGGGATCCCTACCCAGCTCTACCCCTCAGACTACAACCCCAGCTGGAGGTGAGTAGCTACCTAGAGTTAGTGTCCCCGTATAGTTAAGCTACACAAGTGTGGTGTAACCTAGGCTTATAGATGGAGAGTGAGCCTGAATCCCACACATTTGATGACTGCTCCTCAGCTGCAGAACTCTGTAGGTGAATACTCTGCTACTCAAAATAGCCCTTTCCACTCTGGGAGCTAATAGGTAGCCTTGTCCCTGAGCAGAGCAAACGAGGGAGGTGGTATAGAACTAAAGGATCGCACACATACTCTGGGGCACAGCCACAGAGAGCTTTATATTTTAGTAATAGTAGCTTAAAATCAACAGCAAAGGTTATCTGGAAGCTAAAGTAGGGACAACAGGACTAATATTACCAAATTTGCCTGAAGTTTGATGTCCGTTTAATGATCCAGAGGTACACCCAGAAAGTACACTGCTACTGCAGAGGAGACTAGGGACAGTTGTTGAACTGAATCTATAATCTATTTACTCATTAATCTGTGTACTTTTATTATGACGTGTCATGAGCGTCAGAAATGTTCCTAGCAGCTTTTAATTAGCAGAAGATAATAGACATGTAGCTGGGGTTAGCTGACGTGTTAAAAGTCCACTTAACATCTGACCCCATTCAACAATTGTCGTGGGTGTCCCTTATTCTAGTCTGGACCTTCTAAAGGTTGGAGAGCATCTTCTCTGGGCTGTGTTCCTCAGATGGAAGAATGCTGTTCTAGCAGCATGTGACACTAAAAGACAGGTCTGATTCAACTATGACACTAAGATCTTTAACCACAACAAGTTTAACCGAAAAACCATCAAGTTGCGTTATCAAACACACCTCGAGCTGCCCTAGGGCCAAGGAAAAATACTATAATTTTATCTGGGTTTAGTAACATGAAGTTACTGGCCATCCTGCTCCTCACATCTAATAAACAGTCTTCCGTCTTTGACAGCTGTGACAGCTCACCTCGTTTGAATGATATGTGTAGATGTGTATCCTCAGCATAACAGCGGAAGCCGACAATACGTTTTATAATAACGTCACCGAGTGGCAGCATATACACTGCGAACTATAATGGGCCCCTCACTGATTCTTGTGAGACACCATACCTCTCCTGGGTGGATGCACGGGATTTGTTGTTAACATTAACAAACTTGTAGAGACTATCAAAACGATAACAGACCCTGTCCTTTAATGAGGACTAACCAGTCCAAAGAATGTTACAGTCTACGGCAGTGTTTCCCAACCCAAACCTTGGGGACCCACAGTCCACATTTTTGCTCTGTCCCAGCTGCCAAACTTCTTAATTGTGATCTTATGGAACACCAAATACCTGGTACAGGTGTGTTAGAGTTGGGGGGGGGGGGTGACGGTGGGAGCAAAAGTGTGGACTGTCGAGTGGCCCCTGAGGACTGGGATGAGAAACACCAGTCTACAGTATTGAATCCTGCGCTTTGATCTAATAGCACTAGCAAGGACATATATCCATGGTCAAAGGCCTTAAGTAACTCGTTCATTACCTTCAGTAATGCAATTAACAGTATGATGTGCTTATAACACTGAAATAATTCATTTATATTATTTCACTGTTGAAAGAAAAACAGTTGACATACTACTTAAGATAAATGAAAGTGTCAGAGGTATGTCTGTAATTTGGTAGGCCACTAGGATCAAGATTTGGTTTCTTAAGGACAGGTTTGATAAAAGCAATTTTAAGAGATTTTGGACATGCACAAGGTTTAGAGATGAATTTATCAAATTTACTAACATACTACTGATTGATGGTGCAATCTCTCTAACAAGCTTTGCAGAAATAGGACCTGGCATGTATGTAGCTAATTTAAGTACAAAGCTGAGGTTCTTCTGTGGAAATAAAAAACAAAAAAATCACGCTTCTTTATTGGTTTCATCTAACACAGGAAAACCAGACTAGGACTGATAGCTATTTCTAACTGATAAATCGTTACTTTAAACTTGGGTATTTTCCGACTGGAAAAACATCAAAAAGTCAATGCTCCTATGCTCCTGCTGGAACCTGTGACTCTAGCGTTGTGTGATTCCTTGTTAACCTTGACACAGAATCAAAGAAGAACAGTGTTACCTTTGTTGTTTTCTATCGGCCCGGAGAGACATGTAGGCCTAGCCATGACTTGGGCTTGTTTGGAAAATAAAAGGCTTTCTTTCCAGGCAACCTTGAAAACCTCTGACTATAGGGACCGTCACTTACCTTCCAGTTTGAGTGAAGCTTGTTTAAGTGTGACCAGTATGCCACAGTGTGAATTCCCTTTCTTTATGGCTTGTGTTTTCCAGTGGAGCCTCCAGGTCAAGGGAAATACCTGTTTAAGTTAAGTTTCACTAGATATCACTCTAATTAGGTTAAATGAATGTGGGAGCATGTTATCAAAGACTGCTGCAGCCAGTGCAATAAGTGAACGACCAACACTGTATACTAGGGAGCTGATATAGCAGCAAACCTTAGTCATACCTCAAGTTTTAAGAGAGAATGATCCGAGATTGCAGGATTTAGAATAAAAACACATACATGTTCCACAAAAATACCATGACTAAAGATCAAAGTTATGATTACGGGAAATAGTAGGCCCTACTGCATTCTGAAACGAAGAGAGTGCAATTCTCACAGGATCACAGCCATCTCCACATGTATATTACAATCCCCAACAAACACAGCTTTACCTGTGCTAACAACTACTGTAGATACATCAGGAATTCTGCAAACAACTAGGACAAGGGGCCTGTATCACAAATCAGGTTTCTTGCTTAACCGGATAACTCGTCGGATTTAAGGTATCCCAGTTTACACTGACTTTATCTTTGTTCTCTTGTATTTAACCCAGACTACTTTAAATCTGACAAGTTACCCAGCTAAGCAAGAAATCTTGCTTTGTGAAAAAGCCCCAGGAGGTCTGTAAACAATACCATCAGTAAATGATGGCGAAAATTAATAGTGGTTGGGCAGAATTAACCAAGATTTAAAATGAGTTAAATCTGTGACCCAACTTATTAGAAATTTTCTGATTTAACTAAAATACAGCAGCAGCATTGCTTCAGTCATCATATTGAGGGTAATGTTTATAAGTATACCAGAGAGGATAGAGTCATTTAGTGCCATGAAGTCGTCTCTTTGGAGCTTCTGATCTTGCATTCCAAAATTCCTTTCTAGCTTGACATCACAGTCATGTTATGACAGAGTTTCTAACTGGACTTTTAAATTATTATAGGAGACGTTTTGGTGCAATACACCTCTATGATCAACAGTGTTTTAAACAGACACATCTCAATTGCAAGAACCATAAGTGATGACTGAAAACAGCTGGCAGATGGTTAATAACGTAGGTGTTTAGTCATTGCTTTGCCTTGAGACTATAAGGTATGTTTTTTTGATAGAAGATTGGCAGCAGCCTGTGTACAGTAAATACTGTCTCTCTTCAACAGCCCAGGCCTACATCACGAAGTCGCCCAATTTTAACTGAGCCCCATTCAGACAGCCAATGATGCAGCAATGACAATCTGCTGTACTGGTTATTGCCACATCGAGCAGGGATCGATCCAGAACATATTAGTGACATCTTCTACTGAAATGTGTGCCCTAGACTTCTGTCATTTGTGAACAGATCTTTTAAGCGAACATTTTAATCTTGGTCACTGCACTGATTTGTTCCATTCATTCAAGTGATACATCATTCAGTTCATAAAATGATTCTTCATTTAGTTCGTTCACTGAGTGATTCTTTGTTCAGTTCCTTCACTGAATGCTTCATCGTTCGTTCAGTTTCTTCACTAAGCAATGCTCTGTCCATGACCAAGAGAACCTATTTCTCCACCCACTGGTGTAATAATAAATGCGTGTGAATCAGAATGGTGAAATTATTTAATTAACATTATATAATGACATATGAGATATGTATATAGTAATATACAGCAATTTGAATTAGTTTGAACATATGTGATTAATTTAAAGTACATGTTAAAGGGACATACCCATTATGAGACTGAAAGATATTCAACGGGTACATATCAGAAATGAGCCATTCAATGAGTGATTTTAAACGAAACTTTTATTTAAGAAAACTGGAAAGAACTGATTCACTTAAAAGAATCGTGATTTCTGTTTTTATTACCCACCTCTGATTGGTTTTACTGGGCACCATTAATGCCAGCATTGGAAAATAGGGGAGGATTTACGTCTTCTTTTAGGAGGCACTTTTAAATTGGCAGAGATATCAGTCACTCTGACATCTGGAAGCCAATTCATTACGGTTGCTGAAATTGCTATTTTCATGTTTCTTAACATGGAATCAGCCATTACCAGAACCTTCCAGAATTACCTTCCACAGATGTTTCAGTGGGCGTTTCCCTTAGTGCAGGGAACCTGCTGGAAACCTGAACGGCGGAACGGTGCTTCTATGGGTTGGGTTTTGGATTTACGGCTTATGTCACCGTTCTGGAGCAGGGAAAACTAGCGTGGACTTATCTGGAGTCCCTGAAAGTGAATTAATGAAACTCTCCCTCTAACTCTGCAATCCCCTACCAAGTAGCCTTCTCTACCAACTTTCCTTCTCATAACTAAACTTATTGGCAATGACAACAGAAGAACAATAACTAAACATATAGTCCTCCATACACTGAACAGGAACCATGGTGTCCCTGCAGGGCAGGCTGTAGTGTATACATAAGTTAATTTATTTATATAAGCCTTTCCATTTATAGGTGTGATTTGTTGATAATATTTCACTGTTCTCTATATGAATCTATATATTTAGAGAAATATGTATGTTTTATCCATAACCTGACATTAGTTCTGCAATTTGTCTACATTCACATTACATTATTTATTTAGGGGAATTTCTAATGGTTGACCTGAAACAAGTGCAAGGTAGCTGTGGGGAAAAAAATAGCTATAGAAATCTCACATTTGTAATCAGAAGTGCTATAGACATGTCATTAAGTGGGTAGGCTCAGATACAGGTACAACATGCAATCAACACACACATATCTTCTAAGAGAGAGCCTAGCAAGTCTGAGTGAAACCCAGAAGAGGATCTAGTAGTTTCAAGCGATTAAGCGATTGTGGTAGGGGATGGGATTAGTTCAGGGACAAAAATGAGGCTTAAGTCGTTTCTAGAAGGTTATGTTCATATGGCTTTATTGACTTTTCATATTGTGATCCTGAGATCCAGCATTTTTGTCTCTCTGTTTTAGGACAGTACATTCTTGGTCATAACTCTTATACTACACAATGTACTTTTTCAAGTCCTGTTGTCTCTTAAAGAGGACAGTTATATCTTTGAGATGACATCACATGTGTGGGGCATGCTTTTTACCATCCCAGCCCTTTATACATGTGATAGATAGATAGATAGATAGATAGATAGATAGATAGATAGATACTTACTTACTTACTTACTTCTTACTTACTTACTTACTTACCCTCCCCCCTGGATCTCAGTAGGATAAAGAAAACTGTATATGTGATTGAATGGGGTCAGCAGGGGAGAGCCATGGATGACAGAACATGCATGGACTGGCTTTTGTTTCACCGCTACACCATGTTCAACTTGTAGACTTCAGTGCTGTGATCTTGCATGGTCACGCCATGTATTGTTGTCAAGCAATTCATTTTCTCCACCTTATCTGCTCCTTAATCACAACAGCATACTTAATTGCTAGGGAAGAGCTCCGGGTGAGTTATGTAGGATCATGGATCTTAGTATTCCAAGAGCAGATGACTATTCATCTTTAGACCAGAACATTTATCTTGCCATTGGTTCCCAGATTCTCTTTATCGAAGGACAGCCAAAACCTTTCTTTGCCTTTGACTTGGTCACAATGGGACTCCATCCCTGTCCTGTTTCACACAGACGTCTCACACTCCTGAACACAACCTTGGAGCATTTTCATTGTTTTTGACATTTCCAACAAGCTTGCCAGCCTGAGAATTGATGTCGCCCATGATGTTGATTTCTGCAGCAATATGTATCTGCAGCTTTTATACAGCTGAATATTTAACTATCAAATCAAGTACCTAGTGATAGAAGGGAGGGAGGACTCTGCTATCAACTGCAAAATGGCCTTAAAAAAGCACTTTCTATGTTTGCAATTATACTTTAAAGCCAAATATAGACAACAGGTAAGGCTTGTGTACTTATTTGTTTCAACAGTTTTGCAAACACCAGTAAAGGTCCTGTGCGTTTCTTGTGCAGGAAATTAGTCATATGCTCAGACATCATGAATACTTTGGTTAATAAAAAAAAACATTTCTGCGTTTCAAACATAATTATTAGTACTTAGACATGATATTTTGTTTTCAATTTGCATACTTTTATGACCAGACAACATCCATTTACTGTTTATTTTTTTGCAAGCTAAAAAATAGTAATAAAAGAAGAGCCTTTAATCAAGCAAAGGTCATGGAAATTTGACAATGCTGCCTTGATGCATATAAATACACGAAGGCTAATTATAAGACCCTTCACTGTTGGAAGAGTGCTATTTTATTTTGCAAACGCTAATGGCTGTGACACTCTTTTTTTCCACTTAGTTTTTTTTTGTCCATTACAGAAATGTTTTATAACAGAACTAATTGACCAAATTAAAAAATTTTAAGATTAATTTACCTGGTAGTGATGTACAGATGTACTTTTACACAGAATGGGAAAGAGGTGAAAAGAATAATGACTGATATATATATATATATATATATATTTAAGATACATATTTTTAAATAATTTCACTTTGCTTGTCTTTTTGCAATTAACTCATTGCTCTGGTCAACTATCTTTTGGATATACTATTAGACTACGGCCTCAGTTTGACCTTAATTTCGTCTTAGTTTAATTTGACCTGAGATAGAATTTTTAGCTGTCAGCAAGACAGCAGTGCAATGCAATGCAGTAATTCTGTAGGGCAGTGTTATCAGTATAAAATAAGTTGTGAAGTAATGATCTTACTAACGAGATTGTAGTTGAAAACTAATAAAAGAAGGTATTTTTATACAATGAATATGATACTGTGAAATTATCTGCTTAGCCCACAATATAGCGTATGGTTATGTATCAAACCTGGATTATCAAATATTAGAAACTGATTTTTTCTGAAAAAAATTCAGGATTTTAATCAAGTGGGTATCAAGTGAAATATGTACTAGAAATACTTTAATATGGAGTAAAATCATGTGCATCAGCTATGTTTTTGAATATTTATATGTGAATGTACGTTATAGTCAATGTTTATAGTGTTCTTGTGCACTATTAACATTTTTCATAAAATGAAATGTATTTAAATGATAATATAACAAACGAAATCTATAACCTCTTCTAGTGGCTTAACAGAACCCAGCACTGACACACACAATCACATTATGGGCAAGATTCCCAATCACCTGATTGTGTAGCTCTGTGTGTAGCTCAGCATGGTGGCACTCTCTGCCCATGTGTGGAAGCCGGTGGCTGGAGGGGAAGTCATGTCACTATTGGGCTATGGGCAAGACCCTTAACTAGGGCTGCTTCTGCTCTGACCAGGCACTTAAGACTGGCAGTATGAGTTTGGACCCCACATTCAGCAAAATCTACTGAGGGAGACCCCATGAAATTTGTTTCTAGCTACGGGCCTGTCTGTAACCCTGAGTTGTAACTAGGGGTGGAGCCGAACCCGAATACGGTATTCGGAAAGGGACAAATAATGTGTTTTTTACGAATACTTATTTCGAACAAATACTTTAAAAAATATTTGTATTCGGGAACAAGAAAAGCTGCGTTTCCTCTTGAGACCGCAGTGCATGCCCGGATGAGTGAGTGAGTTCAGGAGTCGGGGGGGGGGGGGGGCGGTAAAAGAGGTGACTGACACAGGCTGCTCCCCGCAGCAACAGAGAAGGCTCAGCTGAGCGAAAAAAGACTTAACTATCACTATTTTTGTTGAATAGATTTTTGTACCTTAACTGGGTTCCGGAGGCAGTTTATAACTTTCTGGAAGCGGAGTTTGATCGGGAGATTATTCCATTACGATGCATTATTGACGTCTGCAGTCAGGTGCTCTCATGAGTCATGTTCGCTCTGTTTACGTACTGTAGCTCTGTTAGCTCGGTAATTTAGACAATAGGCTGTTGACAGAGTAACGTTAACGTTTGGTTAAAAAGGTTAAAACAATGCTTGTGTAGTTGTGTCGAATTGTATGCACTTGTAGGAGTTATATGGTACGTTTAAGTTACTCTGTCTACTGCATATCCATAATTATTATAATGGATATAATTAAAGAATACTTACACTATAACGTAAATTAGAAGTGCAACGCAAAAAACTGGATTTTTACGCCTATTTTGAATTTTACTCGAATACAAATACAAATACTTTTCCCCCCTCAACAAATACAAATACAGATACAAATACCGGCTGCTTTGCACACCCCTAGTTGTAACCCTATTTGTATGTTGCTCTGGAATAAAACAGACTGCTAACTAAAAGAATGTAAGTAAAATTAACTGGATGTACTGTATGTAGAAAGAAATCAGAAATTCTATATAGGTATCCCCTGCTTTAGGAAAGTAGAGCTGTTCTGTGAAATCTTTCGTAAGACGAAATGGTGTAAAGCGAAAAAGCAATTATCCTTCATTTATATGGGAAAAAGTTTTGAGCATTCCCAGACCAAAAAAGTAACCATTCAAATCATACAAAATCAAGCATATAAAAATAAAATTACATTAATGAATGATATGATAAATGTACAGCCTATAAAAAGTATAACTAATGTATGTTGAGTGTAGTTTCGCTTACCAGAATCAATACAGTCATGCGTTGCTTAATAACAGGGATACTTTGTGGAAAAATGCCTTGTTAGACAATTTGCAGTTGTGCAAACATAGAATGTACTCAAACAAACCTTGATGGCATACCCTACTACACACCTAGGCTAAATAGTATAGCACAAATAACAACATAAAGTACAGCATAGTAAATACATATCCCAATAATACAGTTATCATCATTATCAAGTATTATGTCCTGTAGATAATTGTGTGTGTTATACTTTCACACGACTGGCAGTGCAGTAGGTTTGGTTACACCAGCTTCACCACAAACGTGAGTGAAGCTTTGTGCTACAACATCAATGGGCAATAGGACTTTTTTCAGCTCCATTATAATCTTATGGGACCACTGTCATATACTGTATGTGTTCCATCGTTAACCAAAATGTCCTCATGCGGCACATGACTATAATTCTGTTATTGGCTAGCTGGTAAACAAATGTTATATGCTATTTTCACTTTTTTCTTTTTTCGTAAAAGTGAAAATGCTCTTCAAAAATCTTTCAGTTAGCGAAAATAGTAGCTAATGTACGTTTTTCGTGAACGTGAAGTGATGTTAAGCAAACATTTGTAATTTGGGGCCAATGTTCGTAATGTGATACCTGTATTTTAATAAAAATAAGTGTCTCACGTTTTTGTTGTGCCTTCGTTTACGTTATGTGTAAATACTTGTTTGTTAATATATTACTGCAAGTTTAAATGAGTACTTGTGTTAAAAAGTAAATAAACTCAAGGTTATATTACTATTAAACTTAAACTCTTTAAATCTTTAGCTAATCTGATGACTGATAAGGGACCAAGTCTGCCTCTCTTGGGCAGTATATTAATGTGTGTGTGTGTGTGTGTGTGTGTATGAGAGAGAGAGAGAGCTTCTTTTAAGCCTTTGACAATTTTAGAAAATGACAGAATGACAGAAAATGGGTGTATTACATTCTGTTTCCATCTATAAGATACAACAAGAAGCAATGTGTACTTAAAAACAAATTTAGTTTTAATGTAAAGCCACATTTATTCAAACATAATGATGAGAGGTATATTTCTTAAGCTGTTTATGTTGCTTGGGAAAAGAGCACCGTCAGAAATAATACCGTACAACTGCCTGAGATAAGAAGGGGGGGGTTTCAGAGCATGGCTGTCATATTAATTCAAGCTTTAAAGCTAAATTAACGTAGATCAAATGCGGCACAAATTAAGCAATTTTAAACCAATTTGCTTGATATCCTTTGGTATTCTCTCATGTTTTGAAGTTAAGTTCTTCTCTGTGCTCTGCCCAGCTATCGTCATGACATCGCTATTAAAGAAGAAATAAAACATGGTTTTACCTAAAAATAAGATGGACGTGCAAAGTGCTTTGATATCCCCATAATTTCATATTTTAGAGAGGTGTGAGAGGAATAAAAAAAATGTAGAACACGCAGCTACCAGATACTTTTTCAGGCTGCTGTTGTTGAGGTGACCACCAGGCACTGTAGACCATCCATGGCCTTTTTGTACTGTGGTTGTGCTGCGGTTTAGTTTGATCACCACCCCCTCCTCACCCAAGTGAAGCTAGCCTCTGCGTGACACTGCTATTCCCAGAGATGATGTATAGCCTGTGATTCCTCGTGGTCACAATGAATATTTCAAGTAGGACGGATGGATGAGAGGATGCAGCTTGCCTTTAGAAGAGACACTACCTTCTCCCCAAAAGGCCATCCATTGTGTAGATTTAGCTACCAAAAAAAAAAAAACGCATACGAACTTTTTTAGTCATAGGATTGACCATGCTGGCTTTTAAAAAATCATTAGCTGCAGCGAGTTAAAAAGAAAAATCATTCGACGAGCCCCTTGCATTGTTCTGGTAATTGATTGCCCTGGTGTCAAATCAAAAGTACTTGACAAGCCCTTTTAAGTGCTACTATTTTTGACGTAACATTTGTGACAATCGAGCCATTATTGATGTACTGCGAAGAAGAAAACTGAACACAAACACACACAGGAGAAAACTATAAATGGGGGAAGTCCCATCTCTTTCCAAGTTCTCGCTCTGTGGTTGACATTGATGGAGCATAGTGGCACTCTTTCATGACAAGCTATTTCTGCTATGTTGTAATATAAACGGCTCCAGACTAATGTGGAATAGCTAATATGACGGCATAAGTAGTGTGAAAAATAGTTTTTGCTTCATTTGCTAGAACATTCCACATCTCCAACAGAACATATTTTTTTTGCTAGTGAAAAAGTTATGCCAGGCCTGGTGTCTCAAAGATTAATGATACGAACGGTGGCTTTTAGGTGTTCTTTGAAGGACCTCGTTCAGGGATTTTAAATCAAGTATAAACAACTTTCCATAAATGTCGACCAGATTTAATTATGTAGTAAAATTTCTGCTGTGTTACCAAACTGGTGGGTTTTACAGACGCTACAGTTTTGTACTATTATGCTGAGTTCATAACATTACAGCTAAAAGTTCATCTAGATCCTTCTGGGCTGCTTTAATCTGCTTATATACTATTTCTGTAACTCTGCTCTCCTGTTTCAAATACCCTCAGATGTCCTTAAGGCAGGACGAAACCTCACATGGCTCCTGACATTAAAAAACATTCAGATGTGGCCAAAAATCATTTGATAAACAATGAAATTATGGATTCTGGCACAAGCTCTGTAGTTTTCTGTAAGTTAAGGTTTTATCTTTACTTACCCTTATTGGACGTGTCACAGAAACCCATTTCATGTGAGTCGTGTCGTTGGTTTTTTTTTTTTTCCAGAAGTCCTGATGTCGCATTAGGTCGACAGTTTTGAAAGATTTTTTTGGATTGAATACAGAGCAAATTTAATTTGCATTTGAGAGCACCATGTGGAAAAATGAAGGGATAACAAAATTAATATGTATTGATTTTAAACCAGTGGGAAATACAAGGCAAGCCACAGGATGAATATTAGATTATGATTATTTTCCCTGAGTCACTGGGGGCTGGTTTGTTTGTCAAGTAGATGTATCTTGTGGAAAATTTGGGGTGGTTTTGCTCAAAATATAATAAATTAAGATATCCAGCCATCAAGCAGGGCACACAGTCATACAACCTGGAGCTGTCAAATCGTCTAACTGGACATTTTTCGATTAGGTAATGAAAACAGAAGCAGCAGAAGTGGAAACCATCACGCATCCCTGGAGGTGTGAGGTCACAGCTACCCATTTGCTGCTCTAGTTCTAGTGCTATAATTCTATATGCCCTACTGCTGTAGTTCTATATTTAGCTAGATATACAGCCAGCAAACTCTATGACTGCCAAGTTACAGAAAAAGGATCAATTTCAGGGAAATTGTCTTTTGGAGTTTTGGAGCTGTGGAATTTTCACTCTGAGCGCTGTAAGAGATAAAGTGACGGCTGTTCATATCAAAGCTCTGGTCACATTGATTTTACAACGGCATCCCAGAAGCTGTATACCTATTTATACATTTAATGTGGCTTTGCGAGAAAAAAATAATCCTTTCTACTGAGACGACATGTGTCCAATTTCTAATGTCAGTCTAAGTTGATGTCTAGTTTCTGGAACATCTGCTCTCCAGTGCAATGTTTAAAGCATGTAATCTTAAAATGTAAATGTTTTAAATACTATCCCACTGGGTACATTTCCCAAAACGCCTTTTTGAAATGAATTCCGACAGGGGTGTGGCAGACCGTCCCCTGGAGAATATCGCTGTACAGGTATCACTAGCTGCTTGCCAGTAAACAGCTATTAAAGCAGAAATAAGTGGATATGTTTCAGAGGGAACTGTTTGCCTTCTTGAAGAAGAACACTAGGCATTGAATTTCTGAGCGAAAACACATTAAACAAGCCCCTCCATCATAGCAAAATAAGGATTTCTCATGTGGAAAATTATTAAGGCTGATTTAGATAATATTTCCTGTCTGGAGTACTTAGTTTTTGCGGAAGTTCCATGCTGGACAAGGGTGAAAAGGCAGGTATGCAAATTAGCACTTTCAAATATGGTTCTCTAATAGAAGAGTAGGAAGTAAAGGATGGAGAGATTGACTGCCTATAGTGAAGGATTTCAAGTATCTTGTCTTTTCCACACAGCAAGGAATAGGAACATAAGATTTATTATTGAGCTTGTGAAACTGCTGGGACTTTATGGACTCGTCCCAATGGAAGGACGTCAACAGACCCATGACTGACTGGAAGGCAGGTTCCCCAGCTGGCTAGTGAGTGAGCCTGATCTTTTTCCAAGAAGTTGGAAGTCAGGTCTGGCTTAGCTGAACTTAACCTGTGCCCAAATACAATCCTCTACTGCATACACAGGAAAACCAAAAGTATGAGTAATTGTATGTATGTATGGATACCAAGTAACCTGGGAAATGGCAACCTGCGGCCTCTTCCTCCAGTTAAAATACTCATTAAGATGCATGGTAAGAAAAGGTTACATGTTATATTAATCTGAATTCCTTACAGAGCCTTCTCAGTGGGAACTAGGAGGTCATCAGTGAATAATAATTTCACTGTAATTATCATATTAGGGTACTAATTACCTGGATAAAAAGCTACTTACTAAGCAACAGAGGAACCGGTTAGATTCATCAAGAAGGATGCAGGTATAACTATTATTTTATATAGTATTATTTAGCAGATACCTTTATGCAAAATGACATGTGTTTCAGAGAAAAAGCACAGTCAGTCAGTGTCTGGAACATTTGGTGGTGAAGGACCTTGCTCAGGGACTCAGTGGTGAAATCACTCTGCTGAGTATGGGATCTGAACTGACGACCTTCCAATCACAGGTATAGCATTCAAACCTGCTAAGTCACACACAGCCCTCAGATATGAAAAGCAGAGCATGTCATTGGTGATGTGAAATCTAATATTTTGCGACAAAGGTAGTTTAATAAGAAGTCACATCACACAACCTTTCAGAGTAAATGGGCAATTTTTCATATTTATTTTTTTTATTCAACAAGAATGTCCCGTTGTCATTGACTGAGTTATTGAATGTGATTAATTTTGCTCTCTTCACAGGAACTTTAAAAAGTTCACTCGCTGTTACAGTCTTGTTAAGGAGCACATCAGAGATTTTTTGCCTAAAGGCAAATAGCTTGAGTCCTTAGTAATGATTTTTTTTGGGCAATCTTGGGCTGTTTTTTCACTGAAATTATTATTTGTTAGGCACACCAGACTTACCCCAAAGCTAAATTATAGAAATAGCACAGAGTGGATTTCAATATTGATTTCAGTATTTCTTTAAAGCAGAATACTCTGCAAAATTAGTCACAGAAGGAGAAATGCAGACATTTAATACTGCTCTAGGAGAAACTATTTCAATCAGTTCATTTCCAATAGTTAATAAAATATTGAATGATATATCCCTGGTTTCAGTGAAGACCACACTCAAAATCCCAGACAAATTCTTCATAAATAAACTGTCCAATAACTGGACAAACGCTTAAATGTCATACCGCATTAAAATAATAATAAAACAGAATTTAAAGTTTGCCCTACTCATTTTCAGTTATACTCATGAAAAGGTGAACAGAAGTCATTCTATCATGTTAGGTTTTGCATCTAAAACAAGAGACCAAGATGGACGAAGCCAACATGAAAATGAGAAAATTGTGGAGAAACAATACAAAATGAACAGATGCAACAAATGCAAACAGATTCAATTCCATGTTGACAACTTATTTAGTCATATAACAGGCCAATGACATTCAGCTTCTCTATTAACCTGTCTCTCTGCGATCTTTATTACTCTTTTACTGAGACGGCAGAAGCCTCACTGAATAATCACTGGCTTCATTCTGTGGTTTATGTGTAGGTACCAGGTGTAAATTAGGCCATTTTGGCCCCACGGAGGATGAATCCCCCCCGGCCACAGCTGAATACTCCTGAAAGATATAAAGACCAAGATACGGGAATGTGTGTATGTGTGTGTGTATGTGTGTGTGTGTGGGGGGGGTTAATCAGGAATCAAAGATAGAAGCAGTGGACCCTGATCGGGGGATGGACACCAACGTTACACACGTGTGGGCACACCCCGGCATTGATCAGGGGCAGAGTTGTCGGGTGGGTATGGATATCATGCCAGGATACCAATCCATCTACCATAGGGACCTACACTCACCTAAAGGATTATTAGGAACACCTGTTCAATTTCTCATTAATGCAATTATCTAATCAACCAATCACATGGCAGTTGCTTCAATGCATTTAGGGGTGTGGTCCTGGTCAAGACAATCTCCTGAACTCCAAACTGAATGTCAGAATGGGAAAGAAAGGTGATTTAAGCAATTTTGAGCGTGGCATGGTTGTTGGTGCCAGACGGGCCGGTCTGAGTATTTCACAATCTGCTCAGTTACTGGGATTTTCACGCACAACCATTTCTAAGGTTTACAAAGAATGGTGTGCAAAGGGAAAAACATCCAGTATGCGGCAGTCCTGTAGGCGAAAATGCCTTGTTGATGCTACAGGTCAGAGGAGAATGGGCCGACTGATTCAAGCTGATAGAAGAGCAACTTTGACTGAAATAACCACTCGTTACAACCGAGGAATGCAGCAAAGCATTTGTGAAGCCACAACACGCACAACCTTGAGGCGGATGGGCTACAACAGCAGAAGACCCCACCGGGTACCACTCATCTCCACTACAAATAGGAAAAAGAGGCTATAATTTGCACGAGCTCACCAAAATTGGACAGTTGAAGACTGGAAAAATGTTGCCTGGTCTGATGAGTCTCGATTTCTGTTGAGACATTCAAATGGTAGAGTCAGAATTTGGCGTAAACAGAATGAGAACATGGATCCATCATGCCTTGTTACCACTGTGCAGGCTGGTGGTGGTGGTGTAATGGTGTGGGGGATGTTTTCTTGGCACACTTTAGGCCCCTTAGTGCCAATTGGGCATCGTTTAAATGCCACGGCCTACCTGAGCATTGTTTCTGACCATGTCCATCCCTTTATGACCACCATGTACCCATCCTCTGATGGCTACTTCCAGCAGGATAATGCACCGTCACAAAGCTCGAATCATTTCAAATTGGTTTCTTGAACATGACAATGAGTTCACTGTACTAAAATGACCCCCACAGTCACCAGATCTCAACCCAATAGAGCATCTTTGGGATGTGGTGGAACGGGAGCTTCGTACCCTGGATGTGCATCCCACAAATCTCCATCAACTGCAAGATGCTATCCTATCAATATGGGCCAACATTTCTAAAGAATGCTTTCAGCACCTTGTTGAATCAATGCCACGTAGAATTAAGGCAGTTCTGAAGGCGAAAGGGGGTCAAACACCGTATTAGTATGGTGTTCCTAATAATCCTTTAGGTGAGTGTATATTCCTTCAATCATAACGGGGGGTGGGCGAAAGTGACATTTTGTCAGGGGGCCCAGAATTTCTAGTTGTACCCTTGATGGGGGGCATTTTGACGGGTCTGCCTTTATCTCGTTCTCTGCGCTGGCAGCCTTGACCTCTATTCAAGGCTACAGGGCTCAGAAGGTTGTGGTGTGTTTGACAGGCCGAATCAGGGAAATGGCATGTGTGTACATCTCGAATGTCGCTCCTTGTGCCCAAATTATCTGTGAAGCATACTGGCTACTGCAGATGAGCCGATCGCCCGTGTGATATAACGGAGCAGTCAAATCACGTTTGGATTTTGGGAAATTATAACTGGCATTTTAGACCCGGGACTCTGACATGCAAGCTGTCTTACAACGCATTAAATGATAATGTGGTTTGCTGATTATTTGGGGTTCAGAATTCTCTGCAGTTCCCTAAAATCTGCATTATCGCAATTGCCAGTATTGTAGATTAACTAGATTGAACAAAGACTCTGCCTATATCTATAGGTTGAATTAACAGAATAATTCAGCCATCTGATGGAAATTAGCTGAAGTTTTCCATTCATCCTTTCTTCTCCTGAACTCTTTTTCATTACAGACTAATGGGCAGACTAGATGATATAACAATAACAACAGCAACAATAATAATAATTAAAATTATTGTTATTATTATTATTATTATCCTTGAAGTCCGAGTGGCCTGTACTACGAAGCGGGGTTACTGGCTTATCGGGGTAACTTGTCGGATTTAAGGTAGTCTGGGCAAAATGTAAGTGAATGAATATGAAGTCCATTTAAACTGTGGTACCTTAAATCCGACAAGTTACCCCGATAAGCCAGTAACCCCGCTTCTTAGTACAGGCCACTGCTCTATTCTCTCATGAAGTCCATCTCTTGAATTTAGGGCTACCAAGAGGGTGTGATGGTTCACTTGATGGATAAAGTTCTCCGCAGTATATGAGCAGTGCCAAGGAGGACAATCTTCTACACCACTTGTATTTTGATATGACCAGGAATTTTGTTGGTGTGGTTTTCCATCCCTTATTATTGTTATTATTATTATTCCTCTATTATTATTATTAATGCTACTGTAAGTGGCTCAGCAGACTGCCTGTGATCCGAAGGTCACCAGTTCGAGCCTCGTCAGAACAGTCACATGTCCGTGGGCCCTTAAGCAAGGCTTTAACCCCCCAGTCCCAGGGGTGCGGCACGCTGGCTGGCCCTGTGCAGTGACCCCCAAGCTTGCTCTCACCTGCATGTGTGTCGCATGGAGAGCGAGATGGGGTAGACGAAGAGAGAATCTTCACACCGGGATTAATAATGCATCACTATTGAAGTAGTAATTGTAATGTTATATATGTATACGCAGACTTTAAAAGTTTAACTTTCAGAACAGATGAACGGCATCATGTCAAACTGTATACTTTTGTATTTATCTGCTGAAAGGCTGGCATAAGAATAATGAGTTGGTGTTTCAGGCGCTTTTTTGTTTTTCACCTTGACAGAACAGCCATCAACTTGCCTGTATTTTAGTAGTGTTACTATATCCGAAACACAGCATGCATCCATAATTAAATACAGGATGCATGAGCCTGGATCTTATCCCTGAAAACGAAGTGAGGAAACTGGAAAACATTGAAAGCATAAATATGGTGAGAACATACGGTTAGTCAGGAGAGAAAATCAAACCCACAACCCTAAAGGTGTGACGCTATACTGTTACCCACAGAGCCACCAGGCCGACCATATGTCACATACATGTAATTCGTGTTGTGCTGATCAATAGAAGTCTGTTATCTTCAAGAAACCGGAGGTATCTGAATTATATATGAAAACAATTTTCCTTGGAACACTACAGTTGAAAGTCAGATAAAAACCATAGAAACCCTCAATGTTTTGAAAATATTAGTGTGAACAATTTCTAATGTGGAGTGCAGCTTTTACACGGTACTTTCATTAGCTTTTAAAATTGATTTTTCATTTTGGAAGAGATCACTGTATTCAGTCAGATAATTGTTCTCTTTAACACTTAGAAACCTGCTTTGGATATGTTATCTTGGGTTTGTGGTCAGCCCTTCAAGCCGGACACACGTAGCTCTTTCCTCACCTCCGGATCGAATCAGGTCGCTAAAGTTGACCTCATCATCTTCATCATTTTCATTTAAGTTACGCATTGGCCTCACACGCTTGCTCCTCTGACATCTGTGGCGGTGAATATCCTTTCTCTTGGACTCTTGGTTTTAGTTAAAAGACCCCTGAAATTGAAAACTCCCAGAAAAAAAAAACATCTATGCAAGTCATATATTACTTCAATCCATCCATCTTCTAGAAGTACTGGATTGTGGGGAGCCTGCAGTCTTTTCCAGGGAAGCATGGGTCAAAAGCAGGGCCCAAGCCGCATGGGATGCTGATCGATTTCAGGGCACACAGTCATATAAGGAGAAACCTCTACACACACAGGACTGAGTCTGGTTGTGTGAATCGATAATACTACCCCTGGGTCACTGTGCTGCACCTACATTACTTCTAACCTGTTTATTTAACAAATAATAAAATAAAATAAACATGTTTGGCTTATGTGTCAGAGAATTATATTGTACATTGACAGCGAAAAAGTAACTTTTATGAATATCTGGAATGTGAAATTCAAACACAGTAACTCCTCCTCCTTCAAAGTTCACATATTCCACCAAGCTGGTCCATCTTCAGAATTCAGAATATACCATTGTTCTGGGACCTGATAAACATTTCAGCTAAAAATAACTAAAAATAAGTTTACAAGCACATGAACATAGTCCATATGGAAAACATACTTCCAAGAACGTAAGGTAATAAGGTAATAATGTAATTTATGCATATATATTTGCTAAATAGGCAAATTCAGCTTGTTCAAAAATTAGATTCTTGTGTCACGACACTTGAAGGTATATGAGCATTTAAGAGTCATAGTCAACAGATAAATACATACATACTTAAATGACCTCCTGCCAAGTTACATTTTGCATGTGAAGGAAAGCATTCCAGGTATACTTACTGAGATAGACGCAATCCTCAAGATTACCGCAGTGAGATCTGCTAATGAGCTTCAAAACAAACACATTAGTCAGATTAATTTTGGCCCTACTGACCATTTTCCGAAGACAGAATACATCACTGCATGAGAAGACTCATTATGCATGAAATAAATATCAAATGCATGATAAAAACAACAACATTGAAGACATAAGAAAAATGTATCTGGACATCAAATAGCGAATAAGGGAGAAGATAATGTCCATCATGATTGCACACTATAGTTACAATACAAAAAATTAAATCTATAACTTTAAAGAATTATCAAGTTCTTCCAGGACATAAAATGCCATTTTGAAAGATTAAGCTTTTACGAACAGATGCAGGCTACCTAATAATAATAATAATAATAATAATAATAATAAAACGAGCCTTGCTTCGTTAACATGCATATGTTGCAATATTCAGTCATTTGTTTTTATTTTGGCATTTGTGTTCAAATGTGATTGATAAAGTTAAGTGTGTGTGTGTGTGTGCGCGTGTGTGTGTGTGTGTGTGTTTTCTATTGCTCTGATAATACTAAGAAAATGAGCTGGAAAGATTCTTTTTGCTACGTAGAATTTGCTCTCTGTATGATGCCTACTAGATATTAAATTGTCATCATTCACCTAGATTTATGTTAGCATTCTGGCGATTTCTCATTTTTCTATTGCCCATTTTGAGATTTTCAGGTGAGATCCAAGTTGATGCTTGACAAAGTTAGTGATTCAGTTGTAAACTGATGGTATCACTACCTTCTCCTTTGATAATGAAAATATTTTATTATTTTTTATTATCTAGATCGATATAAACAGTACAGTAAAGACTCTACATTAAGTTGGCCTTAGATTAATGTTAACATTGTTTTTTAACCATAACCAGATCATTAACATCTACTATAAAGCAATAATGTTCTTAGTTCCCCTCCAAGGTTTGTGACCTTAGTATGGTGGAGGGGATTGCATGCCTTAGCGACCCACAGAGCTATGTTACCTTTTGGAGTCACCATCCTCAAGATGAAAGGTGGGGGTCAGATGTAGTACCAATTGGGCAACAAGCTTGAATGGGAGGGATCCAATTGGATCAGACCTTGTCAATAGACCCTGGCTTTGGGAATGTTGAATACTACAGTACCTCTCTGTTATGGAAGGAGCCTGAACTAGCGTGTGAGATTACAGGTATCAGCTAGACTTAGCAGATGCCATATCGTGGCAGTTCTAGCTTTTATGGTGCCCTGGGCAAACCCCAATTTTAGTGCCCTCCCGACCAAATAAAAAATAGCACCATTTGGCGCTGTTATTATTATTAAGGCATAATACAAATAAATAATGGCAAAATTTTAAAATGTTATATATTGTATATATACACTGTATTGGGACACCCCTCCAAATCACTGAATCTGATGATCCAGTGATTCCAATCACTTCCATAGCCACAGGTGTATGAAATGAAGCACCTAGGCATGCAGACTGCTACTACAAACATTTTTTAAAGAATGTGTCGCTCTCAGGAGCTCAATGAATTCAATCGTAGTACCGTGGTAGGATGCCACCTGTGCAATAAGTCCATTTGTGAAATTTCCTCGTTACTAAATAAAGTGCAATGCAAAGCATCGGATGCAGTGGTGTAAAGCACACTGCCACTGGAGTCTAGAGCAGTGGAGACCTGTTCTCTGGAGTGACAAATCACGCTTTTCTGTCTGGCAATCTGATGGACGAGTCTGGGTTTGGCGGTTGCCAGGAGAACGGTACTTGCTTGCATTGTGCCAAGTGTAATGTTTGCTGGAGGGGGGATTTTGGTGTGGGGATGTTTTTCAGTGGTTGGGCTTGGCCCCTTAGATCCAGTGAAAGGAACTCTTAATGCTGCAGCATTCAAAGTCATCTTGGACAATGTCGTGCTCCCAACGTTTGGGGACGGCCCCTACCTGTTTAACACGACTCCGCACCAGTGCAAAAAGCAAGGTCCATAAGGACATGGAAGAGTGAGTCTGGTGTGGAGGAACCTGACTGTCCTGCACAGATCCCTGACGTCAACCCGATAGAAACACCTTTGGGATGAATTAGAGTGGAGATTGCGAGCCAGGCCTTCTCATCCAACATCAATACTAGTGTTATAATAGCTATATAATAGTATCATTTTATGCATTATATTATACTCATAAAAAGATGAAACGGCTGCATACCTTATCTTTTGCATGTTTCTTCTCTACTTCTTTCCTCTTTCCTGATGGCTCAGACCTTTTCTTATCCATTTGTGTAAATTTGGCACTCGAGCATCAGTTCTTTACCCATCAATACATTTCTCATCCCCCAACACTGTCAACCAAGAGTCGAAATTCAAAATGCAACAATTTGTCTGTGAAACTCTATATTCTCCGTATTATGAATGAATGTGGTTAATTGGGTTGCATTTCGTAGTGTGACTGATTTTACTAAATGCATTAATACTGTACAAAGACAGAGGTTGCTATTTGATAGATTTCCCTTCTCTCCCTACCTTAGGCTTCCAGTGGGGTGACCTGATGTCAGCCTGCCCCCGTCCCATCTCATATTTCTGAGTAGCAGCCTGCCTAGATCACAAACCAGAATCAGGGTGATCACTCCAACAAGGTTAACTGACCCATACGGTATGATAGAAAGACGATCATGCAAATGTCACATTACGTTTTTTTTTAATGGACGCCCTGTGCCACCTCGGGCAAAGTGCCACCCTGGGGGGCTGTCAGTATTGGCCACACCTAAATCCACCAGTGCTACCATACATTCATGTTGCGTTGGTTTTAGAACCAGATCGTTTGACTGCTGATGGGGTCTCTCCTACTCTGGTGTTTGCCATGATGTGGAAGGAACTGGAGTGCAAAAGATCGATATCGGTTAAATGCAGTCGGCCATACTTCCATGCACAACGCTGGCTCTGGAACCAGGTCTCCCCTACTGTGGTGTTCCCCAGGTGTGGGGATACTGATAGGACACTCATGACCCTCAGGCGGACAACTGTGTAGTTGAAATTCTTCCCTCTATGACGCTGTGAGTTGTAGAATAGGAAACTCTGACTGTTTTGCATATGGGAGACTTCAGCGATCACATATGAAACAAGGGTGATACCAGGATGAGAGTGATTGGGAAGAATGGCCTCCCAGATCTAAACCTAAGTGGTGAATCATTACTGTCCTACAAGTACAAGTACAAATACTATGTCCGAATACAAGAATGTTCATGAGTGTGCATGGTATCAGAATGCCCAAAGCCAAAGGTCAAAATTGACATCATAATTGTGCCTTCTAACTTGAGGTGTTTTGAATACTCAGACAAATAGCTGCTAGAGCCATCAACCTGTCATCAAGTGGTGATGAGACGAACCTGGTGCATGGGAAGGAGACCCAATGGACTGGGATGAGTCAGGTATCAGGGTTTGTTGGGAATGTGCTACTGAAACTTCTGAGTGTATTGAACTCAGCTCAGTAAAAATAAGAAACAAACAAACCAGCAAATAAAGAAATAGAAACGTTATATTTAGTAACCAAATATTTTGTAATAGATGTGAGCTACTGTATACATAAGACAGAAAAAAGCACCTAATATGAAATGAAAATGCATTAATGATATATTCATTTAATATTTATTAGGACCATTGATGTGCATGTAAACAAAAGATCAGATGGAGGCAAGATATTGTATCAAATCTAGGATGACAAATTTAACATGGTTTTTGTACGTTGCATTATTTGTGTGTAACAGGTTCTGGTAATAAAGAAAATCTTTATAGCTTTGAATTATTTTGCACCATTTCTTGAGAATTTATGAATATAAAGTTTTTCCCCAAGTCGTAACTACACAAACATTCCTTGAAGGTCACAGGACATTAAATATCAGCTTTGATGTACGTTACTTTATCATTCTTTCTACCTGTACACCTGGCCTGTTAAAATTCAAATATAAATCACTCCCTCGGGTTTTAATTTGTCATTTTGTTTTAATGAATATTTTCTTTACCCTTGAGTCAGCAGTCAGAAAAAAACAAGAAGAGAAATGGGATTGACAATTTTCACAATGAACAGACTTTTAGGTAAGTGTTACTTTTTGGGTAACAAAACATGTTTGCCTTGAAGTTGATCTTGATGTTGAGCTTAACACCAACATGCCGTTTTTACCTTGACTGAATTTTGGAAATCCTCATGGTAAATATCTCAGGTCTCAAAGCTTCCTAAAATCTGGAGATACAGTTCATACACTGTAGACCAGCTGTATCACTGTGTAGCACACTGACAGTCAAAAGTTTTTCACACACTGAGATTGTCTACATTTGCACATTACTTACTTAACATTTACTAAAATACACTCAATATGCTTTGGTAGCAAATGAATTTACAGTTTGTTCACCATTTGAGTACCTTTATTAACAAGAAAATGTCATATCTTTGATTAATCAAAGTAACCTCCTCTAGCAGTTATAACAGCAGAGAAAATTTGAGGCATTTTTTCTACAAGGGACATTAAATACTGCTCTGTTTCATGGGATGAAACAGTTAAAAGGTAAAGGGCAGCCCAGAATTTGACTATGCCACACAACCAGGATGTCAGACATGCCGTATATACATACTCTTTCCATGTCATGAGGGAAACTTGATTTATTTGATTTATATTTTCATTTATAGTTGTTCACTCAGCTTTTTAATGCTTAGGATAATTGGGGAAGCGGTAAAAACCTGTGGTGAGCAAAAGCCTTTGACTGGTAGTGCATATGGGGACCAGTAGCAATGATGTACTGTGTGTGGTATTACTGTCGACCTTGCTTAACTGGATGCTTTACCTCAGAGTGAATCAATGGCAAGTGGGTTAGACCAGTTGGTGATTGACAGTGCGAGATAATGCCACCCACTGTGGACTTTGAGGGCTCATTTCTCCCTTCAGTGGGTGGTAGTCCACTTATAAGGTTAATGCAATTAATAAAGGATCAGTATGTGCTTGGGTAATGAGTTTTTGATTAAGGAACTCTGGGGTGACTCATTGGGTGATTCAGCTTGAACTGACCTGCCTCTGAATTGAACACAACAGAACACATTCATTACCTCTGTATGTGTTTATTAGAGAATAAGACAGGCTGTTTGGGTTATACAAGAATTGTGATTTTTGTACTACTTTATGTATGCTACAGTTTTTCTGTGTACATGTACTGAGAAGGATTAGACTTCCTGTGTTAAATTGGAAATTAATACGTTTGTACATTGATTTATTGATTTGCTGCTAGGGTACCCTCATTGTGTGTTTCATTTCATCTTCAGCAATAGCTGTAGAGTATTGCCGGGCGTGTTCCATTCTGCATTTTTCGGCTGCTAGAGTGTCTGTGTGACAAATGCACAAACTTGGTTGGAATCGATTAGTCAAATGCAAGTTTGCGACGGCAGAGAGGCTGTCATTCACTGTTTATGCAGCCTGATTACTCATGTTTGCTGGCTTTGAATGTAAATCCAGTACTTTTCATACTTTTCAAGTTTCCGTCATTTCCTAAAATCTTGTTAGGAGATGAAGGATTCAGGTAGGGATTTCACATAATCTGTGGTTTAATTTAACGTGAAGCCCTTTTAAATGCATGTAATCTTTCTTATGACTGTTATTGTAACATCTATCTGACAAGAAGACATTCAAGGAAAAAAAAAATCACTGCATTTGTTACATTCATTATTTATTATCACCATTGTGGAGGGAAAAACCAATCATTCTACATAGTTCTTTATGTTTTATGTATCATGAATCTATAGCAGTCTTTGTAAATAATGGAAAAATTCTGCCTTTATAATGGATTATTTCCTAGTGTGAGGATCTCTGTCTGTACTTGAGTTTTTTATGAATTCCCAAAGACAATTTGTGGGCATATAAGACCTTTCTATACCCTTTCATAACGCGAGGATGCTCTGTAAAGTGTTAGGCAGCTGACAGGGCTTTGGTGACCCCTTTTTTCAATATAAATATCACAGAGGACAACATGTCGCGTTTATGCCGTGTATTGAAATGAGAAATGTGCTGAGCATTTTACAGAGCGTATAAATTCTGCAAAGAACCGGAAGGCAAATACCTCTTGATGATGCAAGTGTGATTTTTTTTACATAATACCCTGGGGGCTTTTCCTTGTTAAGGTGTGCATAATACAATTTACTTTGGCTGTGTTGAAAATTGTCCTATGATGATTAAATACACAATGTACTGTTTTTTTTTTTTGTACAATGTACTTTCAAAATGTTATACCAGACATCCTATGAAAGCAGGGATACTCTAAGCAGTCAGTTGAAACATTTTATCATTACAGTGGAATTTTAATTAATAAGAATTGTAATCTGTGAGTGCATATGATTAAGTTCATATGATTAGAGGCAATATTATTTGCATTGAAAATGTCATATTAAGCAATTGTACTGTTGACAACAAGAATCTGCACATAGAATAAAATGAAATCCAAGCTGAAATATAGGGCTATACAATTTGCAGCTAAATCGGATATGAGGACTTTTAATAACAAACTAGTTAAATGTAATGTACATTCAAAATAATATGAACTCTTTGAAGATTACTATGATATTATCTCTAAATACATCATGAGATGCATACTTCTCTAAAACGAACCTTCTTTTGTTTTGGGTCAGGTTGGTTTTCATTAATTAGCTGTTTAAATACATCCTTCATAATATCATTGCCAGTCACATGACAAAACTGGGACATAAGGTTGAGGTTCATCATTGGGGCGACCTGTAACAGGTGCTGACAGACGAGCTATGGAGACTGTATAGACAGTGGTACAAGCAGTGTCAAAAGGTCACCCCCACATGCATCAGTTGGTACAATCCTTGACTATTGCAAGGGTCTGCATTTGGGACATATATACAGATGGAAATGGTAACACTATGCAAAAGAAATTCGCAAACAATGAATTACTGTGCTCTGCCCTCTCTTGGAAAATATGGGCCCGGAGTGGAAATGGAACAGCCCTGAGGGAAAGCTGCAGCAGCATTTCAGAAGAAATTCTGGTTTGATGTTACTGCTTCAATGGAAACTGAAACTGCTGTGGTAGACAATTCTCCAGACAGGCACACAATTGCTCAGTTGACTTACAACTGGAGTTAGTGGCTGGGAAGGTCATAAAAGTTAGAGAACTTTATTTTACGCCCCAAAATGCGTGTCCCCTGTCCCCTGCAGATGGCCAGAGAAGAAACTCTCCCAAAAAATGCTGTAGAATAGAAATTGTATGTGTTTGAGTATCATGATAATCTGCCTCTTAATGAGTGAACCCAGGCAAGAAAAAAGGCACGAAACGAAATTACTGAATGGTCAGAAACTAATAAGCATTGTTGTAGAGATTCTTGGACTGTCATCGTCCAGGCACACATTCATTCATCAAGTATATGTTGAAGGATGACTTGTCAGCCTACACTGCAGCCCTCTATTGCTCTGCAATCCATTATCTAGCCTGCTTGCTACTGAAAAAAGGCTGGGGTTTCTGTGCAATTTGGATAAATATTACACCCTTTAAATCTGCAAGATGTTTTTATAGTATATTTTTACCGGTTGTCCATTTGTACTCCAGGATACAGTTTTGAGTGTTCAGCTTTGCACATTATTGCCCTTTAATAAAACTCCTTGTGCAACTTTTTTCATTTCTAGGCTCTGTATAGGAATGTAAGTTTGCCATTGTATGAATGATTGTAGATTTTGGAACTGCTCTTTAATTAATCACACACAGGGACAGATTTTTTCAGTGGCGTGAAAGCAACAGCTTACAAATGTCGAGCATAATTCTGGTGTGTCGATTTAAGATAGACAGCTTGTGAGATAAATTTGTGGCGATATGGTTTCTGTTCCTGTTGTGGCTGGCTGCCAAGTCATAATGATCGCTATGATTTCCACTTGGGCCCTTCTCCTATGCTGCCTCTACTCGTCTCACAGCTGGCGCGTGCAAACATGTAGCTGCTTCGGCCGTCCATAAATTCAAATTTGGAAAACAAAGCAAGAGTCTCTAGAGAGTGATGTAACTAATGACCTTTGCATGTGTACACATTTGTTTGTCAGGGTGTATAAATTCATTACCCCTGACATAAAGGGACAGATCATTCTCCGGTATTGTCTGAAATGACAAAATGAAGGAATATCGCTGGCTTTTACTGGTCTTTCCCTCAGAAAGAGATCAATGCTCCGGTGTCACAGTGGAGCCCGAGGCTGATACGTTTGGACTCTGAGGATTTTAGGCCTGGTTTCTCCACACAGACAAAAACATCACTAGTAAACGGCACTCTGATTGCTCGATGTCTCTGATAGCCAGTGTATGCTCTAGGCACAAGGAAATTTGTTTTAAACAAAATCCATTTAGGATAATGACTGAATTGTATGAATAAGTAAATACAGCTTTGATATTTTTACACAAATTAAGTCCATACATGCAGCTCTAATGTATTTAGTACAGTAGTATATATTCTGAGCAACAAACAAAATAATTAATACATGAAAACTGTGACCACAGATGATCTTAAACAATAGGTTAGTTGGGACACAGAAAAAAACTATTTTATGGGCTACATTGTGTATTAACTCATTTCCCCAAATTGCTTTCCTTGGTAGAACAATATGCAGTTGAACTTGGACTTCAAACTGGATGCCAACTTTGAGCTGTAAAGGACAGAAGTGCAGAACATTTCAGTAACTTTCCAGGATCAATAGTTATGAAATGTCGCTTTGTTGTAATACAGTTTCGAAATTGCTGTTATCAAGCGGAGGCTCGGAGACATGTAATGCTCCACAAATGGTACTGAAAGAAAGAAAAATAAAACTTTTAAAGATTTAAACCTATTGGTAACAACTTAATTTTATAATTTGTTGACCTTGTTTTTTTTATATAAAGCAGTATCTCCATTTTTCTGTGCTTTGGGGATCTGACCATTATCTGTTAAACTATGCGTCCTTCTGATTCAGGATGGCAGAGAATCTCTATAGCCCTCACCCTGCAAAGCAAAGAGTGATGTGTACCAGAAATAATCCATCCCAGTAAAATAGTAACCTCGATGTAGAAATTTAATGTGCAAAATTCAGTACATCTACAGGTTTGAGTAGAAAACCGACACCTTTGTTAGAATCACGTGGTCCTTGAGAAATGACTGCTTCATGCTTTTCTTAGAAATGGGCTTGTAGTGTGAAATGGTCTCAGAAGTTATGTGCAATTAAATCTGATTTGGAAGAATAGAAATCAAAATAAGCCTAAAGTAGAAGGTAATATGGGTTTTCTGGTAAGTTTTAGGAATGACCGGCCAATATAATCAAGGGTTCCTGGAGTAGACTGCTGAACCTCTCTGGTGGTCTCTCTAGACTATTAGTGCTTGATACAGAGAGGAATCAAACGACTAACAAGAACCAGCTGTCTGCAATTACACTAATTAGCGATTGTCTCCCTATAGGAGAAGCTGCCTAGTACAATGGCGGTTCCTGGCCAGGAACTGAGGGGGTGGCTTCTTTGATTCATCTCATCTTCTGCTCTTACATTCAAAGCCAATTCCTGGACTCCTGCTCCAAAGAATAACAGGTGGCAACAACTGCAGAGTATTTCCGTTCTTCCGAGTTCATTACGAAGATCGCTGTGAAGTCATGGTTCACTGTGGCGCCCAGTCCAATCTGTCATTCCTGGGTTAATCCACCGTATTACTTTAGCAGTGGGAAGTGTTTAACAAAAATAAAAGACTCTGAGGATGTCTGTGGGCATGGATATTATAAGCAAAGGGTTTTTGCTTGCCAAAGGAAACATTTTGTTTTTCTCCCTTATTTTCATCATTCATCTCAAGTTTTTAAAAATGCAGCCATTTATCATGATGATGGGGAAAAATAGATTAGAGTTAGGATTATAGTGAGGTGCTGCACCAGTTTCACTCTTACATAACGGCCCTAGAGAGTCAGTTGTACCCTGAGTTCAAATTCCAGTACAGACTGTCCCTGACTTGTGGCTGGATTCCATTCCAACAGAAAGGTCATACGTCGAAATGGGCGTATGTCGGAATAGGATCACTGACGTCTAGAGAATGAGACTAGGAGATGCGTGTGAGGCTGGGATGATCATGTTACCATGCACCAGAATATTTTCCATTGGCAACAATTGTACAACGTGCAGTGAACACTAGGTAGCATAATGTTGATGTGCGTATGGCCGTTAAAAAATGCATTTTTATATAAATTTGCTTAATCAGTTTATTATTATTTATTATTTATTATTATTATTTAAATGTGCGAGTCGTCCAAATCGCTTATGTTGTATATTGGGGCCAGTCTGTAATGGTCTTCCCTTCTGTATTCTACAAATACATTTTGTTCCAATTATTAAATGATATTATTACTTTTTACAGATAGGGTGGTGGCTCAGGCCTCCAGGGTGTGGATCTCACCCCCGGTGCGTGTGTACAATGTCAGGTTTTCATGTTCTCCCTGAATCATGTGGGTTTGCTCCTGCAGTCGGGCTCATTAGGGTCTCTGATTTGCTCACAGAGTGTGAGTGATAGATAGATACTTTATTAATCCATGCAGGGAAATTCAGGAGTATATTTATGTACCATCTGATGGACTGGCTTCCCATCCCATTACCCCTTGATGGTGACCTTGACCGAAATAAGAGGTCTGAAGATGACTGGGTTTCTACATTTCCATACCTTCTTGTCCTCTGTAGGGTTACTGGGTCCAGAACCTATGGGCGCAAAGCAGGGGACAACCCAGGACAGGGCACCGACCCATCACAAGACACATACATACACAGTTTAGCAACTTCTATTCACCTGAGTATGTCTATGGAGGGCAGGCGGACAGCTTCAACTAGACCCCATAGAAACCCCATGACGACATGAGGAACACATGCAAACTCCAAATACAGAGCAGAGACTCGAACCCTGGTCCCAGAGGTGTGAGGTAGCTGAGCAAGCCATCGCACCACAATGCCTGCCTATGGATTAATTATTATTATCGTTATACCAGTACATACAGTCCACGGGCTGGGAACATCCCACTTATGGACAACTCGTCCTCATGGACACACTGCTATAAACCCTATTATACGAAAATTCAGTTTAAATACAATCGTCCCTCATAAAGAACACTTTGTGACGTGTGTGAAAATTGCGTTCCTTCTGTAATTCGTCGGCTTGAGGTACAGTACAGTACAGTGCTGTATGTAGTTACTTTCACTATTACTGCATTATTATTATTCTAACTTACAGTACCTACAAATTCAACTTAAATACAGATTTAGGGAACTGATCTTGTTCATAACCTGGGAACTGTCTGTACTATTTTTTAGCAGTTTCATACAGTATTGGTCTAAAACAGGCCACTTGGATTTGGAGAGAGTGTGGGACCTCGGTCTAAGTGGGTTATGTAAAGAAACTATATGCTGGTGTTATTTAAATGCACAAAGGAAAGTGCTGTGGTAATAGAGAGAAGGGCAGCTGGGCAGGTCCACTGGCCTGTGAAAATATGGAAGGATGACTTTTATTTAGCTGACCATGTGCTCGCTGCATGCTGGTTTCCTTGCTGGGGACCGTTGTGGAAGTTCAGCTTATTAGTGGGGGGGGGGGGGGGTTGGAGAGGGATACTGAGGATTAATAATCTCATTGGAACCAGCTGACGATGAAGAACACCAGCCAGAGTCGACCCAGCGCAGACAACCACGGGAAATCTCTCGCATTTCGTAGGTTTCTGGCCAGCTGCCGGACTAAATACCTGCTATACATGTAAGCTCAACATCCACTGAATGTGTTTGTGGAAGAGCTAGTACTTAAGCTGTTTTGATTCCACTGCGGTCTAATGTGTACACTCCCTTAGAAGCGCTGTCATAACCATGTAGCAAGAGGCTTAATAAATTATCCTCTGTTCACCTACCAACATGTTTTATGTACATTCACTTTTACAACAACTCATTAACAACCAGTTACATATGAGAAACCATTTAAAATAATTAAATTTCATCTAAATTCCAATTTCCTTTCGTTTATTTTATCGCAAGTCAATAAATATATTATGTGCCTAATTTGTGTTTTTGTGGTCATTGAGGTAATGTTACCTAGATATTGTGCATATTGCTAAGTTGTGGGTTGTTCTCTCTCTTGATTTTCTTCCAACCCTTTACCAGCTTCATCTTCCTTCTCACACTCAAAGCCAATTCTTCGAAGGTTACGACTCGCTGGGTCAAGGAGTACCTGCATGTGTATTCTGGAGAATAAACAATTTTGAGACTTCTCAATTTGTTGTAATAGTACTTTATAATGACACTATGGTGAACTAGAGCTCGGCTGACTAGAGCTGATTTCTGATAGCTGACCTGCTGTGAGTCAGACACTTCAGTGGGGTCCAGTGAGCCCTGGCATCATTTCAAGCACTGATTTACATGCATTTTCATCCTAGGTTCCACAATGCAGTTACCGGCCAGGGTCTGATTTTATTGAATCGGCTTTCCTGGAGTTTTTTTTTCCCCCAGCTGCAAAAAAAGGTATTCTTATATTCTTGCCTCTGGTACCTCATCAGTTCCAACCTATTTACTATTACTGGCTTTGTTGGCCTTGTTTGTAATGAGTCTGTGTTTGCCTGATTGCTGCATTTTCTCACGGTCTCTTAGGACAGCTTGGGGATTTAGCTAATGATCATTTCAGTCACGCTGATTTGATCATTCCAATTTCCTCACGTCGTGGTCAAGCATTAGGGGCCGAGCCGAAAACATTTGATGATTGACCACCTGAATTAATGGCAAATGGCCATTAATGTTCTTCGTTACTTGTTTGAGTTTATCGAATTTTGGCCCCTTTGTTATTAAGCTGTCCCAACCACTGCTTATACAGACTTTTTGCATAAATGTGTTTTGCACAAGCTCTGTGAGAACATCATCTGCGCCAATCAATGCCCCTACATTTTCTGTTTATCCGCACCTAGCCAACCTCCGAGCAAACAGCACCTTGTCAAAAGCCATCTCCATCTCATTCACTCACAGGTAACAGCCTAAATCTCCGCAGGAGACATTTCCGTAACAACCATATCACAATTTTGTTTTTTTTTTCCAGACTGTTGAAAGAAAGATAATTGGACAGGTGAAATGGAACTGCACGTTTTTTTTTTTTGTTTTTTTATATAATCCTGTGAAAGAGGTTGTACGAAATTGTGTCACTATAAACATTGGCCAGAAAATTCGTATATGTTTTGTCAATAATTACGCAAAAGACATGGGGGAGATGAAGGCCATTCTGTGCCAGGTTCAGTAGTGTGTGAAAAGCCATTTTGTAACTGATTACTAGGTGGTGATAACTCTACCAAATCATGTGGTCTTGTTTTAGAATGTGTCTCTGCTCGTTTGACTGATCCTCACCACAAACTTTCCAATTATCACCCAGGGGGAAGAATGACTGTCTTCTCCCCATTGTTACTCTTTGTTGTGCTTCCTGTGTGTGTGTTTTTTGTTATAAATAATACTTCTTTTCATTTGGAATCAGAAATTTGCAAAACATAGCTTATTTAAGCTGGTCTAACAATTTGTCCTTTATGCCATCTCCTTATGCTTAATATTTACTGACATTCGCTGCTCACTTAATGTCTTCTGACTGTTCTGGGGAGGAGCATGTTTAACATGAATAGATTAACATTTCTGTACCAGGGAACAGATTGTCTGCGTGTACTTGAATCGAATTGATCATTGGTCCTTTTCTGAGTCAGCTATGTAAACAGGTCACTTAATATCCGGCAAAACAGCATTCTTAAACCCGTAACTCATGTACTCTTTTTCTATTAGACTTGTTGAACTGATAAGGTAAATGTTCATCTATTACGGCAATAAAAGAAATCAATTGGGGAAATTGTAAGCGGAATACAATTTACAAAATGACAAGGAGTTATTTGGACGACGATTTCTGAAACATGAGAGAGAAATTACTTCTGTTTAGAGAAGGTGGCACTTCATTGTCTTAAACTGGCAGGCTCTTACGTGGGAACATGCATATTCCCAAACAGCCGTTAGGAGGCCTTGTCTATCAAGGGCAATTCCGATGCTTGTTTTTCGCCCTACCGCAGCCTGCAATTGCTTTATTGAACCTGTTATTAACAAACAGTCCTAGGGCTCCAGGAATAAATCTATCACCAACCCCCCCCCCCCCCCCGAAGGATGTGGGTTTAATGTCTTATCCAAAGGGTAGCATTCTCAGCAGTGAAAAACAGACCATGTGGCATGGGAACTGGGAGGGAATTTACCATTTATTTGGGGAGGGGGAGTTGGGGGTGGGCTTTGGCAGGAATAGATTAACCAAAGCACAACATGTAAACACAAAAAGCAAAGAAGCCATTTCGGCAAGAAAATGACAAAAGGACTTAACAAGCAGAAGACTGTGGTGGGGGCAAGTGTTGTGGTCAGCCGTTTTTGGGACAGTGGGGGTGGCATTAAAAAAGCACGCAAGACGCAACAATTTCTACTTTTTGCAAGAGGAAGGGACAGGTGGAATGTGTCAATGTGACTAATCCCAGTCACCTGACTGTGCCTCCCAAGAAGCGCCCCCCCCCCCCCCACACACACGCACACACACACACACACGCACTGTTAGTTCCAAAAAGGAGAGCACCCCCTGCTAACTAACCAATACTGGAACCAGAAGTGACCAGTAGACCTGATATAGTGGATTGAAGTGTGTGTGCATTTGTGTGTGTGTGTGTGTGTGTCTGTGTGTGTGTGTATGCACTATGACATCAGGCACCATTTAATTTTGCCGTCCAAGCAGCTGTTATAAGTAAGATGTGAAAATTCTGTTATAAGTGCCTGTGAAAATTCAATGAGGCACCAAAACGTGAGCTGGAGTTGGCAGCTAAAGGCTAAATTGATAATTCCAGCGCACCTACTGCTCTTAGATGCCGGCCATATTCATAGTATATCCTGCAAAATCAATAACCTGTCATCTAAGTTAAACTTTTCTGCTGCTCTTGAAAGTCTAAGCATGCAGGTTTGAGGTGTGGAGAATATCTTTCAACTGACACATCTTTCCTTTTCGCATCGATTTTAAATGGTATGTGAGGACAGAAATGGCGCCCAGAGCTGCGAGATGTGCAGCCGCTTGTCCCTATTAAGCGATCCTTGTCCTGACTTATCTTGAGAGTCGTTTTACCCTTTTGGAGTTTGTATGATCCCAGTATGTAATTATTTAGGATCCCTGTTTTCACCTCGTAATAAACTACCCCAAAGTCCACTTTACGTCACGATTCACAGCCTCGAGGCAATCCTGTTATCGACATAAAAATCAATGGCTCTACCTGCGAGCGAGGAGACGTCAGAATGTCCTTACTTAAGCTCCGGGATAGCGAAGTTTCACAGCGGCACTGGTTTGAGCTTAATAATCCCTGGAGCTGGAAAAAGAGCCCAACAGATTTCTCAGGGAGGTCAGTGAGCCAAAGCTGAAACTTGCGTGATGGGGGCTCTGATGCGGAAAGATGTGCTAAACTGCTCAGAGCCTGTAAGTAGATTTATTTCAATATATTTCCATGCAGAAAGGAAAATACATTCAAATTACCACATTCATTGTACTTGCTGGTAATTATGCTTGTACTCGTACTGATGATGATTATCGTTGTCATTTATAAAAATGACCGTTTCCACATAATTACATTTTTAATTTGATCATCGTAATGATGACTGCTGACGAAAAAAAAATATTTATAATTTTATTGTAAATTTGGCTATTGAAACATTGACACGTTCATGTTATCAAAAGCAGACTGAAGGGTTTGTTTTCGGCCAAAGAATTACTTGAGCTGTTTTTTTAACGTTACACCGGAAACGGCAAGGCAGATTTTATCGTTATATGCAGGATGCACTGTGTGACCTGACATTTGTCGATGCTTGAGATGCAGCAAAGATGCTGAGCTGACCTCCTTCGTTCTGGAAAACATCTTATCAAATGTGTATGAGGTTCCAAGGTTTACTGATTTCTGGCTGCAGGCCAGTAATTGTGGGGGGGGATAATAATTTTGCCATAATTGATTTTTTTTTTTATTGCAGTGTCAACTGAAATGCGAGGGCTGTTCACATAGTTACACAAAATTAGACTTTTCTACATTTGAAACTATCAACTGAGCCTATATAAATGTACATTATATATTAAACACCAATGCATAAATCTGGAATGGTAATGTTTGCCTGCTAACATTTATTTTATTTATTTACCTGCAGTTATATGCATTCAATGTGGGGAATGACGATTAGTAGAGCCTGCCCGCTTCATCTGTTACCGTCTGCCTGAAAGCTATCGTCCATTAATGCTCAGTGGTAGCTTTACTGAAGGTTTTGTTTGCTCCCGGCAAGTTTTGGGCGATGAAGGAGTGGTACCAAGGCAGTGACCTGGGGAATTATCATCTATCCCAAGCAGTGACTTCTGGGTAATAGAGGCCTAATTATGCTCAATTACCTGCTGCCTCCATGCTGTAATAGACAATGGAGAGTCGAGCAATAATGCGAGATAGGAAAATTAGCCTCTAGTCAATCGCTATTTGTTTCTACCAGGCGAGTGTTCTTTTTGTGACAAGGAAAGGGGGAGTGAATGAATTGGGGCAGAAGTGCGTGTGTGTCAAAATTGGATTAATAAAACTTTCCCCTAATCATCCTTGTCTGAAGCTTAACCAGGGGTATGTTAGACAGCATCCGTGGTCTCAAAGCCCCTCATGCCTCAGGGAAGGACAGCACGGTAACGTCGAACACCAACACTGCAATGCAGGACTTTTACAAGAGCTTCATTTAGGGTTCATCTGCTTGTCTTTATGTCAAGATCTGCAGGAAAGAGATCTGTTAAGAATTACTGAGTGTCTGAATGGTGGAGTTTGGGGTAGCTTGTATGTCGGCACAACCATTGTTTTTGCTCTTTTAAGGTGCAAAAATATAGCCCTTTCACGCTGATCATCTGTATCACTCTCCCGACGGCGAGACGGCGCCAACCCTGCGACGTTCAGGTTTGCGTTCTGTGTAGCGGCGGTCATGCCTGTAGGCCGCTCCCTTCTTCGTGGGGGGGGGAGCCGCGACCAACAGCGTATCAGGCGTCTGTTGCTGTCAGTCTCTCTATCCTGGGTGGTCACTCCACAGCCGACATCCCCCCTCCCTCTGGTGCTCACGGACAGCTGCACTAGCCCCAGTAGGCCTGGGGGGGGGGGGGGGTCAGCAGTTGTCTGGTCTCCAAGGAATGGTAATGTCACCATGTTCTGGGATGATGGGGGGGCATGTTACCAGAGTGCACTGTTGTTCACGCCCAGAAGCTGCTGCTCTTCCCATCTGTCCTCTTCTTCCTCTTCTTCTGTTCTTCTTCGATCCCAGGATCACAGAGTCTGGCAGAGTCTGGAGGCCTCCAGTAGTGGACATGTTGGGACATTAGCACACATGCAATCCGCAGGCTTTGCAGAGTGGAAATACGATAACAGCGCCATCAGGTGGCTGAACACCGTTTCTGTAATATCGATGTACGCGTCTAGATTTTATAAGACGTTTGCAATAGGATGCAGTACATCTGTTTTTCTAAAGGAACAATAAAAATACACACAGTTTCTTCAGAATCCTGACAAATTCCATTTTGAGACTCTCAGTATGGATTGACTCCTTTTTATATCATAATCTGCGAGAGTCTCAAATGCACCATGGCGCTCTCGCAGGTAAAGGTGCGCATAGTCGACCACTTTGTTTGACAATGTATGAGATTGGGAACACACACTGAAGTCATGGACACAGGCATGCATGACGTCAGTCTTAATTGCAGCCGAGAACATAAAACGAGCGGGGAATCTCTTCATCAATTCACAGTGCATTGTGTTGTAGTGCGTAATTTGCTGGAGGGTGACCAGCCTGGTGCTGATTGTCATCTGCCCTGCCTGTGGGCACCCCAGAAGGCGGCGGGGGTGGGGGGGGATTTATCTTCTCCGTCCTGCTTCTGTTTCAGCTGAGGACTCAGCCATTTTTTTTTGTTGTATTAATCTCCCTGACAATGCTCGCATTTGATGGATTTTTCTGGGGAGCGGCGTTGAGGGAAGGTAATAGATCCACTGCAGCGCTGTGTCATGCTGCTCCTTCCTGGCAATTAACGGTGTTTATCTAGCCTCAGTTCTCTTAACTGGCAGCCTGACAACCACCATCCACTTCATATGAAAATCTATACTGTGCACATAAACGTAACTGCGGGGAATGATCCGTGAGTAATTCCAGATTTATGCCGATTGTATAATTCTGCATTAATGCCGACACATTTTG
This sequence comes from Paramormyrops kingsleyae, assembly GCF_048594095.1. Taxonomy (NCBI): domain Eukaryota; kingdom Metazoa; phylum Chordata; class Actinopteri; order Osteoglossiformes; family Mormyridae; genus Paramormyrops; species Paramormyrops kingsleyae. Next base: position 24,155,226 of record NC_132804.1, read on the forward strand.
ATGGTTATTTTTTTTTTGCCCGCCTAGCTTCTGCAGTGACTGAACTTGAGGACCTCTCTCCCACATGCCTGTCTTCTGTCTCATATATTAGGATCATCCAGATGTTTGCCTTTTAACGGGATCCGGGAGCCCTGGAACCCTTTTCACAGCTTCGGATGTGAAGCGGAAGTTCCGGGCCATGTCTTTGCAGGAAATAAGTCGTCACGAGTAACGATATTTACCATGCGGCGTTCCGCACTCTTGGGGCGTGTGCGGCAGCGCCCCGCTCGTTTGCTGAAGTGTAAATTGGTGTGAGGGTGATTTGTTCTGTTAGCATTTCAGGACTTGGTGGGAATATACTCTACCTTGTGTCAAGCCGGTGACCACACACAGAGCAGAAGCCCTACCCACTGCTAACTCTTTAGCTTGTTATGCTAATACTGCTTATTTAAAAAAAAATAATAAAAACACTTAAATCTGATTGGTTAAATATGCTGTTCGCAGCTCTGCCAGGAAACGGTAGGGCTCCTCATTTAATAAAATTATGCTTCATTTCCCTTTTTTAATCAATGCTCAAGATGTTCCTTCCAAAGGCTTTTCATGGTTACCCCATTCTGTTAAAAACCATCTAACTAATGAGGTTACCTCACTCCCATTATGACGTTTTGTTTGCATGAAGTCAAAACGGAAACGTGGAAATATCAAACATACAAGCATTATAATATAATATCATTACTTATCAAAGGCCTGTGCATTTTTAACTTTGCAATGCCTAAGCAAATAAAGTCATTAATAAGTCAGATACATTGTTATATTGCCAGCCTGCTTTGGCACGGTGTTTCCAGTTGGTACAGTCTGTTCCTTCTTCACGCCTTGTCTCTGTGGTAAATTGTGTGGGTTGATCCTGCTTATGGCCTGTTGCCTGCCAGGATGTTGGTATTAATTGTGAACCAAGTTTCCTCCATCTCATATCTACTCATAAATTACAATGCCTTTACATTACCTACCAGACAGATACTGCATGCCCCCCTGACTAATGTTGCGATTAAAATTAATGCTGTTACTGTTTCCGCACTGATAACCTCACCTGCTTTGGCTACTCTGAAGAGAGAAACGGGGTGAAGGGCTGTCCGGAACAGCAGAGAACAGTATTCCCTCTTGCTGATCCCAATCACAGCGATTCTGGTTCATTAGGCCGTTTTTTCCCCCCATTTTTTTGCCCTGATGAAGATGTGATAGCGCACTCCGATTTGTGTTTTACTGGACGCTTGCTTGGAGCGAGCGAGAGAGCTTGTACGGAATTAGAGGTGTGATGCGGCTGCACAATGAGATTTTCACTCTCCTATCCCACCTGTCAGACGCCTCAATGTTTTTTTTTTTTTTTCCACCCTCAGTGAGAACTTGTTGGCGATCCCTTTGTGAAGATCCGCCATGTTAAAGAGGCGCCCCTTTTATGTCAAATGATTTTTGACAGGAGTGACTAGGAGCGCGGACCTTTAAGGTGAGACCTAATTCCCTAGCCAGAACACCTTTGACTGCTGCATTTTGTTTTCCATTATGCATGTTCCTTACTATCCTATTTGAAAGTACAATGCACTGGCAGTGAAAGAACATCGCTCCCTTTTTAATATCTCAGGTATACTGGTAAAATATATAATATATGTGTGTGTGTGTCTGGCGATTATCAATAAACGATTTTATTTTGACAGACATCTGCTCTTCGTCTTCTGATTCTTTTTTTTCATGTCTTGTCAAACGTTCTTGTTTCCTTGCATTTGTCAGCTGTGGAGGGATAACAGATAAGATGCCAGTCTTTGCCACACGGCATTTGTGTTGTCTGTTTCAGTATGTCAAAACGCATCTTGTCCACTGGGTCTCGTCGTTAAGCCTCAGAGCGGTCTGAAAACAAACAAGAGCACCTTGAACAAAAACAAATAAATAAATAAACAAACAAACAAATAAAGAAACAAATGCACAGCAAAGAGAAGGTTTTATTTTTAATTTCATATGCAGATTATTCAAAGTCTGTTAATGATCAGCCTGGGATTTGTTTTGCTTCAGTAAAATATGTTTGCATTCAGGAAATTTAAATGTATTGCGCTTCTTATGAAAAACCCTTGATGTGTCGCTGTTCTGCTTGATCGTCACACACCTTTCTGCTTCAAAACATTTTTATGTCACACCACATTTCCTTTAAAATAAACATCCTATAAGACACATCTTGCTTGCAGAAATGAAAAAGAATGTTCTGTATATGTTAATTTTAAATTAAAATATATTTTGTTCCTTCGATGGTAAGCCTCCCATTCAGTGTCAGTGGGCCTATTTAATTGGTCATTTATTTTAGGAAGATTTGAATAAGTTGGTATTTAGTGCAGATTGTTTGTAATCCTCCTTGATTTTGTATCATTCTAGCTACATGATTGACTTCTTCACTCCTCAGTGAAAGAAAGGGTCATTCTTTAAATACCGGCAGCATCACAATGGTTGTGTTGCAGTCTTGTGTGGCCATATTGTAACGTAAATAAACGCAGTTGTGAGACGGAAGATGGAAGTTGGAAGGGTGAAACATTGCATTTGGCCTGAAAGGGAACTTGCGTAATCATTAGTCCCGCAGGGATCAGCTTGGGTGCATTTTGTCCAAACCCGATTTTCCATTCCGTAAATGGAAGCTCCTGACTGAATGGATCCGCTATCAAATGTGTGGTGTCACATTCCGGAAAACCATATCTTAAAATCTTAAAGCAATTGTTTTTGGATTGTGAGGCGGGGGGTTGCAACCAAATTTTCAGACAGTATTTTTAAAATAGCATTTTAGCTCTGACACAAAGAAAAGAAAAAAAAGCTGATACACACAACCCCAAATGTTAAAACCTTAACAATCAAAAAACAGAGATTTTAAAATGTTATGTTCAGAAACCAAATTGAAGGAACAAAAATGCATGAATGAATATTGCAGGTTTTTAAAAATCTACTTTTAGTTTTACTGAGGACACAATGATATATTTTACATATATATATTTTCAATAATACCGCCAGTGCAACCTGAGAAGCTCTTAAGAATTCCTTCAGCTGGTGTTGTAAACAATCCCAGAGCAGAACACATCTGTTCACAAAATAAGTCAAAATGTTTGTGTCCCTCCTGTTTGCCTCCTTCCTCCTGACAGTCAAACGTCAACCCATGCAAACTTCCTACACCTCTGTTTCCAAGCTTGATGAGAATTCTCGATGCTTCGGAAACAAATATTTGTGTTGAGAGAGGGGAAAAATGAGAGGGGGGGGGGGGAGGATGTGCTAATAGACAGATTTCCTTTATTCCCATTTGTGGGCTGGCTCAGTTCTGTCCGGGCAAGTTTGGGATTCCGATCACATTCTGCCTCTTTGGAAGGTCAGGATGGAGAGGGCTCGACATGCCTGCACTGCTCCTTCGAAAGAAAAAAAATCAGGATCTTTCCAGGGTAGGGGATTGTGTGTATGTGTCTTAAGTGGGAGGGAGCAAGCTTTTAGGTATGCAAGAGTCACTGGATCAGAATGAGGGAAGGAAAGGCGAGATTTTTAAGCACAGAAAATAATAGACCATGTTATGTCCATGTTCCTGGAAATCATCATCACCAACCTTACCGCTTCGCTGCCTTGCAGAACCCAGAGGTCAGAATTGCTGCTTCCAATGAGAAGCATGGTGTGCAAAGACGTTTTCCTGTGGTAATGCTGGCTCCTGGAAAACAGGCCAGGTATGGCTCAGCTTTTGCTCAGAGGGGGTTGAAATTCGTTGTGACAGAGGTGAGCCAGATTTGTAGCTGTTCATTGGGTTATCGTGCAGCGTTACTGTGCGCCTTTGCCTCCCGTTGCATCAACGCTGAAACCACATATTAAAATTGTTTTTTTGTTCTGCTTTCACAAAACCAAACAAAAAAAAATCATAAAGCCCCGTCTGGCCCAATTTTTCTCAAACAAAAAGCCCTTTATTTTCATTTTTAGATAGTTTTTTATCATTGCAACTATAGCGTCACAGAGCATTCTGGCATTTTTACGTGTAGCGGGTGGCGAGGCAGAGATATGGCGTGCTGAATTCGGTTTGTTTCCTTCGTTCGTCAAACGCACATGCAAAGAGAAGGGCATGAATCGCTTAACTGGAGTGAATTCAGCCCATGACAAGATAACGGGGTTGTCACATCAATTGGACATAGTGTTCACAGAGCTCAGTGCATACAGATCCAGCCATTATGGTGCAGCAGCCCCTTAAAAAACGGGGAAAAAAGAAGAGGAAGGAGAGAAAAAAAACTCATACTTTGCAGATTTTTTCCCATAGTTTAAAGAATATATCTGATGAGTTCTCTTGGCTACACAGGCATTATTAGAGCCGTGAGCTCATTGCTCCTGCAATCTAGCCAGTCTTCATTCACAGCCGTGTCCTTCTCTGTCTTCTCATTGTATACCCTGGCCGGTTAAGAGGAACATCTCTCTAGGAGGGAAGGACTTTAAGTGGATTCAACTAATTACATTTGCATATTATCAATCCTTGCACGACTTAACCAGACAGTTTTTCTTCCACAGAAGATGGACGCTTTTCCATAGACCTCTGTTTAGATTTGCCCGCTGAATGCCAAATTCTCTTCTCCAGCCGCAAGCAAAAAATCTATTTACTTGTACACACACCATTGATGTTATGTTACTTAACTTCAAAGAGTTAAATAACTGTGCATTTGTCTTCATCCTCTGTTCCAAAGGTTGAATTCAGCCTGTGTTATCATGTCTTCTTCATGGCTGTTAATGGGATATACTTGACATAATTTGTTCATGACATGGGCATGCTGTAACCGCACATCATGAAAGACTATACCGGCCGCCAGAAGAGCTGTTATGAAGGCATGTAGGGTTAGCTGTTAGCTACTGTTGTTGATGGTATTATTTTATCGAAAGCCACTTAGAGTTCAACCTGTTTATACAACAGGATATTTGACTAGGGTGCTTCAGGTAAAGTACCTTCCTCACTGATATGACACCAGAATCCCATGGGTACTTGAGCTAGCAATGCGGAGTGTCCTTAACCACTCTGCTACCGATTATATACGGACATCTACACTGCTTAGGGTTTATCTTATTATTACTGACATAAGCTTAAAATATATGGCAATTAATGGCCATAATTTCAGTATATCTTGGGATGCTTGCATAATTCAGGAAAAATATTGCTTATTGGTTTTATAACAAAAATCAATACTTTGTTCATAAATGTATGTACAATGTATGTAAGTAAAACATTCATTTAAAGTAGTAATAAAGTGAGACCTAAATTATACTTCTAAGTAGAGGTTGACCGATATGGGTTTTTCAATAGCCAATGCTGATATTTAGGAGTCAGGGTCAGCCGATGGCCGATATATGCTGTATACAATACAACTTGTAAACAATAACTTAAACTTATAAACAATAAAGCATCAGAATTCCAAACTCTGTCAGAATCAATGATCCTTAACGTTACCTGTAAGCAACAGTTGGTTGAAGGCTCATTATCATTACGCCAGTTCCCGACGGCGTAATTCGCATTCTCTTTCAAAAGCACTTGCGTTTTCTTTTACAGCAACATTTCATTGCAAACCAGTTAAATAAATAGGTCTTTGAAAGATCAGAATTCAAGCCTTACCATATTCTCCCAGGACTCTTCCTAAATTTCTGGCTGGGGTCCTGCACAAGGCAGCATGGGTCATGTGTTTCACAGCAACAATAACACTGGGCTGCCCGCAGACGTGCCTGTCTGTAAATTGGCATACTACACTCGGATATTGGCCAATGCCGACACATAAAAAAATCCCAAATATCGGCCCGATATATCGGCCGCCCGATATATCGGTCAACCTCTACTTCTAAGATATAAAAAGTTAATTGACAAGCAGTGTCATTGGGTGCTTTTTAATTAGTAACACTATTCTAATAACATGAAACACCAAACATCTGCAAATTCCCATCTTCATCCTATATGAAACCTACTCCAAAAGTTAGCTTTTAATTAGAACTGCAATAACATGCAACCTATCCTAGAACTGGACAAGCAGGATGGACAAAGGATGGATGGATGGAGGAATGCAAGCTTTTGAAAAGAGCACTGTCCATTTAAACAAGATAAAATCAATGGAGTCCATCTGATTTCCTAATACCTGTAAGTTCTAAATATGGCTAAATTTTACTAATCAATATTTTTTCTATTCTAAACAGACATCAGGAATGTCTACAAATTCTTTTTTATGGACATTCCATAATTTTTTTTTGAAGGGTGATTTAGGTCCCATGCCGTTAAATTGCTTGATGCAAGTCCTGCGTTCCTTCTAGGTACATTGAAATGGGAGACCAGGTCCATTTCTCATATTTGAAAGTCTAAGGAGGCCCTCAACAAAATCGTAGATTACAGATGGCTATTCAACAACAACAACAAAAAGCCAGCACACAGGGGATGATTTAAATTCCTCTCTGCAGCTAGGAGCAGCAGGTTTTGTAATTTTTGTTGCCGCCTCTCCGCCATTTTTCTTCCTCCCGTGGCTCCATTCCCATGGCGACGTAGCTCACACTACAGCGCAGGTCATGATGTCACTCACCAACGCGGTCTATACGCATATATCAGCGAAGAAATAAAGCCAAAAACTCTCATTAGCCAATTTATGAGTGTTGAGGCTGAGCTCAAAAATCTGCCATCGCTTTAATTATGAGATACGCCTTTTCTTTTGAAATGATCGAAGGTGCGAATGCATTGGAATGATGAAATAAAGTCACGTTAGCTGCAATGTAAGACTGAGTTTGCATCAGAGTCCTAAATGCAATCTTCGCTGAAGGAGTCTTGTTTTTACTGTATACAGCAGATGTACAAAATACTCATGATCCAGGGACTTGGGCAGGATGGTGGCCAAAGTCCTTGAGGCTGGTCACACTTTGTTCCATAAGCCAGACTGGGATAATGAACTGGCAATGACTGTCAGTCCCCCAGTGTCTCTGCCACGATACCAGCAGCTCAAAATGCTTCTCACACTTCTTAGGGGCCCCAGCTATATATTTTTTTTTATTTCAAGAGAGCAAGCAGCAATTTGATAAAGTGAGAAATGCCACTTTGAAAAGGGCTATGTCTTTTTTTTTCCTTGGCAGCTTCTTGAAGAGTTTGCACGGTCTTGTGAGACGGTCATCTTTAGCGGTGATAATTTGAGAGGAACATCACTCATGGTGTCTGCGACTAAAAAGGTTACGTTTTTATTTTTCTTTTAATACTGCTGAGCGTTCTAAGCAAAAGGGATGTGTTAAACAGTCTATGAGTTTAGGTGTGGATATTAACAGCAGGCTTTTCTGAATCTCTCCAGCTGGGGCTTCCGTGTCCTTGGCTTGTAAATCGTTCTAGGCATATTCTAAAATTTCATCACCTCTACAGCACAACCCTTAGGACTCGTTTTCTTGATTAGTGCGATGGGCTGGAGGCATCTGGCTATTTTTTAAACAAAAGAGAAAGAGAGATGATGAAGTGTAACAGTCCACGGTTGGAGACAACCAGTGAGAGACGGGGGAGGTAGAATACATTATATAAATACATTAAAAACATTATTGTGTTGCACAAGAGGGGAAGCATAAGTGATGAAGAATCCTTACTCCTGGGGTACTGAGTGAATGAGGAAGGGACCAGGCATGAGATCCACCAGACTGACTGCATGACAGTTACTGGAGAACTGAAGACCATTTAAAGTTAACAGTCTGTGCCCCTCGTATGACCTGCATTGTTTTTTTTTTCTTTAATCACCATAATTTGAGGATCAATAGATGCGATTTTGTGCTTATACAGTGATAGATATGTAACGAAATATAATCTCCGAGTGGGAGTGACAGTGAATTCTCTTTCTTTCTTAAATCTGATTTTGGCCTAAAGGAAGATATCCTGACAACTTCCCAAAGTTGATTTTCCGCCACTGACGTGAATTGATCTACCTGCTAAACCACATCAGAAGAAAATGCCTAATGTGTTGGGTAATAGTACTGAAGTTGCTTTTAAAAGATACACATCTCCCTGTAAATGTTCTGCTGCACGGTCTTTGTTGTATTCAGTTTGCGACTTTGCTAATTTAAGGAAATGGGGAACGTGGGAATTCAGCTCCCCTTAGGTGTACTTGTATTTTTAATCATTTTATTCATTCATAATATGAGTAGAGCTGGTAAAAAAAAACAGTTACTCGGAAGAAAAATGCTTTTAAAAATGAGGAAAACAAATCAAAGTGACAATGACTGAAATTGAAACATATTTTACCCCCAAAACTAGATGAAGTGAATGTTTAACTTTTTCAAGTGGAAATGCGCAAAGCATTAATTACACAGTCACATCCATTGAGTGTTTTCGTGTGCATGTGTGTGTGTATGTGTGCATGTGTGTGTGTGTGTGTATGTGTGTAGTAAGTTCGACTCCCTTTCATCTCGCTTCAGGCTGGTGGAGAGACAGATAATAGTCTGTAGTCAGGGAGAAAAAAAAATGCCTTTTTGTCTCAGGGGATGAAACATGATTCAGTTGCTTTATCTATGCGTGTCTGTCTCTCTGTTGGTGTGTCTGTGTCTGTCGGAATGATCCGTTCACATTTCATGGGTTTACCCTTGATGAAATTGCCTCTGTCACTGCAAGATGATACCTGTGGATAAGACTTCAGATCCACTTCCACTGCCTTGGCCAACAATCAAAAACCTGGAGCGTCTTTGTGGATTTTTTATGGATTTTTTTCCCCCACAAAGGCTATCATTTAAGTAATGAATCCAGACTTTCATTTCCACTCAAATTGCTTGGTTGACAAACTTCTCTGAACACCTGGGAAAATACAGAAGAATCCATTTTAATTGCATATGCAGACTGTTCTATTTTTTTTTTTTATGTTTAATTTCTCGTATGCGTGTAAATCACAGGTTGGGTCTGATTTTTAGAGGAACACCATTAACACCTATATGGAATGTTTTCTAATTTGTGGGACAGGAACAGAGAAAATGTGGCCTGCCTTGCTGTCCCCTCTGTGGGAGAGCAGCGGTGTGGCAGTATGTTAATTTGTTGTGTAAATGATGCATTAGCATCTTTGGGAGGTGCCGGCGGAGCCGGGTGGGGGTAGCCGACAGTCTCTCAAAGGGAAGAAATCTGGACTGGGCCATGCTGTGCTTTGAGGGGGGTGTCTGAGCAGGAAGACCTGTGACACATCTGGCAGGGAGGGATTGTCGCAGGTGTGCAGTGCACAGAGGAGCTCCGTCCGACTGCTTAACATAAGCTAAACGCCTCGGAAAGCCAGCTGGAAGGGGCTGACTTGCTTTTAACCTATTGTTCTTTTCCGGTGCTGAACTGTAACCACGGCTCAGCCAATCAGCAGCTGGGCATGTTTTCTATATTAAGGTTATATATTCCCAGTCTGTATTTGTCTTTAGTGAGTGAAACGTCTGTGCAGCTCTCACAATGGAGCTGAGCAAGGGATGAGCGCCGGTGAGTTTTTATGTATACGTACGTGACAGTACACCCCCCCCCCCCCCCTTCCCTGTGGGAGGCTTCCCTTCACATGCAAGAAACACAATGACGTCAAAAGCTTCAAAAGGCCAGCACGAGAGAGAACATGCTGGCTGCCACAAAGAGGTCAGAATTCAAATGGATGTGTTTAGGATTAAAAATAGGACTTCTTTGGCGGGGGGGGGGGAACTTTCCCTCTTTTTTCCTGGCTTTAAGGATTAGTGTAACAGTGTCCTCACACAATGGCTATCGCCAGCCACTCAAGGCTAGCCAGCTAGCAACTGTAAAAAAATGACGAAATTATGGATTATCGTGTCTTTGTTTGCCACTTTGTTTATAATCATTTTATTTATTTATTTCAAGATAAATCTTTCAAGGCAAATTATTTGCCAGAAGTCAGGCCAAGGACGCGTGAAGAGGGAAGGACTGGAATGCTGCTGTGGAGAGAGCAGCTTGGTTTGTCTATTAAGAAAGGGGGCGGGGTCAGTTTTCTCCATTTATACTCTTCTCATGTACGTTTAGATGCTTTTTTCCCCAGCAGGAGGTCGCCGCGCGTATCCGATGGCTACCAGAGCTGCATAGACCCTGGTGCAGGAGCTGGCCCAGTTTTCTTTATGCTAATGTAATTAAATACTTACAGAAATAATTGAAGAGGCTTGCTGATGAGCAGATGGGAGAGCGTTACAGTGAGGAGAACGGGACGAAAAAAATAACTGCAGAAAATGGAGCGCGGTGGGGGCATGATAATACCCCCCACCCCATCAATACGACCATTTGTTTAATCTAGTTAAGCTAAATTAGCGCGCTCAGAGAAACCAAAACTGGGAAAAAACGCATTGTATTCTCAGAAGGCATATTTTGGCTGTATTGTGCAACTGTTAAAATTAGCCTATTTGTGGCTGTAATGATTTAGCAAATAGTATCATGGTGGGAACAACTCAAAGACTACCATTTTCCACGGTGATTTTGAATGGCGAGAAAATTCAGCCGAGATCCCTTCGAATTCATTTGTCAACCCATATAAATGGAGTTTTTTTTTTTTCCCACCTCACCAGTGGTGAGATCATTTCTTCACAGGGAACAATCAAGTGTGGCAGTTCAGCGCACGCCTCCCCCAGAGGAATATCCGTGGACTCACACGAGCTGTTTGTTCGGGGGGTTTCAAAGCACGCCGTGAAGTTTGTACCTGAACAAAGTGAGCTGCTTACCTTTAAGATTTAATGTGCAGATACCGCAGTGCGTCTCTAATCCCTTCATAGGAGTCTTATTAGGAGCTTTGCGGGACTAATAAATGTTTTAATCACAGATAGGCATTCTCACTGTTCCGTGCTCCCTGGACATACATATCTTAGATGTACTGCACAGCATTTAGCGTTACTAAAAATATTCCTCATTTTAGGGGTCTGCTCAAGTCAAATTGGCTTTATTGTTGTACCATCTGTATACAGATATACAGGGGCACTAAATAATGGCCCCCCAGGACCATGATGCAAACTACTGGAGTAGGGGAAGCAGAGGGGCTGGACGTAAGGGTTTATAAACATAGCGCAATGTTTGTGTGTGTGTGTGTGTGTTGTATAATGCAATAGGATAAAGGGGTGGAATAAATGTAGTGAATTGAATAAATAGGTAAATAGTCATTTAATCATTCAATTCCTTAAAGAATATGTAGAAATGGGCAGAATTGAAAATGATAGGCTACAGAAATAAACTGGCACATTATACAAACACATAATGCATTCTAAAGCAATATTGGATACATATGTGTGTCCGCTCAGTGGCAGCTTCTGTTGTCACGACTAACATACCGAACTCGCAGGACTCGCAGAGCTGTCCGTCCACTGATGCAGAAGGTATTTCACTCTTTCCTGAAGATGATAAAATGTCAGGACGGACAGTCCCGAAGGTGACGTCTGGCTGGGAATAAGGGGGAGAGTCATCGTCATTAATGAGGAAAAATGGACAGAGGATCCCGGAATTGGCCCTGACTGGACGTCAAAGTAGACGTGAAATGGAAAATAAGAGCAGAAATACCCAACTTCACAAGGCTGGGTATTGTAAGCCTCTGGGTGGTATAACTCAATATAACAACAAAAGGCTTGAAATGTGTTTATAACAATTGGTCTGTTTGAGGAGTAAGAAACTGCAGACACTGAACGCTGGGGATTTGAAGAAAGTGATGTCTGAGAAGTCACCCTTCAAAAGTGGAAGTGTAAATGAGTAATGACAGACCAAGGAGCTCTATGATGCATGATTACTACAGGTGTGCAGAGCGTCTTCCTCTGTGGAGCTTTTCCCTGACGCCATCGACGGTGAGACCTTCCCAAAAGCCAGACCATGAATCCTCAGGAAATTGAGGGTATTAGTCAGAAAAGAACATAAGCATTGTCTTTAAGAATGTTTTGTAGTATTGTGAAAGAACAGTGCTGGTTTCTGAAAATCTAAATCCTGCACATTTAGGTGTATTAACAGTAAAATCCATTTAACTGATACAAATTCATTTTCCCAGTGTCTAATTCTTCAGTAAGTAACATTGCTAACAGAAAGGAACTAGTTTGAGTTGAATAAACTTTTGTAGGCTACTGAGCAGCACAGAATAGGTATTCAGAGTCTGATCTCAACAGGGCCGCTACACAAATAGTTAAGTAAAACTTAAAAAGTTATTGTTAAACTTAATTGCGCTCTCCGCAGGAAGGATGTGAATGTTTGAAAGGAATACACTGCCATTCTCATTTCCTAATCTCCTCCTCTCCTACTGAGCGCAGTCAGCCATTGTGCTCAATTGCCTCGGCAGAATTCTCCTTCCCGACGACCTGTTGCAAACAGCTACAGGTCAGCAAATGTTCAGGGGGCTAATTCCATTAAAGGGATTATCCCAATATGCACCGCGACATTCTGCCCATTGCTTTCACTCACTTTGGCTTTTTTCTCCCCCAAAAAAAGATTGACCATACTTCCATGCTTTCGTTCCTTACCTCCTTCCATCGCCTCTGCCCATAATAGATTTTTTGGGAGCCCCGGGGAGTCTTTCAGAAATCCCCCCCATGAGGTTGGGGTGGAGGGGGGGGGGGGGGGAGTAAGACTCGCTGGGCCATGCAGGGACATTACTTCCGATTATGGTGCAGGGGGGTGGGGGGTGTTTGTCTGTAGTCTGGCATAGGGGAACGGCTCCATGTCCCATGCTCCACGTCGTCGGGCCTAGAGGCCTAGAGGCGGTTACCGTGGCACTGCGCGGCAAAGGCGCCATCAATCTCGGGCACACAGTGAGCGCCGCTGCTCAGCCTGCTGCGAAATGGAGGCGGGGACGCATGCCGGAGCGGCGCGGCCAATGCTTCTGAAATGAAATACGCCTGGTTTCCAAGCACCATGAGCACTCAGGGATATTAGTTCCGCTTGTAGATCTGTATTTTTTCCTTCCTGCTTTTCCCGCTTGGGAATGCTGCCATTGGCATTGATCATGACCATTTTTTTCCCCCAAGAGTAAGTAAAACCTGTTTCTGTGGCATACTGCTCTACAAATGCCGGATTTTCACCTCTTTACCTGTCTAGTGCACACCTCACTTCTAACCCCCATGATGACAGCAGCAAAATATTAGCAAACTGAGACCCACAATACAGTACCAGGTGGTCTGGCGTGGGTAGAGGCATAAACTGAATATTATAGATGTTTTGGATTACTCAGAAGACTATTTATGTGAGATTGTTTATGCATATACACAATAATCACCCTGTATGGCATCTGTGAGAAGTGGTGGAGTAGCTGTTTTGGGAAATTTTTATCGTTAATCCATTCCATCTTTCCCTCGTTTGTGATTAACGTATAAATTGATGCATACTGCTCCTTCGCTAAGCCTGAGCAGATCCCAACATAAAACAGATTTAAGTCATTTGCCATACAAAAGATGCTTTGCTGGTTCATCATATCGTCCATGTTTTGTGGTGAGACTGTGAATGTGCCATAAATGTCACGTGAAATAAGCCCTAATTTAGCCCACATACAACTATTTAACATTCAGGATTCTATATGGTCATCTCACCATGCATGGGTCCATGAGGATGGGCTGTTTTATTGCAGGCCCCACACGACTGGGTGATCTGGGGCAATTTGTGATGTGGTAGAGATAAGTAATATATATATATATATATATATATATATATATATATATATATATATATATATATATATATATATATATATACTGTATATATATATATATACTGTATATATATATATATATACACACACACACACAAATCAAGAGATAGATGAACAGCTTCCAGCAGATTTTGTTATTTTTTGTACTAGGATAAACATTACACTTTATAAACAAATGATGACAACATCACTTTCTTCCAAATGCATGATTTTGCTTAAAATAAGTTGTACTTATTTTAGGACTGTACAACATAATGTATAATGCAGGAATAGTTTGCTGAATCTGAATTCCAGCACAGGTTACTCTGTAAGTTAGATCTTGGAATGTTCTAATGAGAAGAATTATTTATGTTGCTTATACTCTCTGCTTTTAACTGTAGTTAGCACTGGTGGGGAATATGAGGCTTTGAAACCCACAGCTGGGGGATTACTTAATGCTCTTAGTTACTGCTTAGTTTGGTTCACCTCTCCTTGGATGCTAGGCAGTAAATGACAGCTGGTGGCAGTCATGCTCACCTTTGCTTTTGAAGCCTCATTTCTTCCATCAGTAACATTTATGTTCCTAGTATGATTATGCATGTCTAAGCCAGCTGGAGGTGAAACAGTCCTGGCCTGGTTTAAGATGACATTTCACATCACCATGCATGGTGGCTGATCACCATGGTGGCTGATCACCAGCACTACAGAAACTGACGATAACAGTGGATTCATATGATTTTCAGGAGTTCAGTTTTTCAGTGTTAAAATTCATTTGAGCATTTTTTTTCTTATTTTAGCCAGGTTGGGTTAAAACTCTTATGCCCATTTACTGTTCGTGGATTTTCTTGATGGTATGCTTTGTTTGGTTGAACCCTACTGCCCTGATTCGAGGTACTTCCCGTGTGGCAGAAGTCAATGTATTTTTCCACTGAAAATTTCACAATTTTTCTCAAAGATTGCATTAATAGAGCTCAAGTTTCAAACAGAGCGATTCGGAGGTAGTTTTCATTATTTTTCTTTTTACGTCCATTCATCTGTTAGAACAATGTAAATGGTTGGAACAGAAGGTACACAACAGAACTAGCTGTACGCTTCTCCTTTTTTTAAACGCCGTCAATACGGTTCCTGGAAGCAGAAATTCCTTGTACAGGTCAAGTTAGTTTGGGGACAAGAAAAAAAATAACAATTTCACAAGCCAAACATCATTAAGTAAGTGTGCTGTCTCCAGCAGTGAGACGTATATTCGAGAATCGAGGGTACTGATGAGTCGCATCGTAACGGGTGTGTGTTTGTGTGTGTGTATATGTGTGTGGATTATGTGCATTTTACATCATGGGGACTATTTTTCAGGTTCCCACAAAGATCTGTGAAAGCAATCAAAAAACTAAAACTGCCAGAAGTCTCATATATTGTTTGGTTACTTATGGTTAAGTTTAGGCCTGGGTAGGGGTTAGGGTTGTCATGTTGGGATTAGAGTTTTCCCCCATAGAATTGAATGGAGATTTAATTACAAACCTGAGTGTGTGTGTGTGTGTCTTTGCTAAGATTATGGTTATGCCCATAGAAATGAATGGAGAGTCCCCACAATGATAGGAATATATGAACTATGCATGTTGTGCGTGTGTGTGTGTATGTGTAAGGTCTTTGGAAAATAAAGGGCACCACTAACAAACACAAGAAATAGGTGAGGAGTGAAATACGAATTAGCAGGGCTACTGCATTCTGAGCAAGTTACGTACCGTCATTGCGCCTTAATGCTGCGATGGCTTTCCCAGGATCTGGTTATAGAGATGTTAGGGTGGGGGCGGCGCTGGGGGGGGGGGGGGCGGGGGTGCTGTAACCTGTAGAAAATGCAGAGAATCTTAATCATGTGTGCAAAGACCTTATGATTGGGCCTGACCAGATGAAAACCAGGCACTGTGCAGCAGAGTGCTGAAAATCCTGAAAACCTTCAATCAGCGGTCGGGGGGGACTTTGCTCAGCTGGAAGCTGCTGCACGGCAGTAATTTTCCCATCACTCTCGCAGACCTGGAATGTTCCTTTGAAGCCTTTTGTCATTCTTGACTTGGCAGACTGTGTGGCTTCTTGGTCTGAGAACATTGCGTTTTACTAACTTGCTCCCTGTCTTGTTTGTATGTGTGTGTGTGGACGGTACTGCGCAAAAGACTTAAAAGCAAATGATGTTTAAATTATGTCCATGTTTGTGTGAAACTGTCAAAGCATGTCAGCTTATCTCTTTCAAAACTTCTCCTAAAGTCACCCCAGTATCTCCAGCAACTGTCCAATACATCCATTTTGACCACCAGCAGGCCTTGTTTGGCTAATCAAAACCTTATCAAGTTAACAAATTTGATTAATTAATTAACTGTGCTGTTGGGTAAATTTAATAAATACACAGAATGGCTGTGGTGCCCCTGAAGAGAGGTTAGGGTTATTTGAGCTGTGTTCCTCTAGCCATCCAAAAATATATCTGTAACTTTTTGGAGAAAAGAACAAATTCTTTTTAACTTTTATTGTGTTATTCTTAATTTGCACATGTTATAATGTTAAATTGTGTTTTTTTCTGTGCAAATATAAACTTTCTACCCTGATAAGTAGCTTTAAACATTTCTTTGACTGCAAAAGACTTTTGCGTGGTACTTTATGTAAAGGCGCTGTGAAAAGAAAAATATATATATTCACTGAAGGATGTTGCTTCAAAGATTGCATTCAACAGTATTGAAAAGGCAGTCATTTTTATGTGTTCCCACCAAATTTTTTTTTTATTATTAATATCAGACCAATATATTAAAGATTTGACTTGGTAAGCATCCGATGTAAGTGGGAGGCTTTCAGTGCTGCAGGACTTACCTTAGAAAACAAAAACTAAACAAGCAAATATATAGTTAGCAAAGTTTTATTTTCTTTTTGATGTAATCCATCCATCCATCCATCCATCCATCTTCTCTACCCACTATGGAGTGTATGTCTTATGCAGGGTCGTAGGGTCTTGGAGCCCATCCCTGTAACACAGGCACAAGGCAGGAAATGACCCAGGATTGGGTGCCAGCCCAATTTTTGACATGATCATAGTATGTAAATGTCTTTGTAGGTCTTAAAAATGCAATAAGCAGCTTATCGGGAGAAAAAAAAAACCACGACTGTGGTAGAGAAATGCATCAATACTGCAGACTTTTTGGAGATCATTGTCTTAATTTGCCAGAAGCAGCATCACTTCCTATCCATCTAACGAGGAACCAGGCATTTAAATATTTACCTTCTTTAACCTCAGCGCGATGGTGCGCAAATGGCCCAACTCTGACTCAGTCCCTCCGGCTTGCAGCTCTCATCACCACAGCTCCAGGAGCAGGACCTTTGTGTCCTTTATGATCCCCCATGTCTGCTTTCTGGAAGGACTTGTATCCTGGTTCTTTGGAGGCCAACAATGCTGTCACCGTTATTTCCCGTAGTCCGTGGATAAACGCTTCATTTTCTGCCTAGGCTGATGATCACCAGTCAATTATGAATAGCCCCAGGGTTAATCATCTTGGTTTGAAAACCAAAAACGGGAACTTTCAGAATTCAGTAATACTACAGAAAAACCATAGTACAATACACCATGAAATATACCACAGTATTATTTGAGGATTATACCACAATTACCTTTTAAGGGTTTCAGCTTTTCAACATAAAAATGTATGTATAAATTCAGCTGCTTAAAATGATAAACAGCTGCTTTGCTACAGTAATTAGCAACAATTATTAACTATAGATGTCCTGCTAATAAAAGTGATACTTTGCAATGACTTATGCAAGGAGAAAAAGAAGTTTTAATTAACAAAGGAACAATGGCCATATGTGCTTATACAGCAGGTAGTGAATAAAACCATAAGAACCTAAAGAGTGCTGGTTCAAGTCCCAAGAGGTGGCGTCGTACAATTTAATCAGGTGCTTAGTGTGAATTACTCCATTACTCTGTGCAAATAGATCAAAATTATATGGTGTTGCGAAAAAAAAGGTTATACTGAGCTACTAAAAACAGAACATTGTGAGGCAAAATGCTTGAATTAACTTAAATAGAATACAAAGTTTTTTGGAAAAAAACTTGATTTTGAGTTTTGCTGTACTGAAGAATTGCGTTAATGTGAGAGTCAATGTGGAGTCCAACACAGTAATCATACATACATGTGTTTGCATGCTTTATATATACAGGTTCATTCTGTGTGATAGAAAGCACCCAAAAATGTAGGAGACTGGCAGCTAAAATTGATTGAAATATATGAATAGGGGATATCACCGTGTTCACGTCTAGGCAGGACAATGCCAAAATTACAGGGGAATATCGGAACCTGTGTAAGTGCCGACTCCATCGCAAATCACTTCCTCGCTCTAATAGCCGATGCTCTCATTGTTGTATGAAAAATGAAGGTTTTTTTTTTTTGGCTTGGAAAATCCTGGACGCTTCATTTGCATAATTAATCCTCATTAATCTCCCGCAAAATGGGGAAAGAAAAGGCCATGGAGGAGCTGGAGAAGCACGTCTCGATGGTGCAGGCTGATTGTACGCCATATAAATGAGTCTGTCAGTCTGACTATGCGTGCCTCTCTATCATGGCATCCATCTGCAGCTCTGTCTGCCTTGTCCTCCTCATCCCAGCCTATTTGCTTTCTGTCTGCTGCGTTTTCATCTCTCTGCTCCTGCTGTGTGTGGCGACGCTGATGTTGCCAACAGCACGGCCATATCAGAACCCTGAAGTACTGCATGAGGACTCAGACGTAGATGGATCAGCAATGTTGGTCCCTCGGGGGGAGGCCCCAGACGTGTTTGATATGTGGCCCCTAATAGCATTTCCGTTGAGCCATATCGGCACTTTTCTCTCGGCAGCCGGCTCTCCTGTGGCTCCCCGCGTCACCGTAAGAAGCACGTAGATTAACGCCCTCGATTGGCTGCTAAACGTGCGCGTGAAACACAGAAAAAAACGGCTTTCGAATGTTGAGCGGTCAATGCACGGACAGTGTCCTCCAGAAGTGCCTTCAGCTTCTGCTTAACCTTACATTGCCTCGGCAACTGACGGCGTGCGTGAAATTCATAGGAGAGTATTATTGGATAGACGGGAGGATTCCTTCTGTGAAGAAGAACCCGGAAGCGTCACTCGCTGTTCTCCCGAGATACAAAGTGGATTTATGGGCTGGGCGCACAGGCAATGACAAGTAGAATCGCAGATTTGAAGGACCTTTAAAAGGTAACATCGCTTTCCACTCGCTGTCTCCACGATGTTTCCTCCACGTCTGCCAAGAGCGGCAGGAGCACTAGGACAGGAGGAAGGAGGAAGCCAAAAGAGAGACACCTAAGGTGTGACTTGTGTGGAAAAAAATGGCAACCGAAATCTCACAAAAATTCAATTAGCTATTATGCAACGAAAAGGATATATAATACCTCAGAACAACGTTCTGTGACATGCAAGCCAGCAATAATTAGGATAACATTCGACACAAAGATGTAGCCTTTGACAATTAATATAAACTACATCGTCTTGAGATGATGAGTCACGTTTTTCACACATCAGGCATGACGGAACGCTAAAGATGGCTTGTTTTTCCACTAACACCCTGACAGGCGGATGCAGTCCGCACCGACAGGAGCCGGGGGGTTCCCAGTCCCCGAAATGGAATTATAGTCAGCCGGGTTACTGAGTCAGAAAATACCTTAACCCTCCTATCAATCATGGCCCAGGGAAATGGTGCGGGTTAATAGGAAGTAGTTTTGCGAAGAAGGAAATGACAGGGAACGCAGCCATCGAATATGTGTACTCAGCGGGTGATGTCTCACTGAGCAAGGCGGCCATTTTAATTTTTTTTTTTTCTTGGCATGTGATACATTAATGTTTAAGTTTCACTGTGTATATTAATGGTAGAGTTTAAAACGCAGTACCTCCTGGTGTGATCCCATTGGGGTTTTCTGTACCCGAATCTCCTCCTCAAAGATGTCTGGCTGCTGAAGCCAGCAGATATGCTGAGCACGAGAGGTGGGGGGGAGCGGGTTAGGTGGGGGGAGCGGGTGAGCTGTGTCGTGCCGAGGGCCTGTGGCGACCGGTGTTTCAAGTGACATATTGTACGAAGCAGCAGCATATTGAAGGTCACTCTTAATAAAACTCAAACCCTGGCCCTTCTGTTGAGCGGCCCAGTCACACAGAGCTGTTCAAGGATGTCTGAATTTAATGCAGAAGGGAGAATGGAGGTGTGGAGGAGGGGGTGTTGGGTGGAGATTATGACACTCAGATGCGTAAAGGATTTTCCAGAGAACTTAAAAGGGCAGAGTTTAGTCACTGGGGTCTAGTAGCCTTGCTTGTAGCAGGAATAATCCAGGGCTAGTAAAACAGGGAACTAAAGGTTATTTCCTTCTGTATGGTTTTGCATGGGGTGAAAGTCTTATATGTGTGAATACTGTTCTCAGTGTCTCCGAGTACCTCATTTCATGGCGGTGCAGCAAGCATTAGTCACCTTCTGAGTTCCCATAAATCTACCTGTTCTTTACTGTGTTACCCTGAACCTTATTTTATTTGACTTTTTTTGGTAATTTTTTGTTTTCTTGCATTCTTTTTTTCCACCTTGCTTCCAAACACTGGCTACACTTGCAAAACCGGCTGCAATAATTTTAAATATTTTAAAAGGTCATAATAAATTATTCATCCGGGGATGGCAAGTTTTGAAGCAGAATGTGCTAATTTTCCAGTTAGTGGAAATGATGGCTTTTTGGACAAAGCAGCCTCCTAATGTGCCGGCTTGTGAGATGCGAGGTATGACCTCACACGCAAAGTCAAGTCTAGCGTGGCTCGTTTTCAGTCTCGCTGACATTGCATGGCATGTAAACATTTTATACAAATGTTGCCAGTCACACATTTTAATATGAAAGTATAAATTTACTTATCAAAGTGACAGGAGGGCAGGGTCAGGCAGTCCTGGGGGTTACAGACCTTGCTGAAGGACTAAGCGGTGAAATCCCTCTGCTGACCCTGGGATTTAAACCCATGACCTTCCATTCACAGACAAAGCAGCCAAACCCACAGAGCCACAGACCACCCCCATAAAGTATATCTGAGCCACAGACCACCCCCATAAGGTATATCAGAGCCACAGACCACCCCCATAAAGTATATCAGAGCCACAGACCACCCCCATAAAGTATATCCTTTTCAGTTCTTCCCCTCCCTCCGTTTCATAGATACCCGCTATGTTTACTCAGACGAGATTCTAGAGACTCTGGAGGCCCTAGGCAAGAAACCCCCATGATATCAACACAGAAAATTTAATAAACATAGGTCCTTTATTTTTACTCGTGTGAAAAACAGAATACACAAATAAAGCAGATTAGTCATTGCAATGTACTATGTAATCACCCACCCCCAGCTCAGGGCCCCCGGCCATTGCCAGTCATACTTGTCCTGTAGCTATGTCTCTGAATGCAGTTATACTTACTTAGTAAGGATGCTTTTTTTTTACCTTCTCAGTGGTTGCTTGCATTCTGGGATTGAATGGCATTGTATTCAGCAGGCAGCATATAGAAGAAAGGTAATCAACTGGGGGGATATTGTCCAGCTTAGTCGAGAGCATACTGTGATATGAACCTGGACTCATGCATGATGCAGATGCATGCAGAGACAGACAGCAGGGACACACAGGAGCACTTGGGGGCTGCAGATCTGCTCTGTTGCTTCATGGCCCTCCCCCCTCGCCTTCCGCTTCCCGTCAGCACTGGGATCCTCCTAGGCACTCTGAGGAAGAGGAAGACTGGAGCTGCCACTCCCCAAACGGCCAGGTTAGCTCCCAGCAGCACCCTCGCTTTTGAAGACATTCCATATCTAAAAAAGACACGCATTAACTTGACTACAGTGGATACCAGTGAAATATTTAAAACCACACCACTGGCACAGGTTAGAGAAGCAGACGGGAATCCTTTGGCCTTGAGTTCTCTCTGTGAAACATTTATAAAGAGTACAAGTTTTGTAGAAGTCTACTACTAGAAATTGTGTTTTGGACTGGTGTGTCGTTGGGGCTTAGTGGCTAGAGCCCTCACCTCAGAGCTGCAAGGATGTGGGTTTGAGTCTGGCCTTCTGTGTTTGGGATTCCTCTGGGTACTTTGCTTTACTTCGGTAGCCCAAAAACATGTGGTTAGACAGATTGGTGCCTGCCCATAATATGTCCTTTGCATGCGACTGGCATCCTGTCCAGAATGCCTCATGCCTCAGTTCCTCTACTTCCTAGGATAATCTCTGGGCTCACCTCACTGCAGGCCTGTACTGGAGAAGAGGTGATGGCCAATGTTTTGGATTGATTCATTTTTGAAAAATAGTAGTGTTTTCCTGCTCTGGTTAAAGTCATGACATCTTTAAACTTGAAAAACATGTGAATCTGTTTCATACCTATGAACTTTGCCATGGAAACATCGCTCTTGACATATTTGCTACTGACCACCCATAGTGCAAAAGGCACGTAGAGACATCGTGGCTGCCTCAGAAGGAATGTTAAGATCTTGCACGTGACTTTGTCCAAGCCAAAGGTGTTGGCCTTTGGCCTGAAATGCCTTTCATGCTTGGGGTCTTATCCTCTGAAACCATTTTCATCTTTGCGCCAATCATCTAAGTATGGATTCAAGGATTCATTATTGTCCCCATTAATTAGCCTAACATTCACATCTCCCTCATCTAGCTTATTTTGTTGATTTTTGCACACTTATCAATGTTGTTTTTCAGTCTCCTCTTGGAACTATAAAATTCAATATTCCAGCTTGCTTGACTGATGGCTAAATTCCACCTATACCTTTATGCTACAAAACATATGCAAAGTAGACAAATTTAAGTTTTGCTTAATTTATTTTGTTATTTAGTAGTAACCTGAATAAAGCATTTGTTTGAAAAACAGTTATTGCATATCAGAGATACTTTTAAGGGCAGATATACATTTAAATCTTTATTTTATATGTTATATATAATAAATGCCACAAAGAGATATAGTTCCCAAGCAGGACAAATAAGAAATGGTTGCTAGGTAACAGGAAAGAGCTGTCTATGATGCTATGGGCCGGTGCCTTATTGGCTGGCTACCTACCGGAACCTTACCAGGTCACTATAAGCTACGCTACTGATTTACATTTATTCGGACATTTCAATTTATCGTGTATGAACTGAAGAACTTTCTCATTTTGCTCGCCTCTGAATCAGCGGCCATCCTTAGACGCTTGTCTTTTTGTTATCGTAGCCTTTGGAGCTGTTTTGTCTTGAGTATGTCACGCCATCGCCTCCCCTCCGTCGTGAACAGAGTTCGACCTCTAGGACACAACCAGTCCTGAGGGCCCGTTTTCCTTGCCTATCAACCTGTATCAGATCATTTTTTGTGCAGAGGCTGTTACGAAGGCTGGCGTGGAGGAACCCGCGACGAAGACGCAGAAGCACAGCGGCTTTTAATCTATAGCTATGCGTGTAATAATGCCATTCGTGACTCAGGTAGTTCAGGTATATTGGTGTTATGCACACAGCAGGGACTTTAGATTATGCTTGCAAACTGAATCGATCAGTCACTACGGTTAAAACCGTTTGTTGTTTTCACAGCGATAAAGAGACTGCAGACCAAATAAGAGCCTCATGCACGCTCAAATCCTTGGGCCTTTGTGCTGGTCACTCCAAATCCCCCTAAATGCTTAACATGATGAGATGTTTTCCATGAACAGAGTGCTATTCAGTCTGGGTCTGAATTAACCAGCTGGCTGTTAAACAGCAATCCAGCGTAAGAATCCAAGTACCCCTCCCCAAACGGTGTTGATTATCTTGGGGGCGTGTCAGCGTTTACATCAACATTACATCAGTAAGAAGAATTGCCAGCTATTTGCAAAACAAAGATCTGAGTCTCAAGGACAAAATTCCTTTGCGTGAAGGTGACGGAACTTCGCAATGCAGCAATCAGTCTGCTGTATGTCTTTTCCTTTTCATAATGTGCATTGTAAACATTCCATTAAAAACATTTTCAAGTATAGACAGATATCCACTATTACATTCTTTCTTTCTCATCAAATGTAGAAAGTCATTTTCATCCAGATTGGACTAGAGCAGCTATTCAAATAACTTCATTTGTGGCTGCCTCATTCCTGAAAATCCTCATGTTTGGGGTACAAAAAGTAATTAATGGTTTTTGTTCTTTCTGTAGATGTCAGAAATCAGGCAGTATGAGACCTCACAGCTTCTAAAAACTGTACAGCTATGAAAATGACAGCGACAAATAATATTCTGTCTCACTTTTCTGCTTTCCATTATTGGGCCATTGGCTTCTGATTCCTTTTAATGATGGTAAACTTCTCGTTTCATTTACTTTTTGACCTCCTGGTTGAATTGCACCAAGTGACATGTCTTCAGTATAATAAATCTTTCATATGTAATATAAAATCTTTCATATAAAGCCCTTCCATTTGAGAATCCGAAAACGAAATGAAGCTAAGGTTTATGGAAATTTGTGGACAAGGCCGGGACCACCATCACCCCTGTCACTTCCTCCTCATAAATTATACAATCCCAAAAAGTCATCACTAATTACAGGTCTGGACTGGGAGCAGTTTCTGGCCGACAGGAGTTGTTACACAACACTATGTGTCTGTTCTAATGACTGCCAGAGTCATAATGATCACCAAGTTAAAAGATGCGAAAATAATTAACATAAAATGGTATTGTGGTATGATTGAATGCCTTCCTGAGGCAGTTAATTAAAATAAAAATAGTCATCATCATTATGATTATCATCAGTGCTATATTCGCAATAATCATATTTGAAAACCCAGCCTGGGGCCCGTTTAATATTTTTCCTGACATTTCTCTGTATGGCCTCCTTGACCTTTAGCATTGATCAAAAGGAAAAAACTCATGTGGTTCCACAAGTTTTCAACACTACAAAATTTCTACTTGTTATTCTCCCTCAAAAGAATAAATACCAAAAATACAAATTAAAACATTTTCATTTTACATTGTCCTTGATATTTTATAATGACAATATAAACATAGAGAAAAAAAAACATATCAGTGTAATTTTTTACAGCTTTATAAAAAAGCATAAAACAGAAAAAGGATTATTTAATT
Source organism: Paramormyrops kingsleyae (assembly GCF_048594095.1). NCBI lineage: Eukaryota > Metazoa > Chordata > Actinopteri > Osteoglossiformes > Mormyridae > Paramormyrops > Paramormyrops kingsleyae. Next base: position 24,179,929 of record NC_132804.1, read on the forward strand.
CTTCTTTGAACCAGCTTTCCACTGCATACTTAAAATGAATTCCGGAGTGTTACCAGCACATTTTAGTAGCAAACAATATCTTATCGAGCAGCTTAAATTTATAAATGTTAATAAGTGTGTATAAAGAGTTTGCTATAGAAGTAGAGGAACTGAGATTAGACAACGGCTGTTTACAGACATTTATTTAGTGACTTTTCCCAAAAGGAGCTCACAGCTGGAACTTTTACTGGAAAATGGACACATTTTTGTTCCTTCTTTGCAGGGTGGTTCAGTGCGGTTTCATGCTGGATTTGTGACCTTCAATACCCGCTGCTTCTTCTGCTGGTCAGCGAGAGCTGTCATACCGGCTGATGTCTTCGGCCGTGTTTTTCCTCGTCCCTATTGTTGTGTCATATAGGCACCCTGAGCTGTGGCAAATCAGCGGCCCATCGACCAGAGGCGCCCGGGGGAGCTGCTGTTTGCTGAGAGTCAGAACAAGAATTCCATTGTGCCCGGAAGGTTGGCGCGCCGCTGCAATCGCCGCCCGTCGCCGCCAGCCTTTTACGCCAGCAGAGGTCACCGCTGTGAGGTTCCACGGTTAAAACGAGACGGGTCTGGAGGCCTCACCTTTCCCGTCAGTAAATAATCGAAGCTGCGCCGCATCCGTCTGATTAACGGCTGCACTGAAACGATGCTAATGTAGCCCAGCTAGTGCTAAAAGCCGAAGGACACCTCTGTGTGCGGTTTTGTGTTTTGCTGTTTGCAGAATGGGCACCTTTGTCTTCATCTCCTTTAACCTTGAATGGTTTCCCACCAGGCTGGGGAGTGTTTACACTTGTGCGCTGCACAGAACAGCAGAGAAATCCCCCCCTCAGTATATGGCAGAACGCACAAGGACTGAAAAATGTCAAGCCATTGATTTACCCCATGTTTCGCTATGCATAACGCTTGCCGGCGGAAATTTATGGACAAAATGGTACTCTCTCTCTCTCCTTTCTCCCTCTGTCTCTCTCTCACTCTCTCTTGCCTTTATGGTCGATTCCTCCAGGTGTTGTTTCTGGTTATCACAGTGTTTTCTTGCTGATTCCTGCACTTCTTTTTGCTATGTTGGTTTATTCTGTTCAACGGACTAAAGAGCTTCTTGTAAGAATTTCTGGGTTTTCCTGGAAGACGCGCATGCCGTTGGTGCTTTAATTACCATGAAGAGTGAGGTTTATTGCAAGTTTATTTATTCATGATGTGGCTTAAGCAGAGTCGGGGAATAAACGAGAGCAGTAAATATACATTTAATTAAAAGTGGCCTCAATACTGACCCCTCCCAGAAACACACACACATTTTCATTCCCTTTCCGCATGTCACTCATTCATGCTGTTCACAGGATGCTGTTAGGCTGAAGGTCACTAACTGGTTGCAGCCTGGTCATGTGATAATAGCACTGTGAACTACACGACCTCATTAGTTTTTGGCCGCACATGCAGTGTGACAAGAGCTCATGTGGAATATCTACAATGTAACAACTGCTTATTATTCATTAGCTGTTAATTATTAAAATAATGATGTCTTATTTGATTATTTTGGGCAAATCAAACAGACATTTTACATATAAGGGTTCCTATTTGCAATAGATACAATCAAATCAAATGCAGAATCAAATTCAGTGATATTGATTGACATTTGACTAACAGCCAGGGATCTCTATGGCAAGTAGATCTTTGGAAAATTTCAACAGTTTTTATCTAGGAACTAATTCCACTGAGATGATTTGTTGTGTTACCAGATCAATTCAGATTAAGTGTTGTTGAGGGTATGACTGCCATTTACTCAAACCCTTTTGGCTGTCTAGCTAAGTCTTGCTGCTTAAATGATTAAAATAGACACTATCCGAATCTATAGAGGGAAGCAACAATAGATGTTGATGCAGGCTCTCGGTTGTTTGTCCGTGATATATCTGCCAAGAACCAGGCAGGGGCACTTTCTTCCCTTCCCGATCTCGGCAGATTTAGTGGTGTGTTTTTCGGAGAGCCGCGTCAAGAGGCAAGGGCTGTAGTAGGTACTGTAGATCCAATGGCAGCCCGATGCCAAGCCGAAGACGTCAAAGAGTAGCCATTATGAGATTTTCCATCTGTAACGGCTTAGGGCGCATACATCACATCCTTGTGAGGAATGCCAGTGTTTCACCCGCTCCACATGTGTGAGAAAGTCCCTCACTACCGTAGCTCTTGATGGCGTCAGAAAGTTTGGTTTCTATGGTAGCAGGACAGGGGGTGGGAAATGGGAGGTGAATAAGTACGCCGACCAACCACTGAGTGTCTGCCAGTACTGGGACATGCTAGAAGAGGGAGGACTAGTTGTCATGGATACCGTAAGTGGTACGTGGAGCCATTCTGACGGAAAGTTTGGCAGAAGTTCTCCACAGCAACGGGCCACACAGCCCCAAAGTTGTCCTGACTCATTGAGCAGCTTTCTTTGATATAGACATACAGGGCAAGCTTCAGCTCCTTATTCTTTGTAATTTCAGCAATGGGGTTCTGGGAGCACAGCACATTTTAAAGGGAAATAAATTAAGGCTTCATATTACATTTGAAGCCAGCTGCGCTAATGAATCACTTCCAAGACATTAACAAAAATGGAAAAAAAAATGACTGACAATTCTGTTGCTTGGACTCCTATAATATATTAAATGGCACTTTTACTCCTTAGCATGCAGCTGTCTGACATCTTTTCTGCCTGGAATTAGAAGTCTTTATCAACTCTTTTTTTTTACCCTTTTATTTAAAGCCATTATTTGGGGGGAAATATATGTGAAGTTACTCTTTGAAATTCGTATCGCTCTTTATTTTTTCTGTTTGACAGGTATTTTTAAACCTGTTTGTGTAAGATGACTGAAATCCTTGAAGTAGTTTTACTTCTAAGCTCATTAATGTTAATAGTGGAGACGTGTGAGGAGACGAGCCAGTTAAAGGGAGAAATGAGATATGGGACCATTATAAACTTTGTTATTTATATTGTTTTTTGCACTTTTTCATTCTTTTTGAATATATTTCCTTTCTATTTAATGCCACAGACAAAATCTTTTAATGATTTTTTTTTTCTTTGATGATTATGATGACGATTTGATGAATGTTTATGATATATCCATAATCTCACCACACGGGACCCCTCTTTCACATCAAGGACTAAGAAATCAGTCTCAGGAAAATCAGTCTCAGGAAATCGACTGTGCGATTTTACAGTGTGATTTACTGAGGGACAACATATAGCAAGACTGTATGTAACATAAATAGCCCCTGCAGTTCTTGTTCTGGGCGGGATTGCAGGCAGAGCCATGTGACAGAGGGAAGAGAGGAAGGAGCAGGTATTTTGGGACAGGAGTAACAGAAGCAGCAGGGAGGAGGTGGAGAGGCAAAACTGATACACAAAATCAACACTGGAGCTACGAATGCGGGCTGGATTGAACATCTGGGTGTAGCCATGTTTACTGGGGGCAAGAGAAAACAAACCCTGTTACATTTAATGTATATTTGGGACTGAGGAGCGATTAAATAAATGATTTGACTTGTAACTGGACTGTGACTCACCTCAGGATATGCAGCCTTTCTCAGACTTTCTCAGCAAGTCGCTTAATGTTTATGACAAGGTGAGGCAGTCATGGCCACCTCTTATAAGATACTAGCATGTGATCATGTGACTCTCTTTTAGAGTTGCAGATGTCACATGACCATTCTTTGTTATTGTTCATTTTCGAACCAGTAAACCAATGATGCACCATTTCCAGCGAGGGAAAGTCGCAGAGATGGCCACAACCTCTCCTACTCCACAGAACCCTATGCTAATGGCGGATGTGTCACCTGTTTCGTTTCATTGCAGATGTAATTGAACCGAAGCAGCAGCGTGGTTCTGTGGGAGTCGCTGGCAGAGTGGGGAACACCAGCCCTCAGCTTCCGCATTCACTGGGACACACTGGTTGAAAGATGTAGCTGTTTATCAGAGCTGACAGAATTTATTGCCAAGCCCTGGAACCAGTGTATTAACAGCACGGAGAAAGAAAACTGACAACACAGCTGGAATTTCATTGGTCGAGCTGTGTGGGTAAGACCACCAGAATAAGCAGTTAAAAAAAGGAACAGTTATTTTATTTAAAAAAAAAAAAAAAACAACATTTATTTGAGGAAGTTCTCTATATGACTCCTGAGTTTATGTGTTTCCTTTTAATATTACTGACCCCCCCTCCCCTACCCATCACAGGACACAGAGAGAGGTCGACTGCGACTTCTCCCAGCAGCATAGACCGCACACCTGCCACTGGATCCAGGGCGTGGGTGGGGGGGGAGGGGGGCAGTGGACTCAAGAATTCTGGAGGAGGATGCCAGTCGCTTTGGTTCTGGTGTAGGTTTTGCTGATGCGTGCGTGTGCAAATTTATATACGCAGAAAGCACTGCCAGTCAGTCTCCTGAGGACCAACTAAAGACAGTTTTCTGATGCAGCTTGGTCTAGGTCATGCCGTACACCTTTGTCGTTGGTACTATGGTACTACAGAAAGAGACAAAGCGAAAAAGATAAAGTAATGAAGAAGTGTGTGTATTTATATATATATAAATATCAACCATAGAGCTGCCCAATAAAAATATTTGTATATTTCTTTAAGGTCTTATATGACAAGTCACACGAACCAAAAATCATTTAAATGCAAGCGAGCTTTTCATAGTACAGCAACAGAAACTGTCTATCTTACCAACAGGTATTGAGACACATGGGTATGGGGACAAAAGGAAATGTATACCTTCAAAGATAATAACTGCAGGGTACAGTGTTGACGGTCCTTCCAGGTAATCTTTCAGAGCGTGCTTATTACTCTGTAACAAGGGAGGTGCTCCTTAATCAAACTGGCCGATATTCTTATTGGGAGCAGACCTCCGTATTTGGCTCTGGGATCTGCTGAGGTTGTGTCTGTGTATAAACTCTGTCACCCGAGAGGTCCGGGCTGAAGGTCTGAAGGCTGCGACGGACCTACATGCAAAGCACAATAGACGAAACCTGAAGCCGTCCTCAAAGAGAACAGAAGGTTCATGATGCTCCTCAGTCTCTTTCTCAGGCTGATTAATGCCTATAAACGAGAAGAGGAGCGACATGAATCCGAGGGCGACGGCGGCTTTTTCTAACAGTGATGACAGATCTCTCACAATTTAATTTCCTTTAGTGAAGCTCTATAACTTATTTTCTTGAATGCATAATAAAGTAATAAGAAAGTCTGTGAACTGAGAGACCAGTAGGATTTTGGATTTTGTTTCAAATTTGTAACTTTCCTTGGTGTTTTTTGAGCTTCATAAAAATATCAAGTAACGTTATTTGATATGCAACAATTAAATAGATATTAATATTAGGAGATATTTTTAATCATTTTTATTCATTTGGCTGTTAATTTATGTATGACTTATTATGGGATTCCACTTCACAACCAGCTTCATGAAGGCGTATAAGTAGACAAACTGATTCTTCCAATTTTTCTCTGCAAAAGTATCTTCTGTAAAAAAAGTAAAAGTATCTTGCCATCGCTCCGATTTGACTCTCCCTGCCGGCCCCTGGAGGATGGGCTCCCCCTTTGAGTCTGGTCCCTCCCAAGGTTTCTTCCTTCTAGGGAGTTTTTCCTTGCCACTGTCGCCTATGGCTTACTCACTGGGGGCTTTGGGTGGGGATGCTGTAAAGCACTTTGAGACGATGTAATGTTGTGATAACGCGCTATACAAAAATAAATTTGTTGTTGTTGTTGTTGTATGTTTCGCATATGAACATGTTTGTTTTGTGTTGCTCCAAACGAGCTGCTGGTAAACGCCTAGCTAAAGAAGCGGACACCGTCTTGGATAGCTTTTTGAGAAGAATGCTACACAAACCCTTGTTTTTCTCGTGGTTGCCATGGAAACCCCATTCCGACTGAAAGAGATGAAAGTTTAATGCAAATACATCAGTAATTTAACAGCACTTGTGGGCCACGGATGTGTAATTAAGTGTGCATTTGGACACCATTGTTTTGCCAAGCTTCCGTTTTACACTTAAGGACCTTTTAGTGTGTTTATTTAGTAATGCCTTATTACTTATTTATATTATCTCCTACTCGTGACACAGTGCGTGTCAGGAAAATACATTTTAATGACTGAGGGTGGAGGGTTATTTTGCATAGAGAGAGCTTTTATTGTGCTTGGCAAGCGGAAGTAGTGAGGGCAGCTGAACTCAAATGTCCAGACAGAAAGAAAAAATGTTTGAACAAGTTAAAGGGTGAGGTTGGGGGCCATGTATGTCACATTGGAACAAGCACCTGCCAAGCAAGAAATAAATAATGTAATAATGCAATCTACCACTTGTCGGGGGAAGGCGGCGAGACTCGTAATGGAGAATGCTAAGTGGAATTAAGTGTATTCCTATCGGAAATGGGTTGGTGAGGAAAATCCACCAGCTCTGCAAGAACATGTCAGAACTCTGGGATGTGCAACGGGGGAGATACTCTGACAGGACACAATGTCGGAGTCTGTCATGTGACGCAGAAGGGCCAGCAGAGGAAGCCATAATAGACTAATTTGCATCCTGGATTTTGAAGCTCTGGGTGAAATTCGGGATGATGGAATAGTTTACGAGTTGACAGGTGGTGACAACGGCTTTTTCTGTATGTCACTGATCACAATTTTGCCACAGTGCCTGCTAGCTGTACATTACATAAATGATTCATGCTCACATTAAACATTCAGCTTTTATGTCTTTCCTCCCTCGTCCTGCTCTTTCTTGAAAGTTACACAGTTTCACAAATACTAAGCTGAAACGGTTTCCTTTACCCCCCCCCCCTTGCCCTGCAAGGTAAATTTGCATTTAGGTTGTGTTTGTTAATTAGGTTTTTCATCTCTCCTTTATGAAAATTTTTCCTTTGAATAAACCTAATTTGAAGTAGGTTAGCGGCAGTACCAAAGTGAATGACGAAACTGGGTATAAAAGACCAAGATACCCAGCTTCGTTGGAAATGGGTGACAATAGTCTTGCAAGTCTGAACACAGAGGAAGCTTCTGAGGAATGCAGACGTGGGCCAGCCGTGGCTTTGTTCTAACAAGCGCCTGTGAGCCTCTGGGGGCTCCTTTTCATCAACTTCAGGTCATCACCTGCTTTGTGGCGTCGTCTGCGTGTTTGGGTGGGTGGGGGGTACCTAAAAGGTTATCTGTTATTTCAGCCACACGACAGTGGTGTATAAAAGAGGGTCGTAATGTTTGCCCCCAGCACCCCGGGTCACTTAAAATTGTTTTCAGGAGCCACAAGGACTCCCCAGTTCCATTTTAGGTGGACTGAATTCCATTGAGAAGATCTGTGCAAAGACCTGTGCATTGTGTGTTCAGCCTCAACATCATGATTAAAATATAGACGGTTTATCATTTTCCAATTTGTGCTTCAAAAGATATTTCACATACTGAAGCTTTTGAGTCAAATGTTTAGATAAATGTGTAAACAACTTAAAATTATAATGGCTTGTCACCAATAAAAACAAGAAAATGCTGTGAGCTTTCAGTCGTGTTTATCCTGCTATTTCATCATGAAATCTGGTTGGGATGTTTTTGGAACATCTCAAAGCCCTGCTTCACCAATGCATGCACTCCCACAAATGCATGTACCACCACAAATGCATATACCATCACAAACAAGTATGCCATCACCAATGTGTGCACTCCCACAAATGCATGTACCACAATAAATGCATGTACCACCACAAATCCATATACCATCACAAACAAGCATGCCATCACAAATGGGCACACCACCACAAACGCATATACCAGCACAAATGTGTGCATCACCACAAATGCATGTACCCCACCACAAATGCATGTAACACCACAACACAAACACATACACCACCACAGATGAGTGTTACAGTTGCACCAGGTACAGACTGACTCTTCTCCTTCCACACCCCCTCATTCAGCACAACACCCTTCATTCCCTCAATCCTGTGGCAAGTGGTGTCTTTCCATCTGCTTAGCTTCCTTCAAAAGATCAGGACACGTTGTGCACGATTCCAGTATGCTTCGAATAAGGGACTGTTTTGCAGCAGCTACAAGAAAGGAGTAAATGTGAGTCGCTTTAATGTACCAACCCCCTTTACATTTTCATCTTAGTTCCCAGATTTTATTTTCCCACATGGATAATACCTTACTGGCTCGATTGTAATTTCACGTCTGCCCTTTAAATCCACAGTCTGCAATTATAATTTTACGAGTTCTGTTCCAAGGTGATCCGCCTGTCTACTTGGACATGCGCGGTGGAACGAGAACTGACAGAATGACTTCTTGTATTCTCCATGGATAAGAAAGCCCCACAACGAGAACAGTTTAACGTTAATGCCAGAGCCCTGCTAGTTTTTGATCTTCATCATGCTGGTTGGAGGAATTCTGTCCATCAATGGAAATGTTCTTCGTTCTTCAAGGTGCTGCAGTGAACAGTTGGAAGCACCATCAAACCAGGCAGCTACTCTTTCTTGAACCTCATCGTGGTCTCTTGCCTAATTTGAATTCTGTAGAAAAACATATTTTGTGGTTTTCTTTTTTTTTGCAATAGTTGCTAGTCACACCTGGCCTCCTACAATCGTTCTCGGTAGTTAATTGTCCCTCACAAATTGATACAGCGTGATATATGCGAAATATCTCAGTGAAGTGTACCCAGGACATTCTTTCAAGAGCGTAACAAACCAAATTATGTTCTCCCATGACACAACTTCAAGTCAAAGTGTTCACACGGCATGGTTGTGCTGTTTGTGGTATGTGTTTGGTGATACAGGCCTCACTGCCGCATACAGCCTGTAACTTACTAACTTTTCTATTTTATAATGCTAACATATTATACTTGTTAAATCCATTATCATGTGAAGAATTGCTTGAGGTTTAACCTGCTGCATCTAACAGGAACATAGCAATCAGGTCATGCATTCATAACCAGGTTGCCAGATCATTACTAAAGAGGGTTACTGCTGCAGGAACCATGAACAAAGTACTAAAGCTAAATAGAAACAATGAATTAAAAACCTCCAGCCATTACGAATGAGTAAATTTGAACTTTTTTTGGGCAAAAGTGTCAACCAAGTGATTGAAAGTAAGCCCATGACCTAGCAGAATCACTTGATTGCCTGAGCCAATCAACAGTCTTCTATGCAAACATTATAAAACATATGTGTAATGTGAAACAATAATGGTATAATAAAATTTGAGGTCAGTATTTTTGGGAATTGGGTGCATGATTTTTCCTTAGTTTCTGGAGCATGGTGGTACCAGAGAATTGAAACTCCTGGTTATTATGCATATGGGATGGGGGGGGGGGGGGTTCTGTAACAGCCCTTTGCAATATGTTCATTAAGTGACGTTTCGGTTTACATCCATCAGGGGAAACTTTAAAGGTGTTCAGGAGGCCATTCTTGTCATTAAAGTGGTTTATGCTGAGTGCTCAGGTATTACTGACTGCTGCTCCTGGCATCCTGGGAAATCCCTGAGGTCTTTACTGTACCGCATATAAGTACTACCACAACTAAACGTTGCTGTCAGGCATCCAAGGAATGGAAGGAAGGTTTGGCAAAATGTTAGCAAACAGACTATCCCTCTCCAGAAGTGCCTTAGTTCAGCACTTCAAACAATCAATTACAGGCAGAGATATAATGTTATCTATGATCTCTCCAGCATGACACCTTTGCAATCACTAAAAATATTCTTGACTCATATTAAAAAGTCATCGAAGAACTTGACTTGGAAAATCTCAAACTTGAGAAAAAGACAAGATGGCCTGGACTCACTGGATTCTAGAACTTAAAGATTCGATAGGGCATGGCGCGCTAACTTTAGTGTAAGATCAGTGATTAGCTACCGTATGCTTCAAAACGAGTCATAGTGACTTAAGGAGATCTCTTTACCGAGACATAACACTGTACTCTTTTATTGTAAGGTCTTGTCTAGTTATGGGAAGAGATAACACACAGTTTTTAGTCTACAAAGACATTGTTATTATAATCCATCATGCCAAGTGAGAGTATGAGGAAAAATCCCTCGTATAAGCAGTACAACTTTGAGAGGACGTGACGCTACAGGCTGCCGCATAGCTTCTGTGGAATCAGTGCAGTTTTCTAACACACTGGCCATTAAAATTCACAGTGTATTGAAACTGATGCTAGTCCCCATCTTTAACAAGGCCAGATAAATGGAGAGGGCAGCATAGGCCAATGTGAACACCGCTCTGGTTATGCTCTTCTCTGCTGTATGTTGATAATACTGTACAAGCACTTGCAGGAAAAAAATAAAAAATAAACAAGCTTCAGCGTGTTCATGAGGCTTGAAATGAGACCATAAAGCCTTCGAACATTGGGGGAACATCTTCTATCATCAAGTGTTTTGATATATATCATGATAATCTTTTATTTATTTTTTCCTCTATTGTTTTTTTTTTTCGATCAGTTTAAGATCAGTTATGGACTTCCATGGAAGTGACTTCTTAATTATGATGGACTTGCCTGTCCTCTCCATACCACACATTTTTGGATGACCTCAGTCCATCACAAAACACAAGTCTTTGCATTGAGACATGGTCAAAAAATGTGTTGATTTAGTTTAGATTATATAAAGCAGCATTTCAGGGAACCGCAGAGAGCCTACATTTTTGTTCCCTCTCAGGGCAGCAAAAACATGGACTGTCTGGTAGGGAGCTGGGAGGGAGCAAAAACCTGGACCATCTGTGGGTCCCTGTGGACTGGATCGGAAAACACTGATATAAAGGTATTAGACTATGGCATGAAAAGACCCAGTTTTGATTTCATGCTATCTTTTTATTCAGCTTCAGTTTGTCGATGACCAAGATCCTGTTTTTGCTCTGCAAATATATGGCCATTGCCTCTTGACAATAGGGTTGATACAGATCCATCTTTATTTAGCAAGGCTGGTTGTTAAACATCATTCTTCAGCAAATATCAGCACCCAAGTCTGGTAACATGTGTTATGCGATGTAACGAAGTGAATGGACGATAAAGAAAAATTTTAACTAGGTAAACATGCGTTGAAGTTGAAGTGATTATCTTGACATCATATTGTTCAGCACCAGGCACTAATAATTTCCTGCGCACCTATTCGTGTTTGTATCAGTAAGATGAACACATGTTGACTGTGTTTGGAAAGAGGAGCCCTCCAGGACTGAACGCTCGAGCGATTCCTCAGGATAAACGACCCAACGCCGCGCTGGTTTTGCAAATAGAATAATAATTCTGCCCCTTTCAGTGCTGATGTGCATTTGTGGGATGGAGCAGCATGAGCAAGTAACTTGCCTAAATCGCTGAATAGGAATCTGATGAACCGCAAATGGAAAAAAGGCCTCTTTTAATAAAAAAAATGTCACTGCATACACAATCAGGCAGCTTTGTGAGCGTGACAGCAGATAGACCCGATAAAAGGTGCAGCTTCCGTGGGAAGAGACTATGACGCTTCGCCTTGGCGCGATGCGTGTTCCTGGGAGATGGGTAATGGAAATACACTAATAAAAAATATATATAAAAAGAAACACGAATCACCCAAAAAGGCTGAGATGAGAAATGCGCCCCGGCTTCCCTAATCTACTTGAACATCTGCGTTGGGCCTCTTGTGGAAGGGTATGTTTAAGAAGATTTCACGTAATTAGCCCTCCTTTAAGAGCTCCCTGAAAGATCCATATTTTCATATTTATTTATTTATTTGGATAGGGCTGAATAAGAAAATAAAAAAAAAAAGAGAAAAGCAGATGTTGCACTTAAAACTGGCATGCCTAGAAGTCGCTGGGGAATGGGGGGGTGAATGCGGAGTGTAAACGAGGCGATGCTGATTGCGAAGGAAAACACCGGGACGAGGTCGGCGACTGGGTTCTCTGGGTGCAAGTGGCTCTGTTTACCGGCTTTCACCCGCGAGGCTTTCAGGGGGGGGGGGATCTCTTGAAAGGTAAACACAATGCATTAGCCTTTAGCTGGGTGCCCATGTGACTCACTTTCTGCTATCCAATAACTTCCCCACCGTTCACCAACATCTGGGATTCCTAACTCCAGGGATCAAGGACGGCTTATAAACCTATAATTCTTAGACAATCAACTATAAATCCCTACCAGTAATTGCACAATTCAGTCATATGATTCTGCTAATTAATTTGTATTTAGCCTCAAAATGCATTTTACCATTGATGGCTATATTACAGAGTTCAGAAAAGGTTTCATTAGTGAGCAGTCGCTCAAAACTCAAAGTTCACTTACTTACGTAGGTCTTTGCCACCAAGATTCATGCTCTCAGCCCAGGCAGACCTGAGACTTTACTTTAAAATGATACAAAATCGATTGGTTTTACACCAGAACCAGAGCAGACCATTTTCAGATTCTCTCTCTATAAAAAAAATCTCCCTGAAGCCACCCCAGCCTGTCTCAGCACATCTGCACTACACGATCCATCAAGGCATAATGAAACAGCACTTCCTCCTTTTAACTCCGAACATGCTCTTCATCCTCAACTTCGGTCTGAACACTTTCCAGGTAATTCTCGTCAAACATCATTTAATGCTCCAAATGGAATTCTAGATTGCGCTGTTAGGCAACGAGAGGATCCCACTTTTGTGATGTAAACCACGTTCGAGGTTTCCTTAACATACTTCCTTATATTCTAACCTCATTGCATATATCTAGGGTGTGTCTGGGGGACCAGTCGTGGCGCAGATCTGCGGTGATGTCAGACTGCCAGTCAGAGGCCAGGCAAATATGTACACGCAAGCTTGTTGCTATTCTCCGTGTACGAGCCTCACTCACATGAATAAATCATTAAAAGATATAAAAAGTTTTAGAGGAGGACAATTTGAAACTCCGTACACACCTACCGCTAATTAAACTTACACTGATTAATAACTTTATTAGTATCTTCCCCATCCCTTCCAACCAATCCTTATCAAAGTCACAGCATAAATAACCAATTTGTTCATCTCCGTGCTGTTTACTTCCTGTGACTCTAGAGATGAATTCCCCTCCCGCGAAGCCCCATTTACTCCTTTCATTTCTAAAGACAAAAATCCTACTTGGCCCCTTGTGGGATTTGCACTGCTGCCAGCATCATAATCATCCTTGAATACATCCTTTGAATAAGATAAAAGAATACCCAAGAGGCTTTGGAAATCATATTTACTTCACCTTATTCAACTCCCCATTTATTCTGTGGTTTATAAATTTATATTGGGTTATGTACTTTAGATATATGAGTACAAACAAAACCGGGGTGATGTGTATTAATGTAATATGCATCGATGTCAACCCCCCCCCCGCCCCGGCCGTCTTGATGACAGAGAGTGGACAATACTCCATGCCACTACCTTCAAACTGTTAGTATCCAGGAAAACTTGCTCTATTTGGAGAAGCAGTCCAACTCACACTGCTGGAAGCTTGCTATGGGCACATTCTTGGGGGGGGGGGGGGGGGGGCAGTCAAGACATCCTGGTCAACATAATGGGCTTCGACCTGGGGTGACTGTATGTCAGGAACCATAATTGTGAGACTCTTCTCCCCTTACTATAAATAATTCACCATCCAAAAAAAATCTAGTCACCACACGAGTCTCAGCGAGTGGCATCCGGACCCTGTGTCCATAACTGGCTGTACCTGTCAGAGATGGACTTTGCCTGTCCTCTCCATACCATGAATGTAGCATCACCTACTGTTTGCCTGCCTTTGCCCTACGCTCCAGCACTAGCGCGCGTAGCTAGCTTTATATATATATATATATATATATTTTTTTTTTTCTATGTCTTACAGCCATTTTGATTTTCTTCATTCATTTACTAAAATGAAGGAGGGCTCCCTTTGTCCAATAGCTTATGCAAAAAGAACCCTTTGGATAAGCATTGACTGAGTATAAGCAATGTTTCTATCTTATGTATGTACTTATGTATATATTCATGTGTGTTGTTTCCTGCACCCATGGCTGGGATCTCACCCCCTGCCTTTGGTTCTGCGCGTGGAATCTGCATGTTCTTCCCATGGTAGCGTGGGTTTCCTCAAGGTATTTTGGTTTCCAAAAAAAACATGCTGCGTTCCAAATTGGCGTAGTGGGTGTGCGGGTGAGTGCCCAGCGATGGACTGGCATCCTGTTCGGCTTGGTGTTCTCCTGTCTTATGCTGAAAATAGGCTTCAGACTCCTTCTAACCCTATGCTGGGTAAGCAGCACAGAAGATTTATGGATATACAATATACAACTCTGGAACCGCGCTGTATTTTTTTTAAATCTGCATTTTAAGAATCTGGTTTAATCCTGGTTCTGCTGGCAGAAGGCAGGCTCCTTTCAGGCTGAAAGTTACAGCAGTACACAAAATAATGTGGCAATGACCAACAACCAGCCAGGTAGAGGACAGAAGCGACTTTATAATGGCACAGATGACCGTCAACTTATCCAGTAGTGCCTCATAAATTGCAGAATGACCTCATGTGACCTTGAAAAAAAATGGGAAACATTAAGTGGTGTGAAGTGCCATATTAGGACAGTTTTTATCAGGCTCCTAGAAGCAGGACTAAAGACCACTGGGAAGAAGAAGCCCTTCATCAATGAGAAGCAGGGAAGAGCCAGGCTGGAGTTTCCAAAAAACTGTATATTTGACACAGGTGCATACCCATAAATTTGTATTCATATCTTTGTTTGGACTCTCCATTCATTTCTATGGGGAAAACTCTAATCATTCATATCTATGGGGAAAATGCTAATGCTCCGCCTCTTTCATATACCCAGCCTCAGCACGTCTGCGGGTCCGTGAGCAGGGCCCTTAACCCCCAGCTCCATGGGTGCCGCTTCGGGTGGCTGCCCTTCACGGACAGCTTACTCTGTGAAGAGCAAGTAAAGAAAATTTCCCCACGGGGACAATAAAGTATTGCTTATTATTTTTTTTTATTATCATTATTATTATTATTAACTATGACAACCTTAACCCCTACCCAGTCATAACCATAACCATAAGTAACCAAACAAAATTCAAGAGTTTTTGCATTTTTAGTTTTGTCATTGCAGTCACGGATTTTATAAAATACACTTTTCCCATATGGGGACCAGGAAAATGGTCCCCATAAGGCAACAAAAATGTGTATTTATCAAATTGTGGGGACATTTAGTCCCCACAAGGTAAGGTATACCTGGACCACACACACACACACACACACACACACATTTTGGCTCACCTATCTAAAAGGGACCTTTTGTATAACCATTCTGTATGCCCAGTCTACTGTCTATGTTTAAAATCTAACTGGCCAATGAAAAGATGCTTTATGAAGTCATCTATTTAACTAGTATTTATGTTTGTACTAGTTAGCATTTGTATTCATGATGGTCACTTGTATACTGCAGATTACTTTATATCACAAATTTTAACAACAACGTTGACAGCTAGCTGACTAATACCATTGTTAATTGTGAATATAAAGCGAGATTGGTTTGTATTTTGTTGACACTGACATATTTGCGATCCACGTGAGTCCATTTAAAACATTAAACCATTCAGTGACTGCTGTGTAAAGATTGGATTTTACTTTTTGGTTCTAAGGCTCTCTCATTACATTGTTTTGCATTGATTTACTTTCTAAAGTAATTTTACTGAAAATGGGTTTTTTCACACACCTATAATAATTGATATTTGGACATAGATGTTTATCTTTGGACAGGGGTGATGTGTTGAACTGACTGTAGTGCTCTAAAGTTTGTTGGTCACACTTGCAGGGGTCTCAAAGGAAGACGCAGCTCATTGACACACAGTAGGAGCCGCCATATGTGCAATTCCTACATCCCATTTGCTTCTCTGTACTTACATGCACTGT
Organism: Paramormyrops kingsleyae; assembly: GCF_048594095.1. Classification (NCBI taxonomy): domain Eukaryota; kingdom Metazoa; phylum Chordata; class Actinopteri; order Osteoglossiformes; family Mormyridae; genus Paramormyrops; species Paramormyrops kingsleyae. Next base: position 24,195,762 of record NC_132804.1, read on the forward strand.
TGAACAGATGCATACTGCTGGGCGTTTCTTGGGCTTTCTTGGATGCATTAGCCATGAATAATCGTCCCCTTTCACTGCCCGTGGGTGCCTCTGCGAGAGACTCACGATCTCCCGTGCGTCTGTCACCCTCTTGGCCAGGCTGAAAGTGATAACGCACACCTGCGGCCAGTCAGGCAAACCGCCCCCAGTCTCTCCCAGACCTGACCATGCGAGCCATGGGCGAGCGCTGAAGGCCACGCAGCCAAGGGGGGAAACAGGCCTTATTGCATGAGGCGGGAAGTGATTGAGGACCCAAAATTGGAACACATTCCGGAGCCCTTACCAAAATTTAGGGGGCTGTAAATCTCACCACTCTTGAGGGGAAGGAACAGCTGGCAGACATTTCATTCAGCGACCGTGAAGCCACTACTCTGTGAAGGCGGGAATGCCTGTTTCCCCGGCAATGAGTCTGAATCCGACGTGAGCGGAATTTTCCTGGTCTTCCTTCACTACACCAAACGTTTTTATTATAATGCAAAAAGTGATATGCTTTGGCAGGCCTGTGTTCTTTTCCAAAACCTGAAACATCAAAACGCAAAGCCTTGTCTTTTTATTGATTTTCCTGTACCATTTCCTTACAATAGTGCTTGATGATTGTTTTCTGTCCGCTTTAGCCTCATTCAGAATGCAATATGGCACTCAGATGTCCACTGAGAGAAATACCAGAGTTGTCACTGCTTTGCCTCTGATTTGTCAGGTTCTGTGGTCGGCGGCCATTTTCTGGCATCGAACACAGCACAGGTCCAAGGTTGAATTAATGTTTAATCCATTGACTTGTCCACATGAAGTATTATGCTCCTTCTGTTGCCTCGACTGTCCTATGCCACAACTGATCAAGATAGCTATATTCTGTTGCTATATCTAGTCACTTCATGAAGCAAGAAATAAGAAATAAACTATCCCAGACTTCTTTTATTCTGCTTAGAACACTAAATATTGGGAGTCTTTTGCTTTGTATATCCTATATATTTTAAGTACACTTCACTCGATTTAGTTTTAATCTAACTCTGCATAGTTATCCTAGTCCCGTTAGAGTGGCATGACGCAGGCGGGAAAAAGGTGATGATCCACCGGCAGCTCCGTGACAAAAGGAGTTAAGTAACATAAAATAGAATACACTGGGATAAACAATATCAAACTAAGGATGAACCAAAACAGAGACGCAAAGGACTAATAAACACTAGGAAAAACAGAAAACCAATAAAAAAAAACAGGTGAGGCTGACCTGAAACCCATGACTGCAGGGTTACAGCCTTTTTTGCCACATGTTCAGCCCATTGAGCTATGTTGTGGTCCAAGCAGCTGGGGAAACACACAAGGGTCTAGTGCAAAGACAGGAAGGAACAGGATGGCCAGCAACACCTGCTGGCCAAGTGTGGAAGTGACATAAAGATCAGGGACGGACGGTTACTGACACTGACAAGTCCTACATAACAGCACTTTTGTAACATTGTGAGACAAGCAATGGTACACATATTATTGGGAACGATAGACAGGAATGCACAATGAAACAGGGGCCTGAAACACCTACTCTCAAGGCCAAGCCGCGTCCCAAAACAATAACGCATTATTCCGATGAGAGTCTGACTCAGTTTCGACACACTGGATCTGTGTTAAATGTTAACTTTTTCAACTGGAAAAAATGTAACTTTAGAAAAAACAGCCTTGTTTTCCAGTAATACAAAGTGATGATTGAATGAAGGGGACTCAGGTTAGATTAAGGTCTATAGATGCAGTAATGAGGGCATGTGAGGATATTGGGCCTAAAAAAAAAACATTATGACAGGGCACAGCAATTAGAAGTTGCCAGGGCAACTGTTTCTGCGGCTTCCGGCTACAGCTTGTCTTCCTTGTTCAGGCACAGGAACAAGCAATAAAAGCATACGGCAGTCCATTCACATAAGCAGTTTCTCCGTGCCAAACGTGATTGCAACCTCGCTGTGCATAAAAGGGTCTGCCGGCACTTCAGAATAGAGCGATTCTCCTTGGACGCCGACGCGGATTTTCAAAGTGCGTTCAGAATGATCAGATATGCATTTTAAAATAATGCTGTCCGTACGCTGGAATATAGCGCCTCACATGAACTTTTTACATCCGCGTCAATATTAGCTCCAAGTCTTCGACTCGCACATGTTTGCATAGCGGCTCAGGTGTGAATCAATGTAGCGCAGGGTAAGAGAGAGGCCTTAGAACTCACCTGTCATAATGTGGCGCAATCGGTCTTAGCGGAAAGGGGGGCAGAGACCCATGGGGAGACTCAGCCCTGTAGAGGCTGTGTGAAGTGTTGGTCTTTATCTTTGCTCAGAGTTGATCCCGGCTAGGGAAAAGGTAGAGGGCTGTAAAATTGAAAAAAGAAATACATCAAAGAGGGGTAATGAACCTTGTCCAATCCCAGCCCAGCGGGCTAAAGAAACCGGGAGAATTCTGATGAAGCCGTCGCTTGGAAGAGCGATGGTCAGATCAGGTGGAGAATGTGGGAGGTGGGAGGCAGGTGCTTGACATCGCTTCTCTGTTTCTCTTTCATTTTCTGGAATTTCAACCGCAGGAACCTTTGGTGATACAGAGTCGAGGCTTCAGTGGGACGCGGCAGCCCTTAAATATCCGGGAGGGCCCCCTACACCTCATTAAGTCAGCACTAACTTTTAACTGCAGGAGATCAGAGGCCTTCTTGAATTTATCAGAGCAGTAGAGAACCCTTCACCCGTCACTTTGCCTGAGCCCTTTGCTCAGGATGAACTGACTGCATTAAACACTTGCTTGTAGCTTATGATTCAACACAGAGGAAACAAGTCGGGGTAGATTTTTCTGATATAAGTTTGCTATTGTAATACATGCCTTTAATTTGTTTAGGGAGGTGATATCCATTGCTGATTATGCCTTAGTCATTTAGCATTTGAGAACAATGACAAGATGTTCTCAATAAATATAAACAGCTAATTTAGTAGTGCATAATTATGTATTACAGCAGTATGGCAGAATATTTAGCAAGTAGCTCTCACACCTACAGGTTTTACACGCACATCCCTGAATGTCACGTGTTTTCCCTGTGTTCCACTTAAATAACTGAAATATAGATGGATTAAAAAGCAAATATTTATGTTTTATCATTATGTGTGATTTTTTTTTTGTAAATTGTACCTTAGTTAAATTAGAACAAACGCATGTTAGTCTAATTTTAGTAATGAAGTTCATAACCAAGTGTTTTCCAATGACTCACTGTAATTCTTCCAGGAAATCAAAAACAGACATCAAACAACGAACAAGCAAACAAATAAAAAATGCTCATTGATCTAGGGTGAGTGATCGGGGGCCCTTTTTAGAGGCGGGGGATTGGGAGTTCACTGATTTGGCCAACAGTGTCGGCTTGCTGGATCACATCAACACATGGATCCATTCCCTTTCACAGCTATTGACATAATCAAATGTAAATGCTGTACTGTCAAGGATAAGTTCCAGCTATATGAAGCTTATCCACAGCTTGACCAGGGTTAGTGAGAAAGCGATGGGCTTTTCTCTGATTTATTTCCCAATCTCTTCACATTTATTCCCCTCAGAAACAAATGCATTCTGTTGACCAATGTTTATCTTATCAATATACCTATGAACTGTGGAATGTATTTACATTTTGCGCCCTAAAACTCTGTGAAGGGAATCTGTGAAAAGAACTATTGCTCAAACTTGGCCAAGTGTTTTTAACTTAACTCCTTGAGCGTCACTGATGTGGGCCTGTGTTACAAAACTGGTATTGACTCTTAGCGTTTATCTGTGATTTCCTAGCCAATCGCAGGCAGCCAAAGCTTTAATGACACAACTAGTGCTACTTTGTATGGAGATGGAAAAAAATGTCATTGTCAGGCATTGACTGCTGGCAGTGCTGAGAGAATATTCACCATCTCCATTCATTTATGTAAATCGAGAAACATTTCAAATAAAATGCACGTTTGTGTGGAATAAAAATCCCTTTGTGCCATGGTCTGACAGCACACAAAAACTGCCAGCCTTGTGAAAGCATCTCTCTCAGCTATATCTCAGACAATCACACCATTCAACAGCATACTGGCTGATGGGGCCTTGGAGAATCCAGTACAATTTTAATGATGACTGAGGTCAAAAAAAAGAAAAGAAATATGTACAGTACTCCTCTACCACTTGGTGATTTTGGTTGGCTAAGTGCTTTCAAGATCTCAAGGTAATATCCCTCTATAGACTTTTCATATATATTTTTCTTCTTAATTAATATCAATGTATTATTGTAATATTTTTTTAGTTGGGTTAGTTGTATAATAGTAAATTCATGCCATACATTCCCTGTTGGAACATGAATTTCCACATATTTATGGGCTTTCGGGTCCAGAAATGACACCAACGAGCTCAAGAGATTCTGTCAAAGTCCAAATATGCTGCTTCATTCATCCTGAGAGGATGCTTAGTGGGAAGTAGATGAAAGTACTTCACTCTTCTTATATATAAAACAATCCATTTTTAATGGTCTAGCTGTTTTTGGATTCTTACTTGGCTGCAAAGCTTAACATTAATTCCAAAACACAAGGTAATCATATATTAAACCTGAAATAGAAGTGGACAAGGTGATTGTTCTGTTATCCAGGATACTCATTCAGAGTCCTCCTTTCTCACGCCTTGTTCAGTAACTTGTCTTTTTTGTGTTTCATTTTTGGGTTAAAATGAGTCATTGATGTATTATATCCATGTTGCAATTTCTACATAAGAGGTAACATCCTGTTTCTTCAAACCACTGAGATGCTGCATTTGCAGAAAATGTTGCATTTTCCCTGAAACTGTCATAAGTGGGTCAGTTTCATAACTTGATATATTTTCACGTGGAAGTAAAATTTGATTGTGTCCAATACTTGTATGGATTTTGAGGTAGTAGATAGTTCAGAAGATTGAACTATGATTGAAGATCACAGCAGTCTTGGAGTATTTTGGTTGAATTCAGTACATATTTTTTCTAATGCAATTGTGGATAGGTGCTGTAAATTATTTTTTTAATTAAATAAAGGAAGAAGCAGTAGTCCAGAACTAACTCTAAATTAGACGCTTGTAATAGTGGAACTGATGTTATGCTGAAGTTTATATTATATAACACCCACTTTTTCACAGTTTTGAGTTTCTGTTCTTTGTTTGATACTTCTCACATTCTAAATCTTTGCACTATGACCTCTGGATTTTATGGGGCAAATAACATTTCTTTTCTACCATGTTGATAGGGTGCAAAAAGGCCTTCAAAGAATAATTCGCGAGGTCCAAATGTTTTACAGGTCATAATCCTCCACACACAAATGACAAATGGGAGTGTCAAAAAGATGAAGTCACAGTGTGGTAAAGAAACAGATGCTTTTTTCTCCTTAAGGAACAGAGAGAATGCGATGCACGCAGCCAGTAATTTGCAAGATCAAACATGAAGGTCCTGACCCCAGATAATATTTTATTTAGTTACCTGAAGTTTTCTGTATGTCACTTTCACCTTCAGATGTCAGATGGAGAAAAGTGTTGAAATGCATACAGTAGCTATGCAAGTGCATTTTTGAATTAAGTGCTTGTAAGTGCAGTGGTAACTTACGATAGGTCAGTAAGCTATGGAATGGTTAGTTTAAAAAATCCCCGTTTGCTGCAAGTGGGTTAGTTCCTTAAGTATATCCAAATAAAAATAAAAATATCCGTCTATGATATCATTCATCTATTTTATTGAAAAGTTCACATAACACATCCTAAATTATTTATGGTTTGGCCTCAAAAAAGACTGGAAAAAAAAACAAAGAACATTACATTTATTTAGTAGATGCTTTTTTTCTTCTGAAATGACAAAGCAGCACCGGAAGCAACTGGGGCCCAAGGGCCTCGTCGTGTCAGCCCACTGCAGACCCTAGAATTTGAACCCCCAGCCTTCCGGTCACAGACGCAGCAGTCGAACCCCCAAAGCCACATACCAGCCAGCAGCTGAAGGATCTAGCATACTACATCTTGCATCCTAGATTTCAGGCAGTAATTGAATTAAAATACTATGTACATTCACAGCAGCTACAGATGTTTTTCACCCACTCAGGAATGCTTTGGTATTCATTTCTCCTTCTTCAACCACTAAGAAATTAATTCCATTCCCTGTGGATTATACAAATACTACATTTTGCGTTATTTAATTGGTGCACTCAACAGCATCTCCAGATGTTTGTGGCGAAGGACGTACTGGCATGTGTTTTTTTTCTTCGTTCTAAACATCGGATTGCACAATAAGTGCCTGGAGAATTCTGCAGAAGCCGCTATTTGGCTATATTAATTTCAATGAGCCTTCAGTAGCTGCTGATCTAACTGGTACTGCAGCCTACACAGCCAGCAGACTACTGTATCTCCGTGTATGTCTTCGTTTTGTATGGTAATGAAGCCTATTCCCGCAAAATAGAATACAGCAGCATCATCTGAACATATCAGTCAGTCATAACTAACAGAGTCGCTGGCACATTTGCCAGTGCTCCCTGCCTGCTTGTGCATTATATCCCTGTGTAGAGTTTGCCTGTTCATCCAGTATTTGCACTTGTTTTCATTCACGGACTCCAATTTCCTCTCCAAAAGCACGAGATTAAGTGAACTGGGACGTCTAAATCACCTGTAGTGTGTAAGTGCATATACCCTGTGATATACTATGTACCATCTGCCTAGCTTCTATGTCACTTGAGACCCAAACATCCATTAAATACACAAATGTAAAGCCTCCAGTGCATCATGCCCTGTGTTTTCTGGAGACCCGATTTTGCTGCAACCATGCAGTGGATAGATAGTTTTGGAAGATGGATTGCCTACCACACAATTAAAGGGATATATCAGCTATTAACATGCACACACAAAACAAAAGAAACAAATGTAGCTTCCCTGATCTTTGCACCTCAAATTCCACTATGGCCTTTTTACATAAGGGATGCTTTGGAAAAATTGTTGTTAAAATAGCAAATTGCCCATGTGCACTCTGATTATGTCCGCAGTTTCCATTTTCACACGGAAAATGTATTTATAGTGCTTTGATAGCAAATTCAGCATGTTCACATTTACACGTCGGATAGGGTACTTGCCATATCATCAACATAAAACAGGCAAAGAAAGCTAATTCAGAAAACTGACTTTCCCTGTGTCGTAAAGATAAGGAAACTAATTAGAAGTAGTATAAAAAGTTTTTTTTTTTTGAGGGGAATTGCTTTAGAAACTAAATAAATATAAATAAATAATACTTACAAGAATGAACAAACAAGAGAGTTCTGGTCTGAAACATTCTCAAAAACAAGGACATAGGTTTGGTTTCAACGTTGGTAGGGACCAAATCAGCCCCGAACCCCCCTCCCCGCCAGACATGCATGGTACTCACAATATCAGTGGGAACATGTCCCTGCCATTTATATCTAAATCCACACCCTGGCTTCAAAATAAAAGTTCAGTTGAAAAATTACTCATAAGGAATTAGTGTCCACTGCTGCAATGAATTCTGCGTAAATCATTTCTCCCGTTTATTCCCATGTCTTCATCAGTCAAAAATTCAGCGACAATTGTTCTTGTCACTCCTTATTGTTTGTTTAATTTAATTTTACATTGGAGCAATTACTGGAAATGCTCAGTTAATGGAAAAAAAGCTGTTTACAGGATTGTAAAAAGGTTAAATGTTGCATTTGAGTGAAATAAAGGATTATAGGCATGAGCGGATTTTAGAAACAAACTTCCTATTGTGTTGATGATTAAACAGCTGTTTATTTACGCCCAAATGTGCAATGTCTAATAAAATTATCATGGTTTACCTAAACAAAGCTCATTGAGGAAAGTATGGTTTATAAGCCTATCATGATGAATTGCATTGAAGGAGCCCACAAAAATATTGTCAGACATGTTGGTTCATCAAGGATCTATATGTCTGCATGAGAGTTAGAGCACTTACCTATGGGAAGTTGTGTTTCAACACAATCTGTTTCCATAAACAAGAAAATAGCCACAGGGTGACATTGCCTACAATGGAGACAAATCAATATTTGTATCAGATTGGCCATGCGAGAGCAGGGCAATGTACAGCACACAGGTTTGCCAGGTTAAACACACACTGGATGGTTTAGGGAGCCATTGGGGCTCTGGCAGAACCCTGAATTGGACTGAACAAGTGGTGAATAATTACAGACTACCAAATATCTTTGTTTGACTCACAAGAATAATTGATTTTTTTTAAGAGATGATTTCTTTTCCTGCCATGCAGAGTCTCCTTCTGCCGTGATCATGGTGGAGCCGGACTTCCACCAGGTTCTAAAAAAAAAGTAATTAATTGGATCTGATTAAAATTAATGAAGTAATTAAAGAACTGCCTGGCCTGTTTTTAGTGTCACGCAATCACCCTGCAGTGATGGAACAGGGGTCCCAGGTGGCTGTACGGGGAGTGGTTGAAATAGCTTTGCTGTGATTGGTCCTCTGTCAATCTGAGGCTGTAAGGCCAGGGGGCCCCAAACCTGCAGCTGTGGGAGGGGGGGGCTGACATCTCTTTTATATAATCTTATAATGGCTCGCAGTGGATCAGGTATACAGAATTATATATTTCTTTTGTCGCCAAGTCAAATTGAGTGCTTGACAAAGACATGTGAACTGAACTGGAAAGCCATGCCCTTTTGTATCCATAGTAATAAAAAAAAATTAAATTAAAGAAAAATTTAAATAGCACCACGTCAGCTTTGAGCTGACCAAGCGTGATTTGACAAATCACCATAAAACAAGCTCTCGCAGCTCAGATTTCGAGAAATAAACACGCAAACTTTACAATGTACAAGGGAAGGAGAGATAACCAGAAGACAATCCATAATGTCAGAAGTGAATATATTTCTGTGACATGCACTGTATACACGGTTAACAGTAATAATTATGAGCTGAAAATGGAGGAAAATGTAGCAAAAAATGATTAAAAGGGTAAAATCTGATAGAATCATTTCACTATTTCTGTTTCTGCCCGTACGTTTCCCTTTTGTTTAGCACACATGAAAAGAAATGACTGTATCCATGTTATCACAGTATTATACAATACAAATGTTCATATTTCATTTAATTATAATAATTTCTAATTAAAATGAAAATGATTTAACTGATCATTCCCATGCGACTTTCAGGGCTGCATAACACTAGAACATGAACGTACCTCAGACCTCGGGGACGTTGTACAAATGGCCTGACCCTGCATTCAGATCCCAGGCTTTGCCCTCACCTGTATGTGTGTGTGCGTGTGTGTGTGCGCGCGTGTGCGTTCGTGTGTGTGTGTCACAGGAGAGCAAGAGGGGATATGCAAAAATAAACATTCCAATGTAGCTGTACAAATAAAGCATCTGTCCTTTTTCTGCACCTGTCCGGGTTACGGGGGTCCAGATCGTAGACACAAGACAGGGAATAACCCAGGACGGGGCACCAAGCCATCGCAGGCGGAGGACACACATCATTCACATTTATGGGCGATATGACAACTCCGGCGCACCTTAGTACGTTTTTGGACTGTGGGGGGAAGGTAGAGGAAAGCTGACAAGAACACAGGGCAAACATGCAAAGTGCACGCACACACAGAGCCATGGTGGGGACCTGAACCCTAATCCCAAAGGTGTGAGGCAATAGTGCTAAAAACAGCAGCAATCATCAATTAAAACATTCCTGACACTGTCACCTAGCACTGCTCGTCACTGCTCTGTGTCCCCCTCTCCCCCCAAGACGCAGGGCACCAAACTTGTGTGGGGCAAAGCCTCTGACTTTTACAGAAGCCAGACTAAAGCCTGGCCCAGAGAAGAATTCACGGCTCGGTCGGCCAAAGCATGTGTCTCACAGATAAGACAGATCACTGCCCCCAGACCTTGGCTTTGCACCAAAGACATGTAGCTGCCCAGCAGGACTGCGGGGGAAAAAGGTAAAAAATAAAAAAAAAGTTCTGTCTTCTAAAATTTCAACTGCAAAATGGATATAAAGTTCCCTCCGTGATGTCCCAGGTGCCGCAAAATGTATTAGTTTGAAAAAGAATACATTATATTTGCCTTTAGTTTACAAAAATTTTAATTAAGAATAACCAGACTGGATTTTTTTTTTTTTTAATATATAAATATTTGTTTATGGTGCCAGTTTAACAGTCCATATCAGGTGTTCATAACAAATATTATAGAAATTCACAAACTGGCTGTCAACTAACAACTTTCCCCTTCCAATCTCATTCCAGATCTCCACTTTCCCTTGCGATGAGCTTAGCTGTTTCTGCACCTAGGTATCAGCATCTGATATTTTGGTCAGAGCTACATGTTTTCGTCAGCTCAGGAATCTCTAATCAGGACATGCCTGCCGATCTGTAAATATGATAACGCCTAATGAGATCACCTCAGAAGGGAGGCTGTGCGGTGTAAACGGAAAGCCAGTCCCGCGTGACTCATTTATTCAAAAAGACTTGCATACAGCTTACACATGACATTAACCGGCAGAACATTTTGCTGAATTAATTTATTTCCTCCCCATCCTTTCCACTCTGACATTTTCTTGGCACTTCCTCAACTGGGATATCCGTTTACCCAGAAAGCACTTGGGCGTCACGTCCATGACCGCTCTGTCCTTCATTGGCGTAATTATACTTTGGTTTGGCATGGCTGGTTAAAGCCCTGGAAATAAGAATAAAACTACTGAACAAACAAACCTCACTTTCTTTTGCCCTCAATGCCTTCTGCTGACTCACAAGTATTGCATTTCAAAGTCAGTTTTATATATTGTTTCTTATATTACGACTAAGACTAAGACTAAGAGTTATTTTTACACACACTTTCAGCCCACAGACCTCGTTATATTTCACCCTAAAAAAGAGTTTTGATTGTTAATATTGAAGTTCTGATGTTTTCCTTTCCTCTTTCTAGTGGTTTTACTTATTGACTTGTCATTTTTTTTTCTCGGTTGGAAAAAATCTTAAAATATTGATAACAGTGTTATGACTATATTGGTCTTATTAGTGCTGTGTCCCAATATTGCTGTAATAGTCTTTGTCCTTGTAACAAAATGTCCTTACTTCAGTACTTCAGTACTTGGGGGATGTAATTGCTTTGGGTTAAGGAGATGGCTGTTGTGGAGTTGATGCAATGGAAGGAAATGGAGTAGCTGTTAAATACCTCCTGCCTTGAATATTAATTAAAACACCGTTGACCACCTGTCTGTTTGACGGGACGTACGCCACTAAGGTAGATCAGGTCGGATGACGTAGCGTTGACAGCGACACTGATGGAGGTGAGCAGAGAAAAGCACACAACCACGTGGGCTGTCATTTAATACGTGACGATATTAACGCGGAGCTTTGCCTGAAATAAAGGTATCACTCCCGCTGGTTTATGGCTTCGTTTATTTCTCCACCGGCACCCATTATGACTGACTGCGGGAGAAGCTGGAGAGCAGAGGCAGTGATGGCACAGAGAACTAATTAAATGTTTAGCTAAAAACACTCCGCTGTCCTCGGACGAGCTTTCTCTCAAGCCCTAGTACATGACACCTTCTCCAGTCGCACGATTACGCAGGTTTGAGTGGCAGGACGGGAGGTGTGAGGGAGTAATTGTTGCCTGTGTGAAGCCAGGTGTGCGTGACCCTGCGTTCACCCTGCGATCCTGTGTGTTTTGAAACAACATGCTTGCAAAACTCAGTCTCCCAGTTGTGAGTGAAGCAGACACCCAGTTAAGCAATGTAACAAAGAGGGGTGGTCACATCCAATCTGATTGCGGGTTTTTCCTCTCTTCCCTTTTTGGTTCGGGCCTACCTTGAAATCAAACCTTGAGCACGAAAGGCCTAAAATTAGATTCAATATATTATTTTCTACATAAATGCTTCACTGATAAACTGCAATGCGTTCTGGAGAACTGAAACGGTTTAAAAGTGACAGATGTGGCATCTTAATTTTTTTTAAAAGTATTTGAATAACTTCATGCATATCATTTAGGTAAATTTCCATTCATGTAGATTAATCCTCTGAGGCAGAGGATCTTTCTGGTATATTAAAGAAACTGTACTATGCTGTTCTTGATATTAAAATACTAGGAAGCCATTTTTCACATTTTGTGAAAAAGAAAAAAAAAAACTGCGTAAGCGAGTTTCTCTGTCGAAAGAAGAATCCTGCATCACTTAACATGCAAATCAAAAACTGCGACCTTGTGATCGGTGGGTTTGTATTGAAACAAAATCAGACATCACATGTAAAATCTAGTCTGGAGGAAAATGAATGGAGGAGTGATGAAAAATTTATGTCAACACCGGTCATGGAGAAAGGCAGAAAAGATACAGAGAAGATCTTTATTCCTACATCATTGATTATACTTCAGGCTATGATAAAGTAAAGCATGAATAAGTTATGCACACACTCATTAAGGTGGATATTGGCATTTCAGGCTAATAAGGAAGATGTATATTGAAATTAAAAAGCCACAAGGAGGACATAGTGAAGATACTGTAGGTCAGTGTTTCTCAATCCAGTCCACGGGGACCTCCAGCCAGTCCACGTTTTTGCTTCATTCCAGCTCCATACCAGGAGCTGGGTGGGAGCAAAAACGTGGACTGCTGGGGGTGCCCAAGAACCAGGTTGGGAGACAGTACTGTTGATCAATACAGCAGTAATTAGGACAGCCCCCCGTCCATGTTTTTTTATATAAATTTTCTTTTTACATGACAGGATGTTTCCCACAGCATTTTGACGGCAACAGTCATATTCCCATGACCAGTAACTGAATAGTCTGTTAGTACCAGGCACACATGAATGGTTAATTTTAAGTCTGTGAATGTCTGAATATCAGATTGCCAGAGTACAAAACCAAAATACTACTCAGATTTAGTTTCTCTCACTTTTTCTACATCTTTTTTTTTTTTTTTTTTTTTGCTTGGGGGTCATGTGGTGGCCAGTCCCACAGCTGAATAATAACTCTACAGCACGTTTCCTGGGGGCGCAATTCGCCAGTGTTAAGTGCATTTGTCTGTGAAAGCGCTGAGATTACAGGAACTATTAACGGCGCTGCAGAGCTCATTAGGTTTGCAGCAGATTTCCATTTGCCGTGGTCAAAACATCAGCACAAAATGATAGATCTATTTTTCCTTTATCACAGCAGCCCACGTAGCTGATGTTTAATGGGTGGGGGGCTGGCAAGGGCCATAATTAACCCTAAAACAATAATTGGACAAGGCCATTGCACAGCATTTCCTCCTTCACTTAAATGCTAGTGGTGGCCCGTCACTCACGAGTTCCCACATGCATTTGCACCACAGAAAAGTTAAGCTCAGATCCGAAACGGAGATAGAATTATTTTACAGTAGCTATGCTTGTTGGCACGAAGACAGGAGCTATTTTCTTGCCGCATTTCACTTTGTTGTATTTTTGGAAAGAAATGCCATAACAGTGTGTTTTATGTGGTCCTTACTTACAAGACTTCCCTGCCTTCATAAAGAAACACACAAGTACCAGTGTATATTGTTTAACGCCCTGCTTGCTCTTTGCTGTGTTGCTCAGTGGACTAAGCCTCTGTGCTTCTAAGTAGAAGGTCATTGGTTCAAGCCCTGCCCCAGCCCGTCATGTAGGTCCTTGAGCAAAGCCCTTAACCCCCAGCACTCTGGCTGCTACTGGGAGTGGCTGCCCTTCACAGCCAGCTTGCTCTCCCCAACAGAGAGCAAGTGGGGGGGGGGGGGGGGGTGTAAAGAGAATTTCCCCACCAGCGTCAATAAAATATGAGTTACTTTTATTAATATAACTATTGCTCTTTTTGTATGGTTACTTGTTGACATTTAATATGTAACACTAGTAAGCACTTTCACATTGTATGGACAAAAATGTCGGTCAAATAAAGAAATTTTAATCTACTGAAGGTTATATAGAATAAAAATAAACATCTCAAAGAATTAGAGCCACATCCTGAGGCTTAGTGATGGCAAGAGGAAACATCAGCAAAAACAACAACAACAATCAGGTCAACAACAATCATTATTCTTTTAAATATTTAAGAAGGTTTTCGGAGCCTTCATTAGTTAATAGACCCCAACTTCCCTCTTTATCAGTTTCAAAATATTATCACACATATTCTACCTATTTGTGTTGTTTATATACAGGACATTCCGAGTCAGAAATGACAAAAAAACAGTCATTAATTTTAGATAGGAAAGAATTGTAGTAATGCTTCACACTGTAGACAGTAAATATCAATATGATATACAGTCATAAGGAAATATATAACTTTTATATATAGTTGTAGATTGATTCATCTCCATAAGAGCCAGAAGATCTCAATTTGAATTAGAATTACAATCGATAAGTCTTCAGGTGCTCTGTGGCTTTGTGACGAAGTCAGGAAAAGATGTGTGGTAGCAGCCGACGGCCCCTTGGCTGCGGGCGGTGGAAAGGGAGGGAACATCGGGTGATGATGAAGCCGCAGGGTCGACGCTCACTGTGTGGTCTGCGCAGGGAGACGTTCCGTTTTCCCCCGGCGCCTCTAGTGGCTCCTGGCTAATTTTAATCGACCAGCGTTTCCCCCATATTTGGGCAAGGTGTCTGCTCCGCTGCAGCTGTCTCCGGCCCCGCGTTCGGAAAAAGAGTATAAAAATAAATGAAGGCGGGAAAAGTAGAGTCAGGGGGGCGAGTGTCTCTGACGCAAGGTATTGCATAATAACAAGTAGCAAATCGATGGCATTTAAACTGACTCCACACAAAACTGATATCCAGATTCAGCATTATAAATAGGAACAAAGAACAATAGCTATTTTTGCCTTAGAGATAAGACAGTCAGATTGAAAATAACGGTTGCACTAAATAATACACTAGGGTATCGGGAAAGATGAAAAGCTGACAGTAAATGGTATTTGCGGAATTTAACTTTACGGCATGTATGGCACTGATAGCTGGTTCCTGCACGCTTTGCTAATCTTGCTAATTGTAGCCTAGTGCGGAGTTTACAGATTTATGCTATTATAATTAGGCTGCTCATGCTAAGCCTGTGGACCGATTTACCAGGTCACGGGTCACTTGAGGCGGACGTCGTGCCGGTTCTGTGATGCGCACTGGCGCCTCACTGTTCCAGGAGCGCCGCTCTCATCCCAGCTCCATCTGTGTGGCGTCTGGCGGCATTCGCCTAGGTTCTCCTCCAGGTGCACCAGATTCCTCCCACGGATAAAAATGCATGCTGTTCGGGTACTTCCAGGCTGTTACTTCACTAGTGAAGCGCTTTTTATCCTCAACAGACTTTACCTGATTAAATGAAGTGGAAAAAGAAGCAAACTAAAGTTTGCGAGTAGCGTGATGAAGCTATGACTAGCCAAGTGAGCCCCCCATATGAAGTGTGACCACAAAGTCAATGTGAAAAGCTGCCTTTGATGACTTTTGCAATGGTTGCTGCTGTCACCCTGATGGTGTCCTTGCACAGTGATAGACTGCATGTTCATAAGACTGCTGAATCTTCTCTTCTGGTGACAACGTGATCTTTCAACATGGTTGAAATATGCGCCTGAATATCAAGAGTGTCAGTTACCGTAGTGGGTCAAATCTGGAAAATATGGAGGCCTCTACCTGCCATTGTCCCTCATTTGGTGTTAAGTCCCATATTCAGGTATCTTAGAAATGTATTTATTTATTAACAAAAAAAAGGAAGAAGGACTACTGTGAAAAAATGCCTTGAAAGAAGAACAGTTGTGGAAGGATCCAAAGGGTTTTAACACACTTATAAGTACAAGAGAAAGTTGTAAGCAATCAGCTACTAAATGTATCCTAAGTTTCCAGATGGAACACAAATCAGAGGGTGAAATAACTTTATTATTTTGTAGACACTCTGTATCAGTTTCATCTATGCTAAGATTAGAGTTTCAGAAATGTTAGTAAGAAAAACGGCGAACGATTCATCCAAGTAGCAAGTAGTGCTAGCAGACCTAAGACGCTAAAATCGACACGTAAAGCCAAACTCTGCACTTTTAGGAGCCGCGCCGAGGTCAGACGGGGAGTGCTTCTGGGGAGATGTTCAACATGCTATGCTCTGTTTAAACCAAAAGAAACTATATATATAATTTATATATACCCTGAGAATTTTTGTTCACACACTGATGTCCAAAAAGTATCCCGTGATGCTGCTTCAAGCTCCTTATTTATAAGAGGCTTGTGCTGAATGTTATCTCTCTTAACATATTTATAGAATTGATTGAAAGAGTCCAGAGAGCCGAGAGATGGTCAGCGAGATGTCTCTGCCATGCACCGGCTCCTTGGGGGTATGTGTATATTACACTGTCAAAGGGAGGCTTTGCGGAAAAATGCTACGGAAAGCGCCAAAAGCTAAATCCGCTGTCCGACAACCTGCCTGTAATTCGGTCACGCCAAAAGGAGACAGTCAGAACAAAAGCATGCGACATGCTGTAATTCTGTAAATATCCCTGATCGGTGATATTGAAATGAACGGGGAAACAAAGAAATAAAAAAGAAATAAAACATATTATAAAGCTGTCACGTAAGTGGACATGGCGATAAGGAGGGGAACACACTCAAGCGGCAGAGGTAGAAGGAAGCCGCAGGTAATTTGACATTGTGTTTATAGTAGCCCGCGAATGGCCTGTCTGTTACGATGTCTCTTTTGAAAGCGCATATTGCCCGTGAGAGCCAGCGAGGGAGAAAGAGACCGAGAGAGACTCGAGTGAGGGTTTCTCATCCCGTCAAATTAGTCGACACTCTGCCACTCCGCTTTTGATCGGCGCGAAGAAAATGCAGGGAGTCAGCTGATCCCTAATCCGCTCGTCTTGCTGCTCGGTGTGCGCACATCAAGAGAGGGATTGATTAGCCTCTGCGGCTTTGCGGCCACATGAAAGGGCCTCAAAGAGGCCCTAAAAAGATAGCGGGCAGACCTCTCCCGGGAGGCGTCTTCTTTTTGTGTGCACTGAGGAGACCGCCTCATCTGTCGCCGTGGAGAATACCAGCAGACCAATGGAACTCGCCTGTTGCGAGGCTGATTCGGCCATATTTGTTTGAGAAGCTGTGGAATCACTTTACAAGAAAGCTTTGTTGCTGTTCCTCTAGGAACAACACTGGTATTTAACTTACCATCATTAGTATTTACTGTACTGGGGGAAAGCGAGGCCGGGTTTTGAGAACAGAGCCTCGTGACACTGGGATTTCTGCACCGAGTGCTAACAGAGTGCTGTTGGCAATGTTCCCCTCCCAGGGATGGATGGGAGTAGTGTGGGCAGGAGACAACAAAAGACCTTTGGGATGAACAGATGTATAATTGCCGTTTCAGGAGGGAGGAAAGGGAAAAAAAACACAACAACCCTGCATATGTCAACACCTCACAGTCACAGCGTTCCAGGGCAAAATACAGGAAGCCCTGGCCAATGACCAAAGCAAAGCCAGCCTGAGCGTACGGAACGCTAGAAATAAAAGGCCGGTCAAGAAAAAGTGATGGAACGATGATCACCTGGCCCTCCCTCCCTCAGACGGAGAGACGGCGTCAAAATATGAGGCGAGTCCTTAATCTCTAGACGGCACAGGCATACAGGAAGGGCCCTTGCTGAAACTTGTTGGAACTGGCGGGGGCGAATTCCATTCCTGTGACAATGGCCGGCATTCAGGGACATTTGGCTGCGTGGGTAACATGACGAATGGGGATTTTCTTATAACTCGGTTCTACTCCGGAGGAGAAATATTATAGGCTGCATTATGCTAATGGGCGCTAATGGCACGAGAAGCTTATCTGTTAGCTATTGTTTGTGTCGGGCTGAGGTAAGCCTGGGTGGTTTGTCCCAACACGCCGGGAGAAACATAAGCACTATGCTCACGAACATGGCAAGTCAAACTCACGGTACTGCACTGGTGTTTTTAATAGGTCTTGTACAGATCTGAGGGATATTGACCAAATAAGCAATTTCTTTTATAATTATATAAGCCACACATATGGTCTAATGAATGTATTCAAGTGATGCTTTTATTAAGAATGATGTACATTTTGAGAAAGTCAGGTCAGCCACTCCCAGGATGACCGGGGGCCTCGCTCAAGGCCTCAATAGTGACATCACTCTGCCACTTGAACCGATGACTTGCCGAATACAGGCAGAGCGTCCTAACCTGCTGAACCACACACCAGCCATGGAAATCACCCAGACACAGAAAATCAGACTGGGGCACTAAGCAGGGGTTTCCAAAGCATTAATGAAAATACATTATGCAGAATATGTATGAACACCTGGAGAATGAAATATATGGAAGTAATCCCAAGCAAATGTGAAATTCAGTGTTACAAACTGACGTCACAAAGGAATTCTCAATAATACTGGGGGAAGGTTTCTTTTTTTTAATATATATATATATATATATATGGTATAAGACAAAAATATAGACTGCTATTTTTGTCTTTAGTGAGTAGAATATGTAAATATAAATTGGTGCCTTTTAAATTAAATATACAAAAACCAGATGCCAAGAGTATTACTTTATGCAAAAGACACTTGAGAAGCGAGAGTTCTGTATGGTAGATGCAGAACATACACTGTGTCTGGGGAAAGATTCTCCCATTTGGGGTTTGCTAATCCACTGAGATTAGCGCGCTTGTGCTCTCACGAGGAATCCGGCCATTAAATCAACAAGCTGTCACTTTGGATCCCTTTGCACCAGCATCGTCAGGGGAACAGATTCATCTGCAAATTCTTGGGGGTGCCCTCAGCATCCACAAGCAACTTTTTCACAATTAATTCATTTATAAAACATGTCATCTGACCCAAACTGAGGCTTGAGCAGTCAGTGTAAAAGTCTCGGATGCGAGTGATACAAAGTCAACACGGCACGACATTGTCAGACTGGGCAGAACACAGTCACAGATTAGATGGACTGTGATAGGCCATCTGACGACATTCCTACTACAGTAGAATGAAGACTTTTTTGTTAATCTAAGATGACATCTTAGAGACACAACTGGCTTTGAGCAGTTCTTGATTAAAAATGCATTATGTTTCATAAAATTGTTACATTTTAATGCACGTGTCTGTTTGGGCGGCATTGCCTAATTAATCAGATAAGGCTTTCATTGGAAACATTTTTCCCCCGAACTGCCCTATTAAATGTTGCATATGAAAAAAAATCATTATGCTTCCGCTGAGAGTGCTCAAAAGTTTACTTAACTGGGCAGGGTTCATTTTTTTAAAACCATACCCTATTTTATGGTTAAATTTAATTCAAAATGCAAATACAATCTGACGCTAAAAGCTTTCTTAAAATGCAAAGCAATGAGTTGTGTTCATTCCTCTTGCCCAATGATCCAAGGCTTCACCCTCCGAGTGATGTCTGATTAGGAGTGGGGGTTCGCATATTTTCTTAGCGAAAGTTGTACCTAAAAAATGACTTTTTGTCATTGCCACATTAGACTCCCTCAACCCTGACAAGGATAAAACATTATGACCTTTTCCATAAACTCTTAGAGTGATGGATGGATGGATGGACATACAATTGTTGAAAAATTAGGTTTGAATTTGGTATGTTGGTGTTGGGTATATGTATCTCTCACATTTCAGCAAATATGGTTGTGTTATTCTAATGCATGACAGACTTGGGGAGGACATAATGCAGATAGCTGATGTTTATCTTCCTACAAGAAGGAGCACGTCCTATGCATGGAATCCGGGAGGGACATTTCTGTGCACTCTGCAGGATCTCTTCTGTCCATGGGGCACCCATTAGGCAGCTGAACATGTGATGTGTACAAAAAACCATGTGACCTGCCAGAGGAAGCCCTGGTAAAGGTGATCAGCATGACCTGAATGGGTGGCGTGGTGCTTACTGTTCAGCACGATGCCAATGAAAACAATGATCAGTACTGTAGACGCAATGAGTGCCTGGGTGTTCACCACCTTTAGAATCACCTTTTCCCATTAGCTGGCAGTGGCTATCTGGGATGGGAATGATGGAGAGGCTCTGGTCGCTGTCATATAGGGCAAACCGCTAATTTATGTGATGTTATTAACATGCAGTCTCTTACCATTTAAAATGCCCTCGCTGCTATTATAAAACCTTTATCCTGTCACTTTCAGGCACTTAGCCTTTGCCTCAGCTTTGCTTCTGTCTAATTGTTCTCATAATGTTTTGAGCAAAGCTCTCCTAGCAAAAAATATATATATGTAGGAATATATGTATATATGTGTGTGTGTGTGTGTGTGTGTATATACACACACACACACCTCAGTTTCCTTCCGTATCTCCAAAGACATGCGGGTAGACTAATTGGTGTCTCTAAAATGTCTGTAGAGTACAATTGTGTGTATATCTGGGCTTTCAATACAGCTGCACGATATGTGAAATTTCTGCAAGTTACATTGTGATATTTACAAAACTAATGAAGGAAATGAAATTACCTGAAATAAACTATAGCCAAATCGAACCTATGATCGACCAATGGAGTAGTGGTAGTGGAGGTAACTGGTAGTGTTGCCACGAGTTGTGTGACACACAAAGCAGTGCTGACAAATGATTATTGTGTATGCGTACCATATATCATGCAGCTCTAGTCTTCTTCCTCGTTTCCAAGACGTGGTATCAATAAATTGGCTGTAATGTGTCTGTCTCGCTGTGGGCTGCCATGCCATCCAGAATGTGCCCTTATCTTCCACTCTGTGCCGCCTGGGATAGGTTTCAAGCCCTCTGATGAAATGTAAACACAGTTTAAATGTGGCCGAATGTTTCTTATGCTAGATTACGATTACATATGCTCTCAGAGTTTGTAAACGTTGGTCACAAGTCTGAGATGGGCGAAACAAACTAAATCAGATATTTCAGTTTTTACACTAAGCATTTTTTTACTCTGTCCAGTGAGAAATGCAAGCTGAACTTAACTCCCAAGTTATTACAATGCCTTTATACTATGTGCTTGGATGTCAGAATCAAAAAAGTAAGCCCTATAGTTTTATGTATTCCATCTGAATGATATCCTTTCAGTGCAAACCCTGTATATCTATGACTGCAGGCACGTGGGATAGTAGACTGAATTGGGAACATTATCAAAGGTATACACGTATATTAGGTAAGAAAGCAATATTTTCTAGGGGAGAATTTCTGATTCTCCAGTCACTTTATTCTTCAGCATATTTTGAGTGTAGCAGGCTAACTAGTTTCCTTTTTTTTGAACCGTTGCAGGATTGGGCCTGTTAACTTTTTATCTACTGCTGGTAGCTGAGCATTCAGGTCGATTGCTGTGTATCAGATTCAAAATCAGAAAACTTTAAACATGGAGCAATCCACAACTCAGCAGCATTGGCGTCAGCAGCAGTAGTGTTAAGGACCACTTAAATCTGTCAAAGTATGCATTCTTTCTAAATAGCTAGTTACTAACAATAGCTAAAGAACTAACATTCCAGTCATAGTTCTTGTCATTACTAGTGTGTGAGGTCCTGTTTTTTTTTTTTTTTGCATTGAAAATTGAGACTTATTTGCTAATGGAAAAGGCATACATAGGGTGGGTGTTGTTGAAGTAAATTATTAAATGTTTGAAGAGACAGTAAACCCTTGCACACCATGTGGCTTGCAAAACAGATTAATATTACAGTCATATTAGCAAAACAGAGCTATATAATGCAAGTGAAGCCATATACCTACACAGAAACTATATGAGGCAGCTAAAAATAAACACAAAGTTATGAGATATCTGTCTATGGCCTTGGACAGCAGGCTCTGCTGGGCCACAGGGCAGAAACAAAAACCAGACACATGCTTGTATTTAATTAGTTTACCGTGTTTTAATTAGCTGGATGTTGAATTAACAGAAGTGTTGAGAAATGCAGCAAATTAGAACCCCCGTCTTAATAAGCCAATCACACCTAGAGGAAAAAAAGGCCCATCAGAACCATAGGGCTGCTTTGTTCTGTGCAGACCGCCCCTGAATATCTCTGGCTATTGGTGGCAGGAAAAGGAATCGTGTGGTTTTTCATCAGTTTTTTCTAGCATTCCATATCTGTGGTCTGCCACAACCAAAAATAGAAAAAAAAAAACATTCAAAATGATTTCAGTTTCGCAACAGATATTGGCACATGCGACAGTCTCTACATACAATATTAACTTCAGCCATTGGCAAAAGGAAAGGCATCCAAATCAATTGTGCTGGGTCCACATAACTGAGTGTAATAAAGGTTGTTTTTAGCAGAAGCTAGTGATGTGTTTCTTTTTATAGAATCAATGTTCTTTTATTTTTTTGCCACCATCGGAGTCGGTGAGCGAATGAGATGCAAGTAGCTTCTGCGAGCTACAATTTGAAGAGATTTTGTTGTAAGTCCACCTCTCCCCTGAAAGTGATATCAGATACACAGAAGGACAGATATACTTATTTACCACACAGCTGCTAAACCTAATCCTTCATTGACTGTCCTGAAATTTGTGGAGTTCCATATATATCAATATAGATTTTTATTTTCTTTTATATTTTGCTGATAGGGAGGCATGGTGGGGCAGTGATGAGCCCTGGGTCCTGGGTTTGAGTCTCTGCCATGGATCTGTGTGTGCAGTTTGCATGTTCTCCCTGTTTCACTGTCGGGTTTCCTCCAGGTACTCTGGTTTCCCCCCACAGTCCAAAAACATGCTGAGCTTGATAGGAGTTACCAAACTGCCCATAGATATGAATGGTGTGTGAGCGTGCCCTGCGATGAGCTGGTGCCCCTCCTGAGTTGTTCCCTGCCTTGTGCCCTGCGATGAGCTGGCGCCCCTCCTGAGTTATTCCCTGCCTTGTGCCCTGCGATGAGCTGGCGCCCCTCCAGAGGTGTTCCCTGCCTTGTGCCCTGCGATGAGCTTGCGCTCATCCTGAGTTGTTCCATGCCTTGTGCCCTGCGATGAGCTGGCGCCCCTCCTGAATTGTTCCCTGCCTTGTGCCCTGCGATGAGCTGGCGCCCCTCCTGAGTTGTTCCCTGCCTTGTGCCCTGCGATGAGCTGGCGCCCCTCCTGAATTGTTCCCTGCCTTGTGCCCTGCGATGAGCTGGCGCCCCTCCTGAATTGTTCCCTGCCTTGTGCCCTGCGATGAGCTGGCGCCCCTCCTGAGTTGTTCCCTGCCTTGTGCCCTGCGATGAGCTGGCGCCCCTCCTGAGTTGTTCCCTGCCTTGTGCCCTGCGATGAGCTTGCGCTCATCCTGAGTTGTTCCCTGCCTTGTTCCCTGCGATGAGCTGGCGCCCCTCCTGAGTTGTTCCCTGCCTTGTGCCCTGCGATGAGCTTGCGCTCATCCTGAGTTGTTCCCTGCCTTGTTCCCTGCGATGAGCTGGCGCCCCTCCTGAGTTGTTCCCTGCCTTGTGCCCTGCGATGAGCTTGCGCTCATCCTGAGTTGTTCCCTGCCTTGTGCCCTGCGATGAGCTTGCGCCCATCCTGAGTTGTTCCCTGCCTTGTGCCCTGCGATGAGCTTGCGCCCATCCTGAGTTGTTCCCTGCCTTGTGCCCTGCGATGAGCTGGCGCCCCTCCTGAGTTGTTCCCTGCCTTGTGCCCTGCGATGAGCTGGCGCCCCTCCTGAGTTGTTCCCTGCCTTGTGCCCTGCGATGAGCTGGCGCCCCTCCTGAGTTGTTCCCTGCCTTGTGCCCTGCGATGAGCTGGCGCCCCTCCTGAGTTGTTCCCTGCCTTGTGCCCTGCGATGAGCTGGCGCCCCTCCTGAGTTGTTCCCTGCCTTGTGCCCTGCGATGAGCTGGCGCCCCTCCTGAGTTGTTCCCTGCCTTGTGCCCTGTGATGAGCTGGCACCCCTCCTGAGTTGTTCCCTGCCTTGTGCCCTGTGATGAGCTGGCGCCCATCCTGAGTTGTTCCCTGCCTTGCACCTCCAGGATAAGCTCTGGGCCCTGAATAGGACAAGTGATTTTAAAAAACAGATGGATGGATTTTACAGATTTCCTAGCTGCCCCCTCATCCGTTTCACTATTTTGAACTTTCAGGGCGTACCCCAGCCTTATGCCCTGTGCTCCCTGGATTAGGCTCCAGGTCCCCCTGCAACCCCAACCAGGATAAGCAATTGGAATGGATTGGTAGAGAGAAACATTTTCCCAGATGAAGGATATCTTCATGTTATAAGCCCTGAACAACTCATACTTGCTGTCATATTTACCTGACCATTTTGTATGTGAATTTAAGTAAATGTTTACGTGTACTTGTGCATTTCAGTGCTTCTAGTGACAGGTCAGTTGTAATTGGACACTGCTTTAATCAGAGTTTAATGACAGGAATCATCACAATAAACTAGATTCCCATGAAAATTGGGACATACACTCACCTAAAGGATTATTAGGAACACCATACTAATACTGTCATGCGCACCAGTCAGGTGATCGCCACTAGGACCCGGAAGTAGGTGATCGTCCGGAAGATAAATAGCGGAGCTTCACAGTCTCTCGCCGCTCAGTCATTGCTAAATGACCCAAGCCTCTTCTACCTCCATCGCCGGTACTGTGAGTACTTCAGCCTTTGATTCCAGCAGTCTGATTTTGTGTATATATAGAACGGGGATTCCGGTGGGAATTCCTACTCATTAGTTAAGGAGCGTTCTTAGATTAATCGCGTGGTTATCCTACCCTTTTCGTGTACACTCCGCGTCTGGGTTACCTTCCACGCTACATTAAATATCCGCTGTCTTCCGATCTTCGCCGTGTTTTGCTACGGGAATTCCTGACAGAATGACTGAGCCCGGTGCGGTTAACCCAGCGGAGTTCGCCGCCATCTGCGACGCCGTCACAAACCAGTCGGTACTGCTCGATCAGCTCCAGCGTGAGGTCGCGGAATTACGCCAAAGCACTCAAATCCAAGCTGCGTCTCGCGGCGAGGTGGAGGCGCTGCGGCAGGAGGTCGCGAGCCTTCGCGAAGCTGTTCGGGAGCTGGCTGGCGAGCGGCACGCACCGCGGGTGGCGGCTCGTCTTTCTTCCCCTGTTGTTGACTCCCATCTTTCACTGCCTGAGAAATGGAATGGGGTAGACGGGAAGTGCGATGTATTTCTCACTGCGTTAGATTTAGTGTTTGAGTTCCAACCTACCCGATACTCCACAGATAGACAGCGCATTGCACTTCTCGTCTCCCTTCTTACCGGACAAGCAGCGGAGTGGGCTACGGCCATTATTCGGTCCGGATCCGACATAGGGCACTCTTATCCTGAGTTCATTTATGAACTCCGTGCTACGTTTTGTCATCCGGATAGTGAGGTGGAGACCGATTCAAGGTTGTACCATCTGCGGCAGGGGGGCTCGCCCGTAAGCCGTTATACAGCGGATTTTCGCACCCTCGCAGTACAAACCACCTGGGGTGATTCCGCTCTCCGGACGGCCTACTATGAGGGGTTGGCTCCCCGTATTCGGGATGAGCTTGCCGGTAGGGAGCTCCCCGCCACTTTGGAGGGTCTCATTCAACTGGCCCTCCGGATCGACCAACGGATGAGCTCGCGTCCGAGGCAAATCCCCCGTAACCTGCCACCCACATCGTCTCCTTATCCACCAGCTGCTTTCCCAACACCACCTCGATCCGTGGACCACCCGGGAGCTGGAGAACCCATGCAATTAGGGCGCGCCTCTCTGACCACAGCGGAGAGGGAGAGGCGTTATAGGGAAGGTCTGTGTGCCTACTGTGCCTCTCCCAAGCACCATCGCGCCGTCTGTCCCCTCTGTCCGGGAAATGGTCAGACCCGGTGAGTCCTGGGAAGAGCTCACCGGGTCCCTTACATCTTTTCTCCACTACTACGGCGGTTTCCCGCCTCACGGTTCCGGTACACCTCCAGTTTGACCACAAACGGGTTAAGACCTCGGCTTTTATTGATTCTGGAGCCGCAAGGAACTTTATTGATCTAACCTATGTCAAACAACTAGGGATGGAGCTGGTGGCGTTACCTCAGCCGGTTTCGATCACTGCGGTGGACGGTCGACCTCTGACCACCAGTCCTATTACTCACAAGTCTCATCAGGCCCTCTTCCTCACCCGCGGCCGCGGGATTCTTCTTCGTGAGGAAGAAAGACGGTGGTCTCCGTCCCTGCGTCGACTATCGGGGGCTCAACAACATCACCGTGAAGAACCGTCATCCACTTCCGCTGACCAACACCGCCCTGGACGCTCTATCCGGTGCTACCTACTTCACCAAGTTGGACCTCCGGAGCGCATACAACTTGGTGCGCATCAGGGAAGGCGACGAGTGGAAGACGGCTTTTATCACTCCCACTGGTCACTACGAGAGTCTAGTGATGCCCTTCGGTCTGTGCAATGCCCCCGCCGCCTTCCAACAATTTATTAACGATGTGCTACGGGACATGCTAGATCGTTGGGCATTCGTCTACCTCGACGACATCCTCATCTACTCCCATACCCTAGAAGAGCACATCCAACATGTTCGGGCGGTCCTCAGGCGTTTACTCGCTCATCAGCTATACTGTAAGTTGGAGAAATGCGCTTTCCACCAGCGCTCCACCACGTTCCTGGGTTTTGTCATTTCACCCCAGGGCGTGGCCATGGATCCCCAAAAGCTGGAAGCTGTGTGTCATTGGCCCCTACCCAAGACGCTTAAGCAGCTGCAGCGTTTTCTGGGGTTCGCCAATTTCTATCGGCGTTTTATCCGGGACTTCAGTACAGTTGCTGCACCTCTCACCGCTCTAACCAGTCCTTCCACCCATCCTTACAGTCTCACTCCGGATGCCATCAACGCATTCCAGAAGCTATGTCGTTTTTTTACTACTGCCCCTATTCTTCTTCACCCGGATGCCACCAAACCCTTCGTGGTGGAGGTGGACACCTCAGACGTAGGCATCGGAGCGATCCTCTCTCAGCGGGGTCTGGACCAGAAACTGCATCCGTGTAGTTTTTTCTCCAGGAAGTTCAACCCCACTCAGCAGTGTTACGGGGTGGGGGACCGTGAACTGCTGGCCATTAAGTGGGCCCTGGAAGAATGGCGTCACTGGCTCCAGGGTGGCAGCGAACCATTCATGGTCTGGACGGACCACCAGAATCTCATCACCATCCAACACGTCAAACAGCTCAACCCTCGACAGGCACGATGGGCCCTGTTCTTTGAACAATTCAACTTCCACATTTCATATCGGCCGGGGTCCAAGAACACCAAGGCTGACGCTCTCTCCCGCCAACACGAGGCCGATGCTCCTCGGATGGATCCGGAACCGGTGGTGCCCACTGCTCGAATCGTCGCCCCTCTCCAGTGGGATCTGGAGACTAGAGTGCGCCAAGCCCAGACCACGGAGCCCGCTCCGGCAGATTCTCCACCCGGCCGGCTCTATGTTCCCACGTCCATCCGGCCGGAAGTCCTTTCTTGGGCTCACTCCTCTGCCCTGGCAGGCCACCCCGGTACCAAAAGAACCTTCCAGTACCTCCAGCGCGCTTTCTGGTGGCCTGCCATGGATCGGGATGTCCGAGAATTCGTGCGAGCCTGTCCGGTGTGCGCCAGGGCCAAAACCAACAATCAACCGTCTCCGGGTGGACTTCAACCCCTCCCGGTTCCTCGTCGGCCCTGGTCACACATCGGCCTGGACTTTGTCACTGGCCTGCCGGAGTCGGAGGGGAAAACTACGATTCTCACTATCGTAGACCGTTTCTCCAAGGCGGTGCACTTGGTGGCCCTAGCCGGACTTCCATGGGCTACAACTACTGCAGAACTGATTTTAGAACACGTGGTCCGTTTGCATGGGTTCCCCAGGGACATCGTCTCGGACAGAGGGCCTCAATTCACCGGCAGGTTCTGGAAGGCTTTTTGCCGCATGATCAACTCCTCTTGCAGTCTGTCTTCAGGTTACCACCCTCAAACCAACGGTCAGACGGAGCGGACTAACCAACAACTGGAACGCTACCTGAGATGCTTTGTTGTGGATAAACAGCATTCCTGGGCGCGCTACCTCATTTGGGCTGAACTGTCTCACAACCTGCACACTTCCGCCGCAACTGGTCTCAGTCCGTTCGAGGTGTGCAACGGTTTCCAACCCCCTATGTTCGACTATCAAGAACCGGAGGTGGATGTCCCATCGGCCCAACGGTTGGTCCGTCGATGTCGCAAGCTCTGGACGCAGGCACATTTTGCCATCAAGAGGGCTAATCGTCAGTACATTGCCCAACACCGCCGTCGGCACCCCCCAGGTCGGTTGTTCAATGTGGGTGACAAGGTCTGGCTTTCCACCCAGAACCTTCGCCTCCGCACCGACTCACGGAAACTCACCTCCCGTTTCATCGGGCCGTACCATATCACCCACCATCTTAATCCTGTCACCTATCGTCTCCTGCTGCCTGGGACTCTTCGGGTTCATCCAGTGTTCCATGTTTCTCAGCTCAAGCCCTTTGTTACTTCTCCCATGGTTCCGCCGTCCTCCGCCCCCCCTCCGCCCCGTATCATTGCTGGTGGTCCCGCTTACACTGTGCGCCGGATCCTCGATGCACGCCCTCGGGGTCGCGGGACTCAATACCTTGTTGATTGGGAGGGTTACGGCCCTGAGGACCGCTCTTGGGTTCCGGCTCGGTTTATTCTGGATCCTTCCTTGGTCCGGGATTTCCGCCAGCGGCTGTCCTCCCGGCCGGGTCCGTCGGGTGCCGGTCCTGGAGGGGGGGGTACTGTCATGCAAACCAGTCAGGTGATCGCCACTAGGACCCGGAAGTAGGTGATCGTCCGGAAGATAAATAGCGGAGCTTCACAGTCTCTCGCCACTCAGTCATTGCTAAATGACCCAAGCCTCTTCTACCTCCATCGCCGGTACTGTGAGTACTTCAGCCTTTGATTCCAGCAGTCTGATTGTGTGTATATATAGAACGGGGATTCCGGTGGGAATTCCTACTCGTTAGTTAAGGAGCGTTCTTAGATTAATCGCGTGGTTATCCTACCCTTTTCGTGTACACTCCGCGTCTGGGTTACCTTCCACGCTACATTAAATATCCGCTGTCTTCCGATCTTCGCCGTGTTTTGCTACGGGAATTCCTGACAAATATGGTGTTTGACCCCCTTTCGCCTTTAGAACTGCCTTAATTCTACGTGGCATTGATTCAACAAGGTGCTGAAAGCATTTTTTAGAAATGTTGGCCCATATTGATAGGATAGCATCTTGCAGTTGATGGAGTCTTCAACTGTCCAATTTTGGTGAGCTCGTGCAAATTGTAGCCTCTTTCTCCTATTTGTAGTGGAGATGAGTGGTACCCGGTGGGGTCTTCTGCTGTTGTAGCCCATCCGCCTCAAGGTTGTGCGTGTTGTGGCTTCACAAATGCTTTGCTGCATACCTCGATTGTAACGAGTGGTTATTTCAGTCAAAGTTGCTCTTCTATCAGCTTGAATCAGTCGGCCCATTCTCCTCTGACCTCTAGCATCAACAAGGCATTTTCGCCCACAGGACTGCCGCATACTGGATGTTTTTCCCTTTGCACACCATTCTCTGTAAACCCTAGAAATGGTTGTGCGTGAAAATCCCAGTAACTGAGCAGATTGTGAAATACTCAGACCGGCCCGTCTGGCACCAACAACCATGCCACGCTCAAAATTGCTTAAATCACCTTTCTTTCCCATTCTGACATTCAGTTTGGAGTTCAGGAGATTGTCTTGACCAGGACCACACCCCTAAATGCATTGAAGCAACAGCCATGTGATTGGTTGATTAGATAATTGCATTAATGAGAAATTGAACAGGTGTTCCTAATAATCCTTTAGGTGAGTGTATGTGTCTTATCTAGAAAACGCTATAAGCAATGTCCTTGAAGCTTCTTAACTCTTGAGTCACTAATTTTACACTGGAATCTATTCCACAATGTATTTTTCAAGCAGATGATCAGAAACCTTGGAGAAAACCTTCCGGAGCGTATGTGCAACCTTCATCAGCATGTTTCTGGCAATGTTAGCCGGCATCCAAATGTTGGTGCAATTGAGAAGTATTTATTAACAAAGTAGGCCATATTTAATTGAGTGGTCTCCATTTCTCTATTGATACAAAAACTGCATTTGGCGATAGAGGTTGCTGGAGCCTCTGTGTGCTGCAAGGGCAGTGATATGTCCCCTTCATGGGGATTATGGCTGTTATAACAGAAGGGTTCTGCATAGGCTTACACTATGTACTTCTGTAGCATACATATCCCTCTCTCTGGGACCTTCACTGTTTAGTTAACAAGCCCACTGGGTTTATAATGTCAATACTGACTCTCCACCACTCAGTGCTAGTTTTAGGGATAGCTGTGAATGCTCTAAATGAAAATAACTGGTAGCTGGATGGCCTGGACTTCCCAGAGGAGAAACTCTTTGCTGCAGTCTTCTTGCTGTGAAATTTCTGTGGATTTTTTTTTTTTACTTGAATATCTCTATAATGGGGTAAACTTAACTGTGGTAACTTTATCCATGGATGTTTGAAATGTTTTGAGACACATGCGCCGGCCAATTAGGTGCCGGCTGAATTTTAAATTTCATGATGTCGAAATGTGAGAAATTCCTTCAGTTATTATGGGGGGGGGGGGGGGGGTGGAAATTCTATGTGTATGTGTCACTTCAAACTGTAGGAGCGGCATGGAAGGGTGTGGGGATGGGATCTTAACCCTGCACTCAGCAAGCTAACAGCTGTTATACTGCAGGCAGAGGTGTGAATTAACCTCCTGCCCAGACAAGTCCACAATTATGGGAAATAAAAGAGATTGGGATGGGGGTGGGGGCTAAAAAATAAGGATAATTCCAACATTTTTTAAATTTACATTTAGAAAAGTTATAAAGCAATAGTTTATGTAACAAATTTTATGTAAGCACACATATTTTGAAATAACCTTTCCCGAGAGCCAGTTTATTTCGACATAAATATAACTCAGCTGGACAGATTAAATTTCCAGTTGGCCACAAAAAAAGACTATTTAAAAAAATTTAATTCTTGTTATCAGGGTTACATATAACTCCACCCATCTACACAGATACTACAATTAATTTTTATAGCTTTGCAGGATTAAGAAATGGAATGAGATAATTGGCTAAATAAGGTTAATCGCTATGTAGATAATTCATTCCCTGAAGTGCTTTTTGGATCTTTTGATCATTGTCAGTTACTGCTCAGATGTACAACCAACACAAAAGCGATACCTGTGACACTGAGTGACCCCATGAAGCAGCGAGCCATTTACTGAGTGCTGTCTGTAGATTCCCATGTAGCCCCTCTACCCAAAACAAAGGCTAGCGAATTCCAGAAGTGCTGCCCTCAGACCAAAGACTCAAACACAGTTTGCCTGCAGGTGAACCTGAGAACGAAAGGCTCAGATACACTCACAAGGGAGCATCAGCTCCCAGAACTGCTGAACCAAGTACATTAGCCTGTGACTGGGTCATCATTTGGGTGGCTCCTTACTCTAGCTCCAGTTACAACCCGCGAGAAGCCTCGATTCTTCACACAACATTCCCTCCTAACGCGGTCGTGGCGGGTGGCATCCCTTTGAAGGTTATAAAACTGCAATAAAAAGTTGTAAACGTGGGCTTGATATTGTTTTTTTTTTTTTTAAATAACCACTTGCTAGCTGTTTTTTATATACACACAGCAGTAGCTTCATCAAGACAAAAATATAAACGAGTGAAATTGCATCCACCTATCATGCCTTGTTCACTTTGAAATAAGATAATTTATAGCGGTGCATTTGCAGTTCTTTTTATGGGATGCGAGAGAGTTGCTGCACTGGATTTCAACACTGGCGAGTAACGCGAATACCCAAGCCTAAATGTCAGGGCTTTACTTTCCAGGCAGAGAGTCCGGCGTAAGATCAGACTCTTTAGTGATTTCATGCATCCGCTCATGAATGTAATGTAAAATATGTATCGAACTAAAATGCGCTTCTTAATCTGACTAGCTAGGTAATAAAGACGCCAATTGCTCCCCGGGGTACAGGGCGCTGCGCGGTTACTGTTGCTGGCCGGACAGCAGAATCCTACGTGCCTTGCCAGTTCTGCCTCGTGCTCTTCTTCGCCGCCACAGCTGCACCACCGCGGCAGCTTCCTCGCGTGGCTCGCATACTCGGAAGGTTGCGCCTAATCCCGCATGAGACATTGCACGTCACAGCCCCCCCCCCACCCTCCTCCAAATCTACGTGCCCCGCCAAAGCATATCAAGAAGTAAGGTCAGATGTTCAATTTGCCCCCGGGGCATGTAATGCCATTTCTGCTTTCCAGGCGGAGAGACAACATATAATTAAGGATATCTGTTGGACCTCCGTTACAAGTCACTCAGAATCACACCGGCCTCATGGTTTACACTCACTGTATCTGTTTAAGCTGAAAAGAGGATTACACGCACAAATCCAAACGAAGCAGCTGCTCTATGAAGTACAGCTCTATCGAACGATGCAGAGTTCCCCGAGTCCAAGCTGTAATGTAGCAGAAAAGTACTAAGGAAGCAGAAATGACTACTTTTTAAGACAGAAACCCAGTTTCGTTAATGTCAAACGACAGACCACAGAACTATCAGTACATGTGACTCATTACTTACCAATGATGCATACAGCACAAGGTGATTAATCTATATTTTAATATAAAATGTAAATGTAAATGGATATTTTGAAAAGCCGATTGATTAATATCATTAATCTAAGGTAGAAAATGGAATTGTGTATAAAAATGATAATTTCATTCAAACACCTTGCACAATGTTGATGTGCGTGTGTATATATATATATATATATTCTCCTGACTGTCTCGAGTCAATTAATTTGTTCTGCTATTTGAATTGTAAAATTTACATAACATGACAATACATAATTACAGCTACACAAGTGCAAATCGAGCAAACAACACAGCCTACTAAATAACAAGCTAAGATTAAAATAATTTTTCAAAATCTTAACTAGTTAAACATAAATCCTATTTTTTTTTTTAGATTTAGTAAGTAGAAATATATAGGCATTTATAGAGGCTATTAATGCTGTGAATCTTCAGTCCAACAATGTGCAGGCTATTCTAAATAGTGTCAGAAATACACACTAATCAAATAAACAAATATAGGCATAGGGTACCTGTGGCACCGCAGGGCGCAGTAGTTTATTACAGTCGGCTTTCCGAGAGTATAACCAAATTGATTATCCGCCAGCCAATCAAACAGAGAAAGAGCCGCAAACCTGTAGCATGGAATGAATAGAAAAGTCCGGTAATTACCCAAATAGAAGTGGCTGTATTACCCCGCTACATCAGCATTGTTTTCTATATCTTATAATCAGACATTCCAGTTTGAATGCACTAGCAACTCTCCAGAGGGCTGAAATAATAAGAACTGTAAAACTTCAAAGGCTTTCGGGTAATAAGTTGTAAAATTGAGGAATGGGCCTTAGAGTATTACCATATAGAATATTATGAAAAGATATATACCTACCACCATCCAACAAACAAAAAACTGGATATTTTTTTTCTGAAGGAGTAATCACTTGTCTACAATTAGTCACACTTCAAAGCTTCAATCTAGCTCTAAAATTGGATTTTTGAAATAATAGATTTTGATAAAAAAAAATAATAATTTCAAGAACCAAGAAATCTTAATTCAAACAAATTAATGCACAGACAACGGTTTACAGCCTTGTCGTTTGCATTGCGATGTGGCCGGTCTATGAAAGGAAGATGTTTTCCTGACTGCTCCCTCTCTCACCTGTTGGGCCACCTGCTTAAATCACAGAGCAGGAACTATGTCATTAAATCTAAAGAAAGTACAGCGAAGTCATGTGATGCCAGAAGAAAGGACAGGATGGAAGGTGATGCACGTTTAGATCTGTGCTGAAACATCACTTCTTCTGTTTCCCAAAGCCTTTCATATTGACTTCATATTACCAGACTACAAATTTAGACTTTAAATTTAAAACGATTGCAGTCCAGAGAATGACTTCTCCTTGCTACCTCAGCAGTGGTATTGAATCCTAAGTTCATAAGGTCATACATGTGAGAGTAATTTGCTAACTTTTCCCCTTACCACTAGGGGTTTAATGTAAAACCACCTTGAACAGGAAATCCTGTTCTAATGCTATAGCTGCATCTATTCAAAACTCCCAATCGAGGCAGGATTTTGAATAAATCAACTGAAAACCAATAAAGTCATCACAAATCAATACAGGCGTCATGTCTGTATTACTGAGCATGATGTATGACACCTTACGTACCCTAAGATGGGCTTCAAAGTTCAAAATAAATAGAGGCTTGTTTTGAAAAACCAAGCATTTTGAATATGTTTTTAATCCAAAAGTAGCAGACTGCAAATCATACAAATACAGAACAATACAATAAATTCACCTAAAATGTATTCAGAACTGAATCCAGTTGTATCTCATTTGAATTGCATAGTATTAAACCATTGC
Organism: Paramormyrops kingsleyae; assembly: GCF_048594095.1. Lineage (NCBI taxonomy): Eukaryota > Metazoa > Chordata > Actinopteri > Osteoglossiformes > Mormyridae > Paramormyrops > Paramormyrops kingsleyae. The sequence continues at coordinate 24,230,062 of NC_132804.1, forward strand.
TGAATTGAAGCGTAATGAATCGTTATACGTTTAGCTGTATCTTATTTGTGTTGTATTGTACAGCATATATCTAAATGTGTATCATATCACCTGAGGCTAAGAGATACACCCCCCAATTTACTACACTGTCACACACTGATATTTGTCTCCTGCGATTTGAACATTTCTGAGGGTTTGTCCTCCGGCCACTTCGGCAATGAGAGTGACTTGAGCAGCATCCATTCATAGTTAAGTTCCACAATCTATATAAATTGGTGGATTAGGTTCTGTTTCAGCTCAGGTAACCCAGCTACCGGTTGCTAAGTCATTGCCAGGACCTGTGGTCGCCTTCCCTGCGACTCCCTCCCACCGTCTTAGCAGTCAGACATCAGGCCTCATTTCCATGAAGTTTTAGTCCAAATCTGACTCGTCCCTGCCTCTGAAAATAGAAACTTCTTTAAAATAAACCAGTTCTTCATAGCCAGGCTCCCGTGTCATGCTGTGCTTTTTGCTGGCCTAACCGGAGGTTTTCTCTGTTTAGATGTGCAGTTTTGCTACTTCATTGTTTTCCTAAACCGCACGTTTAATCGAGTTGTGCGTGGTACACTATAAGACTACCCTAATTGCGCTCAAAGCAGTAATTGCTCCCTCGCTAACTTTTTAATTGGCAAACTTGCCAAGTTCTGAAATCCGGAAGAAATAACTGATATGACATATCTAACCTAAATCTAATATTTAAGGGTCTAAATATTTTGAGAAGTAGTTTTTGTATATTTTTACAAAAAAAAAGCATACACACAGAGCTCTGCTAAAAATTACTTATGCAAAATTCACTATAATAAAATAAATGCAAGAGAATTATAAAACGCATACCAAGCTTTGCAGCCTCAGAGATTAAGCTCCTCCACGGCTCAGCTTAGTGGTATGACTGTCTAGGGTTCAACCGATGATCATAAACATGCTCTCACAACCACAGACTCAAATCAATGGGGAAACATCAGGTCCCATGATGGCACATAAATGTTTTAAATAGTGCATAATTAAGCTGTTCTGCTTCGCCAGTGAGACAGCGTGGCAGAGCAGACCAGTGGGGCCGAAACTCAAAGCAGCTACAAAGTTTGACTTCAAGGTCAAAAAGGAAGAAATCGGAGCAACTGCCAACAACAGAGACTTCAGAGCCCAGTAACCTGTCAAACACTTTGTGTCTTGTTACAGACGTTTATTAGAAAAATGCAGTCATTTGGGACTTTAAACAGAAATGTCAAAGTATTTTTTTTTTGGAAACAGCAGTGTGGAAAAATACAGCTAACTAACTAAAATCAGTTATTGCATTATCTAATTAGTGTGTGCAGGGGGTTCCCTTGGTGATATCAATTAGCTACATTATTTGTTGTTAATTTAGCGCATCTGGCTGAGTGTTCCACAGCACCCAGAGTTCCCACCCTGTACCTTTTAGTTCTTCTTCTATGGGACATTTAATAATGTTTTGTTGCTATTAGTGAGTATGTCTGGACAAAAACGAACTCGGCCAGTCCTTTCTCCTGTGCGATGGGACCATGAGAAGGCTTCAAAAACTGTATTTCCAACGTTCCAACAAAATCTCTAATGCTGTGGTGTACGGTAACATATAACACGCCCTGACAACAAGGACATCAAAGAACAACAGTTGTTGACGCGCACATGTGCAGGTATGCAGATAAACATATGTAGCTTGTAAAGTTTTAAGAATTTACCTTTCGGTTAGTGGGTGATTTTGACCCACAGCACCAGGTGAAGTATATTACTATGCAAATCAAGGAAATGAAGCAATTAAAGTAAAGTCAGGATAAAAGGCAGGACACCTCCTGCCCTGAATTAGGGGAGAAATAGCAGCTGTTATTAGAGGCTTGGATAATGGTGAATGAATGGGACCTGGCTCATGGATTTTGGTTATAAATGGGATCAAACAGTCGTACAGTTGAAATGCTGTATTCTTACAATGGGGCAAAATGCAATGTTTTATTTCTGTAACTTACTGTAGTTATTTATGGCAGTTCCATATTACTTTAATGCAGAATGCTTCAAAATTCAATTTGGTGACATGCAATGTCCTCTTTAGCCAGACTATGTTGAAAACAGCTCCCCAAATGCACTGACTCATAATGGATAAGGTGAATATGTTACCCTTGAAGATCTATTACTGGATTTTTTTTTATGGTATTCAATCACATTGTTTTGAATTTTGTGGAATAGTTATACTCCATGAAGCATTTAATAGTATGTTTTAATACTGTAAATGTAGCTTGCTTGGTAATATAAGATATATTTGGTTTTGGAGCATGTTATAAGCTTTTATTAAGGAAATCAGTTTTTCCTTTAAGAGCTGAAAAGGGGGCAGACCTAATTTTACACAAACCCTAATTTGTTCAATTTTGTTCTGTATGTTTATTTTGTTTTGCTAAGAAGTATTAAGAAGCATTTTTATTCACACACCTGTACCGTGACCTCACTTCCTGGTTTGTCATTGCATGCCAAGTCAACACACGTGTGGTTTGGGCATATTGCTCAGCTCTGAAAGCTGATGACAGGTTATTGCGACTGTGAAGTTTGAATCCGGGGTAGGGATGATGCAATGGTGACTGCATGATAGCTGCACATGACCCCTGTGTTAAAGGAATCTGTGCATTTTAGTTGCCGAAAGAAATTGGACCTTAAGGTAATTTTCAGAACAGAGCGGATTTTGTACAGTGCCCTAAGGCGTACTAATGCAGTGTACTATAAACTAAGTGGTCTCCACAGTTCCCAGGTTCAGTAAATTAATAATAAAAAAACCCAACAATTGCCTATAATTTGTGGATATCAGTTGAGCTTTGTTCCTTTATGATGATGAAAATTTAACTTAAATCTTTTTTAAACGCGCCCGGATATTTTCCCCATGTGCATTCTCCAGACTTGCAATTGTTCTTCTGAATGTGAGCCGGGCACTGCCATCGAAGGGACGGGCCGTGTTGAATTTCATAAATCTTTTTCTTCATAATTGAAAAATAAATATTTAATCTGGAATGTAGCTACCTCTCTCCGAGTATTGATCCTACAGGCCTAATGATGCAGGAGTGAAATAAGCCCTCTGTGCTTCGGCATTCACCCATTGTCCATTTTAACTGCTCCCAGAATTCCTGGCTGTGCCGTAAAGCCGAAAGTAGCAGATGTTTCTAATGACCCCTCTATATGACAGTAATAAAGCTTTAGACTTTTGAAAGCGGAGGCTCACCACACAGTAGGTAGCCTACTCTGTTCCCGTCCCCATTGTTCGAGAAGCCCGAGGAGGAGAATGCAGCATGACTGCCCTTTGCAGTTTGTTTATTGTGTTCTGCTGGCGCTTTTCAGCAGAGATACGGATGGTGCTGTGTTATTTAAAGCTGACATTAGCATGTGTAGGAGCTGCATGGGTGAATTCTTGGGCCTGGAGGGTACACCGGGGCACGGACACCCTATCTCTGGCATCCAAACGCTGCGGGGCCCTCCTGACTGCGCCACCGCATCAGCCAAAGATGGAGGAGGGGAGAAGGGGGGGAAAAAAAAAGAAAAGGGGTCATTTCACAGCAGCAACCCAGATTGAGAATGACTAGACAGAAGTGAGCTAATTAGCTGAAAGAGCAGGCCAGGATAATCTGAAAAAATGCAAAGGAGGAGGCTGTTCTAGGGAATCCGTAGTCAGAACTGTCCATAAATACCAATTAGATGACTCTCATG